>NC_092411.1:173754674-174375924 GCF_040894005.1 Engystomops pustulosus
ATATACTGTTTGTGTAATAATTTGATGTATATATACTATATGTGTGTATTTGATGTGTACATCCTGTATGTGTGTAAATGGTGTAAGGCGTGTATATACTGTAAATGGTACTGTATGCATGGGTATGTACTGTATACACATATATATATATATACACACACACTATATATGTGTGTATTTAATGTGTATGTGTATACTGCATGTGTGTAAAAGGTGTGTATATACCATATCTTTAAGGGTATAAATTAATATAGGAGTGTATAAAATGTTTGTGATTGTATAAACCTGTGTGTGTACAAATATGTATAAGGGGAAGTGGGGCCATGCAGAAGTTTGCTATGGGGCACAACCTCTCTTAGTTACGCGCCTGAGTGGAATTGAGTTGTTCTACTTTATATTATGAATTTCATAGTCTCACATCTCTTTCAGCAAAGAATCCCTGACTGCTCAGAAAGAGCCGAAACATTGTTGTAACTACATTTTCCACCATTAATCCAGTAGAAGAAACTCTTTTGTGAGCTCAAAAAAGAAAAAGACGATCCATGCAGGTTTCCTCCTTATTTGTGCACCAAACACAAGGGATCACTTTCAGGGATAAGTCACCATTCAGACCAGAAACCGTCAATATTTTCACTCCTGTCCTAGTCTCCTCCACTCACTGCATATAAGAGACATATCGAGACATAGTGTAGACAGTTTTAAACTTTTAAAACTTTTATTTCCAGTTCTACTCACATATGTAGATAAAAAATGCGCATATCACAAATGACTCCACGAGGACGCCAATCCTTGCCCGACCCAGGGTTTCGCCTCTGTGCTTCTTCCGGGGCATGATTAGCGTCCGTCCTCTAGCTTTATTTATACAATACTGTTTCTCCATAAAATATGTTTTCAATTTCATACATAAATCACATACATACATTTAAAAAACAAGGAACACGGAATACATCTGATTTGAACAAGGTATCTAAATAAGGAAAACACTTTAAGCATACATACACATCAGGCTAAAAATTCATGTTTGCTAGTTTCTCCAAACCACCTGGAGGGCAATCTCTGTTTTCAAACTATCCTCCAATCACAGGGAGTGCTGAGCCAAGCCCCTCAACCTGTCATTCAAAGTCAATTAACCCAAAAGTGTGCTTCACTCATTACATAGGGAGTTGGAGAAAAACAAAACCTTCTTTTGTTTTCATTGTGTCTGGGAGATGTTGAGAGTCCGAATAGGAATCAGCAAAATTTTCCCCATCAAGGGATTGGGTATGGGCATCTGGAAAGAGATTTGAGATTAGGGAAAAGAAAATTAGACGGGGTGGAAGGAGAAAAAACAGAGGGGAAAAGAAGAAAGCAAAAGAGATGTAGAACAAACTGGTATTTTTAATTTGAGTGATTTGAAATTGAACGATAATCATACATCCCTATTGAAGAAAGGGTTAAAATATGCCCCTGAGTCCAAATTGGACAAATTTCAGACTTTTGTGGATATAAATAAATTTGTAAGGAATATCAATTTGAAAAAATATTTCATTAATAAAGGAAACAACACTACAGAATACACATCGGGCCATACTGGATTAAAGGAGAAATCTGACTTCATACCACCGCCAATGGGGGGGAATGAATGTATAGATACATTCAAACGATTAGTGTTGAGGGATTTTGAACAAATGAAGAAAACTAGATGGAATGATAATTTGACCAAAGCAGAAAGGATAGCATTGAAAGAGTTGAAAGACAATAAAAATATAGTGATAAAAAGTGCGGATAAAGGGGGGGGGATAGTAATCATAAATAAAGGTGATTACGACAAAGAAATGCATAGGTTATTACAGGATGCACAAACATATAAAAAATTGAGAGGGGACCCTAACCAGATTTATAAGAAGGAGTTGGAAAAATTGGCTAATTGGGCCAAAGATCATGGTATCCTGAGTGAGAAAGAATATAGATATATAAATATACGGACCCCAAAAATCCCTGTAATATATTTTTTGCCAAAGATACATAAAAGTGTGGATAACCCCCCAGGCAGACCTATAGTTTCGGGTATTAACTCGGTAACTAGTCGCCTGGGGGAATATATTGATTATTTTCTCCAACCATTAGTTAAAAATATGAAATCGTACCTTAGAGATTCACAATATCTTATAGACCTGTTAAAAAATCTGGATCTTGGGAATAAGGATAATGTTATACTATGCTCATGTGATGTTTCATCACTGTACACGTCCATTCCACAGGACCTTGGAGTATCAGTGATTAAGGAAAGACTAGACCGAAGCCAAAACATGGAGGGGATAAAGAAAAAATTTATAGTAGAGGGTATAGATTTGTGTTTAAAACATAATTACTTTTGGTTTCATGACAATTTCTTTTTACAATTAGATGGGACGGCAATGGGGGCAAACTTTGCCCCGTCGTTTGCGAATCTATATATGGAGAAATGGGAAGAGGAGTATATATATGGCTTAGGGAATATGTATAAAGAAAATATAATACTTTACAAAAGGTTTATTGATGATTGTATCATTATATGGAAGGGGGATGATGATACTTTGGATACTTTTATAAAATCTTTGAATAACAACCAATATAACCTAAAATTCACGTATGAGAAGGGAAACGATAGTATTTGCTTTTTAGATCTAGAACTCTTTAAAGAGGAAACAAAAATAAAGAGTAGAAATTACTTCAAACCCATTGACGTGAATAGCTATATACAGTTTGATAGCTGTCATTACAAGCCTTGGATTCAGAACATTCCCGCAGGACAGTTTAGAAGAGTGGAGAGAAATTGTATGAATAGAGAGGATAGGATAACACAATTAGAAATTGTTAGGCAAAGATTCAGGGAAAGGGGTTATCCCGAGAATTTATTAGTGAACAAAATGGAGGGCACCCTAAAGGAGAATACAAAATGTAAGGGAGGGGAAGAAGAGGATAAAAAGATTATGGAACCTATATTTATCACAAGATATTCAAAAGAGGCTTTAGGTCTAAAATTGATTATGCAAAAGTATTGGCACATCATATGCGGAGATCCTGTTTTGGGTCGGGTGTTGCAATCAAAACCAAAAGTGGTGTTCAGAAAAGCCCCCTCATTAAAAGACTTATTAACTAACAGCTATATAAAGAAATCAAAACCAAAGGAAAAAGGGAGTCATACGGGTTTCTACCATTGTGGAAGATGTAAACCATGTAGAGACACTAAGGGTAGTCGAAATGAAAGAGGAGAAAAGAACGTCGTGGAAATAAATGGTCAGAAAATAAAAATGCATGAACATATGAATTGCGATTCCTGTAATGTAATTTATGCCCTTAAATGCCCATGTGGCTTGGTATAAATAGGGAGAACTGGACGAAAATTAAAAACCAGAATAGGAGAACATATTAGGAATATCAGAAAAGGGGTAATGACACACAGTGTTTCAGCACATTTCAAAAAAGCACATCAATCCAACCCGGAGAAACTACAATTTTGGGCAATTGAAAGAATATTTCCACATTGGAGGGGGGAACATTTAAGCACTGTACTAAGCAGGAGAGAGAGTCAGTGGATATATAAGCTGGGTACGTTAACGCCAGGAGGTATGAATATAGACTTTGAATTAAAATGTTTTTTGAGAGACACATAAATATTTCTGCTAGCAATATATCTATTGGAGTATAGGGATACGGTTAAAGTAATAGATTTCATTATATGCACCAAGGTCTATGGGTTTTGAGTGACACATCGTTTGAATGTGTCTAAGTAGATGCAGGGATATATAAATTGGACCTAGTTCACACTGAAGCACTTCAACATTTGAATAGAGATATAGGTAGGGACCTAGTTCACACTGAAGCACTTCAACATTTGAATAGAGATATAGGTAGGGACCTAGTTCACACTGATATAGGTAGGGACCTAGTCCACATTGAAGCACTTTAACACTTCAACAGTGATATAGGTAGGTATAAAAAAAGCAATTTACAAAAATATAGGTAGAAATGAATGAAGCACTTTATTTAATGAACTTTAATATTCGCTTAATATCATTATGGGTAGACGTAAAGGAATTTAGTTTTATAATGTAGCACTAGACATTAAGGATGTCTGTGATCACAGGTTGTAAAAATAGGAATATGTGCAAAATGTATTTGTAGTCATCTTTGTATTAAGAAAATATGTATATAAAAGTAAAAAATGTTTTTCTGTTATTAATACGCTAGAGTTTATACAACATCCCTAGCTCAACATCTCCCAGACACAATGAAAACAAAAGAAGGTGTTGTTTTTCTTCAACTCCCTATGTAATGAGTGAAGCACGCTTTTGGGTTAATTGGGTAATACCCACGTGACTTTGAATGACAGGTTGAGGGGCTTGGCTCAGCACTCCCTGTGATTGGAGGATAGTTTGAAAACAGAGATTGCCCTCCAGGTGGTTTGGAGAAACTAGCAAACATGAATTTTTAGCCTGATGTGTATGTATGCTTAAAGTGTTTTCCTTATTTAGATACCTTGTTCAAATCAGATGTATTCCGTGTTCCTTGTTTTTTAAATGTATGTTTTTTAAATGTATGTGATTTATGTATGAAATTGAAAACATATTTTATGGAGAAACAGTGTTGTATAAATAAAGCTAGAGGACGGACGCTAATCATGCCCCGGAAGAAGCACAGAGGCGAAACCCTTGGTCGGGCAAGGATTGGCGTCTTCGTGGAGTCATTTGTGATATGCACATTTTTTATCTACATATGTGAGTAGAACTGGAAATAAAAGTTTTAAAAGTTTAAAACTGTCTACACTATGTCTCGATATGTCTCTTATATGCAGTGAGTGGAGGAGACTAGGACAGGAGTGAAAATATTGACGGTTTCTGGTCTGAATGGTGACTTATCCCTGAAAGTGATCCCTTGTGTTTGGTGCACAAATAAGGAGGAAACCTGCATGGATCGTCTTTTTCTTTTTTGAGCTCCGGTCACAAAAGAGTTTCTTCTACTGGATTATTGAATAGTGGATGTTTGCTGGATCCATCTAGGACCGTTAAGGACAGCTCATAAGAGGGAAGGTGCAGCACCACACAATTTTTTGTTGGTTTTTCCACCATTACCTGGACTTATTAGAAGTGCTGGAAATGGATATAAAACAGAAAATAGGTTCACAGTTCAGATCAGTAAGGAAAGGGTGCTATCCTGATGCTAACACTGGAATGGCCTCAAATGAACTTCAGGACACAGCACATTTGTTGTTTTTCCCTGCTCAAATTCCTGAAGACATAACTTTTTTTTATTATTTATCCAACATGGGCTCATGAGGGCTTGTTTTTTTCCGGTAAGATTTTTGCATCTGTCAATATTTTAATGACAGCTTGCCTATTAGACCCAGTCATGGGTGCCTAACAGGCACAGAGATCTTCATCTGACCTCCAGGCTGCCACAGCAACCCCCCAGCGCCTCTCTATCGTGTTTCGGAAAAGGGGGGGGGGTGTGACAGAGGGCACTCTGTCTTTCTCCTTAGCTGCCGCAATCACGCTTAATTGCAGCAGTTAAGGTGTTGAACTGCCTGGCAGATGCAGCCGGGACCAGCACAGCCAGGACTTGCACATGCTATAGGCAGTGTGTAGGCAAGGGGATGCCCCACACCAGCCCACTTCACTGCCAACAATGCCCCCTCTACCCCCTCACACCCCTCTACCCCACAATTGGTATAGAGGGGGCATAATGAAGAGAAATAGGCACACAGGCAGATATTGCATGGACAACATGCAGCCAGCCACTTACTTGCAAGTACTTTCTGCTTAACGCTGCGCCTCTGCATGGATCCTTCTTCCTCCTGAGAACTTGTCATTCAGCTCACATCAAATCACGCCCAATCACAAAGCAGCTTCCTGTAGAGCAGTGATGGCAAACCTTTTAGAGACCGAGTGCCCAAAATGCAAACCAGACCCACTTATTTATTGCAAAGTGCCAACACGGCAATTCTAGCATTAAATTATTAAAATTTTCTTGCTCCGTGCTATACCACAGCTTTCAAGGGTCCTGAGGACACCAATGTCGTTGACAGAAGGTGGGAAAGTTCAGATTTGCCATTGGAGCTTCCCTGAACATGAAAAATTGTGGGGCCAAGAGCAGGATCTTCATGTCCCTATCATAATCATGCTCCTATCATAATCTGAGCATGTCCTCACCTTCTCTTCCTGCAGTCTCAGGTAGACCAAGATGCTTCAAGTTTTGGGCTACTTGGGCCTGCAGGAGAATCCTTCAAGTCCTGTCTGGTGAATTCTGTGCTGGGGCAACAGCCTGAGTGCCCACTGAGAGGGCTCAGAGTGCCACCTCTGGTACCCGTGCCATAGGTTCGCCGCCACTGCTGTAGAGCATAGTGCTGGGCTATAGTGAGAGAGCCTCCCCCAACCCCCACTTTGTAGTATTGTGAGATGAGCTGGAGTCAGTGGAGAGGGAGATCAAGCAGCCAGACACAAAAAGCAGCAGGATAGCAAGTGGAATATACTGGAAGGACGCCTGGCTAAGGTATGGCTTCTTAATGTGCCTCAAGCTACTTTGGTGTTTCCTGCTCTTCTTCCCTCACCAGTTATCCACAACACTTATCTCCTGCTGTTAGGAGAAAGATTTGACTATGAGGCTTGTTGCAGGCAATTATGTAAAAAAATGTTCAATGTTCGGCCGAGTGCGAAGACCTGAAGAGAGCCATAGAAGAGCTGAAGAAGACCGAAGAGGTTCTGAAGGACCCGAAGGTTCTGAAGGACCCGAAGGGGGTATCGAAAAGCAAGCTATATACTACAGGGGTGTGGAAGGCTATATACTAGAGGGGCTGGCAGGCTATATACTAGAGGGGCTGGCAGGCTATATACTACAGGGGGCTGGTAGACTATATACTACAGGGGCTGGCAGGCTATATACTACAGGGGCTGGCAAGCTATATACTGGGGGGACAAGTCAATAGGTTTTCCCAGTTTTTTTGTGTTAAAATTAGATACCTCGGCTTATACTCGGGTCAAGTATACACTCAAGTATATGCGGTCATTATGTTATTCTTTGTATGTTAAGAAGTTATGAATTTTACAATATCTTTTCTGCTTCTATTCCTGATTCTCTAGATTTCTGCTTGTTGCCATTCTATGGTAAGCATTGTGTGGATAAAATTCAGTCCCTGGTCATGTGATGTCACACATGTGCAAGGCTCAGTATATCAAAGGGAGTAATCAGAGCTGTACGTTATATTGAGCCATGCATATGTAAAATTTCAAATTTTTTTAGATTTTTTTTAAGGTGGGGAGTGCACAGTGAGTGTCATTATATATTCCAGCCACCACCCCCTTAACTGGGTATGAAAATCTTAGTTTTGGGCCACATTAGTTGGAAACCTCCACAGAAAACCTGAGCCCCTAGGGATAGATTCCTCAAGACACATAAGTAGGGCGGCATGCTACAAGCAGCCGTTTCCATTGGTGGAAAGTGCTAAACATGAAAAATTGGGGCCAATGATTCAAATAGAAATGGAGTCACAAGAAATTCAGAGTTTAAAAAAGTTATAAGATAAGAAGTTAGAGAAGTTTTTGACACAATGGTCCTTAAATAAAATATCTTGATTTTTGTCCATAACTACCAGGATTGAAAATGTACCAAGATTGTTGTACACTGTCAGAGAGTATCAAGACTTTCTTGATTAATTCAGCATTATATGCTGGTGTATGTGCTGGGAGGACTACAGGATATTAATTAATGTTGAATTTTTGTTCCACAATAATTGTGAAACAACATCCGCAGAAAATAAGACATAGTGCCTCTTTAAGAGCAACAATTAACATATGAAACAGTTTTATTTTTGGGGAAACAAGGTAAATTCACCTTCTAGACATTTTGCAATCTCCTCATCTTGTTCTAGAATTGGTAAGTATTTTTTAATAAGGTTTCTGATGTTAGAAAATTGTTTGCTATAAGTGCTTACAAAAACTATTGGTGACTTTTTATCCTTTAAGCATAACTGTAAAGCTATAGTGATTTTACCATTTTATTATACGTGATTCCCCCTTTGAAAACAAACAGAACAATGCCTACTATGTTCTGCTTGCCTTTTCTTTCCCAAGTTATGGAATTTTCTGTTCTGAAAGTGTTTCACAAAAATCTTTCTCACCAGATGTGAAGTGGGCAGAGACTAGGCTGAGGCCAGTTAGCTTACCCACAGATCCCATGATGCCTTGTGTTCTCTTTGAAAGAGATTTAGCATTAAATCCATTTAGTTACCGACAAGTAAATGCATTGAATACTGTACAGTGCACATACAGGATGTATATGGTGACAGTCTGGAATCTTCCATCACATGAAGGAGCAGGGAACATGTAATAAGTGGTAGAGATCAGTAGTACATGAGTTACATGCAGCACTAAAGGAGCTTAATTTAACAGAGCTGATACTGCCAATGATAAGGTGGGGGAAGAAGGTAGCAAGAAGAGCAGAGACAGACAGAGAAAGTTCTGTAGAATCACAGACTGGGATGGAGGGAGGGAACAGGGAGATCGTGTACCTCACTATTCTGTGCAGGAGACATCTGCATACACATCCAGCTCTGCAACATTCACAGTTTCATGACAACCTCCTTTCTAAGCAGGGAGCAGCAGCTCCTCCCCTCCCTTTAATCTGTAGTTTGTTTAAACTTTGTTTCTCTAACAAATTCTAGGGCTTATCAGCAGATGGAGAGGAGGCAGCCATTACAGCAATGAGGTAATGTAAGGGCTATAGCAAAGAAACTACTGAATATAGGTAACAAAGATAATAGGCAAAGTTGTTTTACATCCCAAGAGCTATTGATTGGAGAAAAACAAAATACCTTTACAGTTTGTCAAGGAGATATTAATCGTGAATGTATAAGATGGGTTTAACTACAGGGCAATTGCAGACTTTGTGGAAATATATGGCATCCATTGAAGCGTCCAGGCTTCGTTTACAACATCCTGGAGATCCTTACAACCTGATAAACTCTGACCTGCAGAATGTTGTGACCTCAAAAGCCATTTGGTCACCTCTTCTGTGCACCTACCCCCATCCCTGAATCTAGGGATTTGGAAACAAAGAACTGTTTAATATTCCTGGACTCTCCCCCTCATTAACACTTTACCCAATCCTGAATGACCCTCTGGACTAATTAATGAATGGGAGGTTCTGAAACCTGAACCAAACTGAGAAGAAATAAAACAATATGAAATCCAAGAATTGGTGTTCACATTTTGGGGGCTGCTTGACAAGCTGAGTGTGTTCCTTATTTCTCCCACCTCCAGGGATTCAGGATTTACTTTAAGTTGTAAGTTTCTGTTATTTTTCTCCCTTTTTATTTTATAACTGTTTTGCCATCTTCTGTGTCATTTTATTTTGTAATTCTTTTGTTTTTAATATCTTTTTTATGCACTGAACAACTTTTCGTGATTAAAGCTTTTCACTTTAATTTTGGTCCCTGTATGCTCTGTGAACTCATAGCCTTGTGAAGTGTGGTTAGCTGTGTGACTGCTAGAGTGCTGAGTGTGCATGTCTAGTGGTGTGACAAGGTGACTGATTGAGAAGGAAGAGTTGATGTAGAGTGGGATACTTATTGGTCCCAGTATAAATGCAATAAGTGGTGGCAGCGGATCTGGGGGGTGCTGGAGATGTATGACGTGTGATTTATGCTCAATTTGTGTCCTGAGTGAAAGGTGAGCGCAAGTTTGAGTAGGCTAAATTAACCCGTACAGTTGCACCCCGCGTCACGTGACGAGGCGGCAGCATCCTCGCCGTGACAAATTGGTTGGCAGCGGTGGGATAAATTCATTTTGTCAGAGCATTAAGTGTTGGGATTAAGCAACTAACCCCTGCACTTAAGAACTAGTGGAATCCTTGCGAGGAGTACCCTAGTTTTACACGGACCAAATCAGTGCTGTTCTAAGACACACGTGCAAACAGTTCCCCTTCCCCGTTTTTCTTTTCTATCTTTTATTTGGCAAAGGTTGCACTCAGTGATGGCAACCATCTACAAGAGACAGAGCAAGGAGGCTCTAGTCCACCAGAGCAGAGAGGTATCGACCCGGCTGACAAGTCCAAAGAGCTGCTGGTTTGTGCTTTGATGGAGCAAGATGCAGAGCAAGGATCTGGCACGGCTCAAGGGAGCCAAGATATGGACATTAATCCTGGAAGAGTTTCCCCTGAGGCTACCCACAGCAGGAGCCCTCATCTAGGCATGGATGTGTCTCTACAAATGGCCCTACAGCAGTTAGGAGAATGTGATCCTAGCCTGCACTTGCAACTTATTCTTCAGTTTAATCAGGCGGCCGCAGAGTGAGAGAAGGAGAGAGCAGCCGCAGAGTGAGAGAAGGAGAGAGCAGCTGCAGCACCAGAGGAGAGAGCGGCCGCAGAGCGAGAGGAGGAGAGAGCGGCCGCAGAGCGAGAGGAGGAGAGAGCGGCCGCAGAGCGAGAGGAGGAGAGAGTGGCCGCAGAGCGAGAGGAGGAGAGAGTGGCCGCAGAGCGAGAGGAGGAGAGAGCGGCCGCAGAGCGAGAGAAGGAGAGAGTGGCCGCAGAGCGAGAGAAAGAGAGAGGCCGCAGAGCGTGAGCGCCAGGCTGATAGAGAATTCAGGCTGGAAATGGCGCATATTGAAAGGGGTATCAATTCTGTGCAACCCCAATCCCAGGATGTAGACCCCAAAAGACCTCGTCAAGAATGTTTTCCAGTACAGTTTGTCAAGGAGATATTAATCGTGAATGTATAAGATGGGTTTAACTACAGGGCAATTGCAGACTTTGTGGAAATATATGGCATCCATTGAAGCGTCCAGGCTTCGTTTACAACATCCTGGAGATCCTTACAACCTGATAAACTCTGACCTGCAGAATGTTGTGACCTCAAAAGCCATTTGGTCACCTCTTCTGTGCACCTACCCCCATCCCTGAATCTAGGGATTTGGAAACAAAGAACTGTTTAATATTCCTGGACTCTCCCCCTCATTAACACTTTACCCAATCCTGAATGACCCTCTGGACTAATTAATGAATGGGAGGTTCTGAAACCTGAACCAAACTGAGAAGAAATAAAACAATATGAAATCCAAGAATTGGTGTTCACATTTTGGGGGCTGCTTGACAAGCTGAGTGTGTTCCTTATTTCTCCCACCTCCAGGGATTCAGGATTTACTTTAAGTTGTAAGTTTCTGTTATTTTTCTCCCTTTTTATTTTATAACTGTTTTGCCATCTTCTGTGTCATTTTATTTTGTAATTCTTTTGTTTTTAATATCTTTTTTATGCACTGAACAACTTTTTGTAATTAAAACTTTTCACTTTAATTTTGGTCCCTGTATGCTCTGTGAACTCATAGCCTTGTGAAGTGTGGTTAGCTGTGTGACTGCTAGAGTGCTGAGTGTGCATGTCTAGTGGTGTGACAAGGTGACTGATTGAGAAGGAAGAGTTGATGTAGAGTGGGATACTTATTGGTCCCAGTATAAATGCAATAAGTGGTGGCAGCGGATCTGGGGGGTGCTGGAGATGTATGACGTGTGATTTATGCTCAATTTGTGTCCTGAGTGAAAGGTGAGCGCAAGTTTGAGTAGGCTAAATTAACCCGTACAGTTGCACCCCGCGTCACGTGACGAGGCGGCAGCGTCCTCGCCGTGACAAATTGGTTGGCAGCGGTGGGATAAATTTATTTTGTCAGAGCATTAAGTGTTGGGATTAAGCAACTAACCCCTGCACTTAAGAACTAGTGGAATCCTTGCGAGGAGTACCCTAGTTTTACACGGACCAAATCACTGCTGTTCTAAGACACATGTGCAAACAGTTCCCCTTCCCCGTTTTTCTTTTCTATCTTTTATTTGGCAAAGGTTGCACTCAGTGATGGCAACCATCTACAAGAGACAGAGCAAGGAGGCTCTAGTCCACCAGAGCAGAGAGGTATCGACCCGGCTGACAAGTCCAAAGAGCTGCTGGTTTGTGCTAAGATGGAGCAAGATGCAGAGCAAGGATCTGGCACGGCTCAAGGGAGCCAAGATATGGACATTAATCCTGGAAGAGTTTCCCCTGAGGCTACCCACAGCAGGAGCCCTCATCTAGGCATGGATGTGTCTCTACAAATGGCCCTACAGCAGTTAGGAGAATGTGATCCTAGCCTGCACTTGCAACTTATTCTTCAGTTTAATCAGGCGGCCGCAGAGCGAGAGAAGGAGAGAGCAGCCGCAGAGTGAGAGAAGGAGAGAGCAGCTGCAGCACCAGAGGAGAGAGCGGCCGCAGAGCGAGAGGAGGAGAGAGCGGCCGCAGAGCGAGAGGAGGAGAGAGCGGCCGCAGAGCGAGAGGAGGAGAGAGCGGCCGCAGAGCGAGAGGAGGAGAGAGCGGCCGCAGAGCGAGAGGAGGAGAGAGTGGCCGCAGAGCGAGAGGAGGAGAGAGTGGCCGCAGAGCGAGAGGAGGAGAGAGCGGCCGCAGAGCGAGAGAAGGAGAGAGTGGCCGCAGAGCGAGAGAAAGAGAGAGGCCGCAGAGCGTGAGCGCCAGGCTGATAGAGAATTCAGGCTGGAAATGGCGCATATTGAAAGGGGTATCAATTCTGTGCAACCCCAATCCCAGGATGTAGACCCCAAAAGACCTCGTCAAGAATGTTTTCCAGTACTGGACAAGGATGGAGACTTGGACATTTTTCTGCGGTCATTTGAGAAGACCTGCAGACAATACCATCTGCCCCTTGAGCAGTGGGCACAGTATTTAAGCACAGGGCTAAGAGGCAAAGCCCTGGAAGTATTTGCTGACCTTCCTCTTGAGCTTGATGAGGACTATGCTGCTATAAAAGCTGCTTTGATTAAAAAGTACAACTTAACTCCAGAGGTGTACCGCAAGAAGTTCCGGAGCGTAAAGCGAGAACCAACTAACAGCTACGCTGATACAGTAGGCAACCTACGGACTACCTTTCTACACTGGACCTGAGGACTTTCTGTCAACAGCCGTGAGGAAGCCAAGATGGAAACTTCCCCCCAAAGGTCCTCCAGCTGGAAGGAGAAACAAGCCAGGACAACATCACAGCCTTCTTTCTCCAAAGTGGGTGAGAACATTACACTGAGGGAGTCTATAAATCAGGGGGATATGCGCAAATGTTTTAATTGTAACAAAGTGGGTCATCTGAGGTCTGCGTGCCCAGAGAGAGTGGCGGCTGTCTACTCTACAGCACCAGTAGTCATGTTGCTTTGCCTGTGAAGGGGATAACTGGCTTCCATCCAGGAGTGCCCGTTGCCAAGGTTTTTATGGACTGGGGATCTGGTAGAGGTATCAGACAAGTGGGAGTGTCACAAGAATTGCCTGTGGATGTATTGTTGGGAAATGATTTGGGAAAAATGACAACTGTGTATGTGCCTGATGTACAACAATCATATGAGAAAATGGGCAGAAGCCCAAGGGGACAGATCCGGGAGGGAGGACAGGATAGCAAGAGCAAGGCTATGCCTGCTCCAGAACCAGAGGTGTCCCAGTATGAGGAAGCTACGGGGGAGGGGGTGGTGAATGGGCCCCCAGAGATAACCCTGCAGTCAGCAGATATGGTGAAGGGTGTGAGAGGCTGCCAGGATGGAGTCTCTGAATCTGCACCTCAAAGCTCTAAGGTCCTGAGTGTGGATCTGGTGGAGGCCATTACTCAAGGAGAGGTCCTAGAGCAGACCGGGGGTGTCAAGACGAGTAAGGCTCAGAGCATGAGCCACAAAGATGCCTCTACGCAGACTGGGGAGATGCAGTGTTTCTATGAGCCAAAGACAGCGTATACACTAGAACCAGTGCTGAGAGAGGAGATTGGAGTCCACAGTGAAGTTGGGTTCCCAGTGATGAGTGTTGCCAGTGCAGTTTTGGGGAGCGATCAGGAAGTGGAGCAGGAGCATAGGGACTCTCAGGAGAGAGTTCAGTCAGTGGTCCAACCTAAGCCCTGTAGTATCAATGGTAGAGGGAGGAACCCAATACCTGTACAGAAATAAAACCAAAACACAACGTAACTGGGTACAGTAGTCCTACACTTAACTACATTGGTATTTCATCCAGCAGGGAGAGGGTTAAATGTTTCACACTTGGTAGAGGGGACCAGGGCCGGATTAAGGGTGGTGGGGGCCCCTGGGCGCAAACTGGTGGGGGCCCTTCCAACAATGTTTTTGGAGGTATATAGCCTGCCAGCCCCCTGTAGTATGTAGCCTGCCATCCCCCTGTAGTATATAGCCTGCCAGCCACCTGTAGTATGTAGCCTGCCAGACCCCTGTAATATACAGCCTGCCAGACCCCTGTAGTATACAGCCTGCCAGTGTAGTATACAGCCATTAGCCCCCTGTAAATTTTAGCCGCCAGTTCCCTGTAGAAAATGGCGATCTCAGCGATCTCCCCCAGCGAAGGCTGTGTCTCTCTGACACAGCTGTCATCCTAGACCCCTATGGGTGTTGCGGGTGGCCACGGGCCGCTGCGCATTGCACACAGAGACAGTCAGCGACTCAGCTGAGCTGAGTTGTTGACTGTCGGAAACTGGTGGGGGCTCCTTAAAAAGAGAAAGTGGTAGGGGCCCTGGGGCTTGAGCCCCATGAGCCCCTCCTTTAATCCGGCCCTGGAGGGGACACAGAACTTAGTGTCTCAAAAAGCACAAAGCCATAAAGTCAGCAGGGGGTCCCAGCACAGCAGTGTACAAGTGACCAGGGGAGATAGTACTTGGCCTTATACACAGGACAAAGGACCAGAGGGTTGATGTGCCCAGGTAATCACATCTTATGGCAATGATTTTTAAGGTACTGAACTTCTGCTATGTATTATTGGTAATTGTTTTGGGAAAATTTAAAATGGCGTGGGTCATTTCAAATTTGCCCAATCTTGAAAGGGGGAGGATAATTTGTCACGGCGAAGATGCCGCCGCCTCCTCACGTGACGTGGGGTGCAACTGTACGGGTTAATTTAGCCTACTCAAACTTGCGCTCACCTTTCACTCAGGACACAAATTGAGCATAAATCACACGTCATACATCTCCAACACCCCCCAGATCCGCTGCCACCACTTATTGCATTTATACTGGGACCAATAGGTATCCCACTCTATATCAACTCTTGCTACTCAAGCAGTCACTTTATCACACCACTAGACATGCACACTCAGCACTCTAGCAGTCACACAGCTAACCACACTTCACAAGGCTATGAGTTTGTAGAGCATACAGGGACCAAAATTAAAGTGAAAAGCTTAATTACAAAAAGTTGTTCAGTGCATAAAAAAGATATTAAAAACAAAAGAATTACAAAATAAAATGACACACAAGACGGCAAAACAGTTATAAAATAAAAAGGGAGAAAAATAACAGAAACTTAAAGTAAATCCTTAATCCATGGAGGTGGGAGAAATAAGGAACACACTCAGCTTGTCAAGCAGCCCCCAAAATGTGAATGCCATTTCCTGGATTTCATATTGTTTTATATCTTCTCAGTTTGGTTCAGGTTTCAGAACCTCCCATTCATTAATTAGTCCAGAGGGTCATTCAGAATTGGGTAAAGTGTTAATGAGGGGGAGAGTCCAGGAATATTAAACAGTTCTTTGTTTCCAAATCCCTAGATGCAGGGGTGGGGGTAGGTGCACAGAAGAGGTGACCAAATGGCTTTTGAGGTCACCACAGAACATTCTGCAGGTCAGAGTTTATCAGGTTGTAAGGATCTCCAGGCTGTTGTAAACGAAGCCTGGACTCTTCAATGGATGCCATATATTTCCACAAAGTATGCAATTGCCCTGTAGTTAAACCCATCTTATACATTCACGATTAATATCTCCTTGACACAGTTACTCTTCAAGTGTACAATACAGTTTATTTGGTTTAAACAATGTTTTTCTTTGTATTTTATTCTCTTTATCGGTATTCATAACTTCTTGTTTATATAGTCTATCCCTAAGTCTATTCCATATATTTAATATATCCTTTCTGTCCTTCCATCCATAAAACATAGTCTCCATTAACACATTTCCCACCCTACACAATGACTTCTGCAAAGGTCACAGTACATGTCTGGAAAGCTCTCCTATCACTGGCCATCTTTGCTGCGGTAAATCATAGGTCTATATATATGTTAAAAGCAGTTCAGGTTAAAAAGCTGCTCCCATAATCATATACAGAGTATTGAAACAGAAAAAAAATAATAGGAAAAAAAATATTTAAAAAACTAATTAGGAATGTGTTTCACTACATGTATTAATAAGTAATCATAAAGTTGTTGCATTACATCAAAAAAAGTTAAGACTTACTGGTAATTAAGTTTCCATTAGTGTACCATGATGGCCCCACCTAGAGGTTGCTCCTATACACTGCAGGGACAAGAAGTTGTGAGAATTTACATACAACACACTAGCAACCCCTTACCAGTGTCTACCAAAGTGCCAGCAGGAAAAGTTGCAAACACCATAAATAACATTAGAGCATAACATTATGCCACAGTGGTAATATTGTTCTGACATGCTGGATCTGAGGATATTTTTCCCATACAGCTCTTAACTTTGGTCTGGTCATCCCAAAGACCCTGAACATTTCTATCTGATAGAGTTGCTCCCCATCCACCAGGCATTTGTCTCAATTATTATAACTGGAAGAGGATTCCAGTAAATGCTCTTAAAAATTTCCACTTTTCTCCACCAGAATAGTTCGAATTTCACTTTGGCTGGAATTAACACTTTCTGGTCTAGTTGATGATAATTTTTGATATCCAATTCTGTATAATTCTAGTGTGGTTCTGACACCTGACAACTCACACTTTGGACACAGGAGGTCAAAAGCCCTAATAGCCTAATTGCTGCTTAAAGGGGTATTCTTGTCTGGGCATTCACATCCAGTTTCATTAATCTGCCATATATATACATTTCTTCAATTAGATGTTATTAAAAAATTTTTTTCCTGTGTGAAGATAATTTCTCATAAATGAGTCATATGGTCCCTTAGAAAGAAGACTGTGACCTCAGATATGGCCATCTCTGCTGGAGACATTGCACAAAGAAACAAAAAGTTTTTATATCTAAAATGTTCGGAAGTTACTGCAGGTCCCACAGACGTCCTGTGGTAATGATCGCTGAAACCAGGTGGTCAGGCAGGGCTCAATACTGCATGACTGGCCACCGCTGCCAAAATGTGAGATGCTCGTATCCGAGGAAGCTATCTTGTTTCTAAGGGACAACATGGCCACATTTATGAGAAATTATCTTCACACTGGAACATTTTTTTTTTATAACATCCAATTGAAGAAATGTTTGCATATGGCAAATTAATTAAATTAAATTTAAATGCCCAGATGGGAAAACCCATCTGCACTTTTTTGTTAGAAGGATTTTCTGGTGGATATTATCTTCTCTACCTTGTCTGGTCGAAGGAAAAAGCGGTGACACTCCGATTCCAGGATAAATCCTAAGAAACCGTTTCTGTCTGGATATAGGTTGGACTTTTGGACATTCACAATTCATCTTAACTGTTCCTAGAATTTGATGGTTAGTGTTTTGTTCCTCTCTAGATCCTCCCTGGACTGGGCCATTAACAGAAGATCATCCATGTTTTCCCTTAATTGAGCTACCAGTTCCACCATGACTGTGGTGAAAGTTCTTGGAGATGACAATACACCGAAGGGGAAAGCCCTGAACTTCATGTGATCTGATTTTTTGTTGCAAATCTCAAAAACTGTAGGGTTGATGTGTGAATTGGTATGTGATAGTATGCGCCTTTGAGATTAGTGGTACACATGAAAAACATTTTTCCTATCAAGGGAAAACTGAACAGCTGGATTGTCGATGCAGCTTTATTGACTCCATCTTCAGTCATCGACAATCCAGCTGTTCAGTTTTTGAAGTGTATGATGAGTCTGAATTTCCCATATGTTTATTTTTAACCAAAAAGAGAGAATAAAAGCCTTTCCCTCTTTCTGTTAAAGGAACAGGAAAAATTATATCCAGTTGAATTAGATTCTGAATGTTTGCCCATGTATTTTCCAGACTCAAAGTAGGTTGGGAGAGTTTGGAGAACCCTTTCTTTTATCCGAGAACCTTTCTAGTATGTGATCTAAATCAAGCCCAAATAGTAGTTTACCCTGGATAGGGATGCTACATAACTTCATTTTAGATCCACTCCACTGCTTTAACCACAAAGCTCTATGGACAGAATTAGTCAACGCGTCGTCTTTAGCTGAAATTCTAATGCTCTCTGCTGAGTCAAACACCATTAAAGCTGTAGAGTGGAATAGAATCAATAATTACTTATCTAGGGGTCTTTTCTTTCAAGTTGGTTTCAAGCTTCCCCAGCCAAAAGAAAAGTGTTGTGGCTATGGATGTGGCTGAGATATTAGATTTTACATTTATAGTAGAGGATTCCCACAGTTCCTGAGAAAACCATCACACTTGTAGACCGTAGTAACTTTTAATTGCTCTGTATCCTCAAATGGCAAATCTGTTTTTTCTTAATGACCTGGCCCTTTATTTTTATTTTGCCATGCAATGAGATGTATGAGGGCTTATTTCTGCCTAACAAATAGCACTTCGCAGTGCAGGTATTTATATTTCACGCAGTATACTGGGAAGCAAAAGAAAATCCAGATGCAGTGAAATTGGTGAAAAAAACGATTTTGCGCCATTTTATTCTGCGGGACGGTACGATCACAGGATACTAAATTAATTTAGTTTTTAATGTGTTTTTATACACTTAAAAAAATGAAAAAATCTTAATTTTGCCATCTTCTGGCAGCAACAACTTTTTCATACTTCTGCGTACGGAGCTGTGTAACATATCATTTTTTGATGACAAGATGACGTTTTCATTGCATTTTGAGGACTGTACAGCTTTTTTGCTTTTTTTAAATTACATTTTGCAAAATGGCACAAAATGGGCAATTAGACTTAACGGTAATATGTTTTCCATTAGTCCACCATGACAGCCCACCTGAAGGATGCCCCTTGACCTCTATAGGGACAGGAAGAAGAGAGATTAAAAGACCCCTCCCGCAGCCTCACTCCCGTGTCTACCAAATAACTACAACGGAATGGATGAAACAAAATTTTATTAATATGTTAATGTCACACATTAGAAAAGGAACAATTTACAAGCCAACGGGAGGGAATATTGGGGACGTCATGGTGGACTAATGGAAATCAAATAACCGGTGAGCCTAGTTAGCCGTTTCCACTTCGTCCCCCATGGAGACATAACAAATGAGATGACAACTCTAGGGCAGGATGACAGCTTGTAAAACATTCCGTCCAAAAGATAGATCATCTGACCTTTGTAAATCCAAACAGTAATATTGTGCGAATATAGAAGACGACCATGTGGCCACTTTGCAAATCTGGTCTAAGGAAGCTCCTTGTTTTTTGGACCAAGATGCTGCCATGGCACGTGTTAAATGGGCTTTAAGGATTTAGGGAAGCGGTCTTTGTTCTACTTCCTAACATATGGAGATGGCCAATTTCAACCACCTTGCTATTTTTGGTCCTCCATGTTTCTGTGCCCTTGTTGAATTCTATAACAGTTCTTTTTACATCTAGGTTGTGCCATTCAGATTCTTTGTGGTTACTTGCATTCTGGCTGAATGATGGAAGGATTATTTCTTGATGCCTGTGAAAATTAGACATTACTTTAGGAGAGAAATTTGGGTCGAGAGAAATTATGTTCTTAACTTTCAGTATTCTAAGATGGGGTTCATTAATAGTAATAGCTTGTAATTCTCCAAGTCTTCTGGCAGTAGTTATAGCCACAAAAACACAGTCTTGAGTGTTAGGAATATGATGTTGATATCAGTTAATGGCTCTAAGGACATTAAATGGAACCTGTCACCAGGAGACCCATTTTTAGCACTCCCCTAGTCCCCACAGAGCATAGTACATACATTACCAAAGTGTTTTTGTATTAAACATTGGTTTTACAGAAAAAAAAGATATGTTATATTGTACCTTTCATTAGCATCTGCTGTGTGACAAGGCAGTTGCCAAATGGGAGGGGCTGGAAAGGAGCAGTTCCCCCCACCCTTGGGGAACAGCTACTCCATGTGACCTTTTCAAATATATGAAAACACCCATCACTTGGCTTAGTGACACCCCCTGATCCTCTACAGCCAATCCCGAGTTCATTCATATATTTGAAAAGGTCACATGTTTCCCAAGGGTGGGGGGGAACTGCTCTTTTCCAGCCCCTCCTATTGGGCAACTGCCAAGTCACACAGCAGATGCTAATGAAAGGTACAATATAACATATCTTTTTTTCTGTAAAACCAATTTTCTATACAAAAACACTTTGGCAGTGTATGTACTATGCTCTGTGGGGACTGGGGGAGTGCTAAAAATGGGTCTCCTGGTGACAGATCCCTAGATGGGACTGCTGACCCAGTCTGAGGTCTAAGTTGGGAAGAAGCTTTTATGAAGCGTTTGACCCACCTGTGATCTGCAATGGGTGTGTCAAAGAAGCAACAAAGGGCTGATACTTGTACTTTCAGAGTACTTGTCTTTAGACCCTAAGTCCAGACCAGCTTTTAGGAATTCCAGGATCTGTAAAATATTTGGTTTATTTTGATTAGGTGGTTTATCTTTACAGAATAATACAAACTTTTTGCAAATGTTTAGATAAATTGCAGAGGTAACTAGTTTTTTACTTGCCTTCAATGTCTGGATTACCTTTAGAGAGAGAGTCCCTTGGACTCTAGGAATGACCCTTCAGGATCCATGCCAATAATCTCAGAATGGCAGGTTGTGACTGCAGAACTGGCCCCTGTAGTAGATCTTCAATTAGAGGTAGAGCAACTGGGTCCGCTAAGGATAATTTCTCCGGAGTTGGATACCAACTGTTTTTTGACCAGTCTGGAACTATTAAGATGATCTTTGTTTTATCCTGGCATATCTTTTGCTATTAATGGAATTGGTGGGTATGCATACGCTAGGCCCATATCCCAATTGTGACTGAATGGGTCCAGCGTTTGGTAAGCACTTAGTATTTTTGATCCCATTGGGGTTCTCACCATCTTAGAGTTAAGGAAAGAAAAACATCCTGATTCTAGCACCATTCGTGCTGATCCATTTTTTTGTGGCTTAGGAAATCCGCTGTATGATTCTCAGACCCTTTTAGATGGGTGGCTGTTAAGGAGAGAACATTATCTTCTGCCCAATAGAAAATTCTTTGGAAAAGATTGAGGAGTTTTCTTATCTTGAACCCTCATCTCTTGATGTAGGAAACCGTCGCCATGTTGTCGGACAGTATTCATTTGTGATGGTTGAATAGGAGGAAAAG
Organism: Engystomops pustulosus; assembly: GCF_040894005.1. Taxonomy (NCBI): domain Eukaryota; kingdom Metazoa; phylum Chordata; class Amphibia; order Anura; family Leptodactylidae; genus Engystomops; species Engystomops pustulosus. The sequence goes on from NC_092411.1 coordinate 173,775,909, forward strand.
ATTTCATGTTAGTGTTTGCCAAACTGCTTTGAGTTCTCTGTAGTTAGAAGAACTTCTCTGGGTCTTCTTCTCCCAGGAACCTTGCACTAGCTAATCCAGGAATTTGGCTCCCCATCCTGTTTGGCTTGCGTCTGTCTGGATAGTGATCTGTGGATGACAATGCCAGTAAATACCTCTCTGAAGATTTTTTTTTGTCCACCACCAAAGGGATGTTTTTACCTGATGTGGAATCTTTATTTTAGACTTCCGATGATGCAAATTTTTGTCCCAAGATAAAAAAGAACCCAATACTGGAAGGTTTTGGAATGGTTCTGGGTCCATTCTACAGACTGAATGCAGGCAGTCAATTGCCAATGAGATGGATATTTTATCCTTTTTGATAAACAACTGGATCTGCTCCACCAAATCATTCTTTTTCTCCTGTGGAAGAAAAGACATTTGTCTCTGCGAGTCCAAAAAACCCCCCAGAAACTTCTTCTGTCTTTCTGGCTCTTGATCTGATTTTTCGAAATTCAAAATCAACTAGCCTAACTGTCTTAAAAACTGTCTTAGGAAAGCTAATACTTCTATCATGATTTTTGAAAAAAATTTGGGGTGCATAAGAGATACCAAAGGGTAAGGCAGAAAATTGGAAATGTATTAATTCTCCGTCTGGAGAGTGAATAGCCATTCTTAGATATTTCTGTGAGGAGTGGTGTATAGGAACATGATAGAAAGCATCTTTTAAGTCTATTGTGCAAAGGAAAGAATTGAGGGTGATTAGTGGAGTAGCTGAACTCACCAATTTCATTTTGAACTTCCGATGAACCAGTGATGAACCAGTTGAGTTGTTTCAGATTGATGATCAGTATGTATGATCTTCCTGAAGAACTTCTTTGACCTTCATGAGATCAAGGATTTTAGTTGAGTCCAAATCTGCTGATGAGAAAAAGATGAGGAAACTTGGGTAACTAAAAATTTTTCGGGGGTAGATGGGAAAATTTGATACGGTATCCATTGGATAAAACACCCAAGTGTTTGAGGTAACAGAACTCCAATATAAAGCAAAGTCCAGTGGTCTTCCCGCCACTGCGGCGTCACTGTTTTTCCGGAGCCCTTGAATTGCTAGAGCTGAATAGGGAGCCTCTACCTTTTCTGCCTTTTAGATAGCCCCAGCGACCTGATTTCCCTTTACTACTAAAGGAATTACATTATTTTTCCAATCCCTAGAGGGATTGGTCTTCAGATCCTTTTTCATTTCAAGAAAGTCTTTTATTCTTATCAGCCGCCTTAAGAAGGTTGTCCAGATGTCCATTAGAAAGGAAATAATGAGAAGCAATATTCTCATCTACATTTATATCGTTTTCTCCTGAACTCTGAAGTCTTCATGTGAACAAGAGGAAACTTCCGAGCCAGCGTCCGAAGGGGAGTCAGATACAAGTTCTGCAAGTCCAATTTTTGAAGGAGGTGGTTTAGGAAGAGGGTCCGGCAGATGAAGAGAGAAGTCTGATTTAAGATCCGATTTAAAATCATCTATAAGTGCCGATCTATCTTGTATAACCAGTCTGTCCAAACAGTATTTGCATACGAGTCTTTTATAATTAGGAGAAATGTACTTAAAGAGAAAGAGGAGGGCTGGAATAAGCCCTATTACAAATACATATGCCAGCATATAGTTATATCCCAGACAGCACCTACTTACAATAGCCTGCTGGAATACTGGAGCAGGTTCTGCTTCTTCAGCCATATTTGAGCACTGAGAGCAGATCTGGAGACCTCAGATCACTGTGACTATCCTGATGTTTGCATTTTAGACCGCACGGAACGTGGCGGTGTCCCATGCTGTCTCCCAGGAGCAGATTTAGGTCACTCTTAGTTCCGGACCGAAAGTCGTCATGCATTTCACAGCGGAGCGTTCCACCGCAGTGGGCATATAGAGGATTGGAGAACCGCTGTAAGGAAGCTAACTACGACCCACGAGTGAGTGCCTGTCTACCTTCAGACTATTACTTCCCTGGAGTACCAGGAAAAACCTGCGTGAGGACTAATCGAGGTAGGAGTGGTGTGAACCTGGAGCTTAGTCTGGCAGAGGTTCGGCTGATAACTTATGCGCCCCCCCCCCACCCCCCCCCCCAATCACCTGGAAGGTGAGAGAGAGAGAGCACACTCTCTCCTCCTGACCAATGTAGGGACAGGAAGAACACTGGAGGGAGACTGTGGGAGGCTTCTTCCTGTCCCTATAGAGGTCAGGGGGCATCCTCCAGGTGGGCCGTCATGGGGGACGAAGTGGGAAAGTGGAGTTTCGGACATTTTGTCGCTGTTTTCATTACGGTTAAACGCTGGGATAGATCGGACATTTTAGGATGTGGCGATACCTAACATGTTTATGATTTGTACGGTTTATTTTTTTTCTATCAGTTCTAGGGAACAGGGTGGTTTTTTAAATGTATTTTTTAGAACCCCTAGGGTACTTTAATCTTAGGTTGCCTGATTGATGCTACCATATACTGTCATACTACAGCATGACACTATATAAGGATTTTACGGATCAATTATTAACAAATGCCCAGAAAACATACAGCCTCGGGTCTTACAATGTCATGGGTTCAAAAAAACATTATCACCGATTTTACCTCACCATCCCTTCAGTTCTTCAATAAATAAAAGTAGTCAACAAGATAAACAAATCATAACCAAATAAAAGAAATGTTCATTGTATTGTTTTCCTTTAATTGCTAGCAATGGAGGATTGATAGTGTCAATGAAATCAACATTTTATTTAATAGTCAAGAAATAAGACAACAATTATTTAGCTTGCAGTGTCTCTCATTCAAATGGACACATCCATTCACAAAAGAACCTTGAGCATACACTACATGGTATGATTTACTCATTGGACACACAACATGTGTTGTATTACATTAACATTTCCAGAAAATAAAAGATATAATGCACATATATATATATATTTACACGATTTACATCCATACACCACCGATTGTATTTTTCTCAGATTTCAAAAGTTTAACTAAAGAGAATGTAGCACCTACAGTGCCGCATGTTTTAACCCATGGTCCCAGTGTTTAAAATGTAAATAAAGGGCATTGGAGTACTGTAACAAAATCCTTGGGTTGGAAAACACAAGGTGAAATTGTAGTACACCCATCAGCAGTTTTGACCCCTTCTTCTACTCTGCCTGCAGCACACAGTTAGGAGTCTGCTACTATCAGAACTCAAGAAGGAGGAGCTCTCTTATATATCGGCTAAATGGACTGCAGAAAATGCCACTTGTTAGATGCAACTCACATAACCATAAGCTCTGCAGTTTTGAGGGAATAGACCATCTTTAAATGATAAGAAAAAACATATAATTCCTCAAAAAAAAAAAAAAAAAAACTACCTAGTTTTATATATAGCTTGAATCTATAAATTCTATTTGCAATATATTTTATCACTTGGACTTAAAACTGTATCTATGGTAGCTGCTTTCGTTTTAAATACTCCCCCAAATATTCAGAGAGTAAAAGAAATCAATTATAATTTTCTATCTGGTATACCCAATAAACAATAGAGCTGGTTGATAGGGGCTTATAATTCATGAATATTATCGGCAAATATATGAATCTTTATTTTACTATATTTTTGGACAATAAGATGCAATCCAGATTTAGTAATCCATAAAAAAGGAAAAATATATTTGACACCAATTAAAAATTCACTGTTGGCCACACACAGAGCTGCTACATCCATTTGCTCAATCAAACACACTCACCACTGCTATACACAGAACATACATAGAATATAGAACCCCAATGAGCCCTCCTACACATATGCAGCAACGCACTGATCACTCCAACACACAAAGCATTGCTACAGGCACACACAGCAACACATTGAGCACTGCTACACACACACAGCCAGGCTTTCAAGACTGCAACACACACAGCAACACACTCACCACAGACTCAGCAAACACTCAGCATTGCTTTACACACAGCAACATACTCAACATTGCTATATACACACAGCAACACACTCAACACTGCTATATACTCACACACAGGAACACACTCTTCACTGCCATACACACTCAGGAACACACACAGCACTACTTTACACACAGGAACACACACAGCACTGCTTAACACAGACAGGAACAAATTAAGTACTGCTATAAACACAGCAACACATTCAGCACTCCTATACACACACAAGACCACACTCAGCACAGTTATACACACACATAGGATACATACAGGAACAGACTCAACATGCTATACACACAGGAACACACTCTTCATTGCTATACACACACACACAGGAACACAATCTTCACTGCCATACACACTGCCATACACTCAGCAACACACAAAGCACTGTTTTACACATAGGAATACATTCAGCACTGATTTACACACACAAGAACACAATCAGTACTGCTATAAACACAGTAACACATTCAGCACTCCTATACAACGCAGTTAAACACAAAAATAGGATAACACGGCACATCTATAAATAGAGGACCACACTCAGCACTGCTATGCACACATACACAAACTTCAGACCCTGCACTTGTTGAGAAGACTTGAGAGAGCAGTGCAGAAGCTGTGCTCATTCAGAGATAGAGTAAAATGCCTTGTCAGCACTTCACAACAGTGGTCAGGACGGTCTGGCAGTGCTGAATCCTCCTGACCTTCGGTCCACAAGGTGCAGACACTTTTAAGCAAGATTTTTTTCTTGCTAAAAAAAAGTGCTTCTTATAGTGTAAAAACATGGTGTATCTTATTAAAGATATGAATCCTTTTTCTTCATTCATCAGACTGCTTTCCTCTTTCCATTATTTAGGTGGGAGATAAACTGCTGGGAGACAGCTACAACAGATCCTTTTTCCCCTTTTTGGCTCGTAAACTTGAGGAGGTATCCCAGGATCAGTTAAATTAAAGAGTCTGACTCAAAGAAAGCAAACTGTTAAGAAGAAAATAAGCATTTTTCCTTAATACGAAATGTTACGTTTCTTACATATTAAAAGAAATCTACCGTCAAAATGAAGTGTGAGTCATTAAGCCTGTATCTATGAGTAAGTGTTCATGGTTTATCATGCTTGATTTTGATGGTAGATTTCCTTTAATTAATTAATCACTAACTGATATGATTCTTAATCAAGATCATGCACCAAAGCAAAAGTTATACCCAGTACATTATAAATAGGTGGCTGGATATTACATTATGTTGCCAAGCAGCTTAACACCTTCCAGATTATGTTTCCTTCATTACCGAGTGTGTTTGAATCATCCAGGAAAAAAATCAACTTTGAAGGGAGATGAAAACTGGTTGTATAAAGTCAAGGAGGCAGAGATTTTAACACTGAAGTCAAGCTCTCTCTTTCTCAGAAGGTCACTCTAACTGCAATTGATGCTCGTGAATACAGAGACATCACTAACCTCATCTCCTGAAGTCAGATGTATTATGTCAATCACAGAGGAGGCATTCAGAGATCGCCTCCTTGACTTTATACAATCAATTTATATCTCACTTCAAAGTTGATTTTCTAGCTGATGCCACCACACCGAATCATGAAAGAAACAAAAACTAGATTTGTTACACTGTTTGGAAATATACTGGAAATGGTTTATTAGGTCAATTACTGATAACAGGTTCCCTTTAAAGTCAAAAGCTAGAATACTTGGAAGAGAATAATTCCATGCTTTTTACCTCAGGTCCTTTAGGACAGACCTATAATTCAGAACCACAACTTAGCTTAAGAACAGTAGCCTGAAATAATCATGAGGCAGGAGGTGTGCTTCAGGCAACTGTCTACAGGTGCTACAGCTAATTTTTTGTCACAGATTGTTCACAACAATAAATAAAAGCCAAGAAAAATAAATGGCAGGCAATCCTTCCCTGTAGGTAATGTTTATGAGTTCCTAACTCTCTTTAGCATAAAAATGAACGGTTTCTGTAAAAAAAAAAAAAAAAAACACAAACATTCACTCCAGTCTTAGGTAACCCTAAAAGTTAGCCAATAGAATTCCCACCCCGTTTCTTTTTTAAAACCTAAACACAGATTATAAAGCAGAAGGAATGAATAAAAGGACATAATCATCTGAAATGGTGCAAGTCTTGTAAAATGTGAAACACGTTTTAGTTTTACTAAAAATAAGGATGGATGCATCAAGTTGTGTTTTATTTATGCTTATTGTGCTATATTTATGGCTACCATAAAAGAAGCAATAGGGTGGGCTAGCCTCTCTCTATTAACGGCTAGCCAGAGCATCATAAATATAGAGAAAAATTATCAGAATTCTAGAAAGTGTTAAGGATATTAGTTTTGCTAACCTTAACAGCACTGTATTAATAATTAATAACATTTCATAATATAGGTACAAAGAGGACATTAAAATGAAGGAGACAAAAACTGGACATTTTGCCAGAGCCTTTCCCTTTAAAATAACCTTTAAAATAAAGAATTAAAATGGTACAGACTACCAAAACAGGATAAAAATAAAACATACCGTATTTTTCTCCCTACAAGGCGCACCAAAAATCCTTTAATTTTCTCAGAAGTAAAAGGTGCGCCTTGTAGGCCAGTGCGCCTTATATATGAACTTATATAGAAATGTATTACAGACAAGATGTACTGTACATTTGCCAGTGTTTAATAGCTCCATCCCCAGAAATTTCCTGCACCTTCCCACACAGTATACAGGGTCCCTAGTTCCTGAAGTGCCCTGGCACCACAACTAACATTGTGCCCATCCTGCCCTCCCCTAGCACGGAGAGACCAGAGCTGCCATAGTGCTGACCACGAGGCAATCATCATTATCAGTAACCAATCCCCCGTACCTGACAGCCCTGTGACAGGGGAAAGAGAAGGAGCCACAGGGAACCCCACAGAAATAACACCCTGGGGAGGAGGGAAGGAGAAGGGGCAGAGGGAGACCGCTTAACCCCTGCTGCATCACCCTGCATTAACCCCCAGCAGCCCATACCTCTGAGATCGGAGCTCTCTGACACGCTGAAGACAAGTTTCCCGGGAAGTGTAGCTGGCTTGAACTGTGCACAGGTCTGCCACCTGCTGGTCATTTTAAGGTACTGCATTTGATCCTGCGCCTTATAGTCCGGTGCGCCTTATAGGCCGAAAAATATGGTAAATTAAATGCACCAGTCCTAAATTGTCATACATATCATTTAAAGGATTAATTTACTTGTATAAAAATAAAATGGCCTACAGCAATTCAATCTGTACTATATAACTCTCAAAAGTGCTAGTACACTGGTATGGTTAAAAACTAGAAAGGTTAACAAAAAAAAAAACACTAATTATATAAAAAAAATGGCACTATACTTTTTCTTTTTTTGTGTTTAAATTACATACAATATAGTTCTGTGCTAGCATTCATGTGATACACGGTATTGTGCTAAGGTCTATCAGAAAACACCAAGATGTAACATGGAAATTATGTACATTTTAAATGATTTCCTTGCAGTAGTATCATAAATATCAATGTCATTTTTATTTCAGGTCGAGTAGCAAAATACTACCCTGAACATTATTATTGTTGCTTTGTCTAGCTAGGGTTTGAATCCTTAAATAATAGATGACTTGAGGGTAGTAGAATGACAAGAATTATTTTTGTCTCCTTCTGAGACATACAATTAAAATTAGTAGACATAATTGGCCGTTTAGTGGACGGGTTTTTGGTTGTGCATAACAATAAGGCTTAAAATCTTAGCTAAATGTTCAGCAGTCCTGTCCAGCAGGTGATACTCCACTAGAACACACAGATGCAGAAACTCATCGCATTGTCACTATAAGACATTGCGCTCCCACAAATACATTCAGCATTCAGAAACAGTAACATCTGATCAGAAGTCCACAAACCAATTTTAAGTAATATTGCATTGTGCAATTCAACTAGTGAATGCATTTTCACTACTCTTTGGACAGTCACAGACTTCAACAATGTAAAACTGCTTAAAGTGTTCACGAAATCTTCCAAACAATGGATCATGTTCAGTGCCAAATGTACTGCAGCAAAACCTGCATTCTTTTCGAAGGAACCTAGAAAAATATAACATCCTCTTTGTTTGTGTCTTCATCAGCAGGGGAGGCTGGAGTAGGAACAGAAGATGCCAGCAGGTGCGCACTGCTTTGTCGATAAAGGCTTGATGGATGTGTTGGTATTTCGCTGGTTATATCATGACATAAAGTGTCTAAGGGATAAAAACAGGCATATGAAAGAACTTTAAAAATATGAATGAAAATATGCATAGATTTATGTTGATTTAAATCCCAATTCAACCAATGAATACCTCACATGCAACTGCTCTGCATATCATCTAATAAGCATGTACAAAAGTAATGATTCATCTTTTAACAATGCAGCCTTTTTGAATTTGTTTATACTCCCTACTTTCAACTATTTTATAATTTTCTGTGTACAGAGTTATCTGTGGGACAAATAGTTTTTCCTAGTGGCAGCATGTGAAGGGTAAATATGTTTTAAAGGTTAAAGGGGTTTGCCAACCCCCAAAAATTCCCAAATTTCAATCCCTAGTGATGTTTACACAATAAAGAAAATTTTTAATCCCCTTACTTTACAATTTTACAGTGTTATTGGTGTTTTAGCTCCTGTAACTCAGTGATGGTCAGTGTAAAATTCCAGAGTGTGGGCGGGAACACTCTAAGCAGACACATTGGGGCTTATTTACTAAGGTTCCTGCGGATCACACTTTTGTTTTGATTTTAGAAATTTTGCGCCGCTGTGACAGTATTTAACTGGGGAGTGTGTTGCATGCAATCGGATGGTGGCGCAATTGCGCTGGCTTTCATGTGACAGAAATTGGGGGGCGGGCTGTCGGACAATCCGACTGATTCGGACTGAGCGCGGGATTTAATATTCAAATTGTGTCGCAACCAATGCACTTACATGCACCAGGAAGATGAAGATGAACTCCGTCGGACCTGAGCAGGAAAGCAACAGATACAGGAAATCGGGCGCACAATCTTTGTAAATCGCGACAAAGCTCCAGGGATTCTGGGTATGTGAAGTAGCTCTAACTTCAGTGCTGCACACGCATATCTCTGCTCCCGGCGTCAAACGCTTCGACTAGGGTGTGCAGGTAGGAGGGATAGCTGAGGCTACTGAAGCGTGGATTAGCCTTTGGTCCTGTTCCCCAGAGAGGCTACTCCACCCCCCAGTTGCCATTGTGAAAAATTTGCATATTGGTTAGATAAAGCATAGATTACCCACTGGATACGCAGCCGCCGGCCAAAAGTATGCCAGGTCCAACCTGGCACAGTAATGTGTAAAAACCTGCAAACAAAAGTACAAAATTCATAGGCTCCTACTCTGTTGCGCCCCCCTACACACCCACATGGCATGGAGGTGGCGTAGTTGCAGGACGAGAATTTGCGAATCAGAAAACTGGCATAGAAGCAGTAATAAATCTCCTCGTTAATGTCCTTTATTTATCAGCTGTCAGCGGAGTAGGGACAGAAAGGTCATTTACACAAACCGTTTAAATAAGGGAAAAAAAGGCAGGGAAATAGAATGACAGATGCACATTATTAATTTAAAAAGTGTATTAAAAAGTTTATTATTGCTGCAATTTTGTTGAAATTTTAGTTATGCTTTAAACCTTTGATATATACAAACATTATTCTATATTATGGTGGTGTTATGCTTGCATGGAAACGATTAAGTGGTTGAGCCCTTTCCATCAGTCATCCATCAGTCACAAAGGGGTTAAAAGTCAGGTTACCTTGCTGAAAAAACATAACTTGGCTGTTTACTAGGCTTGGACTGGCTGATCTTCTGGTCTTCATAGTACCGTCATCTTTTTCAGCAAGTTTGGATGTAAAAAGTGGCCTATGTCCTATAGATGCTGACACAAACAATAACATTTATATTAAATTATACGGACCACTGGATATTGGTAATTTATTGTACTTTAGTTCTAGGCTACAATAAACAGCTATAACAGTTATCACAGGTGTCTGTAGTGAAGATTTATTGTTAATCCTGGTTCTTATGACAATCCAACATTTTTAAAATCCAATTGTCACTGAGACCAAAAAAGTTCTGTCTGGGATTACAATGATAAAATATACAGTTCCGACTTACATACAAATTCAACTTAAGAACAAACCTACAGACCCCATCTTGTATGTAACCCGGGGACTGCCTGTATATATATATATTATATATATATATATATATATATACACACACACAATTGCATTAAATAAAAAAAATGTATCTGTGAAGATAGTTTCTGATAAATGTAACCATTCCATTTGTTTCTTTGTACTGTCCCTCCAGCAGTGGTGTTCATATCCAAGCACAGCTGGCCTCAGTTTACAAGGGACCATATGACCACATTTATGGGAAATGGGTTTAATTGTTTTAACAACACCAAAACACCAAAATAAAAAAATGTATATATATTCCAAATATGGTACAGGTAGCAAACCCTTTGCTCTGTATATCTATGTAGGTGCTACAACTTAAATTCTAGCACCAAGAAGTAAAACTATTATCTCTACTATTGTAGACACAACATCAACCATTTCAATATCTCAAAACATATGTAAAACGCTATATCTACAATATTTTGTTTATAATCATAAAATACAGTGTGAGCATTTTATATGAGTATATAAAAATATTGAAGATATAGCTTTTACACATGTTATCTGCTATAATAAATTATATTTTTACCGTTTTTTTTTTTTTTTTTTAACAGCCTGTTTTAATGTTTTTTCTCGAAATGTGTACACACATTCGTAAAATAATTATAGCAGCACTCTTATATATAAATACCACTCAGGTGCACATCCCAGAGTCCGGATCAAGGTTCTTCCAAAATATAAGAAAAGAAAATGGCAGCACTCCGAGATTCAATGTGAAAAAAAGGTTCTTGTTTATTCCAGCATGTGCCAAGCTTCGGCTTCAGGCGCCGAAACGTAGCCTTGCACATGCTGGAATGAACAAGAACCTTTTTTTCACATTGAATCTCGGAGTGCTGCCATTTTCTTTTCATATATGCTGAGTTTGGGTTTTCAGCACATTTTTTTGTGCTGAAAAACTAGGCTTATACTCGAATATATTATATATATATTACACAGGCAGTCCCTGGGTTACGTACAAGATAGGGTCCGGAGGTTTGTTCTTAAGTTGAATTTGTATGTAAGTCGAAACTGTATATTTTATAATTGTAGATCCAGACAAAAAAAATTTTGGCCCCAGTGACAATTGGAGTTTAAACATTTTTTGCTGTAATGGGACCAAGGATATCAATAAAGCTTCACTACAGACACCTTACAGCTGATTATTACAATCTGGGACTATAGTAAAGCATTCAGAGAGCTTCACCAGAGGTCAGAGGGGTCTGTTTGTAACTATGGGCTGTCTGTAAGTCGGGTGTCCTTAAGTAGGGGACCGCCTGTATACACAAACACATTAACGCCGAGGCGTTTCCATTTTTTAATCCCCACCTCCAGCTTTGTGAGGGCTTGTTTTCTGCGTAACAAATTGCACTTCATAGTGATGGAATTTTATATGTACTTGGAGGTGGGGAAAAAAAACCACACTGTTTTCTTGTGGGCTTGGATTTTACAGCTTTCACTGTGCACCCTAAATGACATGTCTACTTTATTCTTTGAGTTGTAAAGAGAGGGATCAGCCTGTGATCCATCTCCATACAGTGGCAGCCAACGTGTGACATACTAATATGTGACACATGTCGTTAAAGGGTTAACTAAATAGAAAAATAAAGCTTGAGGTATAAATTGAGAAAGTAATCACCAACTTAATTATATTAAAGGGAATCTGTCGGCAGAAAATGACCTAATAAACAACTAACAGTATTTCTTAGATCATGTTTTTTCATGGCCCGCTTCCATACCTTTACATAACCAATTTACATCTCCCTTCAAAGTTGATTATCTGGATGATGCCACCACGCTGGTACATTTTAGAAACACAATCTGGAAGGTATTATTCTGTTTCTTACATACAGGCAGTGTTTTATTAGGTCAAAATCTGATGATACGTTTGTATTAAGTATTACTGAAACAACCATAATGTCTTCAAAACTGCCTGATCAAACACCAACCCATGTACCATTTCTTTAGAAAGCCCCGGTGAATTCTACTGACCTGAACTTTCTGTTCGATGAGAGGCTTTTCCTCTCCCAGACTTATCTCTCCCACTTTTCGTTAGAGTGGCCAACTTGGTAGGTATCTGCTGCTTTGTGAGTAATGTTGGCTTTTGAATCTGGTTAGTGGCACTTAGCAAATGAATAGGCACGTCATTTTTCAATGCTGGTCTTGTTTCCATGGAGTTACTATCCCGTCGTGTGACTTCTGGTTTCTCCAGGTAGTCAGCAGCTGACATAGATGCACTGGGTTTCGCTGTTGGTTTTGGAGCCACATGACCAGCTACTTCTAAGTTCTGTATTCCTTCTCCATTAAAACTTGCAGAATGTGTTAAACCCTGAAAAGAAGATACACTGGAAATAACATTTTAAATCAACTCTTTTATGGTGACTTCTTAGTCACATAGATGCCATGGTGTATATAAATGAACCTCTTTATGACAAAAAACTGTTGTAATTTTTAGACATTTTTACTGCTTGTATGACAAAAGGAGCATAGGTCGGAAGAAAAGGGTGTGGCATAAAGTGAAACATAAATTATACAAATTTATTTTGAGTTGTGTAAACTTTGCCAATAAATAGATGGTGTAAAGTTAGGGTAGACTAGTTGCTTTGCAGATGTGCCTTGCATAGCCAAGCACCATCTTTGATCAGGACCTCCTGAATGCTACAGATACAGTTTAGTTTTTTTTCAGCATGTTACTTGATGAAGAGAATTCCTGACATCAATAAAAGTCTTTTTTAGAAGAATGAGGCACATGTATAAAGACATCTAAATGGTATTGTGTGTGGTTTTGGGGGGGATTTGATGGTGACAGCTTCCCTTTAAATTGTAACCCCCCCCCCCCACTCCCCTCTGAAAAAAATTAGAAGTGAAGAAACTACAGTTTGGTACAACATAAGAAAGAAATCTCAATTGGTAAACTCAATGCAAAAAGACTTGGATGCCCACAGAAGACAACAGTAGTGGATGATGGCAGATACATTTCCACAATGAAGAGAAATCCCTTCACAACAGCCAACCAAGTGAACAACACTCTGCAGGATGTAGGTGTTTCAATATACATATCTACTGTAAGAAGAGATGCATGAAACTATATATAAGGGGTTCACTACACAGTGCATAAGCCTCCAGAATAAAGCTAGATTGGTCCTTGCTATAAAAAAGAAAAAAACTGAAAAAAGCAAGCACAGTACATTCTTTGGACAGATTAAACCAAGATCAACCTCTACAAATCAGCAACTACAGAGACACTATCACAGTGTCAGTATACAATTTGTTATCAAAGAGAGCATTCTTTCAAATGAATCTTGAATTTTGCTTCTAGGTGCCATGGATCCAAAGATATTCAGGTTTAAATTGAGAATATTAGGTGCAATTTTTATTAATAAAAATAACTCCCGACGGCATTTTAATAGTTAATATCTCTGGTTTTCCTATGTAGCGAGAATTATTCAAACAAGTACAACGACTAAAGACCACAACATTAAAAAACACTTAGATCCTCTTTACCTAATGTCGCTTCATATTAACACTGTGACCCAGAACATGCCCATAAAGTTATATGTAACACCAAAAACACACACACGTTCTGGAATAAAGTTTTTATTTCACACTGTCCTCCATTATTTACACCTATGTTATGACGTTCTCACTCAAATTCTTATGAAGTGTGGAAGGTTCTCCTATTGTGCGGCTGATACAATGGCGCACATCTAAAAGTGACTTTTATAATCTCATTAGCTTAGTTTATCGATATATACCTTATATACTCGAGTATAAGCCTAGTTTTTCGGCACAAAATTTGTGCTCAAAAACCCTCACTCGGCTTATACTCGAGTCAACTAAAAAAATAAAGACAAAACTCACCTTTCTGACGTCACCCGTAGGTCCTCTTCTGTCTGAGACAGTCTGAGACAGAAGAGGACCTATGGGGGACGTCGGAAAGATGAGTACAGTATTATTTTTTTTCCTACTACAGGGGCTGGACAGGCTGTATGCTACAGGGGCTGGCAGACTATATACTGGGAGGCTGTAACCAATGCATTTCCCACCCTCGGCTTATACTCGAGTCAATAGGTTTTCTCAGTTTTTTGTGTTGAAATTAGGGGTCTCGGCTTATACTCGGGTCGGCTTATACTCGAGTATATACGGTAGCTACTTATTTGGGTTACCATTGTGTAAGGAGCATACAATGATAGATCTGTGTGAAGCTCAGTGCAATTTTCTGCAAAAATAGTTTGGTGTCCCCTATGGATTTAACCCCTTAAGGACGCAAGGTTTTTCGGCTCATTTCTCGCTCTCCAACTTCAAAAATCCATAACTTTTTCATTTTTACGTGTACAGACCTGTGTGAGGGCTTATTTTGTGCATAACAAATTTTATTTTCCCGTAATGTTATTTATTTTAACATGCCGTGTACTGCGAAGCTGAAAAAAAATTCCAAATGTGGAAAAATTGAAAAAAAACCGCACGTGCGTCACATTCTTGTGGGCTCAGTTTTTACGACTTTCACTCTTCGCTCCAAATAACACGCCTACTTTATTCTTTGGTTCGGTGCGATCGCGGTGATACCAAATTTATATAGGCTTTATTGTGTTTTAATACATTTTCAAAAATTAAACGAATGTGTACAAAAAAGAAAAAAAAATTTTGCCATCTTCTGACGCTAATAACTTTTTCATACTTTGGCGCACGGAGATGTGTGAGGGGTCATTTTTTGCGAAATGAGGCGACGTTTTCATTGCTACCATTTTGAGGTCTGTGCGACATTTTGATCATTTTTTGGCGCCATTTCCCGCCTCAGAGGTCACCGCCGCCCGTAACCGGTTTTATATTTTGATAGATTGGGCATTTTGGGACGCGGCGATACCTAATATGTTTGTGATTTTTACTGTTTATTATGTTTTATATCCGTTCTAGGGAAAGGGGGGTGATTTGAATTTTTAATATTTTATTAATTTTTTTTATTTTTTAAACTTTTTTTTTCACTATTTTTTAGACCATCTAGGGTACATTAACCCTAGAGAGTCAGATCGTTCCTACCATATACTGCAATACTTCTGTATTGCAATATATGGCATTTTTGCAGCACATTCATTACAATGAGCCACTGGCTCATTGTAATGAATCTGCAGATGCCGGATAGTCTCGGGTCAAACGAAGACCCGAGGCTACCATGGCAACCGATCACCGCCCCCCGATGACGTTCAGGGGCGCGGCGATCGTAATAAAGATGGGGGCGCCCGCGCGCCGCCATCTTTTAAACGCCGGCGGCGACTTTGCCGGCGGCGTTGAAAGAGTGGATAGCCGCAATCGGTGCAAGCACCGACCGCGGTTATTAGAGGTGGGGGTTTGCTGCAATATGCAACAACCCCCACCTCTGTATGAAGAGGACCCGTGAGCCCTCTTCACACATCCCTTATACCTCTGCGCCGTAGAGCTACAGCGCAGAGCGTTAAGGGGTTAATGTTCCCTTTGCTGCATATTTTGGTGAATATACACATGTGGGGTATGTATGATCTCCTCACATATTGCTATTTTCTATATAAGTATTCTGGATTTGTATATATTTTAGAAAAACTTTTGAATGTTAATTGCCAAATGCATCGCCTAGTTGTCTGCTTTCAAAATTACATAGGTTTTATGGCGCCTTTACTTTTTATCCTGTTTTATTGATATATTTTGCAGGTTGTGACTTTCTTAAAATTTCTAGCTGAAAAGCAGATATTTAGTTATTACAGTTTTAGTGATATTATGTGGATTTACTTTTGTGAACATACCAATATGGGACATTTGTGAACTCTACACATGTCCATCTATTACATTTGTTAAAAAATGTTTCAGTTTGAATCAAAATTGCATGAAGGCGCCTATGTCATTAAACTCTTTAATGCAATTTTGAAAATGGGGCAAGTGTCTGCTTTCAGAAAAGATTGGTTTGTTGGGTTTACTTTAATTCTTTTTGCTGTAATTTTATTTTTAAACGACAAAACTGTAAAAATTGCTCTGCCCAATAACGTGACAAAATATACTGAAATACCGGGTGGTGACAGGGTTAGTACCCCTTGGTTGAATTCCTGGGTGAAGATGCTTATCATCTATTTCCTGTCTTTATATCTATCATCTATCTGTCTAGTTATCCATCTCCTATAATCTGACCATTTATATGTTGCTTTTTCTCTATCTATTTATTAATCAATCAATCTTCTATTTCTCTTCTACTGTATTTATCTATCATACCCATCTACTATATATATAATCTACTTAATAGTTCTGCATTTATAAATCTCTATCATCTTTCATATATATCTTCTATCATAATAATTATAATGAATAATTCTTTATTTATATAGCACACACAGATTACGCATCGCTGCACAGAGTTTGCCAGATTAGTCCCTGTCCCCAATGGCGCTCACAATCTATTCAACCTACCAGTAATTTTTTGGTGTGGTAGGAAACCGCCGGACGAAACCCACGCAAACACAGAGAGAACATACAAACTCTTTGAGATGTTGAGATGCTGCAAGGATGTAGTGCTATCCACTGAGCCAACGTGCTGCCCATGAATCTTCCTATCATCTATCTATCTATAAAATTTTCCCATATTACAGTTTGTTTTACCATACTAAATGGGGCCTCTTACTGACTGTGATTGGTCATAAAATAGTTTTATTTTGGGGCCCCCTTTTAGTTTTGCCCAGGGCCCCACTTTGTCTAGAACCGGCCCTGAAAGACAGTTATGCAAGCAGCAAAATAACTTTCATGCATAATGTCACTTGGTCCCCTGTTGATAGTCTTACGGTTTGGGATGAATGTAGGTTGGTGATGGCTTATTTTTGCAGTTAGGGTGAGAATTGGATAGGGTCAGTTGTCTGTAGTGTGGAAAGTTCTACAAATATAAGACTGCTTCCTATAGAGGAATATCTCCTCACCCCCTTCCAATAGCATATAAGCAGTAAGACCCATCCTTTTATACTTTTGTTCGATGCATACTTCAGCACTGTTTTTTTTTTATCTTCAAACTTACATTGGAATTTGAATGCGCTTTGTAAGATAAGTGACGTTGCGGTCTCAAGCAGGAAATATTCGCGCATGCGCAATAGTACTAGTTTTGCACTGTAATCTTTAGTCCCCAAATCTGCCCCAAAGTGCACAGTTTGTAGTATACCCACAGCCCAATGCAATTTTTGCACTGCTACATGATGTTGCGTATCCTACGCTGGTAGTTGTTTAAAGGACATTTACCATCAGCATGAAGCATTGCAAACCAAGCATACCAATATACTGTTGTCACACACTAGCCCCCCTGGCAGGATTCACTTTTCTTTAACCCCTAGGCGCACCAGGACGTTATAGTACGTCCCCGGGGCTAGATGCTTAGCGCACGGGGACGTTCTATAACGTCCTGCTTCTGGCACCGGCTCACGAACGGAGCCGGTACCAGAAGCAGCGGCTGTCAGCTGTCTAGTACAGCTGACAGCCTGCGCTAACACCCGCGATCGGAGCCGGCTCCGATCGCGGGTGTTAACCCCTTACACGCCGCGGTCAAACATGACCGCGGCGTGTAAGGGTGTTTGCGCTGTGGATCGGATCCCCCGTGCCGCTTACCGGGGGATCCGATCCACTTCTGGGCAGCTCCGAGGACTGGCATGTGCCCCGGAGCTGCCCGGTCTCCATGGCAGCCAGACCCCTTCCGGGTCTGGCTGTAAACTGTCTGAGCATGCGCAAGCTTGCTCAGACAGTTTACACTGCTCTACAATAAAATAGTATTGTAGAGCAGTGTATTGAACTTAAACCAGTGATCAGAGCATCACTGGTTTAAGTTCAAGTATGTATAAGTAAAAATATGCAAAAACACTTAACACTACACATTATAATAAATAGACAATAAATACAAAAAAATAAAATGTCACTTTCCCATAAAAACACTTAATAAAGTATAAAAAACACAAAAACACAAAAAAACCCGCATATTTGGTATTTCCACGTCCGTAACAATCTGTATAATAAAACAGAATCGTTACTAGACCCGCACGGTACACGCCGTAGAAAAAAAACCGCAAAAACGTTCCGAAAAAAGATAATTTTTAATTATACCCTATCAAAAAATGCTCTAAAAAGTAATTTAAAAAATGTTATGCACTCCAAAATAAGCCCACTAAAAAGAACAACTCTTCTCGCAAAAAATAAGCCCCTAACCAGATTTGTCAGCCGAAAAATAAAAAAGTTATGCATATGAAAAGATGGTGATGCTAAAATGAACAAGATTTTCTCCAAATTGGTTTTTATTCAGTACAATTGAATAAAATACACAAAACCACACATATTTGGTATCCCTGCATCCGTAACAATCTGCATAATAAAACAGAATCGTTATTAGATCCGCAAAGTGAACCCCGTAAAAAACAAAACAAAAAAAAGCTCCAGAAAAAAGATCATTTTCAATTAATACCCTATAAAAATGCTCTAAAAAGGGATTTAAAAAATGTTATGCACTCTAAAATAAGACCACTAAAAAGAACAATCCTTCTCGCAAAAAATAAGCCCTTAAACAGATTTGTGAGGCAAAAAATAAAAAAGTTATGCATATGAAAGACGGTAATGCTAAAATTAACAACATTTTTGCCAAATTACTTTTTATGCAGTAAAAATGGGAAAAAAATAAAAAATCTATATAAATGAGGTCTTTTTGTAATCGTGGCGACCCATAGAATAAAAGTAATATATTATTTTTATGGTATGGTAAACGGGCAAAAAAAAAAAACCCATAAAAATCTTCCTGAAAAGTGATGATTTTCATTTCCTCCACCAACAAAGAGTTAATAAAATCTCACCAATTAGCCTATAGATTCCCCCAAATTACGTACCAGAAAAGTGCATCTCATGTGGCAAAAGAAATAAGCCCCTATAGGTCCACATTAAAAAAAAGAAAAAAATTATAGCCTGTACAATGTGACATAGCAAATCTGCTCTGGATGGCGCCTCCTTCCCTTCTATGCCCGGCCGTGCGCCCATACAGCAGGTTACCACCACATATAGAGTATCCGTGTACTCGGGAGAAATTGGGTAACAAACTTTGTGGAGCCTTTATTCATTTAATCCATTGTAAATGTTTAATTTTCCACCCAAAATGGGTGTATTGTGAAAAAATATTACAATTTGCAGACTGCACCTCCATTTTGTTTTAACCCCTATAAAACACGTAAAGCGTTAACAAACTTCTTAAAAGTGGTTTTTCATACGTTGAGGTGTGTAGTTTCCACAATGGGGTAATTTACGAGTCTCACTATTATTTAGGCCTCTCAGTGTCAATTAGAAGTTGAGCAGGTCCATCTAAATGCGGGTTTTGGTGATTTTACAAAAAATGTGAAAAATGATACCTAAATTCTGAGCCTCATATCATTCTAGTAAAATATGTGGAATCTTAAAAAACCATGCCAACATAAAGCAGACATTTGGGAAATGTAAGTTATGAATTTATTTGGGAGCTATGACTATCTGCATCAAAAGTAGAGAATTTAGAACGTTGAAAATAAAGAATTTTTCCAATTTTTTTCCAAATTTTGTTTTTTTTCATAACTAAACACAAAAGATATCATCCAAATTTTTAAACTAATTTGAAGTACAATGTGTCACGAGAAAACAATCTAAAAATCCCCTGGATATCTCATAGCGTTCCAAAGCTATAACCACTTATAGTGACACAGGTCAGATTTGAAGAATGGGGCCGCGTCCTTAAGGCCAAAATAGGCTGTGTCCCCTAGGGGTTAAAGCGTTACTGTAAAGCTATAGTGATTTTACCAAATTATTATGCGATTCCCCCTTTGGAAAGAATAGGACAAGCAGAGGAAGTAGGCATAGTTCTGTTTGTTTTCAAAGTTATGGCATTTTCTGTTCTGAAAGTGTGTGACAAAAATCTCTCTTACAAGAGTTGAAGTGGGCAGAGACTAATATCTGTCAGTCTATGCCCTCGGGCTGAGGCCGGCTAGCTTGCCCACAGATCCCATGATGCCTTGTGTTTTCTCTCAAAGTAATGTAGCATTAAATCCATTTAGTTTCCCACAAGTAAATCCAATGAACACTGAACATACAGGGTGTATATGGTGACAGCCTGGCAGCTTTCATCACATGGAGGAGCAGGGAACATGTAATAAGTGGTAGAAATCAGTAGTACACCAGTTACATGCAGTCTATAGCTTGTGCATACCTCCTAACCGTCCCGGTTTCAGCGTGACAGTCATGGTTTTACACCTCTGTCGCGCTGCCCCGGGAGGTTGAGAGATACTCACACTTTTCCTGCCATTGTCCCGGACCGAGAGATGAAGTCCTGTCTCCTGGTCCCGGGACACACTGAAATACATGCACAGATACAGAGGAGCAGCGCGGCTGCAAGGAAGAGAGCTGACAGCTCCCAGCACTCCCCCCTCCTCCTTCCCCGGCCGGGCCCCTCCACCTGTGTGAGCTGTGCCTCGTGTCCGGAGTGAGTGCAGGTATCAGCACGGGGCACAGCAGGACCCGGCCATAGGAGACTCCCCTGAAGCTCCTGATAGCTGTGGAGGGGGAGGGTAGCAGCACAGTCAGAGGTCACATCCCTGCTGCCCTGTGTGATGTCCCAGCTGCCCCCTCTACACTGACCATCTCCACAGCAGGGATCAGGGAGGACAACCACTCTCATCATACAGTGAGTAATGTCAGTGTACTGTATGATAAAAGACAGTCATCAGGGCTTGTGTGTCAGTTTTGTGATTTACAAGCCCTGAAATAATCGCAACGCCTTGCAAACCGCCAGACATTGCGATTATTCCGTCACTGAAGTATGAAAAAGTTCTTAGCACCAGAACATTAATTTTTGTAAATGTATGAAAACATTATAAAACCTACAGATTTGGTATCCCATCATACAGCTCTGTACATGGAAAAATATAAAAAGCTCAGGATTGAAAAATGCCATTAATGATGCAGGATTAAACTAATGTCTCTAAATCTACACCAGACTAAGGCTGCATTCACACGAATGTATGGGGGACGTATATACGGCCGATATACGTCCCCCTTACACTAGCACTGCGTTTGTAAATGCAGCACTAGTGGTACGTGTAACCGCACTCTGAGTCTTTCAAAAATTATGTGATCACCTTTGTAAAATTCAGCTTTGAAAGAAAACAATCACTGAATAGCAAGAAGGGGGTGTGGCTAGGGTGTGTGGTTAAGGGGTGGTTAATGTCCCTCTTTGTATTTGTGAAAAGTTGGGAGGTATTCTTGTGCTGTGTGAGCACTAAGGGTTAATAGCTTATCTGGATAAAGCCGATACTGCCGTTGACAAGGTGGGGGAAGTGAGTAGCGAAGGGCAGAGACAGACAGAGAAACTTCTGTAGAATCACAGACTGGGATGGAGGGACTGATGGGGAACAGGGAGATCTTGTACCTCCCTATTCTCTGCAAGAGACATCTGTATACACATCCAGCTTTGCTGTATTCACTGTTCTGCACATTTCCAGCTCTGCTGCATTTACTGAAACATGACCTCTTACCCTGTGAGCAGGGAGCAGCAGCTCATCCCCTCCTATGAATCCGTAGTGTAAACAACATTCATCTCATAAAGCTTATTTGCACATTGAGAGGAGACAGCCATTACAGCAATGAGGTAATATGATAGGGATAGAAAAGAAACTACTGAATATAGGTAATAAAGATAATAGGCAAAGTTGTTTTACATCCCAAGTGCTATTGATTTGTGAAAAATAAAAAAACCTTTACAGTTACGCTTTAAGCTTCTAGAAGAGAACTAGAAGAGAAACACCAGAATACCAACTGTGCTGTGTGTGCTCTTGAAAGCTGTGCCCTGAACATATTTAATATGGAATTTGTAATGAGGGCATACATACCAGTGTAACCTGCACCAGGTCTGGAGTAAATGATCCTGAAGTGACTGACTTCTTTATCTTCTTCAATTGCTCCAGCCGCTCCCTATCCTTCTCCACTGCCTTTTGAGCTTCACGCAGCCGTTCAAGGTCCCGCTGATAGGCCTCTCTTTGTGTTTCTAATTCTATCCGGTCTTGCCTCAGCTTTTCCATTTCAGCTCGTGAAGCCTCCTCTCTTTGCCGGAGCTTGAGCTCGGTATCTTCCATATTTTTTTGATGTTTATTCCTTTCACGCTCCCACCGTTGTTTGTCCTGTTTAAGCTGGTCTTGTAGTTTCTGCACATTTGCAAACTCCTCTCTCTGTTTTTCAAAGTTCCTTTGCTTCTCCTGTTCAAGCAACCAATTCCCCCTTGATGACTGCTGTCGGAAATGCTTTTCACGTTCTCGCTGAACCTCAATGTAGCTGTCTTGCTGCGCTATCAAAGCCTACAAATGTGAAGAGCACGTTAGAAACTAGTCACTGTATACAGGCGGGCCCCTACTTAAGAACACTCGACTTGCATACGACCCCTAGTTACAAACGGACCTCTGGATATTGGTAATTTATTGTACTTTAGTCCTAGGCTACAATAATCAGCTGAAACAGTTATCAAATGTGTCTGTAATGAAGCTTTAGTGTTAATATTGATTATTATGACAACCCAACATTTTTAAAATCCAATTGTCACAGGATTACAATGATAAAGTATACAGTTCCGACTTACATACAAACTCAACTTAAGAACAAAATACCAAAAAAGAACCAGATCCTGACGAAGCATTCGTGCGAAACGCGCGTTGGGGTGTATCCTTTGGCTTTCCCCTAAACTGCCCAGTGTCTGTCCATTATGTTTTCGGGTGAGTGTGCAATAGTATTTTGACATATCTATTACTAACACTGGACGGTACCTCCAGTGTTGTGTATGGTTTACATATTTCTTACTGCACT
Source organism: Engystomops pustulosus (assembly GCF_040894005.1). Classification (NCBI taxonomy): domain Eukaryota; kingdom Metazoa; phylum Chordata; class Amphibia; order Anura; family Leptodactylidae; genus Engystomops; species Engystomops pustulosus. The sequence goes on from NC_092411.1 coordinate 173,798,908, forward strand.
ACTGCCACTTTTTGCCCAATGCATTTGAGTCTAATACTTTGACCATATTATGTCTATTATTTACTATACTATTTGGACTCTGGACTAACAGGGGTAGCCACTGGTCTCCTGTGCTGCCCTTTGTCCATCTGGGGCTACTTGTGTCCCCTATATACTGTATTTACAAATTTTTTTCTTTTCCCATTTGAGGGTTATATATGTTATATTTATGTACTTTCAATAAAGAATATTACATATTTTTATATATTGAAGTCTTTTGCCGCTCTGGTTCTTTTTTGGTATTTTGAGTATATTGTTGGATAGGCTGAATATAGGGGTATCCTTTGGTTTTGTGTCAACTTAAGAACAAACCTACAGACCCTATCTTGTATGTAACCCGGGGGCCTTCCTGTATTTACATTATGCAGGGTAAAAAGGAACAGAATCGAAACTCTGAGATACGAGTAGTAAAATGAACTGTAAAGAATGAAATTTGGAAATGCTATATTTATTCCCTCATATATCAGCAAAAAAGAAAAACAGAAGAAATGCAGAAGAAAATAATTAGCAATATGTATTTTTATTAAATAAAATGTAACTCACCTGTAAGCTATATAGGATTTTTAGCAGTGTCTGCACCTTCACAATCACCTGTAGAAAAAAAAAAGGTTAAACAGTATTGTGGACATACACCATAACGAAAAATTAAAATGCTACTGGCCCTTTAATCAGTCAATTGATTTTAGCATGTGGAGGAGACACAGGACAGAATATGGCTGCTGGTTACATGTTCTGCACCTACCTAGGCAGGTCATGTGACCATCACTATGTTTGGCTGTAGTCGGTTGGTTGCAGTGCATCCAGTGTGGTCAGTGTTGTGGTGAGATCCATCTCAGTGGGGTAATGTGCAGTGATGGCAGTTACACACATCATTACTATGGTAACAGAGGAGGACGGTCTGTTATATTATCACTGAGAGCAGAGCATAAGAGGAAAGAGGAGTTACTGAGAACTGAAGGATCTTTATCCATTTACATTGGCCATCTTGGAAAAAAAAAACTTTTTACTATAACTCATAAAATCTTGGGAATCATAAAAGCAAACTATTTAAGCTTAGTTTTGTGATTAATAACATTGAGTTTTGTTGTATTCATTCACTTTTCAAAAACGCATTTGCGTCACTTTCTTGTGGACTCGGTTTTTACGACTTTCACTGATATGTCTACTTTATACTTTTACCAAATGATATGTCTATTTTATTCTTTGGTTCGGTATAATCACGTTGATTCCAAGTTTATACAAATTTCATTGTGTTTTAATGCATTTTCTGAAATTCAAAAAAATGTGTACAAAAAAAAAATTGTTCTAAGAGGACCCGATGTTTTCATTGATACCATTTTGAGGACTATGCGATCTTTTGATCAATTTTTATCAAAAATTTTATGGTATAAAAGTCACATTTCGGACATTTGGGCGCTATTTTACCTTATGTGGTTCACAGCCGGCAATAAACCGGTTTATATTTTGATAAATCGGGCATTTTGGGACACAGCGATACCGAACAAGTTTGTGATTTTAACTGGTTATTTAGTTTTATATCAGTTCCAGGGATCTATGTTTTAGACCTCTAGTGTACTTTAACCCTAGATGGTCTGATCTCTCCTACTATATACTGCAATACTACTGTATTGCAGTATATGGCGTTTTACATAGGATTCGTTACAATGAGCAATTGGCTCATTTTTGAATCTTCATAAACGATTGCTGCTCCCTGATGACATCAGGAGGAGAAGTGATTTCAACAAGATTTAACACCCGCGATCAGTGCTAGCAACGACCACAGGTGTTAGCGATGGGTGTTTGATGCAATATGCAGCAAACACCCCAAGCCCTCTTCATACATCCTTCATAGCTCGCTGACCGATATATCCGTCAGTAAGCATGAAAGCATGCTTATTTTTATGGGTCTTAGAAGGTTTAAAGTTTTAGTAGCAAGCTATATTTTTGGTGACCACTTTAGTTTGGAAGTGCTTTTAAAAGGCTTCTCATAGACTGTAAGCTCTTGCAAGCAGGGCCCTCACTCCTATTGTTCCATATGACTGTTTGTACTCTGTAATGTAGTATTTTATTTGTATATATCCCATGTGATTTGTAAAGCCTTACAGAATATGACGGTGCTATATAAAAAAAAATATTATTATGTACTATAAACTTCCACAAGTAACACCATTTTATGAACTTAACATCTCAAACTATTTAAGTCAACATTTAGGGGAGTGTGTAAACCTTTAATTCTTTCTCAAGAATTAAACAAAACTGGAGTGAAAATTTCAATATTTTAGAAAATTATTCTAATTTAGCCCTAAAATGTACACATTCAGAGGGTATTAGAAGTAAAAATAGATCTCACAAGTGTTTGGGCTGTTTCTTTGGAGTATGGCAGTATACAGCGATGCTATTGGGTCTTTGGCAGGCCGATAAGGCTGTAAGTGTTTTCAGATGCCATAACATACTTGAAGTGCCCGAAAGGGACCAATACAAAGAAAAAGATTAGATAATTTTGGAAAGTAAAACCCTAAAAGAATCTATCTATGGTTGTATTGGGCATTTTGGCCCCTAGGTGCTGGCCCAATTTAAAACAAAGTGAATGGCGCAAAGTAAAAATTGTATTTTTGTAGGTTCTCACAGGTACAGCCATACTACATATGTGGTAATAATCCACATGCTGGGCACAAGGCAGGGCTCAGAAGGGAAGGACCGAAAAATAGCTTTTGGAGCTCCATTTTAACCAAATTGGTTTTGGAGTGGCCCTGATGTACCAGTACGATAGAAACTCCTGAGAAGTGACCCTTTTGGGAAACTACAACCCTAGGTTTGCAGGGGGCTTTTTAACCCCCGAGATGCTGGCCCAAATGTGATACAAAGTACAGGCTGTACCCTACTTAAGGACACCCGACTTACAGACACCTCCTAGTTAAAGACGGACCCCTCTACCCACTGTGACCTCTGGTGAAGCTCTCTGGATGCTTTACTTTACTGCCACGCTGCAATGATCAGCTGTAAAGTGTCTGTAATTAAGCTTTATTGATAATCCTTCGTCCAATTACAGCAAAAAAGCATTATGAAGCATTTGTAGATTCTCTTAAGGACCAGTACAGTAGAAACCCCTAAAACTGACCCTATTTTGAGTCCTTCCTTTACAAGCAGTTTGAGGAACTTCTCATGGAAAGTGCTGCCTGGATACAATGGGGCACATTTATTAAGCTGTCTGAAAGCCAGAATATTTCTTTTTTGAATCAACATGTTTTTATTATTTTATAACATTTAACAAACACATATTTCATATTTAGCCAAGCATGGCCTGTAACAATCTTAAATCTTAAAGTACAACATGCCTAAGGGTATTGTCCACAACATAGAATATTATATGTATAGAAAGGCAATAGCAAAAAGGGAATTACCCCCAACCCCCATCCCACCCATCCCAGAGTCAGCTCCAAAGGGTAGGGCTGAAGCGCCCCAATATATCAAGTTTCCAGAATATTTCTAGTTGCCCATGGCAAACAATTACAGCTCAGCTTTTATTTTAGCAGTGTCCAGTGCTCATGATTATTTTAAAGGGGAGCTGTGACTGATTGCCATGGGCAACTGGAAACATTCTGACTGCCAGACATCTTGATAAATCTGCCTCAATATTTGTGGCCTTGCTTCCAGAAGAACTGGCACTCCCCCCTTCACGGTCTCCAAACAGCAAATGTTTGATTACCACCTCTTGAAACTCTAGGAAAGTTCCCATCAGGCCTGCACATCAATATAACACGTATGCATTATACAGTGACATCTGCACTTATGGCTTCTGGTACAACACACTTGATTTGTTCGTGGCGCTAAAGGGCTGTTTCAGGGTTAAACGTTGGGAATAACTTTGATAGACAGTTGACGGGGTGTCGGCGGTTCTTCCAGGTTGCTGGAAGATGAGGGATAACAACCATCATCTCCGCTAGCTGACTTAGCATCAGAGGTCAGCATCTTATACTCCTCCAACAGAGTGTAGAATTTTTGGGACATTGTACTGGCACTATATGCAATACCCAAGGACACGACTGTAAGATGGAACATAAAAAAAATTATATGAAGTCCACCTAACTATACGAAACACCGAAAAATTATATGAAAAGTCCCTAACTAGACAGCACACTGGGAAAACATTTATACCAGGCCGGAAAAAAACACCTATGTGCACTGTGCAAAAAGGTTAAAATGCACCTAGCTAGTACTCAAGAGATCTAACTACCACTGCAAAAAGAACAGTGCAGTGCACGGAAAACTGTGTCCAGTGTAAACAGCGCACTGAAAAGTGTAAGCCCCCCACCTATAAGCACCATGTAAAAAGGTGCTACAAATGCACCCAGCTAATAATGAGTATAAATCTAACTAACTATCACTACAAAGAATACTGTACAGCGCTATTCACATGGCTCAATGAAAAATGCGTCCAGCGTAGAACAATGCCTGCACAGCACACTGAAAACTGCATTTGTGTTCAAAACAAACAGGCGGATTATGGGAGTAACAAATGACATGGTGAGCACCCAAGGTGATCACACAGCATCAGGAGGGGATCAGATGGAAGTAGTAGTAGTGTAAGTAGTGAAATTTGACAGAGTGATACCAAAGTAAAATGGAGTGGGAATACACTGAAGTATAACACTTTTACTGCAAAAATGCTGTGATTGGCCAGCAATCACCCGGGCCGAACCCCTCTGATTTGTCCGTTGACGTGGGCAGGAGGGTCTCGTGCTTGCGTCAGCCGACATTGTGATATTCAATATAAGTAATGAGCCCATGATGCACTACTACAACAGGGAGCGCTATTTGTCGATCTATATGCCGTATGGCTATATGTCTATATGGCGGAAATTGTTAAAGGCGTTTGTCTATAATCAACATTTATCCCATCTCCATATCCACTCAGTCCCCATCAGCTGCGATGACTTTTGGCACCGACTTCTCCTGCTAGTCATCAGCATTGCATTACAACATTGGCCCTCATTTACTAAAAACAGTGCAAACTCCTGTGTAGTGTAAAGAGGGCACCAGATTCATAGTTTCTGGCGCATGTTTTTCATGAATCTGGCGAGCCCTGCACTGCTGCAACAGAGTGTACTACTTTTGTTTGGTGCACCCTTAACATGGGGCGTGCAACACACTTATGTTGGACTTTGCATGATAATTGTGGCGCACGGTCCAACTGAGCACTGGAACGCCCATTTCAGTGCAGAAATTTGTGTCACATGAAGAACAGTGCAGCCGCGACCCAAAAGGTTTGCATCTTAAAGAACGTGCAAAGTCAGACAGAAAACTGGCGCACGGCCCTTAGTGAATGTGCTCCATTGTATCTAATAGGTAGGTAAAGCTACTTTAATTAAATTTTAAGGCATTTACCAGAGCAACACCTTTAAAGGCAATCTGCCATTTGATTTCTTGCAGTATGAACCAAACATACCTTGAAAATGCTGTAGCTACAGGCACACATCTTGTTTAATCCCTAAACTGAGTGGTTTTGCTGAACAATTAACAATTCAGGACCTTGGGAAAGCTGTATTGCTTCAACCTGCAGTTGATAAACACATTCCAAGCAGCTTTCTGAACTGTCCAGACAGGACTAATCAACATGAGCTGGATCACTCATACACAGCAGCTGGGGGATGGTACAACAATTGATTATTTCTGCCTGTTAGGCACAACGCAATGATTACATCATTCTCTCGAGCAGTGCATACTTAATGTAAGAGGAGAAGCGCTGGAAATAGACCCAGAAACCACAGAGCTTCATTATCATAATTTTATAATTGTTTTTTCAGCAAATCCCCTCAGCACAGGGATTACATAAGATATGTTTCTGCATCAGTGCAACTGCTGTAGTCTCAAGGTATGTTTGGTTCATAATGCATGAAATCAACTGGTAGATATCCTTGAAGTGAACCTGAGACCATGAAAATTTAGTGTAATGCATGCAGGAGTAGCTTCAATGTATAGCAGGATAGCTGAGCAGTTTTATATATAGTTTTGTGGGGAAAATATTTCAATAAGTGATTTACCAGTATATGTTTCCAGATCCAAATAATAGTGTGTGCCAGTCAATGTTTCCCCCATAGCCATACGTGCTTGTCCCTTCTGCCTACATACCAGTACCTGGTACCAGTCAATAAACCACTATGTCAGCCATAAACGTGTTTACCAGCCAAAAGGGCCACCAGAACAGTGCAAAGTTACAAGTGACATGGGAGAGCCATAGTTACACAGGTTTTGCAAATCCTAATACTTTACTGTGGGATCTGAGTTTCACATAGGTCACAGTGCAAATGTTTTGCTAGGTGTGCTATGCATCTCGTCATATATGAGAGAGGTCAGCAGAGGTTTTAAATGAAACATTATTACATAAAGATGCATATTGGATGGTTTCCTAGAATACTCGGGAACGATCTTCTATGATGGGGTACTTAGCTGGTAAATATTGCACTGCATTAGGGCTCACGGACGTTCATGAGGATGTAAAAGCGGCCGCAAATTTGCATGTGTGGCACCGATCCACGCCGTACACCACAAAAAGATAGAGCATGCTCTATTTTTTTGCAAGTGTGCGCCCGTGCGCCGCTGTTTCCTAGGGAGGGAGGAGGGATCACCTCCTCTCCAGCACACGGTGGTATGCCCGCCCTCCAAGCATACCCTAATGTACCCTAATAGTGACAAATATTTCAAATATTTAGTGTTGCATTTTCCTGTGTATAGAAAAATATTACCTCAGACTCAGGAGAGTTGTGATTTTCCAGGATGGTCACTTCAGGCTTTGAGAAAAAAAGAATAAAATTGTCAAAGCTTGATGTTGTGTTAGTGTTTTATCAGCATATAGAAAGTTATAGCAAAGAGTCTAAATGACAATAGATTCAGAAAATAGTTAACGCCATTTGAGTTTTCAAGAAAAGAAAAAAATCAATCTAAAAACAATATTTTGGTAAAAAGAATATTATACTCATTTCTAATCGGTGACTCATATCGATAATAAATGATGAAAAATACAAATTTCATCAAGTGACAACAAATTAAAGGAAATCTTCCAGGATCAAGGATTGTAAACCAAGCACACTAACACACTGGTGTGTGCCACCTCTGGCAGGATCCACTTTTCTTTAAGCTACTCATTCCCTGGTTTTTACAAAACAAGGCTTTTAAAATTGTACAAATGACTCTGAGGTGATCCAGGCTCAATAGGTGGTAATGCAGCCTGGAGCCCCACTGGCCCATTTACATATTTGTTTAACCCCTTCCCGACATTTGACGTAATAGTACTGCATGGCGGGAGGTGCGTTCCCGCAAAATGCAGTACTATTACGTCATGCTTCTGGCCCCGGCTCCTGAACGGAGCCGGGGCCAGAAGCTGCGGGTGTCAGCTATATATCATAGCCGACACCTGCCCCTAACACCCGCGATCGGAGATTTCTCCGATCGCGGGTGTTAACCCCTAACACGCCGCGGTCGCGCTGACCGCGGCGTGTTAGAGGCATTTAAAGTTTAAGAAGAGGGAATCGGACCCTCCCGCGGCGCTTACCGGGGGGGTCCGCTGCTCCGATCGCAGCCCCGGGACTGCCGGTGCCCGGGGCTGCGAGATCTTCATCCCGGTGCCGGGTCCCTGCCTCCTGGCAGGACCCGGCTGTAAGACACTGGGCATGCGCAGCATGCTCAGTGTCTTACATTACACAGTGCAATACATCTGTATTGCACTGTGTAACCTGTAAAAATGCTTGAACAAGTGATCAGAAGATCACTTGTTCAAGCTTAGATGGCAGTAACTGTAAAAAAAGTAAAAATAAATAAATAAAGGTTTTTTTTAAATAAAAATAAATAATAAAAGAAAGTGAAAGTCCCCCCAAACACCACATTTCCCTGTACACAAGTAATAAAGTATAAAAAACACTAAATCACAAAAAAACCCCACTTATTTGGTATCGCTGCGTCCGTAACAATCTGTACAATAAATCCTAATCATAATTGGACCACCTCGGTGAACGTGGTAAAAAAAAAAAACCCAAAAACATGCCAAAAATTTAAACTTTTTATCAAATTGCTTTACAAAAAATGTTCTAAAAAGTTATCCGAAAAAGTTACAAGCACCAAAATGATACCAATGAAAAGAACAACTTGTCACGCAAAAAATAAGCTTACAACCAGCTCCGTCAACCAAAAAATACTATAGTTATGCTGCTATAAAAATGGAAATACTAAAACAAATGCAATTTTTTCTATTCTAGTTTTCCTTCAATAAAATTGGACAAATATGAAATAAACTATATAAATGAGGTATCACCGTAATCGTAGTGATCCGTAGAATAAAGATAATATATTATTGTTACGCTACAGTGAACACCCCCCAAAAAAATGCTAAAAATCCAAAACAAGAATTGATGATTTTATTTTCCTCCACACGTAAAAAGTTAATAAAATTGCTTCAATAAGCTAAAAACCCACTAAAATTAAGTTTTTTTACAGTGCATCTCATCTCGAATAAAAAATAAGCCATTATGTATCTAAATTGCTTAAAAAATAAATAAAGATTGTATAGCCTATTCCCAACGCGCATTGTTGTAGAACGGTGCGGCGGGTAGTGACTTGCCAACACGGTTCAGACACAGTGATCGGGGCAAGACGGCGGCTGTTCCTGACGGCCATTCATCCTGCCTCATGGACCAGAAGGGTTACGTCCCCCCCACATGATCGCTGCTACTGGCTCATCAATTCAGACCAGCCAATAGCAGCGAATTTACTTATGACGTCAGTAATACCGGTCACCATGTCTGTAGACACGGTGATCGGGGCAGGGTGGCGGCTGTTCCTGACAGCCACCAATTTTGCCTTGCGGTCCAGAGGGGTTTTGTTGCCCCCCTCTGTCCATGTTTGCCGCTATTGGCTGGTCGATTTGGTCCAGCCAAATGCAGCAATATTCGTCACAATGGGCATCGCTAGGGTGAATAAGAGCAACACTTGGTGAAAATTTCCCTACGAAAAAACAAGATTTGGTACAAAAGCGCTGGCCGTGCACATTGTACAGATTATGCTGTACAACTCTTACGTGCTGTTCCAATGTGCACGTCCTGCCGTATCATTTCTCCATTTTCAAGAGGAAGATATTAGGAAACTAATATTGGGACAAGAAGGACGGGGCCCCAGTACCCCTGGTTTAGATGTTCCTGTGTTTTGCCAGGACAGCATTTTCCCGGTGAATTCTGCTGCTTCTAATGGTAGGACTCAATAAAGAGTCTGTTCCAAAAGAGAAGTTAGGATGGACACTACATACTAAGGATGGACACTACATACTACTAAGAGACCTGCGACAACTCCAGAGTGACAAAAGTTTAGTTGGTCCCTTGGTATATTCCACCTCCTTATACGCAACACATTCACAATTCACGCCCAACCTGTTGTGAATTAATTTCGGTAAAATGAATAATTGTAACAACTGTTATGTCCCGTTGCTTCCTATAACCCTCCATTATTTCATATGGGCCGCCACATAACGGGCACTGAACGTTCCAGAAATAATTGCAATTTCCATCTCGGACTCCATTGCACATGATATTTGGAAACCACCTATATGTTCAAAATGCTCATTTCACCACATGTATTACACTATACCACATATTACACCTTGCTATATTCCCCAAGGGGTGTACATTCAACAATTAGGGTCACTTTTCGGGTTTTCCTCTGTTTTGGTACCACTACGGCTCTCCAAATGTATCCTGACACATGTGAAGGATTTCTGTCAAATTTGGCCTCTAAAAGACAAACATCCCTCTTTTCCTCTACTGTGCGCCCATAAAGTATTTTATATGCACATGTGGGGTACTTCTACACTCGGGAGAAATAGTTTCACTCCTTTTTTGGGGTTATTTAATATATTATCCCTTGTGGCTTACAAAAATTAGGGGTAAAGTGACATTTATAGGAAAATTTTCACCTTTTTAATGTTTAGGGCCTAATTGGATCATTCACCTGTAGGGGCAAATACATATATTACACATTGCAAAATTCTCTAAGGGGTGTGCATTCAAAAATTAGGGTCACTTTTCGGATTCTTATCTATTTTATACCACTAGGGTTCTCCAAATGCATGTCAAACATTTCTGTCAAATTTGGCTTCTAAAAGGCAAACATTCCCCTTTCCTTTTACTGTGCGCCCATACAACATTTTATATACACATGTGGGGTACTTCTACACTTGAGAGAAATAGCTTTACACATTTTGGGGGGTTATTACATTTTTTTTATCCCTTGTGGCTATAAAAAATTAGGGGTAAAATGACCTTTATAGGAAAATTTTTAACTTTTTCCTATTTAAGTCCTAATTAAATCAAACACCTTTATGGACAAATACACATATTACACCTTGCTAAATTCTCTAAGGGGTGTGCTTTCCAAAATGGTGACACTTGTTGGGGTTCCCCTCTGTTTTGGTACCACTACGGCTCTCTAAATGCATCCTGACATATGTAAAGGATGTCTGTCAAATTTGGCTTCTAAAAGTCCAACGCCCCTCTTTCCCTTCTGAGCTTCACTGCGTACCCATACAACATTTTATTTGCATGTGTGGGGCAATTTTATACTCGGGAGAAATGCTAGTACACATTTTTTTGGGGTTGTTTCATCTTTAATGCCTTATGGGATACAAAAATTAGCCGTAAAAGTGACTTTTTTGGGAAAATGTTCATCTTTTTCCTTTTAGGGACCTATTTGAAGCAAACACCTGTAGGGGAAAATACAGATATTACACCTTGCTAAATTCTCCAAAGGGTGCACTTTCCAAAATGGTGACACTTGTTGGGGTTCCCCTCTGTTTTGGTACCACTAGGGCTCTCCAAATGCATCCTGACACTTGTAAAGGATGATTGTCAAATCTGGCTTCTAAAAGGCCAACGGCCCTCTTTCCCTTCTGAGCTTCACTGCGTACCCATACAACACTTTATATGCAAAAGTGGTGCAGTTCTGTGCTTAGGAGAAATAGTTCTACACATTTATGGGGGGTGGTTCATCTTTTATCCCTTGTGGCTTACAAAAATTTGGGGTAAAAGTGACTTTTTTGAGAAAATTTTCACCTTTTTTCCTTTTTGTGGCCTAATTGAATCAAACACCTGTTGGGGCAAATACACAAATTACACCTTGCTAAACTCTCCAAGGGGTGTACTTTTCAAAATGGTGTCTCTTGTTGGGGCTTTCCTCTGTTTTGGTACCATTATGGCTCTCCAAATGCATCCTGACACATGAAAACTTTTTCAGCCATATTTGCCCTCCAAAAACGAAACAACGCTCTTTCCATTCCAAGTGCCCCCCTGTGCCCGTACAGCAGGGTACAGTGACAAAAGGGGTATTGGCATACTCAAAAGGAATTGCCCTCAACATTGTAAAATGCATTTTCCTTTTTAACCCATTGTGAAGGTGCAAATTTTAGTGTTCAATGAATCTATAGTAAGATAAAATTACATTTCTCTAATTTCACTTTCATTTATCTTTCACGCTCATGAAACGCTCAAAGGGTTAACAAAATTCCCAAAGGTTGTTTTGAATATTTTGAGGGGTGTAGTTTCTAAAATGGTGTCATTTGTGGGGGTTTCCTGTCATGTGGGCCTTATAAAGTCACTTCTAACTAAATTGACCCTCCAAAAGTAGGTTTTGATGATTTTCGTGAAAATCTGAAAAATTGCACCTAAAGTTATAAGCCTCCTAACATCCTAAAAAAAGGAAAAGATGTTTGAAAAATGATGCCAAGTTAAAGCAGACATATGGAAAATGTAAGTTATCAAGTTATTTTAGTGATATGACCAACTTTCCAAAAAGTAGAAAATTTTGAATTTGGAAAACATAGTTTTTTTCAAAATTTTTGCCAAATTTCCATTTATTTCATAAATAAATACTAAACATATTGATTAAATTTCTCAACCAACATGAAGTACAATGTGTCACAAAAAAACAATTTCAAAATCAACTGGATATGTTAAAGTGTTCCAAAGTTATAACCATTTATAGTGACACAGGGCAGATTTGAAAAAATGGGCCGTGTCAGGAAGGTGAAAAGTGGCTTCAGCGTTAAGGGGTTAAAGGTTTTTACTTAAAAACAAGGGCATAGGAAGTTTAAAGAAGAGCAAATCCTGCCAGAGGGGGCACACAACAGTATGTCAGTATGCTTGGTTTACAATCCTTCATCCTGATTTGTAGATGTCCTTTAAACAAATTGACCATAATGACTTTTACCTCTCTACGCACAAGGTCTTGAATTTGAGCTTCTGAGCTGGTAGATGTGGTGCGTCTGTCCTTGACTCTCTGTTTAAAACTGCCAGCTGCAAACCCAGATACAACAAATTTAGGTGGCATTATATAAGAGGAGCAGGGTATGTTTCTTTCTTTAAAGGAAAACTACCAGAAAGAGTAAGAGAAAACAAACTACAGACACTCTTTCCTAAGGTCCTCTTCATTCTGATCCTGGCAGTGGTCTTCTTTTAATGTTGCCACGCCGTGATCACCTGGAAAAAAAAAAAAAGAGTTCGAAAAAGCAGTGCTTTTTTTTAAGCTCTTTTTTTCCAGGCGATGCCGGCGTGGCAACATTAAAGGAGACCACTACCCGGATAAGGATGAAAAGGACCTTAGCAGTGTATGTGTAGTTTGTTTTTTTCTTACTGGTAGTTTTCCTTTAATGGAATAAACCGTCCAGACAGTAAAGAAATGTTAAACCTGATTATTTTAATAGCTTACCTCCTCGCCCCTCCCTGTAGAATGATCTCTCTATAGGTCATAGAATATGAACACAAATATCTCCAAAAACCACTTTCCGATATGAATAATTCTCCAGCAAATCAACCTTTTTCAGAGCAGAGCACCATTATCCTTTCATTAAACGGTTAAAATAGTAGCAAACTTTTGATGGTCAGAGACACAGTGGACATTCTGCAGCAATTCAGCAGTTTATGCAGCAGCAGAAAGATGGATTTCCAATCTTGCAAAGACTGAATGAATTCTGCACAAGGGATTGTCATGTTGCAGATTTCAAACTTGCAGCAGGATTGGCAGCAAACCATCCAGAGATGTAATAGGTCAAGAATACTCTACTTTTCGTACTGCCCTGGCTTCCAAATGTGTTTACAAAATCCATTAAAAGACACTGCTATACAAACAGCTATGATAAGATAAACAATCCTAGCTACAATTTAAACAACTTACACTGTTATAATGAACCAATAGTCTTACTTTTGTTTACAAGTCCACAGTTACTGTCATAACCCCCAAATGTTTCCGATCTTCTAGGAAGAGTGGTTACACCAGAGCAGGGATCATCATTTGGAGAGGAGAACTGTGATAGCAGCATAGCCTCAATGTTTTCAGCTGCGTTTAACAAACAAAATAAGGTATATTTTAATTGTGACAGAAAACAACATGTAGCTAAATAAAATCAAAATGAAAGAAGTAAACTGTAAGGCCGCATTCTCACGACCGTTGAAGTATCCCCCAGAAGCTTGCAATGGGCGCACAGAGCGTTATGGAGCAGCACACATGCGGCACTGTTCCATACCTGGGGAAAAGATAGGACATGTCCTATCATTCCCTGTAATACGGCACTGTGCATCTCTATGGAGAGGGGCGAGCAGCGATCACTCCCTCCTCCTCTCCTGTGCGCCAACGTGTGCCCGTTCTTCACAATGTAGCCTCAATCTGTAAGTCATTTAAACGACAGTGACTTTCTGACTCATTTCCCCCTTAAAAATAATATTAATGAGCTAACTTTAAAAGAAGTTTCTGGGCATATTTTGTTAATGACCTACCCATAGAATAGATCAGACCTCCACTGTCAGTTATTTATCCCCTGGATGGGGGAGAAATGATCTTTATGTGAGAGGGTCGGGAAGTATAAGTTCTCCTTACAGAGAGCGCCAATTAAGGACGACATGTAGGCGTGTGGAGACTTCTAGCCATTGAAGCTCCAATAGGGGAAAATATGCAAATACGTTTTCCAGGATGGGATAAGGAAAACCTTATTACATTATGTGGGATTAAAAAGGTATTCCCATGAAGACAAGATTCTTAAATGTATTCAGGATAACAAAATAACACATTCTCTAATCCACTGTTAATTAACAAAAATACAGCATTTCACAGATATAATTCCAATCTGTCTCTGTCAGTCCTGGTGTACACAATTTTGGTTTCCCCTGGACCCAACCCTGGATCTTCTGACTTTAGGGTTGGCAGACAGATTGTTCTTCTTGTCTGTTGCTGTACTGAGCTGAGCTTCTCTCTGCCTCTAGCGTCCTTCCCCCTGCATTCCAGGACGGGCATGCACGTGAGCACACACACACACAGCTGGCAAACAACACATTGGGGGTCATTTACTAAGGGCCCGATTCACGGTTTCCCGACGTGTTACCCAAATATTTACGATTTGCGCCGATTTTTCCTGAATTGCCCCGGGATTTTGGCGCATGCGATCAGATTGTGGCGCATTGGCGCCAGCATGCACGCGATGGAAATCGGGCGGCGTGGCCATAAAAAAACCCGACGGATTCGTAAAAAACGCCGCATCTAAAAAAAAAAAAAAAGTGTCGTTCGACAAGAGCTTACCTGCACCCAGCAGAGCACGGTGAAGTTCAGTGCAATCCGATGAACTTCAGCGGAGTAGCGCCACCTGGTGGACGTCAGAGGAACTGCCTTAGTGAATCCCGGCCAGACCCGAATCCTCCGCAGAGAACGCGCCGCTGGATCGCGAATGGACTGGGTAAGTAAATTTTCCCCATTGAGAGGAGAGAAGAGCTGAGCTACGAGCAGATAAGCAGAGCTGACAGTATGTTAATGGCTTTGATAGTGGGGGGAAAATGTCATGAGTAAAATTGTAAAGTAAGGGGTTAAAAATGATCTTTATTATGTAAACATCACTAAGAGATTTCATTCATGGGCAACGCCCTTTAACCCCTTAACGACCTGGCCTTTTTTTATTTTTTAATTTCCATTTTTCACTGCCCACCTTCAAAAATCTATAACTTTTTATTTTTCCACATAAAGAGCTCTGTGACGGCTTGTTTTCTGCGTAACAAATTGCACTTCATAGTGATGATATTGAATATTCCATGTCATGTACTGGGAAGCGGGGAAAAAAATGAAGTGTAAATGGTGGAAAAATGCATTTGCGTTGTTTTCTTGTGGTCTTGGATTTTACGGCTTTTACTGTGCACCCCAAATAACATGTCTACTTTATTCTTTAGGTCGGTACGATCAGGGGATACCACATTTTTATAGGTTTTATGTTTTCAAGCATTTACAAAAATTAAAACCTCCTGTACAAATTATTTTTTTTTACCATCTTCTGGCGCTAATAACTCTTTCATACTTTGTTGTGCAGAGCTGTGGGTGGTGTCATTTTGTTCGACATTTGATGACGTAATGCTACCATTTTTTTAGGAGTGTATGACCTCTTGATCACTTTTATAGAATTTACAGCAAAAAATGTTTAAACTCCAATTGTCACTGGGGCCAAAATTTTTTTTGTCTGGATCTACAATTATAAAATATACAGTTTCGACTTACATACAAATTCAACTTAAGAACAAACCTCCGGACCCTATCTTGTACGTAACCCGGGACTGCCTGTATTTATATTTATATGACTTCTAGGGAAATGGGGGCAATTTGAATTTATTGGTTTCTTTAATTATAATTTATTATTTTTTTTTTTAAATTTTTATTATTTTTCTTATTGCCATTGACTATCTAATAGGGAATTCTGGAAAAAAATGCAAATACAAATGGGATAAGGAAAACCACGCCTCTTTTAGCTTTCCTTTATGGGAAAGCACATTTTTTGATCAAAAATCAATAGTCCGGTAAACATGAAGAATAATTAGCATTTTGTGATTTATACACTTCATTTGCAAGCATCCCTCATCCCTGCAACCTTATTTGAGAGTTTTCAGGGCCCTTTCAGCTGGAGTAAGGAGATTTTACAACTGTGTTCCACTGCCCTTCCTTCTCCATAGAGTGTCTATGTAATCTAACGTAAAATGGTGCTATTTTTATTAGCAATAGTTAATAACGAAAAAAAATTGTAAGCAGAGTTACAATACATTTATTAACACAGTTAGGAAATTAAAGGTCTATCTATAGTATAGGTCAGTATAGATATGAGACTGTGATACACAGCAGAGCTGTGAAACACAACGGACAGAGCTGTCTGCTTCCAGGCCTGTGAAGTCTAAGGGTTATGCTGGCTTACGAGATGGTCAGTTCCCGTTCACTTCAGCAGGAGCCAAGGCTCCAGGACCAGTATGCAATGGAGGGAGCTGTCTGCTGCCGACTCCATCCAGTGTTGCTAGCCAATTCATGGAAGTGCCGGGTTTTGCATTTCAGCACAATTCATAGTAGTGATCTATTGTATGAAACTATTTATTTATTTTTGCTTTCAGTTCCCCTTGTGCTGCTTCTGGCGGGCTCTAGACAAAAAGCAGTCAATACACTTGCTTCTTACTTTCATTGTAGAAAAAGACTTATCAGCTATACTGCCATCATAAGTAGCTCAGCTCCTTCCCCGACAGACAGGTAAAAAGTTATTCCAGGAAAAACATACATATATTTGCATTGCTTAGCTCATATTTTTACACTTGCCTTCAGCTATAGCAGAAAGAAGCAGGGTTTCTCCTTTTGAGCTCTCTCCACTATCAGCTCCAATAAAGAATCGGATCCTGGACCCATGTGATAAGTCATCAAAACCATACAGGTCAGCCAGGGCCATACAAATCTGTAGTTTTTCATTCAGTGCCTGTGTGATTAACGCGTCCTTCATGCCTAAGCGATCTGTACAAGTAAGGAAAAAATAAATTTTCATTTTTCTTTATATAAAGTAAAGCATAAAGATTCTTTTAGAGATCAACCTTGGGCAAGTGGCAGGAAAAAGGGGTAGACTATTTACACAACTAGCACAGAAAACACTGCACACATGCATAGCCACCTTGTATTTATTCTCCACACGGAAACAGTAGAATTTTCCCTCACTGGGTGGAATGGGGGTCAGGGGACCCCCACTATAGATATATGGACAGCTCTTAGAGATGTTTAAAGTGAGACCATTGCCTTTATTTTCTCTGGATCTGTTTTAATGTTGAAGCTTGACACAAAGAAATTTATCATTTAAACTGCTCTGGAATTGGCATTGTTGTTATAGCTCCTTTTTGTTTTTCTCTTTTCACATTCTCTATATTGTTATGTATAAAGCTCTTAGAGTTAGTTGTGCAAATAAAATATGAAAGTGGGAATACTCTTATATTGTATTACCTTGAAGATCCTTTATCCTAACTGCACGCTCTAATGCTTGTTTCCGCTCTTCATCTGCTTCACTGAGAAACTCTGTCTCTTGAACTGGACAACTGTATGAAATATAAAACTTTTAATTGGAGAACAGGACTAAAACAAGAGTAAAAATACGTCATGCAGGCGGACCCCAACTTACAGGCGACCCCTAGCTACAGACAGACCTCTCTGTCCACTGTGACCTTGGGTGTAGCTCTCTGGATGCTTTACTAGGGGAGGTAATTTTAAGCCCTTTTGCAATTGGATTAGTTACCCGAATCTTGCTCCTTTCTCTTGTATTCTGCAGCCTTCCCCTAGATGTCAGTGATCTCTCAGATAGCTGTTGCTAGGCACAATACTTCTTCATAAAGAAGGAGCCGACTACTGAGCTAGAGACACGCCCCCCCCATTTCTCTCCCTGCAATCAGCTGTTCACCTCATGGCTCAGTGCTCCAGCTGTTAAGTGCTCACAGGAACACTAACTAATGTAGTAACCAAACACCTAAACTCTCATCTCTCCCTCAGCTTTCCCTTCACCTGTGTATAAACAAATCATCCACACAGACAGAAACTGCAGCCCCCCTCCCCCCATCACCTCACACTCCACAGCAGGAAGTGGCAGCAGAGGAGAGATTCTCCAAGTCTTCATGCAGTGCCCTCATGTGCTGTGCTGAAGTTTTACTTAGATAGGTAGGTACATAGATAGATAGATATGAGATAGATAAATATAGAAACATAGATAGATATAAGAATGCTTAGAATGACCTGCTCCGTCACCTCATCACAAGCACACGCTGCTGACCAATGAGACCATATCTATTTATGTATCTAATATCTATCTCATAACTATCTATCAATCTCATATCTATCTATGTGTATCCTATCAATATATCATATCTGTCTATTTTTCCCATATCTATCTGTCTATATTCTATCATCTAGTCATCTCTATCTATCTAATATATTTCTATGTATATCCTATCTATATCATATGTATCTATCTAACTAGTCATAGCTATCAATCTATCTAATATCTATCTATCTATGTATATCCTAGCTATTTATCTTTCTACATATGTACTACGTATCTAGGTTAAACTTCAGCACAGCACATGAGGGGACAGCTTGAAGACTTGGAGAGTCTCTCCTGTCATTTCCTGCTGTGGAGTGTGAGGTGATGGGGGAGGGAGGGCTGCAGTTTCTGTCTGTGTGGATTATTTGTTTACATACATGTGTAGGGAAAGCCGAGGGAGAGATGAGTGTAGTAATTTGGTTACTACATTAGTTAGGGCTTCTCTCTGCACATAACTGACTGCTGGAGCAGTGAGACATGAGGTAATCAGTTGTGAACAGAGAGGACAGATGGGCGTGTCTCTCCCTCCATAGTCAGCTCCTCAGTGAAGAATGTGCCTAGCAACAGCCATATGAAAGATCACTGACATCTAGGGGAAGTCTGCAGAATACAAGATGAAGGAGCAAGATTTGGGTAACTAATCCAATTGCAAAAGGGCTTAAAATTACCTGCCCTACAACATATCAAAAGTTTTTTGAAATGACGGTTATTCTTTAAACAATCGTATGTATATAGTAACACAGTCATATGTAATTAAAACCAAATGTTTTGTGTCATATTAAAGTGGAGAATCTCCCATTTAATATAATATCAGGACATGTTTTTAGGTGAAACAGAACTGAAAATATCCACTGTTAAATTAGCAATTAAAAAATGTGATTTTTAAATAAAGAACTTTATTTCCAACATGATATTAAATGGGAGATTTATGAAAAGAATTGTATTTTTAGGTGCCATGATACTGGTGAAAATGACAGTTAGAAAAGAGCCCCCACCCCAACCCCACAAGCCTGCCAGCTGAAGGTAGAAAGCATAAGGGGTTGCAGAAGACACTTTGCAAAAGTACATGCACCGTCTATCTCGTCTCTGAACTTGGAAGATGGAAATGGATTGACACGTTTATAAAATGTTACTGCTTATCAAAAAGGAAGGATTACAAAACAAATTGGCAGTGGACATGTTGTAATAAAAACTGCAGCGACGGGTGAGGCGTTACAGTTTTCACTAGCCGGCAAACACCATCTACAGCTTCTACTTTGGGAGATTTTACAGTATCATATATTCCTATTAATTTAATTAACCAATGTGTAATGCATCTTTTCCTTTCTTAACATATAATGTGACTATGGGTAATAACTATGGATTTGTAATGCACCTGCATGCTTGCTGTGTATCAACTTTTATTTTTTCTCTGTAACAAATTATAGCATAAGGTAAGGAATATAGATATTATGAATATCTGACTGTTAAAATAAAAATCCACTTGGGCGATTTTTTTCTTTTAAGTTTTCTGCAAGAAGTTCTTAAATTTGTACCTCTCCACAGTCCCTCGAATTAACGTCATCCAAGAGTTCCTTTCTTCTTTGGAGGTAGTGTGGATTTCATACATCTCTGGGCCATTTAATGAAGCACTTATGAGGAACATAGCTTTCTCTTCATTTGCCACCTCTCGAACAATCAGCTTTTGCAAAGATATCACAGGTGGCTTTGCATCCTGCAACAAAAGTTAATGTGCCTATCATTTAACACTACTTTTACTAGATACAATGCATGAATCACAGATGATTTTACAGGGATTTTCTGCTTATCTACAGTGAAAATAATTATTTGTTCCCTGGATAATTTTGTAAGTTGTCCACTGAGAAAGACAAGAACATTCAATAATTGTAAGTTTAGGTTAATTTTAACAGTGAGACATAGACTATCAGAAATTTAAAAAAAAAATCACATTGTATAAATAGATTTGCATTTTGCTAAGAGTTATTGCTTTTATAACACAATATAACAACTAAGCAGAGACAATATTGCTATTTAAAATGCTATTAAATTTCTGTTGCATTGACATCATGATAAGGTTTACATTTTGTAAACACCAGGGTTTTGCTAACACATGCATTGACACATGCATGTGTTTGTTAATGTGTTAACACATGTGTTAACATTTCATTAACGCTTGCTTTTGTAAACGCAACGTTACCCCATGTTGGGGGTCTGAAAAATTGTAAAAATAATAAATAAAAAATAAATAAAACTTCAAATCAACCACCTTTCCCTAGAACTAATATAAATCTAGTAAAAATCATAAACATGTTAGGTATCACAGCATCCCAAAAGGTCCCATCTATAAAAATATAACTTATTCCCAGCGTTTAACCCCGTAACAGAAAATAGTTCCCAGAGTCGGAAATAGCATTTTTTTGCCATTTAGCAAAATATAAAAAATTCAATACAAAGTGATTAAAAGGCTGTACAAGTGAACACTAATTAACATGCCACACTGGGACAAAATAAAATTCTTTAAAAAAAAAGAATAACAAAAAAATGTCCCGTAATAAAAATCCAATATAAAATCACATATAATATAAACAAGTGAACCCCCACATATTGGGTATCGCCGCAAAAAATATTTTCACATCCAACCTCATAAAAAGAGGTTAAAATATTTACCGCGACTTGATACAACTAGAAATTACAGCTTGCCACACAAAAATCAAAACCTAAAGCAGCTCTGTAAACAAAATAAATAAAAATATAAAAAGGTTATGTCTTAATGGGGGGCGTAGGGAAAATGTTTATTTGATGTTTGTAAAATAGAAAATGTTCCTTAACCTCTTAACACTCATAAGTCTTACAAGTACTGCGCAGAGCTGTTAACACTGCCATATGGCCATCTTTATTAGTACCATCGCTGCCTGTGATCAGTTGCCATAACAGCCTCAGGACTTTATAAGATCAGAGGCTGCATGGCATCTGCAAATTCGTTACAATGTGCACATATATGCCATATACTGTAATACAGGAACGAACAGATCATCTTGGGTTAAATTACTCTAGAGGGTCTAAAAAAAATAGTAAAAATAGATTAATAAAAATGAGTTAAAAAAATAATAATAATAAAAAAAATGATATAAACTGATATAAATAAACATTAAAAAAACATGTTATGTATGGCGGGGTCCAATGCACGATTTTACAACACATAAAAAATGTAATAGGTTGCACAGTCCTCAAAATGGAACCAATGAAAATCGTCAGCTCATCATGTAAAAGATGACACCTTACACAGCTCCATCAGTTATTAGCATCAGAAGATAGCAAAACAATTTTTTTAAAACATTGTTTTAATTTTTGAAAATGTATTAAAACACAATAAAACCTCTACAAATTTGGTATCACCGTGACTGTACCAAACCAAAGAAGTAAATCATCCGGAGCAGAGTGTGAAAGTTGTAAAACTAAGCCCACAAGAATGTGACTGTAATGTGTTTTTGTCGTAAAATCACAGACTGGGATGGAGGGACTGATAGGGAACAGGGGAGACCTTGTACCTCACTATTCTGTGCAGGAGACATCTGTATCCACAGTCTTGAACACTCTGAACTCTTCTAAAAAGTGAGCAGGTAGCAGCAGCCCTTCCCTTCCCATGAAACCGTCCAGTTTGTAAAGAAACTGATGGATATAGTTAACAAAGGATAATAGGCAAGGTCTTAAAGGACTTGTCATCAGGTCTCTGTCACTATTTCTGTCACCTCTACCTGTTGGAGCAGCTCACAAGGAATCCATCCCACCCTTTATCTAGTCAATTCATACATTAATCATTATAAAATATTTTCTTTATTATGTAAATGAGGCTGGTTACATGGTCAGAGGCAGTGATGTCATCCCTGTTCCCCCTCCCCTCTCCTCTCCCTGCTCATGTCTGTGTGTAATGTATAGTAAAGCATTGCTAGTGTGTGTGCTGCATCTGCTGACATGCTCTCCCTCCTGTACACATGTGAGACACAGACATCAGCTACACATGTAACTGTTCTGCTATAACATGGCTGCCAGGAGCTGTTGTATCTCTCCTATACACACACAGGCTGCAGGGGCCGCCAGCACCAGGAAGCACGTCATTATACAGCCTCACATCATTATACAGGCTGTCAGTGATGCACTGGGGGTGTGGCTGTACCTCCCACTCATGAATAAGCCAGACAGCTTGAATATGCTAATGACTCGTTGGACAATTCATAGGTCATTTGCATACAGCTTTAGTACCTGATTGCTTAAGTTTACAGGCATGTAGAGGGACAATGAAGAGATAGAGGCAACGCTTTCTAATGGCAGTTTATGAAAATATATTTAGTTTAGGGGGTTAATTTGCCTGACGGTTCTCTTTAATTTCTTGAGGATGTAGTATGGGCAGTCCCCAATAGGTTAAAGACGAGCAGAACAGAAATGTGTACATTTAGGCACCAATGACCCATAGTCATGAAGGAATTAATGGCAAACTCTCTATAAGGAAAACACTTTCTTCCCTGATCATATAGCCTTTGTAACTTGTTACCTTTATTACAGGGCCTTAAAGCAGAGAAATGTTAGCTTTTAGCTTGGTGTTTGTGATGTTGGATCAGCTCCAGTAAATAGCTGAACTGGCATCATCTATTTGCCATAACTCTACAAGAGGAATACAAAGAAGTCTACCAGCAGTTTTGTCCATACTGCTGCATAGCCCCTGTTCTGTGCTGTGAGTCAGTTTGAATACAAGGATCTATAATCACAGAGTGTGGACAGTTACCTGGTTCTCTATTCTAGTTACAATCTTGGAATATAAATGCATTTTTCACAGTCTTGCTGCTACTATCAAACACAAAGTTATTCTTATACAATTTTTATATTAGCAGGCAAACTTCTGGTATGCATGGTAAAAAAAAATAAAATAAAATGAATGAAGGCATGGGAATATTCCTCATATTTTACCCACACTTACCACAGAAGAAAATATGTATTTTTGATCCTTTTCTTGAAGTAAAAGTAAAACATCTGTTAGTAAAACTGCCAAGATATCTACAAAAAAGAAAAGCTGTATTAATAAATAGAAAGTGTCTCATCTTATATGCACATCTCACAATACTACAGTAAATTAAGACCTTAGATTGGAACTATCCATTACCTTTCAAACGTCCTGAAGCAGTCTTCCAGTACAGCATGCCATCATGTATGAGCTGTCTGCGTTCAATGTCCTGCTTCCTAAATGTCATACCATTCTTCAGTTTACCACAGGACTTTGGCTCCATCTTTCCTATAATATCGTCAAGACGCTGTCCCTTTTCACTCTTATGAACACGAGTATCTACTTCTGTGATGGCTTCCTTTATAAGTGCGAGAGCACTGGTCAAAGCCTCAAAGTCTTCAGTTCCATCTGGGTAATACAAAATAAGAATTTGTCACCAAAATGCCAGGTGCATTATACAACATACTAGAAGGTAAAAGAAATATAGAGTATTGTTATTGGGGAGATTTTTCTTTAGGCTTAGACCTATTCTATGCTGCCAGGCAAAACTACATCAGGTCCTAAAGAGGCATAAACGATTGCAGGCTATCTCAAGTCTGCAGGTGGAGGGCAGGAATGCCTCGCCCCTCCCACTCTGACAATGATCAAGCCCCTTTTTAACGCTCCATCCACTCCCACAAGGTGTTGAGGTGGCATAGTTGCAGGAGTAATCGCAACCTCTTGCGCACTGAAGAAAACTGGCATAGAAACAATGTTAATCTCCCCCACAATGTATAAGATTTGCTGGTTTACTGCTATTTCACTTAACAATTTTGTAATGACTATGTTTGTCAACATGGACAATCTCTTCATACTGTGATGAAACAAGAAAAGTAGTCATGGTAAACAACTGGGCACTCAAGTCCATAATTTAGTTTATGCTGGCAAATTCCTTTTATGTAAAATATACGCTTAACCCTTTAATGCGCCTAGCTGTACATGTATGCTGACACACGTCTAAGGGTGGCCAATGCCATCCATAATATCTACAATTGTTGCTGCTCATCAGACGTCAGTGTGGAGAGTGAGGTATACAGACTGTATACTGTAGCTGCCCACTTTCATGACTGAAATAGAGAACATCAACAAAAGTCTCTAGTCATCAGTGGACCATGTTGAAGGCAATGTGTGTGGCTGGTGGGGGTTCCCTAGTGACAGGTTCTCTTTAGGTGTTGTTTGCCAGAGGGATCAAACACTTATTTCTCACTGTAAAATGCAAATAAATTTATGAAATGTATACAAATTTGATTTGCTGGATTTTATTATTAATGTTCTATCTCTTAATATCAAAATTAGACTTCCCTTAAACTTAACCAGGTAAATGTTTCAGTATTGAACTTTTTCAACCAAATATTTTACTACACCTTTAATGATAATTAATAATTCCTTTATTTATATAGCGCACACAGATTTCGTAGCACTGCACAGAGTTTGCCAAATCCGTCCCTGTCCCCAATCTAATTAACCTAGCAGTATGTTTTGGAATGTTGGAGGAAAACCACGCAAACACGGAGAGAACATACAAACTCTTTGAAGATGTTTTCCTGGATGGGACTTGACCCTAGCACTGCAAAGCTGTAGTGCTAACCACTAAGCCACCATGCTTAGTGCCTCAAAATCTTTATATGATCATATCCATGTGGGGATCCTCTGAACTTGGTATTTTACCTATATTCCCTCATAATGTCCAGCACAAACACATACTAAACATGATGTTAACAGTAGTAATAATTTGGGAATTATTTAATTGCTCCCTGTTGCAGTGGGGTCATACCAGTCTTAAACAGTAACAGCAGAGATTTGGATGGAGTTATAAGGGAGAAGCATGCGGTCCAAATATGAACTATTTGATTGATGTGTATAGCAAGATTGGCGTTTCTACATGTGATCTCCGCTATACAGAAATCACCTTTTGCTGACCTCTGTAATGGATGTGGGTAGAATTCCCCCACCACCACCGGACCATTAGGTTTTATGATAGTGACTGGTTCCTGTGGATGCTAGTTTATGCTACAAGAATCCTCGACAAGTTTGGTTACAAGCAAAGGAATTTCAAGTGAGGGGGCACCTACATCTCTTCATAATTTTGATGCATTAAAACAATGCAAGAATCCGGGTTCTGGTTACTGATCACTTACATTACCATAGAAACACATAGGCGATCGGGCTGATTGTATATAAAGGCATTACTAGCGGACCGCACCCTAAGGCTGGTGCCACACGTAGCGCTTTGTCTGCGCTTAATTTAACCCAACACACCGGCGGCTCGTTCCCGATCGCAGGCGTTTCCATAGAACCGCTGATGCGATCGGGCCGAGGCCCGCCCCAGTGGGCGCGACTTTGTCTGCGTTTGCAAGCGCAGACAAAGCGCTACGTGTGTCATCACCCTAAAGCAGTTTTTCATGTCCAAACCGGGATCGAAATAGGAAAAAAAAAAAAAAAAAAGGACCAACATCTCTCAATTATATCGTTCACACCTGTTTTTAGCTTCTAGCTTTAGGGTGCGGTCACACGTCGTGTTTAACGCATGCGTTTAAAAACGCATTGCAATAGCTGGAAAGTGATTTGCCTAATTAAACAGCTGCTAACACCTGTGTTTACAAAACGCAACCGTTAATGCATTGTTAACACATGCGTTAACATCGCTGTTGTTAACACATTGTCAATGCATGCATTAACATAGCGGTTAAGGCATGCGTTTTGTAAACACAAGTGTTGAGAGGTGTTTAATTAGGCAAATCACTCTTCAGCTATTCCAATGCGTTTTTAAACGCATGCGTTAAACGCGACGTGTGACCGCACCCTTAGCTTTTAGCGTTTTGTAAATGTAAATGTAACAGCTATTTAATTAGGCAAATCTCCCTTCAGCTGTAACAATGCTTTTTTAAACGCATGCAGTAAACGCGACGTGTGACCGCACCCTCTGTCTTCAGCTCCATAAACATAGAAAGGAACATCCTGTTCAATTCAACTTCTGGTGCCCCCTGCAGTAAGTTGGAATGGCGGAGTGTCTTTTTGTTGAGCAAATATCAAAAAATCACTCAGAAGCTACAGCCAACATACACAAATTATAGAGCAGTAAAGGCAGACCTTTCAGAGACCGAGTGCTCAAACTGCAAACCAAAGCCGATGTTTCTATCGTGAGGTGCCAAAACAGCAATTTAGCCCAATAGTGCCACAATACAAAAGACAAATAATACTGCCACATCATGATGCTGCATTACAACATAAAAATAATAATTCTGGTAATAAAGACCACCATTGAAAGGCCAACGTTACTAATAATATCGTTATACTTATAGCAAATATAGAGTAAATGGTAGGAACAGATGCCCAGCACACGAACTTCACAAACATCTGTTCAAGCTGGAATTCTTCGTTCTTAGATAGAAAACATACAGCTCTAACTGAGCTTTGTGAAGTTTGTGTGCTGGGCATTTGTTGCTACCATTTTCTCTTCAATGTTTGTCCGTGGACTCCAGACGGTGTTACATGCGCTGCCTTCTGGATCTGGATGATGTGAGTGCCTACATGAGAAGATGGGTGAACTGGCGTTTTAAGTTTTTTTTCAGGAGCAAATATTACCGCCATATACTAATTAACATTGCCCTTATACAGTGACAGTAGTCCTGAGTAGATACAGGGACTAGGAGACTGTGATAAGTTAGCCTGCTCATGGACCAAATACTGCCATCTTAACTTTTGTTTTTGCATTTCAATTTTTCACTCCCCACCGCCAAAAATGTATAGCTTTTTTATTTATAGTAAAGAGATGTGTGAGGACTTGTTTTGTGTGTAACAAATTGCACTTCATAGTGATGGTATTTAATATACCATGCCCTGTACTGGGAAGCAGGAAAAAAAAATCGTAATGCAGTGAAAAAAATACACACCATTTTCTTGTGGGCTTGGTTTTTATGGCTTTCACATCGCACCCCAAATGACATGTCACATATATTCTATGGGTCAGTACGATCACAGGGATACAAAATTTATAAAAGGTTTTAAAATGTTTTTTTTTTTTTTAATTGCAAAATGGCGAAAAGCTGGCATTTTCAACTTTGTGCGCTATTTTCTGTTATGGGGTTAAACATCTAACTCATATGTGGAAAATACAAAGAAGGGGCCTAGTGAAGTATTGGGGAATCTGGTTTGTCAGAGGGTCTGTAGGGCAAAGCGGTTGATGTGAGGTGGAGTGTGTGAGCACTGAAAAGCAAAGATAAACAGGCGGATTCAGGATCACCCATATGATGGCTGTCCGTGGCCACATATATACTTGCCCCTGTCCGGACCACACCTGCATGAGAAAGCTAGCGATGCCAGCGTAAAACCCCGGTTACATTGCGCATATGCTGCTTGGGGTTGTTCTGGCTTCCCTGGCAGCCGTATGCGGGTGATGAGAGCTTCAGACAGAGGCAAGTTTATATGTGGCCACAGACAGCTGTCATGTGGGGCGATTTAGGACACTAAACCACAAATATCTAGTGTCCGAAAGCCAGTTCTGTGAAGGTCTCGCTCCACCTTATGTTTCCACTATCTTCCCGGGTTGAAAAGGAGGAGGGGCAGTCACTGATCTGCTGCTGTCTTACTAAGGCAAAACTAATGAGAGCAGAGTAGATTAGCTTTAGGCTGCAATGTTACAGATCATTGGAGATCTCGGCGTGCCACACTGCTTGGCTAGAGCTTCAATGATAAACTTTGATAAGGCTGGGGAAATGGTACGTGTACCAAAGGTTCCCCATCACTGTTATAAAGGATGGTTCCATACCTTCAGTGTTCTGAATAATTCTTTCCACCAAAACTGGATATTTCGTAATCCTCTGAGTAACCAATAGGATACATTCCAGCACACCCAGCCTTCTCACAATAGTTGAGTTGCCAATTTTCTGTAATACAAAAGAAATAGCCAGCAATAAGGCATGTACAGATATGAACGGTCACCCTGATTTACATACAACAACAAACATACACTTAGTTACAACCAACAAAGCTTTCCAACAAAGTTCCGTTGACCTTTTTGAAACTAACTATGTTAGTTTCTCTGTGAGAGATGGTAAAAGAAGGTGCAAATTGAGCAGCTACTGTCCTTCAAAAAGGACACAAATAAGTAACAACTTGCAAGCCTTTTGCTTAATCAAGCAACAAGAGGCTCTCTCAGTTGTATATTATACCAAAACTACTCCCATATAAGTGGTTGGAGGGAAGTGTGGATGCATACAGGGCCTCCAAACACTGATACGGCAGTGGTTATGAAGAAGAGGGCGTGCATATAGTATAGAATGTATAGTAAAGACTTTTATGCCCTGGAATCCAGCAGAACAAAGGATGTCACAAGAAGTCCGGAGCACTGCTGCTGGGAGATCAAGTGTATGACCTGGGTGACCTAATTAGGGTCTCATACTTACCCTGATAAAGTTTTGAATAAGTGTAAACCCTCTAAAAGCAATGATAAGTTAAAAATAATCTTTAGAAAAGCCTCAGGCTTGTGGTTCCGTGATCTACAGAATGGGCGTATCTGAGATGTATCTGATACGTCCTCACAGGGTGCTAATTTAGTGGTCAAAGGTGTATCTGGTACATCCTGGCTTCTAAGAGCCATTACTTTTACAACTAGATTGTGCTAATGCCCGAGTGTGAAGTTATATTATTATTAGAGATGAGCGAATTTTTCAAAAATTCGATTCGCCGAGTTTGCAATTGGCAAAATTAGATCCGACCTGAATCAAATCATGGCGAATCACGTTAAAAAACAGGTATTTCCTGGCTGCAGAGAGGCTGTAGAGTGTTGTAGAATGTTGTGCCATGTTCAAATATGAATAGGGAGTGTGGTTTGGTTTTCAAACAATGCTGTGTTTTAGTATGACATGCACATGACAGCCGCTGCTGTTAGAATCGTTTCACTCTTCAATTCCATGGGCACTTACAGGAGCCAACTTGACCAAATAAGTGAAGCGGGAACGTAGCGTGACAAGGTAATGTCTGTACCAGCTCGAAAGGACTGAGCTGAGGGCTAAGATCCCACTATAACAGTGATGGCGAACATTTTAGAGACCGAGAGCCCAAACTACAACCAGAATCCACTTATTTACCATGAAGTGCCAAAATTGCATTTCAAGCAGTAACTTAATGCTACCTGTTCTTCAACATCATTCAATTGTATTGGCCCCCCTGAGGCAACCAATACAGTTGAAATAAGGTGGACAAATTCAGACCATCATTGTAGCTTCTCTCCAGGAAGAATGGTGGGTCCAGCAGGATGACATCCAAAGACAATGCAGTTCTGTCAACACCTTCTCACTTTTCCTGCAGTTCCAAACAGTAGTAGCTACCTTTGGCGGCCTGATTTAAAAATCAGGTGTGGACGCCAAAGGCTTCAGGCAAGATGAAGCGTTGACAGTAACGCGAAACGACTCGTCCCTGGAACGCTCCTTAGCACGATATTCTCCTCTCCCTGTGTATTTTTAAGGATGTACGAATAAACGAAGAATTTTAAGAAAACGTGGTGAGTGCCTACCTTGCTTTTTCTCTCAAATTTCGCAGAAACATCACTTTAAAATAGCGCTGATTTTAAGTTGCTTGGGACTACAGGAAGATTTGGTGGATTTGGTCCTGTTTGGTGAAATTGGGGCAATGGCCTGAGTGCCAACAGAGAGGGCCTTGAGTGCTACCTCTGGAACCCGTGCCATAGGTTCGCCACCACTGCACTATAACATCAAAGAGTGCACTCTTTTTACATTGACATCAGATAATTCCATAGATGACGATAGAACCTGTTCTGTTAAACGCTGATACATGTATAACCCCACCCCCAAAACAGTGGAGAGGGTGTCGGCAGTAATTTTGCATTGACGTCACTGATCATTTTGACTTTCTTTTCATCTGTCATTATCCGCTTTCAATAATCCATCAGTATTGCCAAAGCCAAAACAGAGATGACCATTAAATGGGATATTTGCATGTCCTCTGTGTTCTGCATCCACTCCTGCTTTTGGCTATAAATCCTGAAGCTTTTCATTCCTTCTGACAGATGAAATGAAGGGGAAAACCAAACACAGTGGCAATGTCATAGAGTTGTGGAGGGTGAAAACAGCATTATGGAAATCACAAGGTGTTCCATGGAGACAGCGGTCAGTTGGCAGCAGCATGAGTAGGCCGCACAATGGCACAATGACAAATTATGGAGGTGGCAGCAACATGGTAGGCCACAGAGTGGCATAATGACAAATTCTGGAGCTGGCAGCAACATGGTAGGCCACAATGGGGCACAATGACAGAGTGTGGAAGTGCCATCAGCAGGAGGTCAGAAAGTGGCACAATGACAGAGTGTGGAGGTGGGTGACAATTCAAGTCCCTAGAAAAGATGGGAGGAGGCAGAGGGAGCAACTGGCAGTTTGGGGGAGGCATCATGGCTGATCTAATCGGATACATAAGCCATTGGTGATCCACGCCCGATTCATCTTGACAAAGGTCAGTCTCTCCACATTACAGGTGGACAAGCGGGTTCTCCTTGGGGTAATGATGCCCGCCACCGCACTGAACACCCGCTCTGATGCCACAATACTGGCCGGTGTGGACAGCTTCTCTACTGCAAACTCTGCAAGTTGCGGCCACACATCAAGTTTGGCTGCCAAGGGGATCCTCTACCTGGGGTGCAGAGTGCTGTCCAAGTAAGCCACCACCTGCTGGTGCAGGGTCTGCTCGATGTCCTGCTGCTGCTGGCGGCTACCTTCCACTCTAGGCGGGTGAAGGAAGCTGTTCATTAAGGACTCCAGACTTAAGCTGCTGCTGATGGAGCTGCTAATGCTCCTACCCCCTATTTACCCACAGCAGCCCTGGCAGAATTACATGAGCGATGACTGCCAGGAATCCCCCGGTCAGATCTGACAGAGGATGGACAATGGCGCACATAGGCAGCGGCCAACTGTCTGCACAGTATTTCTTGATAGAATGCCAGTTGTTCCTCCCTCTTGGCAGCTGGAAAAAAGGCACCCATTTTGGACCAGTAGCGAGAGTCCAAGAGGGTGGAGAGCCAAAAGTCATCCCTATGCCGGATGTTGACTATTCAACTGTCACTAGTTAGTCAAAGCAGCATGCTGTGGGCCATCTGGGCAAGTGACTCTGTGGGACTCCTGGCCTCCATATCCACAGTATACTGCCATGGTGCTTCTGGGTCATCTGCCTAGTCTTCTACCTCCTCAGAATGCTCCTGCTCCTCCTCTCCTGTCACCCAAGTAGAATAAACACTAATTTCACCAGACTGTGCTTGTGCTCCAATACCCTCCTCCTCCTACAGTTCAGCCCCCACTGGACTCATGTGGCCACTTCTCCAGTGCCCTGATCAGACAGATTTTGCAGCATCTGTTCCAGGACAAGAAGCAGCGGAATGACGTTATTCATCCCGTAGTCTTGGCGACTGACAAATAACGTGATCTCTTCAAAGAGCCTGAGCAAACGACAGGTGTCACGCATGAGCTGTCAGTGGCTGACATCAAAGTTACACAAGGGAGTAACCCTGTCCACTTGCATCATCAAAAAATCATTAATGGCTTTTCTCTGTTCATACAAGCGGTCTAACATATAGAGGCTGGTGCAGAGTCCACGACTTGAAAAGGGAGAGACTGCAGAACCAACAACTTGGACAGGAGAACGGTCAGGAGAAAGTTTCATACACAATGATAATACATATAAAATACAATTTTATTTGTATTATAACAGTGATTGTCCATTATTCTTCCTTTTTTCTATAGCGGATCGTTCAAGGGGATTTTTGTGTAAGATCACTTTGAAAGGGGTTTAACTAATGACGACACATTAATGGAACATTCTCAGATTTGGTTCAGTTACCAGTGGGGTGCCACAATGATCAGTACAGGGCCCCTTATTTATTGTTATTAATGACCTTATAGAGGGTTTATGCAGTCAAGTTTAAATATTTGCAGATGATACTAAGCTGTGTAAAGAAATTAATACCGAGGAGGATAGTATAACATTATAGAGGGATTTGTGGAAGCTGGAAGAATGGGCAGAGAAATGGTTGATGAGGTTTAATGTAAATAAATGTAAAGTTATGTACTTAGGCCATGGAAACAAAAAGTACAATTATGTTCTAAACAGTCAATTACTTGGTAAAAATTGCATCAGAAAAAAAAGACATTGAAATATTGGTAGATGGTAAACTTCATTTTAGTGACCAGAGCATGGCAGCTGCTGCTAAAGCAAATTAAATTATGGGATGTATTAACAGAGGAATATATTCTCATGATAAAGACATAGTTTTGCCCTTATACAAATCACTTCTTCAGACCACACAGGGAATATTGTGTACAGTTTTGGGCATCAGTGTATATAAAGGACATAGTAGAACTGAATCAGTATAAAGCCAGACAGCCCATAGCCGAAGTATATAACCAGACAGCCCCTGCCCCAGTATATAACCAGACAGCCCATAGCCCCAGTATATAGCCAGGCAGCGCATAGCGCCAGTATATAGCCAGGCAGCGCATAGCGCCAGTATATAGCCAGGCAGCGCATAGCGCCAGTATATAGCCAGGCAGCGCATAGCGCCAGTATACAGCCAGGCAGCCCATAGCCCCAGTATACAGCCAGGCAGCCCATAGCCCCAGTATACAGCCAGGCAGCCCATAGCCCCAGTATACAGCCAGACAGCCCATAGCCCCAGTATACAGCCAGACAGCCCATAGCCCCAGTATATAGCCAGACAGCCCATAGCCCCAGTATATAGCCAGACAGCCCATAGCCCCAGAAAACAGCCCCTGCCCCAGTATACAGCCAGGCAGCCCATAGCCCCAGTATACAGCCAGGCAGCCCATTGCCCCAGTATACAGCCAGGCAGCCCATTGCCCCAGTATACAGCCAGGCAGCCCATTGCCCCAGTATATAGCCAGGCAGCCCATAGCCCCAGTATATAGCCAGGCAGCCCATAGCCCCAGTATATAGCCAGGCAGCCCATAGCCCCAGTATATAGCCAGGCAGCCCATAGCCCCAGTATATAGCCAGGCAGCCCATAGCCCCAGTATATAGCCAGGCAGCCCATAGCCCCAGTATATAGCCAGGCAGCCCATAGCCCCAGTATATAGCCAGGCAGCCCATAGCCCCAGTATATAGCCAGGCAGCCCATAGCCCCAGTAGACAGCCCCTGCCCCAGTATATAGCCAGGCAGCCCATAGCCCCAGTATACAGGGCCTGCCCCAGTTTACAGCCTGCCCTCGGTATACAGCGCCACCCCCACCGCAGTACATAAAAATAAAAACACATTAACTCACCTTTCCGATGCCCCGACGCTGCTCCCCTGCTTGATCCCAGTCGCGGGCGCGGTGACAGCAACTTACGCGCCGGCGTCGCACAGATCATGACATCGGCAATCGGCTGACGTCATGGCCTGCGCGACGCCGGCCTGTACGGAGCTGACACCGCGGCCGGACTGGGATCAAGCAGGGGAGCAGCGTCGGGGCGTCGGAAAGGCGAGTTCATGTGTTTTTATTTTTTCACCGGCCCCTCCAGTCCCAGACCGGCCCCGGACCGGCCCTAAACCAATCGGCCCACTGGGA
Organism: Engystomops pustulosus; assembly: GCF_040894005.1. Lineage (NCBI taxonomy): Eukaryota > Metazoa > Chordata > Amphibia > Anura > Leptodactylidae > Engystomops > Engystomops pustulosus. Next base: position 173,832,719 of record NC_092411.1, read on the forward strand.
TTTCTCCCGGTGGGTCTTATGGCCAGTCCGCCCCTGCATGTGTGTGTATTCCATGTCTGTAAACTGGTGGCTTATATTATGCATAACTATACTTCAAAGCAAGCCTGTTCATAACTTGTATACAGTGGGTATGGAAAGAATTCACTCTTTGTTTCATTACAGGCAATGGTAAGATCCAAAAAGTTCTTTTTTGCTCATTTAAAAGGGGTTTTCCCACAAAACAAAATTCTCAAATCTCAATCCCATAGTGATGTGTACACAATAAAGATAATTTTTACCCCTTACTTTACAATTTTATTGATGTGAACACTCTCTAGGCTGCTGAGTGCAAAATCCCAGGGTGTGTACAGGGAATCTCTAAGCAGTCACATTATACTCCATCTAGTTCTGTGGGCTGACAATTTGGTTAGATTATCAGTGTACAAGATGTATATACACTTTCATCTGGCTTCTGACATTGTTCTCACTCACACATAGAAAGAGAGGTGAAAAAAAAACGAGGGATGAGGATATCCATGAGATACCTATTATTAGACAGAGACGTGACAGACAGAGGCGTGACAAGACTTTTACACTGTCAGCACTGCTACATCTGTTTTCTCACAGATATGTGCCTGCCTCCTCATTCCCCCGGATCCTTGAAGTTTGTAGCTTGCAGCTTCTCTCTGCTCACGGAGTGTTGGCAGGAAGTGAATCAGTGTAAGCTCTGTTCTAGGACTTCAGGGGGCGTGGCTACAGGCACAGTGCAGAAAGAGACAGAAATCTCAGCTCCGCGCGGTCACACAGGAATCCAAGATGGCGGCCACCCAAGCCGAAATCAGAAGTTACAGGGTCGTGTCTAGGGGCAACTTAAATTGTGTACACCAGGACTGATAGAGACAAATTGGACTTATTTCTGTGAAATGCTGTATTTTTTTGAACAGTGAATTAGAGAATGTGTTATTTTGTTATCCTGAGTACATATAAGAAACTTGTCTTCATGGGAATACCCCTTTAACCCCATAGCGCAATAAGACGTACCCTTACGTCTTACTGCGCATGGGGGAGTATGAAGAGGGCTCACAGGCTGAGCCCTCTTCATACTCACCGGGCATTTGCTTCATAATGAAGCAAACGCCCGTCTCTAACACCCGCGATCGGTGCTTGCACCGATCGCGGGTGTTAACCCTTTGATTGCCGCCGGCAAAGCTGCCGGCGGCATTAAAGAGCCGGCGGCGCGTGGGCGCCGCCATCTTGGCTCCGATCGTCACTCCCCGTGACGTCACCGGGGAGCGGCGATCCGTTGCCATGACAGCCTGGGATCACACAAAGATCCCAGGCTGTCATGATCGAGGCTATCTATTATAATGTGCGATCTGCACATTATAATAGATGGTATGCAAAATCCCCATATACTGCCATACTGTAGTATGGCAGTATATGGTAGGATCAATCAGACAACCTAGGGTTAAAGTACCCTAGGGAGTCTGTAAAATAGTAAAAAAAAATAAATAAAAAAAAGTAAAAAAAAAAAAAATTATATTAAAAAAACTTAAAAATTCAAATCACCCCCCTTTCCCTAGAACTGATATAAATATAAATAAACAGTAAAAATCATAAACACAATAGGTATCGCCGTGTCCGAAAATGCCCGATCTATCAAAATATAATAACCGTTTTTCACTGCGTTAAACCCCGTAGCGGAAAATAGCGCCCGAAGTCGCAAATGGCATTTTTTTGCCATTTTGAAAAATAGAAAAAATTCTATAAAAAGTGATCAAAATGTCGAACAGTCCTAAAAATAGAAGCATTGGAAACGTCATCAGAAGTCGCAAAAAATGACACCACCCACAGCTCCATACACCAAAGTATGAAAAAGTTATTAGCGCAAGAACACGGCAAAATGAAGAATTTTTTTTCTGCACGGGAGGTTTTAATTTTTGTAAATGTATGAAAACATTATAAAACCTATACAAATTTGGTATCCATGTGATCGTATTGACCCAATGAATGAAATAGACATGTCATTTGGGGTGCACAGTGAAAGCTGTAAAAACCAAGCCCACAAGAAATGGCGCAAATGTGTTTTTTCATCATTTTCACTGCATTTAGAATTTTTTTCCCGCTTCCCAGTACACGGCATGGAATATTTAATACCATCACTACGAAGTGCAATTTGTTACGCAGAAAATAAGCCATCACACAGCTCTGTACATGGAAAAATAAAAAAGTTATAGATTTTTGAAGATGGGGAGTGAAAAATAAAAACGCAAAAACGAAAAAGGGCCTGGTCCTTAAGGGGTTAATGTACACTCTGGACCCAATCTTGACAGAAAAAACAGAAATGTAAATTTTCCATGTGATCTGTAAAGCACAGCAGAATTTGATGGCGCTATATAACCCCTTCCCGAGGTGTTTTCACCTCGTTCGCCGCGGGCAATGCTGCCGGCGGCATCAAAGAGATGGCGCCATCTTGTCGCGGATCACCGCTCCCCGATGACGTCACGGGGAGCGGCGATCCGTCGCCATGGTAGCCTTGGGTGTTCTGAATACCCGAGGCTACTTCGTTTTAACCCATGCATTACAATGTGCTAATTGCACATTGTAATGCATGGGCAGTAAAATCCACATATACTGCCATACAGTAGTATGGCAGTATATGATAGGATGAATCAGACTACCTAGGGTTAGAGTACCCTAGGGAGTCTGAAAAATAGTAAAAGTAAAAATAAAAAAAAGTTTAAAAAAAAAAAAAAATAAAACTAAAAATTCATATCACCCCCCTTTCCCTAGAACTGATATAAATATAAATAAACAGTAAAAATCATAAACACATTAGGCATCGCCGCGTCCGAAAATGCCTGATCTATCAAAATATAATAACGTTTTTTCACTGCGTCTAACCCCGTAACGGAAAATAGCGTCCAAAGTCGAAAATGGCATTTTTTTGCCATTTTGAAAAATATAAAAAAATTCATAAAAAGGGATCAAAAGGTCGCACAGTCCCAAAAATTATAGCAATGAAAACGCCATCAAATTCGCAAAAAATGACACTACCCACAGCTCTATACACAAAAGTATGAAAAAGTTATTGGCGCCAGAAGATAAAATAAAAAAAAAATAATTTGTACAGGAGGTTTTAATTTTTTTAAATGTATGAAAACATTATAAAAACCTATACAAATTTGGTATCCACATGATCGTACCGACCCAAAGAATAAAGTAGACCTGTCATTTGGGACGCAGAGTGAAAGCTGTAAAATCCTAGACCACAAGAAAACATCGCAAATGTGGTTTTTCACAATTTTCCCTGTATTTGGAATTTGTTTCCCGCTTCCCAGTACATGGAATATTAAATACCGTCACTATGAAGTGCAATTTGTTACACAGCAAATAAGCCATAACACAGCTCTTTATGTGGAAAAATAAAAAAGTTATACATTTTTGAAGTTGGTGAGTGAAAAATGGAAGTGAAAAAACTAAAAAAGGCAAGTCATTAAGGGGTTAAATAAAGATAATCATTATTATATTTCTGCTAATTTAATATTGAAGAAAAACTGAAATATCACATGGTCATAAATATTCAGACCCTTTGCTGGGACACTTATATTTTACTCACATGATGTCCATTTACTTCTAGATTGATTAACAGATTTACTGTTTGAGATTGTTTGACTCCTTCATCTAGCAGTGTTTAATTAAACCAACTGGACTTAATTAGAATAGGCACAAACCTGTCTTTATATAATCACACAGCTCAGAGTGCATGTCGGAGCAAATGAGAACCATGAGGTTTAAGGAACTGCCCAATGAACTCAGAGACAGAATTGTGGCAAGGCACAGTTCTGGGAAATAAAACAAAATAATTTCTGCAGCACTCAAGGCTTCTAAGAGCACAGTGGACTCCATAATCCTTAAATGGAAGAAGTTTGGGACGACCACAACTCTTACTTGACCTGGCCGTCCAGCCAAGCAAAGCAATCGTAGGAGAACAGCCTTGGCGAGAGAGATAAAGAAGAACCCCCAAATCACTGTGGCTGAGCTCCAGATACACAGTAAGGAGATGGGAGAAAGTGCCACATAGTCAACTATCAATGCAGCACTCCACCTGTCAGGGCTTCCTGTGCAAACAATATGTGTGGAGAAAACCAGGCACTGCTCAAGAACTGCCAAATACAATCCCAACAGTGAAACATGGTAGAGGTGGCAGCATCATGCTATGGGGGTGTTTTTTCAGCTGCAGGGACAGAACGACAGGTTGCAATTGAAGGAAAGATGAATGCGGCCAAGTAAAGAGATATCCTGGATGAAAACCTCTTCCAGAATGCTCGGATCCCTAGACTGGGCTAATGGTTAACCTTCAAACAAGACAATGACTAAGCACACAGCTGAAATAAAAAAAAGCAGTGGCTTCAGAACAACTCTGTGACAATTCTTGACTGGCACAGGCATAGCCATGACCTAAACCCAATTCACCATCTCTGCAGACATGAAAATAGCTGCACACCAACGTTCGCCATCCAACCAGAAGGAACTGTAGAGGATCTGCAATGAAGAATGGTAGAGGATCCCCAAGTCCAGGTGTAAAAAACTTGTAGCATCATTCCCAAGAAAGACTCATGACTTTACTAGCTCAAAAAGGTGCTTTGAGCAAAGGGTCTGAATATTTATGACCATGTGATATTTCAGTTTTTGTTGCTTAATAAATTAGCAAAAATATCTACATTTATGTTTTTATTTTTCAAGATGAGGAGCAGAGTCCAAATTAATGAGCAAAAAAAGAACTTTTCTGATTTTACCAATTGGCTGCAATGAAACAAAGAGTGAAAAATTTAAAAAAGCGTGAATATTTTTCATACCCATTTTATTTGAATTTCTTGTCAATGAATCTGTTATCAGCATCCTTTGATATTTTTATAATGTCAAGTTTCATGGATTTTGTACCCACACAAAATTGATATTAGGCAAATGGCTAAATATTTCAAAGTGGTGTTTGGTACTGCTAGATTTGTAAACTCATTTTGGGGAGGAAGTCGTACATATCTTCTCCTTAGGAGATCCCTGGAAGATTATATGACATAATTAGGAAGTATGTACCCAGCATCCCACCTTGATGCAGGTGTAGCCATGCCCCTCTCACATGACAAAGGGGTGGATTAGGTGGTTATTCAAAAAGAACATACCAACATTTACTTGGGGTCAGTTTCAGGAGATGCAACAAGTTTTGCAGAGCTGTCCGGCATTTCATTGATTCTCCTCCAGGGTTATCTTTGCCAATCTAGTTAGTAAGACGTCTTTTTATTTCTTTATTAGAACCCTACTTATTTTGCTACTTTCATGTATGTCTGTTTTAGTGTGCCTTTTGAAAATTAAATTGTTCTTTAATAAGTTTGCTATATACGTCCATATACCTTTGAAGATGTGAATTACCACTATGCGGTGTTAACCTGTGAGTGTCTATTTGCTAGCAGTTAGTTATAAGCAGTGTGTGTCCAAGTGAACTGCATCTATCTGGGTGTATGTATGAGGTCCTGCAGTAGGCATCTGGTAAGCCATAATTATAGGCGGTGGCAGCAAGAAGGTGGATAAAGTGTGTGACTGTATCGGTGAGCAGAGTTACCCAGTGTAGTAGCATTCTATAGGCACGTAAGTGGTAGGGAGGTACATAGAGTGGTGGTGTGCCCCCTGGGCTGTGCGTGTGTAGTGTGCATGCACTGAATTAGAGAAGTGTTATTTTGACATTCTGGGTATATTTAAGAATTTTGTCTTCGTTGGAATACCCCTTTAAGTTAGTTATTTTATATGCAGCAGTCTTCAAAAACGCTTGATATATTATGATAGACATACACAAAGTATTCAGAAAATACTTTTACATTTTTGGCTGTATCATTAAAGTATAATTATAAGTTCTAGAGATATGTAAACTTTTTTAACCCACTGTATTGCACATTTTTTTGTAATTACTTGTACTGTACTGTAAATTTTTTTGAAATTGATGAAAAGTCAGTGACCATTTATAATAATATTTTATCTTTGTTTTATGTACTTACTTTCATTAGGTTCTGAAATTTCTTATTTTCCCGCATTAGAATCTTGTAGTTACTGACTGCTTTGTTGTGCTGACTGCAGAACACACCATACTTATCCTTCAGCCGCTCTCCAGTGTCTCCTGAGAACTAAGCACATAGGGCAGAAATATTAAAAGAAAATATCAAATCTCTAGTCTCAATAGTGTAATATATTCATGGCACTCACTTGTACCGACACTATAGAACACCAGGACCTTGCCACTCCCTAACAACAGATTGTTTCTTCTCTTTATGGCACCTCTTCCAGACTCATATGTGGTGGGAGTTCCCTCTATAACGCATACTTATATTGTCTATGTTCCCAACATCTGTATTAAAAGTTTGATAACCAGTCTTTGGAAATCCACACAACCATCCCATATCTCTGGATAGTTCCAGAATGCAGGAGCGTAAAAAGTCTCCAAAAGTTGCAAACAGTTCCCCAGCTATTTTCTATGCCTGGTCAGGGGCAGCCATAGATTTGCGCAAAATCTGTGACTTTTTTTAAAAGATGTAACTTTCACATCTGGATTAACACTGCATCAAGGATCAGGAGCACTGCAGGAAACTAGACGATGGCGAACTTTGTAAGGAGACCGTTTTATGCACACAAAAAGTCGCAAATGAGCACTAGAACCATGAAAAGTCTCAAATATTAAAGAAAAAGGCAAGCCAAAAGTTTGATACCTGTCCCCCATAGAAAAGTAAGACAACAGACACGGCTCAGAGCCTGGATGTTAATTCTCCAGTTATGGTAGAGTAAGCAACACGTTCCATTGTAGTTGTATAAATGGTAGGCCATGAGAGTCTAGCCAGGGACCCTAGATCTACTTAATCTTCCTTTCTGCTTTCCTCTACAAATACACCACCTTCTCTGGCCTAATTATTTTAGTCACATATTCTTGCAGAGTAGGAGGAGAAGTTTGAATACAGTGATACACAATGGGCCACATGTATCATAGTTTTGTCTCTCTGTGGTGAATTTTATAGACATTTGGCAGCTCTTTTTTGCACCTTATGTATGATCCGGTCAGGCGCACATTTTGGCTTCTTTTTGAGATTTTTTGTTGCAAATGTCTCAAATCCACATGGACACAAGGCACGTGAGGGGGTTATATACAGGAGAGAACACTACTATTAATTTGGGATTTAACATGTTGTATTTTTAATGCATTTTGAAACCTATTATAACAGCTGAGGAGAGTTGATTTTCCTAATTACATTACTGTTAACATTTGAATTTACAAACACATGCGTTAACTTGGCGTTTATATTGCGTTTTGTAAATGCAAATGTTAACAGTAATGAAATAAGGCAAATCACTTCTCCTCATCTGTTGTAATTAGTTTGCATTAAATGCATTAAAAACGCAATTAAACCGCTATGTGTGACCTCACCCTTTAAAGAATTTTGACAAAAGAGGTTACTGTGCAAAATGTTAAACAGTTAAAGCATGTGAAATAATTCCAATTCACATGTAAAAAATCGGGTCGATGAAAAAAAAACTTCCTTTGCACCTGCCCTGGATAATGATACATGAGGCAAAAATTGGTTAGGTTAAAAGTTGCAAAAATGGCACAAAAAAGGCAAAAGTCGCTAAAATTTGACAATTTGCCTAGCTGAAACTATGATACATGTGCCCCAATGAGTTTGTAACTTGATACAGCATTCGAGCCATCCCCAGCATCACACCAGACTTATCTGATGCTTCCTAAACCAGACCCAGGATACACACTGCAGGGGTAGAAGGCAATGTAATTCTATATACAGTTTTGATAAGACCTAGAAACAGAGAAATCAGAATATTAAAGGGAACCTATAACCAGAGATGATTTTTAGCCTCCCCCGTGATTCCACAAACAATTAAAAACTGTTTGGGGATATGCTATTTTCAAAATTCTGTCATTTGTGGATGAAATGATAACTCATATTAAACTTTATCTGGCTCCCTGACAGCTGCATCCCTTGTGTTCCCTGGAGTGGAGTCCCCTGTGAAGTGAAGATAGATGGAATAACATCTGGCAGCCAGACCTGAGCCCAAGTTTTGAGTTCATATAAGTGTGGTCTACCCCTGTTCCAGTAGCAAAGGAGTCATGCTAGGAGTTTGCCCCCAGTCCTTCATCTGCTGTAGTTGGGCAGCCAGAAAATAAAGATAAAGATAAGCAAGCCCCCCCACCCCCCATACTTAACTCGCTGCACGGGGCACTATTTTCCGCTAAATAAAGAAGCAGAAAATACTCCAAACAGGAGAGTTATGAAGCAGGTATAGGAACTGTGCCATAAGAACCATGTTGGTCAGATTCTCCGTCTCAACACCTGGATTGACACCTGGATTTTATATTGCACATCACCATACTCTTCACTTTATGTGCAGTTTGGCTGTTAGCTCCTCTCATACATATTATTAAAATGCAAATTGTTATTTTGGGTACATGAAACTATTATCATTCCCAATTGATAACTGTCCCCATTATGTTTTTCAATACAAGCTAGAACAATGTTTTGTATAACATGATAAATATCTTAGTGCTCACCTGCTGCACAAGGATGTCCCCCACCTTCTGTATGATGTAATTGCGATCACTGCCTTCCTCTAGAGACTCCTTACGCCTCTCTTTAAAACGTTTTAGAAACTGCTCATGTAGCTCCAAAAGTTCATCAACGCATGGAAAGAGCTGGTAGACTTCCTTATTTGCATGCAGTTCGTCCCTTAGTGCTCGACAATACACTTTTAACATAATCTTTAGTGTTCGTACGTGATGCATTTCTGTCTGCATGAGTTCTGAAAACATGAAGATTAAAACTATAAACTATTTGTCTAATAGTAAATGCTGAAGAAAAAAACGACAGGTATTTCATTACCATATATAACATCCTGACGCTTCATGACTTCTTTCTTCTGCTTTTTAGCATACTGAGGCTCTACTGCACTACTCCAAGACTCAAACTCAAATTCAACAGCATCAGCTTCCAATTCAGCTCTCACCGTGGAATAAAAAGCATCTGGAAGGTGGAGAAAATAAATACTCGGTTTACTAGGGCTTTTCTTATCTAATAAAGCGATAACAAACCCTGGCAATAGACTATTTTGGCATGGAAAATTCCCTTTAAGCCAACTCCTAAAATCTTCAATATGATAGATTATTGATATGGAATTTTAAAAGTTTCAACAAAATAAACATCAGTAATAGAACATCATACAGTTTATTTAGCAATTTTTGGAATATTAGAAAATGTTTTGCTTTTCTCATCCCCTTTCATTGACTAAGCAGTGTTAAGAATGAACATTTCTGAGCAAAGGCATAAAAGGAAAGCTTTCAATTACACTAGCATGGCCCTGCACACTACTACTCGAATTAATTCCGTAGACGTTAATGGAACTTCAGTTCTTGTGCACCATTCAATTAGCAGTCTGTGCATCTATGACTTACCTTCCACAAATACAGAGTCTGTGGTAGATGGAGCCAGGGAAACATTGTCATCTGTAAAGATCCTTAATTTTGTAAAACTGGAGTCAAATTCATCCATTTCTGCTGTTGTTGAACTGCCAAATAAAAAGATATAAAAAAATCTTATTAATTATTTTTATGGAAATTAATGTCTGTGCATATAAAATATGATACCACAATATATTCAAGCTCAATAATATTTATAATAATCTTCTGAGGTTTTTTAGCATCAGTTTGCCTTCTCTTGTTCTAGACACAATGAAGTTAGAAAGAAGAAACCCATAATTTGGGAAAAAGAAGAAGACATGGATCTTACCTAGTGCGGCTACCTGATGTTGCTTGTATTTCCACTCTTGAATTTCCTTTATTAGTGACAGTCATTCCGAGTCCCCGGGTCTGTGCATGAGTCCCATCAAGCCCCACAATAGCAATATGAGGATGATCCTTGAAAGAAGCTGCAACAGAGGCAAATACTGAGTTGGAAACTGAGTAACTCCTGTCGGGTTGCAAACTTTTCTCTGCCCTTTGGCGCAGAGCAGAAAAAATGCGAAAAGTCAAAAGCTCATTCTCAAATACAAAGTTTCTTCCCCATTTCCTTGGGTAGGAGCTGTAAAGTGAAATTCTAGTGGGGAAACTCTGGTAGCCATTTCCATGGTCTCTTCTGAGGCTGGCATTTCCCATGCTGTTGCCAGTTCCAGGCCACCTGTGTGATCTGCCAGTCTCCTTGGACTTCTGGCTTTGAAACCCCCTCACGATGATTCTAGAAACCCCTTGTGATACGCAACTAACCATTATTGACTAGGTATTTATGGCTGCCAGTCAGCTACATCTTCACCTGGCGCTTTTTAACAGCCGATTGTATCTCCGAGATAAATGACTACTGTTCAACAAAGTGTGAATTGGCAATCTTATTTGTAAGCTGAACGTGTGCAAAGCCTCCTCTATACATCACTTATGTAAGCTTTTTCAGATTTAGAAAGCAAATACAAAGGCAAGGCAGCAACACACTATATCAATCATCTGTACACAAATACACATATTATTAATAATAATCCTTATTTATATAGTGCATCAAATTCCGCAGCGCTTTACAAATACACATTAGGGGTTGTTTGACTCAAACACATTGCTACTGGAGGTCCCCTACTTAAGGACACCCGACTTACATACGACCCCTAGTTACAGACGGACCCCTCTGCACAATTAATCATTGTCTCTGATGCTGGATTGTTAATCTGGTACAGTATAAGACTGGCATGATCTTCTTTGCACCTCCTATGAGTGTTCGTGAACAGGCTATTTTCTATCCCATCCCACCCCCTAGTTTCCAAGTCGAAAAAAAGTGCCTAAAATGGTGTAAACCTTCAAAAAATGTGGCACACAGCATTTCAGATGCAAATTACTCCAGTTTTCTGTCTCAGACACTTTGATCCTTCGGCCACATTGGGGCAGATTTATCAAGTGTCTGAAAGTCAGAATATTTCTAGTTGCCCATGGCAACCAATCACAGCTCCCCTTTAAAATATTCATGAGCACTGATAAAATGAAAGCCGAGCTGTGATTGGTTGCCATGGGCAACTGGAAATATTCTGACTTTCAGCCACTTGATAAATCTGCCCCATTGTGTCAGTCTTATTATTCTCTCGATGCACTAGATATTGCTGTTGTGGAATTGATCCTGGTGCAAGCTACAGTAAGTTCGGCTGGCCAAGACTCCCCTGTACCATCCTTCTCTACCCCCGCTTTCCAAAAAATGGTCGCGGAGGTGGAGAGAGGGTAATTTGCGACTTTTTCTGAAAATAATACACGTCACTCAATGGAAGCCAAGTTGCACAAATAGGATACAACTCTGTCTTGTACAGCAAAGAAAAATGTGGCACACCCCTTTTTGTTAGATGCTCATTAAAGTATTTATTCGTTCATAGCAGTATAATAGTAGAGCAATACAAAACAAGTAACATTCTGGTCCTTGTAGGGACCCTCCTCAGACATGGATTGCGGGGCATATTAGATAAAGATAAGATATGGTAGTGAAAAATAGCTGTAAAACCTGATGGAGTCGTAGGTCTTATGACTCCAGCAGGTTTTTACTGCTTTTTTCCCAATACCTTCATCCAGAACCAGCAGTAAACAACTGTAGTTGGGACCTTAAACCTTATGGACATGTAGGTCCTGAATAGTCTTCAAGTGCCTTAAAAAAAATTTATCTTTTATACTCATCTTGATGTGAGTCCGATGATCCTGCGTGCAACGAGTAAAGCTGGAATAATGCCCTAGCTTTACTGCACATGCACTGTACCTATGGCACTTGCACAGTGAAACGGGATTTACTACGCCGGCTTCACTTGCTGCATCACGCAGCCGCTGAAGGGCATGAGGGACAAAGGGAGTATAATGTTTGCTTTCTTTTTAATCCATTTACGCTCACTGACAGATATATACATCAGCGAGCTATGAAGGGTGTATGAAGTGGGCTTATGGGGTGAGCCCTCTTCATACAGAGATGGAGTTTGCTGAATATTGCAGCTAACACCCACAGTTAGTACTAGCACCAATAGCGGGTGTTAACCCCTGATTGGCAGCTGCGACGTCGGCAGTATTTAAAAGACAGTATTGTTGAGATCGTCTTTCCCCCTGATGTCATCAGGGAGCGGCAGTAGGTTGCCCTGACTTGCATGGTTTCTGAAGATTCTATACAATAAGCCAATGGCTCATTGCAATGAATCCTATGTAAAAATGCCAAATACTGCAATAGAGTAGTATTGCATTATACGGTAGGAACGATTTAAAAAAAAATTATATAAATTATAAGATATTAAAATGAGCGAAAAAGGCTGCATCCTTAACGGGTTAATGCAATCGCTTAAAAATACCAAACAACGATTTGGGACACAAAACCACTGGTCCGTAAGGACCTGTGGGTGGTTTAGTCTCCCAAATTGCCATGACAGGTACCCTTTAAGCGTTAGTTCACATTGTCATATAATATCCAGGTTCCTGCAAGCAAGTCTAATGACCAGAACCGACAGCATCATGGATTCAGGGCAGGGACAGGATTTTTGGCCACATACCACCTGCGTAATAAGGTAGCATATCTTATTTTTGCTATTATGTAATCCATCAGGCAGTTAGACCAGTTTTTAAACATTTTTTTTTTCCTTCTATGTTTTACCAAATATAATCGACATTCTGTAACTACACTTTGCAGCACAGACAGAAAAAAAACATAAAAACCACCCCATACCTTTTTGTACCTAAGCCATAAACCTTTGTTTGAATTTCCAAGACAGAAATTTGTCCCGTATGGACAAACCATTCAACTTGCAGTAGGCAGTGGCCTAGAACATTTCTGGGTTAGGGTTGGCTTTAGAAGAGTATTAACCCTTAACCCCGCTGCCCTTTTTCAGTTGTCGCTTTTCATGTTTACCACCCCACCCTCAAAAATACCTATCTTTTTTATTTTTCCATGTACAGAGCTGCATTAAAAGCTTATTTTCTACACAAAAACATTGTCCTTCCATGCCGTGCAAATCTTGTGAAATTGGGTAAAAAAAGTGAATTAGTCTTACCGGTAATTCCATTTCCTTAGTCCACCATGACGGCCCACCTGGAGGATGACCCCTTGACCTCTGTGGGGACAGGAAGCAGAGAAGTTAAAAGGCCCCACCCCGGCATCCGTACTCCAGTGTCTACCAAATAACTACACCGGCTTGGATGCAACCCGATTTATTGCCTGTTAATATGCACAAACAATAAAATCAAGCAAGTTTTTAAATACATTAAATGACATATCTAGGGTGGGAAAAAATATATGGGCCGTCATGGTGGACTAAGGAAATGGAATTACCGGTAAGACTAATTCACTTTTTCCCTTACGTCCCCATGACGGCCCACCTGGAGATATACCAGATGAATTATTTTTTAGGGAGGGACTACGGCCTGTAGTATCTTTCTCCCAAAGGAAAGGTCCATGTTATTCGGAATGTCCAATCTGTAATGTTTAGCGAAGGTAAGTGAAGACGACCAGGTAGCCGCTTTACATATCTGTTCAATTGTGGCTCCTCTTCTTTCAGCCCAGGAGGTAGCCATCGCTCTTGTGGAATGGGCTTTTATGGTATCTGGAACAGCCATTCTCAGAGCCTCATAAGCCTCTTTGATAACGGTTTTTATCCATCTGGATAAGGACGATTTTGAGGCCTTCTTCCCTTTGTTTTTCCCTTGGAATTGGAGAAGAATATTAGAGTCCTTCCGCCAGCTCTTAGAGACTTCCATGTACCTGAGTACTATCCTTCTTACATCCAGGGAATGCCAGCTGATTTCCTTAGCAGCTCTTGGATTCTGGCAAAATGAAGGTAGGACCACTTCCTGGTTTCGGTGGAAAGCTGTGCAAACCTTGGGGACAAAGTTTGGGTCAAGCGTTAAAATGATCCTGTCATCTGAAATTAAACAATAAGGTTCATTTATAGATAGAGCCTGAATCTCGCCAATCCTTCTTGCAGTAGTGATTGCAATTAAGAAGGCAGTTTTCAAGGTAAGGTTTCTAAGGCTTACAGATTCAATTGGTTCAAACTGAGGTCCAGTAAGAAAATTTAGCACTAAGGATAAGTCCCAGGGAGCCACTGAAGGTTTCACTGAGGGCCTGATTCGGACAGTTGCTTTTACAAACCTCTTTATCCATCTATGATCCGCCAGGGATGAATCAAAGAACACACTTAGTGCTGCAATCTGGACTTTAAGGGTACTAGTCTTAAGGCCCATGTCGAACCCAGCTTGCAGGAATTCTAAGATCTGTAAGATATTAGGAGAAGATTGATTGGGAACTGCTGGACCACAGAAAGAAATAAATTTCTTCCATATCTTCAGGTATATAGCTGAGGTAACTGGTTTTCTACTGGATTGTAGAGTAGAGATTACCTTGTCCGAAAGGCCTTTTGCCCTCAAAAAGCTCCTTTCAGGATCCAGGCCGAGAGCTTGAGATCCTGTGGCTTCGGATGAAAAAGCGGCCCTTGATGGAGGAGATCTTCCTGAATGGGTAGCATTAGAGGTTCTGCTAGAGCCATCTTCTTTAGGAGCGGAAACCAGCTCTTTTTGGGCCAGAAGGGAACAATGAGAATGACCCTGGATTCGTCTCTTTGAATTTTCCGGAGAACTCTTGCAATTATAGGCAGAGGAGGAAAGGCATATGCCAGAGGAGCGTTCCACTTGTGGCTGAATGCATCTAACTTCGAGGTGGTCTCTGAATAACTGAGAGAGTAGAAAAGTTCCGCTTTCGTATTTTCCCTGGTGGCAAACAGATCCACTACAGGTATTCCCCACCTCTGGGTTAGAAGCTGGAATACTTTTTGGTTCAGACACCATTCGTTGTGGTCTAGTTTTTTCCTGCTCAGAAAATCTGCCACCTTGTTGTCCTTCCCTCTCAGATGAACTGCCGATAAGGACTTGATGTTCAATTCTGCCCATGAGAATATTTCGCTCGAGAGGTCTGAAAGGTCTGGAGATCTTGTACCCCCTTGATGCTGTAGGTAGGCTATTGTCGTTGAGTTGTCCGATAGGACTTTTACGTGTTGTCCCACCAGAAGATGACTGGCTGTCTTCAGGGTTTCCAGGACTGCCCTCAGTTCTCGATAGTTGGATGACATTCTTTGGATATGAGGAGGCCAACTTCCCTGGAAGAAGGATCCTCCTATGTTCGCACCCCAGCCCTTTTGACTTGCATCCGTCTGGACTATAGATAGGGGCCAAGGATGCCATGGAACTCCCCTCTGTAGGTGTGTAGGAATGGTCCACCACACTAAGGACTGTTTGACCGCAGGAGTAATGCTGATGCAATTGTCCAGATGTAGGGGATCTTTGTCCCATGATTGAAGTATCCAACCTTGCAGGACTCTCGTATGGTTCTGTGCCCACTGGACACACTGGATGCAAGATGTTAACTGCCCCAGGAGCTTCATAGCATCTCTTATCGAGCATCTCTGGCGATGGAGAAAAACGTTGATCTGACCTACCAGGCGTTCTGACTTTTCTCTGGGAAGATAAGATTTTTGGTTCACAGAGTCCAGGAGGGTTCCCAGGAAAAGGATCTGAGTATCCGGATGCAAGGCAGACTTCTCCCAGTTTATAATCCATCCTAGATTCTGTAGCGTTTGGATTGTAAAGTCTCGGTGTAGAATAAGTTCTTCTCGATTTTTCGCTATTATGAGTAAGTCGTCCAGATATGGAACGACCAGGACTTGATGTATTCTTAAGAAGGCTACGACCTCTATGATGATTTTTGAAAACACTCTTGGCGCTGATGCTATCCCGAAAGGTAGAGACCTGTATTGGAAGCATAGTTTCTTCCCCTGTGGTGAGACTATTGCAAACCTCAAAAACTTTTGAGACGGAAGGTAGATAGGGACGTGGTAATATGCGTCCTTTAGGTCTATCGTGCACATGTAGGCTCCTGGATGGATCAGTGTTACTGCAGACTTTATTGACTCCATCTTGAACTTCCTGTACAAGAGATGCTGGTTCAAACCTTTGAGGTTGCAAATCATCCTGTGGGATCCATTTGGCTTTTGGATGAGGAACAAGGGGGAGAAGTGACCGCCCATCCACTTTTCTTCTGGAACAGGTGTAATTACATCCATCTGAATGAGTTTCTGGACTTCCTGAAAAATTAAAGCAGTCAATTTTTGAGACCCCAGCCTGGTCAGGATAAACTTTTGGGGAGGAAGAGATGTTAATTCTAGCTTGTACCCTTGCTTTATTATGTCCAGAATCCAAGGGTTGGATGTGATCTGGGACCATCGTGCAAGGAACCCTAGTAACCTTCCTCCCACTCTGGCGTCATTGTCTCCCAAATGAGGTTGAATTACTGGAGCTGAGGAGGAAGCCTCTACCTCTACCTCCCTTCGGATGGCTCCAGCGCCCTTGCTTGCCTTTGCCTCTGTATGAATTTTTACGATCTCTAAAGTCCTGAAAGGGCTGTTTTCTGGGTGGTTTTTTAACCTCAGGAAACCCCTTCTTTTTGTCCGCCGCCTTCTCCAGAATAGAGTCAAGTTCAGGACCAAACACAAATTCTCCCTCAAATGGAATGCTGCAAAGTTTGGACTTTGACCTGAAATCCCCACACCATTGCCTTAGCCATAGCGCTCTTCTAGTTGCAATGGACAATGCTCCTTCTTTTGCAGAGAACCTGACGGATTCACCAGATGCATCAGCAATAAAGACAGTAGCCGACTTTAAAGTTGGAAGAGTCTCTAACAGGAGCTCTCTGGGGGTGCCTTCCCTAATGTGATTCTCCAGCTCAGATAGCCAGAAGTACATCGTACGGGCAACCGAGGTAGTGGCTACATTCGCTTTTAGATTAAGCATAGCAGACTCCCAAGCTTTTTTAAGTAAACAGTCAGCTTTCCTATCCATAGGATCTTTTAGCTGGATAGAATCTTCAAAGGGCAGGTCAGTGCGCTTTGTTAATTTTGTTACCTGGACATCCACCTTGGGAGGTGAATTCCAGAATTTAGTATCATTTTCGTCAAATAATAGACGATTCCTGAATTCCTTAGACACAGAAATCCTCTTTTCAGGATCTCTCCACTCTTCCTGAATGAGTTGTTTGAGAGTATCATTAATGGGGAATACTCTCTTTTTCTGGGACCTAAGGATGCCAAACAGCTCATCCTGAATGGATCTAGCTTCTTCCACTTCTTCAATTTTTAGAGTATCACGAATGGCTTTAAGCAATTGGTCTAAGTCGTCAGAGGAAAACAGATATCTGGATTCCATTTTTGAAGCGGATAGAGAAGTGGACGGCTCCAATTCTAGAGAATCCTTAAAGGAGGAATTATCCTCTGAGTCAGGGTCTGATTCTGAGGCACATATTAAGGCCCTTTTGGGTGGGGGCCCAGGGAGGCTAAGTGAGGCTATGGAGGAGGCTACAGAAGAATGGACTTCTTCTTTAATGAAAGCACGTATCTCTTCCCTAAAGCCTGTTCGCTCTTCTTTTAGAAGGTTATCCAGACATTCCTTGCATACTGGTTTTTTATAATTAGAATTAAGCCTTGTATTGCACATGTTGCATTTACGATAGGCTGATTTCTTCCCATCTTTAGAGGGATCTTTGCTCCTCACTTTCTCTTTCGGCTCCTGCCAAGAGACAAGTGACAGCTTAGTATTTACAGGGGATATAACATATATATGAATAGAGCCCCTGCCCCATTAAACTTTAAGACACTCACAAGGCCTGTAGACAGGGGATCTGATACAGAAGATTCCATGGCCAGGACCTCGCTAGAAAAGACAGATACTTCCATGGGTCCTATAATCATAGGTAAGGGCTTATTCACATACAGCAGTACAATATATGCAGAATCAAGTACATCAACACATCAGCTTAGTGCACAGTACCTTATCGGCGTAGTGGTAGGCGATCTAGACCTCAGAGTCAGAGTGACTACCTGCGACCAAACCTTTAAATTTTGGCGCCGCCGAGCCCCCAAACGTCACTTCCGGTGCTACCGGAAGTTCACCAATGACGCGTCGGAGCACGTGACCGGAGCCACCACGCGTGCTCCGACTTCCGGGTACCCTGGAACTACGCGGAGTCGGGGGTAGAGCCGGCACAACAGTTCCCCATGGAGCCAGGGAGGACGCGCGATGCGCCGAGGCGAGGTCCGGGAACTGGCAGGGTAAGGGTCGGCCCGTGCCTGCAGACTTGTGCTCCCCCCACTGCCCCCCTGGAGGAGGCCCGTGAGGAGAGATCTATCTCTGCTCCCTGCCCTGTGTAGGGACAGGAAGACACTGGAGTACGGATGCCGGGGTGGGGCCTTTTAACTTCTCTGCTTCCTGTCCCCACAGAGGTCAAGGGGTCATCCTCCAGGTGGGCCGTCATGGGGACGTAAGGGAAAACACATTTGCATCATTTTCTTGTGGGCTCTGTTTTTACAACTTTAACTGTCTGCTCCAATGATGCCTCAAATGTATTCTTTGGTTCGGTCCGATCACATTGCTACCAAATTTACAGTGCCTACAAGTAGTATTCAACCCCTTGCAGATTTAGCAGGTTTGATAAGAAGCAAATAAGTTAGAGCCTTCAAACTTCAAACAAGAGCAGGATTTATTAACAGATGCATAAATCTTACAAACCAAAAAGTTATGTTGCTCAGTTAAATTTTAATAAATTTTAAACATAAAAGTGTGGGTCAATTATTATTCAACCCCTCAAACCACCAGAATTCTGTTTGGTTCCCCTAAAGTATTAAGAAATAGTTCAGGCACAAAGAACAATTAGCTTCACATGTTTGGATTAAATATCTGTTTTTCCAGCCTTTTCTGACTATTTAAGACCCTCCCCAAACTTGTGAAAAGCACTCATACATGGTCAACATGGGAAAGACAAAGGAGCATTCCAAGGCCATTAGAGACAAGATCGTGGAGGGTCAAGGGGTAGAAAACCCTTTCCAAGGAGTTTGGCCTACCTGTCTCCACTGTTGGGAGCATCATCCGGAAGTGGAAGGCTTATGGAACTACTGTTAGCCTTCCACGGCCTGGTGAGCCTTTGAAAGTTTCCTCCCGTGCCGAGGCCAGGCTTGTCCGAAGAGTCAAGGCTAACCCAAGGACAACAAGGAAGGAGCTCCGGGAAGATCTCATGGCAGTGGGGACATTGGTTCCAGTCAATACCATAAGTTACGTACTCTACCGCAATGGTCTCCGTTTCAGACGAGCACATAAGGTACCTTTACTTTCAAAGTGTCATGTCAGGGCTCGTTTACAGTTTGCTCATGATCACTTGGAGGACTCTGAGACAGACTGGTTCAAGATTCTCTGGTCTGATGAAACCAAGATCGAGATCTTTGGTGCCAACCACACATGTGACGTTTGCAGACTGGATGGCACTGCATACGACCCCAAGAATACCATCCCTACAGTCAAGCATGGTGGTGGCAGCATCATGCTGTGGAGCTGCTTTTCAGCCAAGGGGCCTGGCCATCTGGTCCGCATCCATGGGAAGATGGATAGCACGGCCTAATCGGAGATTTTGGCCAAGAACCTCCGCTCCTCCATCAAGGATCTTAAGATGCGCCGTCATTTCATCTTCCAACAAGACAATGACCCAAAGCACACAGCCAAGAAAACCAAGGCCTGGTTCAAGAGGGAAAAAATCAAGGTGTTACAGTGGCATAGTCAGTCTCCTGACCTTAACCCAATTGAAAACTTGTGGAAGGAGCTCAAGATTAAAGTCCACATGAGACACCCAAATAACCTAGATAACTTGGAGAAGATCTGCATGGAGGAGTGGGCCAAGATAACTCCAGAGACCTGTGCCGGCCTGATCAGGTCTTATAAAAGACGATTATTAGCTGTAATTGCAAACAAGGGTTATTCCACAAAATATTAAACCTAGGGGTTGAATAATAATTGACCCACACTTTTATGTTTAAAATTTATTAAAATATAACTAAGCAACATAACTTTTTGGTTTGTAAGATTTATGCATCTGTTAATAAATCCTGCTCTTGTTTGAAGTTTGAAGGCTCTAACTTATTTGCTTCTTATCAAACCTGCTAAATCTGCACGGGGTTGAATACTACTTGTAGGCACTGTACATAAATCTACTAAAACAAAATAAAACTTTAAAAAAATAAAAACTTTTGTACAAAAAAAAAACCAACTTGATTTTGTACAATAGCAACTTTTTCATAAAGAGCAAATTTTTTGGTCACTGTACAACCTTTTCATGACTTCACAGGGCGTGCCAATTGAAATAAAGATGGAACCGCCCATGCACTACCATTTAAATGCCCGTGGTACCTTTGCCGCCAGAATGGTTAACACCCGCAATTAGTGCCAGCACCGAATGCCTTAAAGCAAATAAAATTAACAAAATGTGAACCAAAGGTCACTATATAACTTCTGTTACTAATAGGGTTCCATGCACGGAATGGTATTTTCCATTTATGTATAGCGGAACAAATAATGCAGGAATCTAATCTCTTTCTTCCAAGCTAAAATGGCAGCTACCTACAGATAATACACTTGACAGACAATATTCATGAGGTATATATACATTTCTAATTGTATTCCATGGTGCCTGCATTTAGGACATCATTAAACTGCCCAATGGCAAAGAATAAATGTGGGTGTTTTTTGGCTAAATGCTGATCCGTACCTTGCTTATATGACACAGATGATACTTGGGTAGGGGTTACTGGCTTGTAGGAATTGTCCTTCTGAAAAAAAAATGTTGTCATTTCTCAAGGGAAATCTTCTGTCAAGTTTCATGAAAATATGCCACATTTTCTAAATGACTAATTAATTTAACAACAATTACTAATATATTTAACAACAATCACCAGGAAAGGGGATAATCAGGTTTATTCCCAAATAAGTCATAAAATTCTACTGATAGTGATAATATGCTGGAAGTCTGTATTAACAAGTCTAATCTCTTCTGTGTCATTTAAAAAATTAATAATAATACCACAAAAGATTATAAAAATATATATATATTTATAGCATCATCATATATCTGTACAGATCATGGGGTACATCTAATATTTAAAGCTTTGTGTATGTATGTGTACATACAGTATGTCCACTGAAGGAATCTGTACCATCGCATTCACAATCATCACATTTTGCACAGCTGCTATCTGTGACTCAGGGAACATCACAGACTCAAAATTTTCACTCCGCACTTTCCAAAACACTTATTAACTACCATCTACAAGAGCCATTGTCTGCCATTGATAATGACCTTGCAGCCCTATGTGCAAAATGGCCTGCTCTGCCGGCACCCACAGCAAACTCCTTTGCGTTTTGTAAATGAAATGTTGACACCAATGTAGTTAGGCAAATCTCTTCTGAGCTGTTGTGATGCGTATGAAAACGTATGTAATTACCTCACCCTTAGGCTACATTCACACTACCATATGGGGGACGTATGTACGGCCGCAAGCTTGTGGCTGTACATATGTCCTCAATAGATGGCAATGGCCGCATGGAGCAATACCGCTCCGTACACGGGAAAATGACATGTCTTTCCCAGTGTTACGGCCAGTACCCAATGCATTTAAATGGAGAAGGGTGGGGTGACCCCCCCTCCTCCTCTCCATGGCACCGAACGCATGCCTGCATGGCTATGGCCTGGCGGGAATACGTTTGTGTGAATACTGCCTTATTGTCTACAGAGCAATATAGATCAAAGATAACAGGTATCTAAATGGTAAGAGCCCATTGGATCAGTGTCATCAGTGATCTGTATACAGAGTCATGCAGAGAGGATGCATACAGCACCTTCCCTGCAGCCTCTCACTATATACAGGGGCTGCTGTGACTGATAATAATCGGGCCCCTGTCACATTACATGATCAGGCTGTCACATAGACGCACACGGATCATGAGCACAGCCCTGGCAACAGATATCCCGCCCCCACCCCTCGCTCGGCTCCCCCCCACCCCTCGCTCGGCTCCTGCCCCACCCCTCGCTCGGCTCCTGCCCCACCCCTCGCTCGGCTCCTCCATCTCTCACCTATCTCTCGGCGCTCCGCGGGAGAGACTCAGACGGTAAGCAGGAAGTCCCTCCCTGTCCTGCCTCCAGCCACACGTATTAATACGCTTGGTGATTTTTTGGGGGAGTAAATCAGCCTCTAAACGCGTCTATGACGCGTGTAGAGGCGTTATCGCGACCTCTGCTTAAGCGTGTATGTAAGCCTCCTGGGGCTGTTTTACCCTAGCACCTCCGGCTATAATATTAATCTGTAGTTCCATGTACCCATTGTTCCCCACTGCCCTACTGTGTCCTTTGTCTTGTCCGACCTGGTTCTGTCTAGAGGTTTCCAGTTACTATGTTGCACATCTTTAATGTATCGATTGTTGGTTCTCTCTACTGACTGGGGGGAACAAGGAAAGGTAAGTGAAGTTTTTATTCTTTAATACCCAGAATAGAGGGGCGCTGCGTGAGAGTGGACAGGAGGCCACAATGTGAGGGGGATGGAAGACAGGATGCAACAAATAAAGTGAGAAAAAAAGTGAAGGGAGAATAACAATTTAAAAAGGGGTATTATATGTTGTAGAGTTGCATTGTGGGGTATTATATGGGTCCATAGGGGGTTGGCCACAGGAAGGGGCATTATATTATGTGGGGCCATTAAAAACAAAGAATGTGGTTTAGGGAAATTAGATGCCATGTGATGTGTAATACGTGCACAGAAAATAACGCATGAAATCTTCTGCACACATAAACAGGATCAAAAACATTTATCTAAAATGTTACCTTTGATTTGCTGCTGGTACATTCAGGTAGTAGTGTCTTGCAGTTTTTATGGACATTTACCGCACAATCTGTTATCGAAAAAAAAATAACATTCAAAAAATGGGAAAACAATGCACTGGAGAATGTGAAAGACATGAGAACGCTTGTGTATATATTCACATCTATAGGCAAGCTAGCATGTTAGCAGCCAGTGTTAAACATGAGAGAGCCACAATAAGGCACTAAGACAACTTAAAGGCACTCAAATCGAAATTATATTGAAGAGGTTGTCCCAGATTGGAAAATTCTAGCTTATTCTTCTAGGTCAGGGGTCCACAAACTACGGCCCACGGACAGTTTCTATCCGGCCCCTGACACTTGGCACGCCAGCACCAGGCCCCCGCAGCCTTGGACAGTTGGGCAGGAGCCTCTGTCCAGACAGGAAGCTCCCGCTCGTCACTGTATGCTTGATGCGTCTGGAAACGTCCACTTGAGCACTA
Organism: Engystomops pustulosus; assembly: GCF_040894005.1. NCBI lineage: Eukaryota > Metazoa > Chordata > Amphibia > Anura > Leptodactylidae > Engystomops > Engystomops pustulosus. The sequence continues at coordinate 173,855,949 of NC_092411.1, forward strand.
TAACTGGAGTGATGTGGCCGAAAGACAACCCTGGCACACATCGCTCCATGCACTAGGATGCGCAGCCACGCGATGACGTCATCACACGGCCGCGAACCACACACGGCGGGAGACTTAGGTGAGAGCTGGGTTTTTATTTTTATTAAAAACAGCAGTAAAAAGATTGTGGCAGCTGGGGGCCCAATATATGACATATTAATTATGAGGGCCAGCATAGAAAATAATTATGTAGGGCAGCATAGAAAATAATTAATTATGAGGGGAAGCATAGGAAATAAGTAATTATGAGGGGCAATATAGGAAATAATTAATGGTGGGGGGGGGCAGCATAGGAAATAATTAATGGTGGGGGCAGCATAGGAAATAATTAATGGTGGAGGGGCAGCATAGGAAATAATTAATGGTGGAGGGGCAGCATAGGTAATAATTAATGGTGGGGTGCAGGATAGGAAATAATTAATGGTCGGGGAAGCATAGATACTTAACTGTGAGGGGAAGTCTAGTAATTAATGGGGGGGCAGCATATTCAATAATTAATGGAGAGAAGTCCCAGTATATTTAATAATTGACACAATTAATTAATTAATTAACTGGGCCAATATATAAAATAGTTCACAGGGGGAGCAGGATATTAAATTATTGAGGGGGGGCCCAGTGTATTACGGATGCGGTCACATGTATCGCTATTTATTTTTAAACTTTAGTCTGGCCCTCCAACAGTCTGAGAGGGACAGTGAATGGACCCCTATGTAAAAAGTTTGGGGACCCCTGTTCTAGGTAGAGGCCCCTCACATATCCATGAGGCTGTGTCTGACATTGTTCAAGTAATATTAATGAGGCTGAAGGGCAATAAAAACAGAACTACAGACAACTGTGTGTTTTAATCTAAAGAAAAAAAGACATGGGGGCAGATTTATCAAGCTGTCTGAAAGTCAGAATATTTCTAGTTGCCCATGGCAACCAATCACAGCTCAGCTTTCACTTTACCAGTGCTCATGAATATTTTAAAGGGGAACTGTGATTGGTTGCCATGGGCAACTAGAAATATTCTGACTCTCAGACAGCTAGATAAATCTGCCCCATGGTTTTTTAATCCTTGACAATATCCTAATAGGGTCAATATCCTAATAGGGTCAAGTATACAGTTCTTATTCTGGTAAACTATGGCCTTCCATATGTATGAGCTGCAAGTCACATGAACCGCCTGCAGTCCCTTTAAAGGGATTCTCCAGCAACAATAAAGTTAATGTCCCAAATGATAGCGACAAACTTGCTAATCGGTGGGAAACAAACCCCCCACAGATGACGAGAGCTGGAGTCTTTTGTATTCCCGTCATAGCCCAAAATGAAGAGAGCAGCCGGTCGCGCATGTGACGGCTGCTCTATTCATCTCTTTGGCGCTGACGGAGATCGCCAAGCACTGACCTCAGCGATCTCTGTCAGTGCCATAGATATGAATGGAGAAGCCGGCGCATATATGACTTCCTGCTTTCTTCATCCCGGGCTGCGACAGGGGTACAACGAACCCCCATTCTCGTGATTCATGGGGTTCCCATCACGGAGACCCCAACCAATCAGCATGTTAGGCCCTATCTTGTGCATAGGAGCTAACTTGTGATGTCACTGGAGAAGCCCTTTAAATGACTTCATGATGTTGTGTGTCCTGCGTCACTTCCAGGAGGTCAGTGGGCTTAGTTACAAATAGCTCCGGCACTTGATATTGGTTTCATCCAGAGGTCGCACTAACATTTTTCCAGAAGGGTAAAAATACTCCTCTCACCATTTTTGAGGAGTATTTTTACCCGAGGAGGAGTATGAAAATTTCGGTAATACACATAGCACACTCACACAGCACACGCACACAAAACACACACTCACGGCACACAGCACCGCACACACTCCACACACACAGCACCGCACACACTCACGGCACACAGCACCGCACACACTCACGGCACACAGCACCGCACACACTCACGGCACACAGCACCGCACACACTCACGGCACACAGCACCGCACACAGTCACGGCACACAGCACCGCACACAGTCACGGCACACAGCACCGCACACAGTCACGGCACACAGCACCGCACACAGTCACGGCACACAGCACCGCACACACTCCACGCACACAGCACCGCACACACTCCACGCACACAGCACCGCACACACTCCACGCACACAGCACCGCACACACTCCACGCACACAGCACCGCACACACTCCACGCACACAGCACCGCACACACTCCACGCACACAGCACCGCACACACTCCACGCACACAGCACCGCACACACTCCACGCACACAGCACCGCACACACTCCACGCACACAGCACCGCACACACTCCACACTCACAGCACCGCACACACTCCACACTCACAGCACCGCACACACTCCACACTCACAGCACCGCACACACTCCACACTCACAGCACCGCACACACTCCACACTCACAGCACCGCACACACTCCACACTCACAGCACCGCACACACTCCACACTCACAGCACCGCACACACTCCACACTCACAGCACCGCACACACTCCACACTCACAGCACCGCACACACTCCACACTCACAGCACCGCACACACTCCACGCAAACAGCACCGCACACACTCCACGCAAACAGCACCGCACACACTCCACGCAAACAGCACCGCACACACTCCACACTCACAACACTGCACACACGGCGCACGGGACAGGAGGAGGGGGTGAGCGCTGCTTACGCCCTCATACATACAGCATGTACACACATACAGTATATACAGACATGCTGCATACACAAAACAAATACGAATAAGTACAGCATAAACACACACAGCACATACACCAACACAGCATATTCATACACTCACAATGTACACACACCATATACACTCACAGCGCAACCGCACACACCATACACAAACAGCACTCACTCACACAGCATATTCATACACTCACAGTGCACACACACCGGCACACACCATACACTCACACAGCATATTCATACACTCACACAGCATATTCATACACTCACAGTGCACACACACCCGCACACACCATACACTCACACAGCATATTCATACACTCACACAGCATATTCATACACTCACACAGCATATTCATACACTCACAGTGCACACACACCCGCACACACCATACACTCACACAGCATATTCATACACTCACAGTGCACACACACCCGCACACACCATACACTCACACAGCATATTCATACACTCACAGTGCACACACACCCCATAAACACACAACAGCACAGCACACACAGACACACCACAGCACACACAGACACACACGCACACACACACATCACACCCATAGAGGGACTTACAGTCGAGGGGAGCGGAGGAGCAGAGGAGTCGAGGAGCCGAGCAGCGGACGAGGGGGGAGGGTGTCAGGGAAGAGCGGCATTAGCGACAGCCCCGGCCCCCCCTTCTGATGGGCCGTCTCAATGGCGACCGCGGACGGTACGCCACTGCCCACACGTCTCCCCTGGGGCGGGTGCTCTCACTCCGGCCCGCCCCTAGTCATGTGTCCCGCTGAGCGGTCCAGCGCGCGCTGTGATCGCGCTACTGATATTTCTCTCCTTTGCGGCGCGCGCTGAACCGCTCAGCCTGCGCGCTACAGGGAATAATTGCCAAGCGTAACTTTACGCATGGCAATTATTTTGGGGGGTAATGGCGCCTCATCACGCGTCTATGACGCGTGGTGAGGCGTTAATGCGACCTCTGGTTTCATCCAATCTTTAATCCAATCATATAGCAATTTCACAATAAAAACATAAAAATAGTGTGGTCATGGTACCACCGTATCCATTAACAAAGAAACAGCATACACGTTTCAAGTGTTCAAGACACTCTTAATCAGGACATAAAAAACAAATGTTGTAGGGACGTTATAAATTACGTTCTTCCGAGAACAACCATGCACTTTCAACCACAATGTATAACATCAAAAAACATATTAACTTGTAACAGCAATTATGTTGAATTCATTATTTGTTGTAAAACTTGCAATCTGATGTATGTGGAATGCACCCTCCTTAAAGGGGTATTCTCGTGTGGGGAATTCACATGCAAATTCATTAATCTGCCTTATATAAACATTTCTTCAATTAGATGACATTGAAAAAATTTACCTGTGTGAAGATAATTTTTCATAAATGTAGTCATATGCTTCCTTAGAAACAAGACTGTGTCCCTGGATACGGCCACCTCTGCACAATGAGTTTTTGTATATGAAATGTGCGGGATTCACTGCATAACACCACAACCGTCCTGTGGTAATGATTGCTGAAACCAGGTGGTCAGGCAGGACTCAATAGCACATGTCTGGCCACTTCTGCCAAAATGTGAGGTGGTAGTATCCGAAGCTATCTCGTTTCTGAGGGAGAACATTTCAACATTTATGAGAAATTATCTTCACACAGGAACATTTTTTTTAAAATAACATCCAATTGAAGAAATGTTTACAAATGGTAAATGAATTAAATTTAAATACCCAGATGAGAATACCCCTTTAAATTTAAGGAACGATTGACTAAGCATCTTAGGGATATTTCTAATAGTAAAAAAAGAAAGTTTCAATAAGAGAAATGTATCTGGAAAAGTCAAACATTTTGTAGAGGTACACAACTGCAATATTTCTAGTTTTGAAACATATTCAATAGAACAGGTGTACACAAACAAAAGGGGAGGAGACAGACAAACAATAGAGATTCAGGATTTTTCACTTAAATACAAGAATTAGGAACGGTCTTAATTACAAACATGAATTTTTGTTTCATTACTAAAGCCTCTCTATTTATAATCTGTACTAAATAAACTTATCTCTTAATTTAAAGCCATGCTATATAAATATAATTTACCTATTGCCATCTAACAGCCATCACTCCCATGACACTGGTTGGAGGGGCATGCCAGGAATCTCAGCCCCGTGAAAAAGTACTGCAGGACATGGGAGCTTACCGGAAGTCCAAAAGCATCTGCTACCAGGTCACATGAATAGCAGCTCATATATACAGAAGGTCAAAGTACCAGGTACAGTATTTTTCGGACTATAAGGCGCACCGGAGTATAAGGCGCACCATCAATAAATGCCTGCTTAAATATCTAGGTTCATATATAAGGCGCACTGGACTATAAGGCGCACCTGATTATAAGGATGAATGACCAGTAGGTGGCAGACCTGTGCACAGTTCAAGGCAGCTGTTGTCTGTAAGTAAGGTTAGTCTATAAGGCGCACTGGACTATAAGGCGCACCTTTGAAATCAAAGGATTTTTTGTGCGCCTTATAGTCCGAAGTACGGTACGTTAAGTATTTATGAGCAATCCTATCAGCAGATTGAAAAGGAGACCTAGGGGAGAGCTGGTCTTAGGCAGAAACAGTACACAGAAATAAATAATAAAATATCCGGGAAAGATGGAAAATGTAACATACAAAATATGGAGGAGCCACTAATACGGCATACTCCCGTATACGCCACAAAGTCAAAGATATAAAATTAGTGCTCTACTCCTTATACTGTTTGTCAAATGGCGAGAGCCTCTCACCACCTCTTCATGGACTGGAAATAAAAGATATCACCGACTCCTTGCAGCGCCAATCGTCCTCCTTTAGTGGGTTGAAACACAATCCTCGTCTCGTTACCGTGTCCGCGGTGTGTTCCCGATCCTACATCAGGAGGTATGCGAAAGAATAGTGCAGATTGCCAGGTTCAAAAGGGAACTAGTATTTATTGTATATACTCACACATTCCAATTTAAAAGCGAGCATATAGTAAAAGCATAAGATGCCTAAAACACCTCGCCCGACCCAGGTTTCGCCTATTTAGGCTTCTTCATGCCCCGGAGGTGAGGCGAGGTGTTTTAGGCGTCTTATGCTTTTACTATATGCGCGCTTTTAAATTGGAATGTGTGAGTATATACAATAAATACTAGTTCCCTTTTGAACCTGGCAATCTGCACTATCTTTTCGCATACCTCCTGATGTAGGATCGGGAACACACCGCGGACACGGTAACGAGACGAGGATTGTGTTTCAACCCACTAAAGGAGGACGATTGGCGCTGCAAGGAGTCGGGGATATCTTTTATTTCCAGTCCATGAAGAGGTGGTGAGAGGCTCTCGCCATTTGACAAAAAGTATAAGGAGTAGAGCACTAATTTTATATTTTTGACTCTTAGGCAGAAACAGACCTTTTAAAGACCAGGTTGTGAAAGCAGTGGATGACCAAAAGTAAAAACCAAGGGCGTAGACCCTAGTGTAATATGTTTTGGGACTCATAACTGGTAAAAGCAGTTTTTCGGTGTACACGACTTAAATTAATCACAATTACTAGCGAACCGCCAGTTAATGTGATTACTTTCCCCTTTATGCCACCTCCACACCAAGTGGGCTTTGAGGGATGTGAAGGGGGGAGAGGCCGCTGGTGGGGTGGGTCTGTGCAGGGGTGGTGTACGTTTGCAGGTTATGGCACAATTCTACACCAGGCAGCACAAGAACAGTTATCACATTAGGAGGCTCTAGCCAGTGGTGGCAGAGGGCCGGAGATTTGACCATAAACCAGAACATGATAAATGTCTCCCTGTCGTAGAAAATAAACTTCCTGTTTCTTTAAGAAAAGGGCAGTTTGTACATATAAATGAGCTCTTTACAACTGGCCATGTTTTAAAAGATTAAAAATTAGTAGTAAATGTACTGGGCTGCATTAAGATTTATCTGAGGAAATTTACTGTTAAGATGTTGCGGTTACAAGACAACCACAGCAAACCTGTCTGTCCTAGCTTGTAATAGAGTTCAGCTTGCCAGTTTGTTAATGTTCCTCTGAAATACCTGCTGCGCTCGTCATTGATCACAAAGTAACACGGCGGGGACATATTGATCTTTGCAAGATTGGACCCTGCTGCTTGACCTGCACTTTCATCCAGGACTTATGGAAGACTTCATTACCTCAATCAAAGGCTGCATATCGAGCTACTCCCTCCTGCCAATTTCAGAAGTTTTTACCAAAGACAAAATGGAACGTTTCTTTGTGCTGTAAATTTACCTTTAGCAAAGTATCTTATGTAACTACAGAGCTCAGTGTAGGATTATGTAAACTCAGACTCTAGGCTGTGTTCACACATGGCATAAAAATTGCGTTTTGAAACACTACACAAACAGCTGAGGAGAGGAAATTTGCCCAATTACACTGTTGTTAACATGTGCATTTAGGGTGCGGTCACACGTTGCAGTTAAAACTGCATCGCAATTAGTTTTGTGGTGGTTTTAGGTGCAGTTTTGTCAATTTCACAGGTGAAAGACATGAACTGAATGGGTGAATTTGATTTTGAAGGAGAAAGCTGTTCCACAAATTTCATTCACCTGTTGATTTGATGCCTTTAACTTGTTAAAATAAGTAATACCACCTAAAACCACCCCAAAACTAATTGCAGTTTTAACTGCAACGTGTGACCGCACCCTCACAAAACACAACATTAACAAGATGTTAATGCATAAGTCATCCAGCTATGGGCATTGTAGAGGAGACGCCTGAGCACCAGAATTTTATTGATGAACCACCACTGCGATGCTGCAACATACATCTAGAAGCTTAGACCTTCTGATGTCTCTGGCGCGTGGTTTGGCGAAAAAAACATGCGAACTTAGGAAAACTTTAACATATCCAGTTGATTGAGATGGTTTTCTTGTGACACATTGTACTTTTAGTTGAATTCTAGTGATAAGGTGTTTTTGGAAATTTGTCAAAAATATTGAAATATTCTGAAATGTTTTTCCAGGGAGATAGTCACTCTACCCAAATAGCTAAACAACTGACATTTAAAAAAATTAAAGCAGTAACTTATTGCTCCCTGTTCTTCAACAACATTCAATCATATTGGCCTCCTGAGGACACCAACACAGTGAAAAATTTGCATAATTTTTGCTTCTTTCCTGTGTCCCTCTGTACACAAAGAATTGTCAGCAGGAGGTCCTCCAAAGATAATTAGGCCCTGTCTACTCATTCTCCTCTTCCTACAGTCCCAAGTAGCGAAGTAAGTATCATTAATTTATGACATAAAGCAAAATCTTTTAAGTTGCTTGGGACTGCAAGAAGATTCTTTGAGTCCTATCTGGTGTGGTAGGGCGATGGCCCGGGTGCCCACAGAAAGGGCTCCGAGTGCCGCCCCTGGTAGGTTTGCCACCACTGTCCTAGGATATTATGAGGCTTATAACTTGAAGTGCCATTTTTCTCATGTGCATAAAAATCATGAGTCACAAGACTCATGTTTTGAGCGACATCTCAGCTTTCAAGTTACTTGAAAGAGGTCAAAATAATAATAAAACTAAGGCCAAGATAATAATAAAACCTGATAAATTACCCCACTATAGAAATGAACCTCAACATATATTAAACAACATTAACAAAGCTTTAAGTGTTTCACATTGGTTAAAACAAAATGGAAGTGCAATTTAGAAATTGTTTACAGGTAACCTGTCATCATCAACTGGCCTAATAAACCACTACCAGTATATTGTCAAGCAGCATAACACCTTCTAGTTTCTTTCATAGCCCATGGTGGTGGTATCATCCAGAAAACCATCTTTGAAGTGAGCTGTATATTGGTTGTGTAAAGTCAAGGAGGAGGAGAGTTTAACACTGAAGTCAAGCTGGGGAGCTCTGAATGCCTCCTCCTCTGTGATTGACATCATGCATCAGACGTCAGGAGATCTGGTTAGTGATGCCTCTGGATGCAGGACCATCAATTACAGTGAAGAGCGGTTTCTGAGGAAAAGAGCTTAACTTCAGTGTTAAAATCTCTGCCTCCTTGACCATGTAAAACCAATTTAGACCTCACTTGACCCCTTGATGACTGCCCTATCGGCTTTTTTAGGTGGTCATTAAGAGTACTTCTTGTGATACTACTCCTTTCTATGGCAGCACTAAAACCCGGGATTGGAAAAACTTATTTTCCCGCTGTGGATCGGACTCCCACCCCCTGGTGAGCTTACCGGAGGATCCGATCCCTCCTGCTGCAGCCCAGTGGTCTGGCAAGCGTGTTCCGCCTCCTGGTTTGACCCGGTTGTTTGTAACTGAGCATACTTAAATTGTACACTGCAATATAAGTGTATTTCAGTGTAAGAGCTTGAACAAGCGATCTGATAAAAACCTTGTTCAACCAAGAGTGGAAAAGTTAAAAATGTAAAAAAAAAACCCTTCATCTTTTTATAATAATAATTAAATTAAATAAAATTCCCATAATCCCCACAGTTACATATAAAATGCAAATAAATGTATATAAAACACAAGCGTCCGTATTAATCTGTACAATAAATCTAAATCAATATTAAACCAGCTCGGTGAAGACGTAAAAAAAAAGAACACAAAATACTTCCCTCAACATTCTAAAAAGTGATCAAAAAAAGTTATGCACTTTAATATGATACGACTGAAAAGAACAGCTCTTTTCGCAAAAACAAGCCCTCAAGCAGATCTGTCAAAAAATACAGAAGTTATGCCCCTTAAAAGTTGTCGATAGTAAAAACAATGCGATTTTCTCCAACATTGTTTTTTCTCAAAATTGAGCAAAGATAAGAAAAACTATATGGATGAGGTATCACCGCAATCGTAGTGAACCAGAGAATAAAGATAAAATATTATTTTTACCTTGCGGTGAGCGGGGGAAAAAGTTCTAACAATCCAACATTAAATTGATGAATTTGTTTGTGTCCCCCTTGAAATAGTTACTAAAATCTCATAAATAAGCTATAGACCCCCATAATGAATTATCTATACAAGTATATCTCACCCCGCAATAATAATTCCTCATACAGTATGTTCACAATACTAAAAAAAAAAAATGTATAGCCTGTACAGTGTGACAATACAAATCTGCTGTGAATGACGCTGCTTCCATTTCATGCCCGGGCCGTCTGCCCATGCAGCAGGTTACCACCACTTATGGGGTGTTGCTACACTTTTTTATGACTTAATTTTTACAAACTTTTGCCAAATTTTCTTTTTTTTTAAAGAACGAAACACTAAACTTATCACTTAAATTTTACAACTAACATGAAGTACAATGTGTCACGAGAAAACAGTCTCAAAATCACCGGGATATGTTAAAGCTTTCCAAAGTTATAACCAATTATTGTAACATGTCAGATTCTAAAAATCGAGTCTGCTCACTGAGCTGAAAACAAGGGTCAATGATATGGGGTTAAAATTTGATTTTCTGGATGATGCCACCACACAAGGTCATGAAAGAAACAAACTGGAGGGGTGTTCAGCTGCTTGACAACAAAATGGTAGTGGTTTATTAGGTCAATTTCCGATGACAGTTCCCCTTTCAATGATAAAATGTTCTGCAAAGTTTGTTAACCAAATTTCTCCTCAATGTAGCAATACACCACATGTGGTGGTAAACTGCACTGAATGAAAGCAGCGCCATTCAGAGCAGATCTATATTGTCACAACATACAGACTATAACATTTTCTTTCTTTTTTTTTTTGTGGTAATGTGAACATATAAGGGCTTATTTTTTTGCAGGATGAGATAAACTGTATGGAACCTTCATTTTGGTGGGGGAATCTATAGCTTATTTATGAGATTTTATTAATAAATTCAAGGTTGACACAAAGAAAATCACAAATTTTTGTTTCGCCTGATTGCTTGATCAAACCCTTACACAATGTAATGAAAATGTATTACAGTGTGTTATGTAACTCGTTTGTTACAGCCTGAAGGCAGGGCCGTTTGTGCATGGGGCCTGGGAGGACAAATCAGACCTCAGAGAGGCCACAGAAAGAATTGGATTCCCTGGTAAGCTCACATAGGGGTCAGATGCACAAGGGAAGATCTAGTTTCCCATTACACACTGTGGACAGCATTGTGTAAGGGGTTAACACCCACAATTGAAGTTCTCTGATTGTGGGGTGTCAGCTGTAATATACAGCTAAAACCCACAGCTTATGGTGCTGGCTCCGCTTGGTAACTGATGCCAGAAGTTGCACTTAGCAGTACATCGCTGCATGGGCGCCGTCATCTTGAAGATCGTCGCTCCCAGCATTCAAAAATGCCCGATTTATCAAAATATAATAACGGTTTTTCACAGTGTTTAACCCTGCAAAGGAAAAAAGCGGCCAAAGTCAAAAATGGCACTTTTTTAATATTTTGAAAAATATAAAAAAATTCTATAAAAAGTGATCAGAAGGCCGTACAGTCCTAAAAATATAAGCATTAAAAAACGTCATCAAAAGTCGCAAAAAATGACACCACCCACAACTCCGTACACCAAAGTATGAAAAGGTTCAGAGTGCCAGAAGATGGTGATCGGACCGAACCAAAGAATAGACATGTCATTTGGGGTGCACAGTGAAAGCCTTAAAATCCAAGCCCACAAGAAAACGGCACGTTTTTTCACCAATTTATTACACAGAAAACAAGCCATCACAGAGAAAATACAAAAAAGGGCCAGGTCTGTAAAGGGTTAAAAGTCAACAGAAAGGTTACAAAAATAATATCTTGAAAAACCGACAAAAATATCCTTCCAAATTGTATTTCACAAGCTACAAAATTTCATAAAACAGTAATTAAAATGATCCAAGGTCAGAAATATGAGCTGCAAGAATATAATAAGCTAATAAAAGGCTGTGAAAAGATCCTCTGCTTACACAATCAGAAATGAGAAAACATATTGTTTAACCCATTGACGCCAGATCCACTTTTCAAATTTCTGACACAGTCCATTTTTTTTAATTGGTCATGTCACTATAAGTGGTTATAACTTTGGAACACTATAATACTGTATATCCAGGTGATATTGTGACTGTTTTCTCGGGAAAATCTTGGTAACATGTTTGGTGTCTCTTTGTGCAAATACAGCAAAATAACTTTTACCAAATAACAAAATAATTTTACCAAATTTTTGCTTTATGTTTACATGTTATTTTTTATGTGTCCTCTCCTTTTTGTAGGATGTTATGAGGCTTAGAACTTTAGGTGTGATTTTTCACATTTTCATTAAAAAAAGGAAAATCATGCTTTTGAGGGACCTGCCCAGATTTCAAGTCCCTTTGAGAGGCCTAAATTAAAGTAAAACTCCATAAATTCAAAAAAATTTACACATTTTCAATGGCTAAAATACCAAAACGCTCCACAAAGTTTAATTGTGGAGCGTTTTCTCCTGAGTATAACAATACCCCATATGTGGTGGTAAACTGCAGATTAGCATTGTCACTTTGTAAAGGCTATACAATCTTTATTTATTTTTTTGGCAATTCGGAAATAAAAGGGCTTATTTCCTGTGAGACTAGATACACTTTACAAATACTCCACTTTAGTGGGTCTTTAGCTTATTGAAGACATTTTATTAACTCTAGAATATACAGAAAAAAAGAAAAATCAACAATTTCCGTATCCTATTTTTTGCATCCTTTTCGGGGTTGCTCACCGCATGAGAAAAATAATATGCTATCGTTATTCTATAGATCACTACGATTACGGTGATACCTCATTTATATATATTCAAATATTTTTACAATTTTACTGAAGAAAATCTCTTTTGTTTTTGTATGACTGCCTTTTTAGAGAAATGTGTAATTTTAATATTTCAAGGTTGACATAGCTGGTTTACAGCTTATTTTTGTGTTGAATTGTTTTGTTAGTGACATATCTTTTTTCACTTTTTAGAACATTTTTGTAAAGAGATTTAATGCTAAATGTAAATTTTTGGCAAGTTTGTGGTTTTTTACAGCGGCGATACCTAATATGCAAGGTTTTTTGTGATTTTGTGTTTTTTGTACTTCACTAGATATGTATTGGGAAAGTTTTTTTTACAGGTTAGATTGAACAAGCTCTTATTTATATAACATAGTGTAATATAGTGAGTATTACATGTATTACAGCTGGGTCCTGCCTGGAGGCAGGGCTGGCTCGCAGACGACATTGCCATCGGAGGATCTGACACCCCCCCCCCCCTGATAAGTGGCAAATTTTTCACTTTTATTTTTATATAGCGTTTTATGTTTGAATAATTTTGCAGAATAGACACATTTGGAGAGAAAAATCACTTGCTTTTGTAACACCATCTTCTAAGAGGTGTAACATAGATTTTTTTATTGATTGATCTATATTAAAGAGGAACTGTCACTAGATTTTGACCCCCCTGACTAAAAATGTCTGTTGATAAAGGATAAAGTCCTCCCAATATCACCTTAAATTAGCTGCCAATGGGGCACTGTACCTTAATTAGACGTTTTTCTGATATGCAAATTAAGTTGTGTGACTCATGTTTGGTATCTGTGACTCTTCTCTCTCACAAACTGGCAGTGATCCACACCCCATTATTTGGTCTGACTCTGTGTCCCTTCAAATCACTGATCTGCCTCCTTGTACTTAAGGACTGTCTGCTTATATTCAACTACAGACATATAAAGCTCTATGTACAGATGGGAAATATCGTGTCATATTTTTTTTCCACAGTGCCTTGTGTTACATTCATGACATGTGACCAGTGACATCACCACAGGTCTCTCAGCCTTCTAGGGGTACAGTCTGCTATTATTAAGAGTCTAAAGGACCTGAGATGATGTCACTCTGGTCAGATGACCTGAACTGTGACCAATAAGGGATGGAGAGGATTAGATGGGAGGGGCCGGCCAAGCAAGACACCCCTCTGATGCCAGGTAATATAAAAGATGATTTATGTGGATGTAAGCAAAATATATTTTAGCCAAAAGAAGGGTGGCAGTCAGTCACTAGAGCAGTCCATGTCCCTGGCAAACATACCTGGAGTCCAAGGCACTTCTCGCCCAGAAGTCACCTCCAACACAGCACTACTCACATGGCGCACTGTCCAGTGCAAATAGCACTACCACAGCACACTACAAAGTGTAAAAAAACCCAATGTGCACTGCCCAAAAAGGCACAGTGTAGTGCATAGTGTTACAGTATCAGCTCCTTTATCCAGCGATACCAAAGTAAAATGGTGTTGCTGCAAACGAGAATAACCTAAAATATTACCTTTTTACAATAAAGAAGCAGCGATTGACCAGGTAGATTTGACTGGCCCAGCACAGTGTTCGCCGGGGAAGGATTGATGTGATTGGCCTGGTGACATCAGCAGGAAGTTCTCCTGCTGTTTCATCGCATTCCGTCACCCTTGTTTCATCGCAATATCGCTATATCAGTGAATAAGGAGATATCTGATATGAGCAGCGTGTTCGCTCCATACTATTACGGTGCTCCGCAACAGTTACTGTTCTCCGCACCCTAATAGCGCTAACTGTTACACCTGACCATGGGTAGGACGTGGTATTGCAACTTAGCTACATTCATTTTAATAAAGTGTAGCAACAATACCAGCAGGAACTATGTTAAGTTGTAGTACTCTTTATGGAAAAAAGGAGCCATACCTGACCGTAGTTATGAGACATTTAGTATACAGTCAGGTAGGCTATGAGAGGAGCTAATCATGAAAATAATCAGGAGTTCAGGTAAACATTTGCCTTATATCCAAGTGTACATAAAGAGGAAACAGAAACCAAAACTGGGCAGGGCACAGGAATGTCAAGCATTCAGTAATTAGGTCGCTCTGCAAAGTTAGTGGAAAGTCACTTGCTTGCATAATTCTATGGCGCACATCCCACACCAATAGCTCACCGAGATAATATGCTGAAATGTAAACACAAGCTAAACAGTAGAATATTGCTTCTTTTTATAAGTGTTGCTGTGGCAGTTTGTCCTGTACTTTGGTCTGGAAAAGTTTAAAAATATGTGGATTACAGTGTATTTTCTGTCTAGAATTCCATGTGAAAGATGGCTTAAAGGGGTATTCTGATTACAAAGCTTATTTTTCAAAAACTTATGTTGTATTCACTTTTTTCTAGCTCACATCTTTTTTTTTTTTAAAAGTATTTATTTTTGCAATTTTTGAAATTTTATACAATTACAATAAACAAAACCAGAAAACAAGATTGTCTGCCACATATTTCCTTCCCCCCATTACAGGATTATTATACAACAGCCATGGTAACAATCAGGTTCTTGCTGTGTTACAAAACTACCTGAGGGATATTACACAGTAGATAACAGCAGGATACTGCAGCCAGACATCTTGATACAACACAAACAACTATTGACACATAGACAATCAGTCACACACACACACACACACACATACCAGCACGCTCAGTCTCCTTCATCATGGAGAGGAGTATATATCACATGTGATTATAAGGCTGTATGGGGAGTCGCGCACCATCTGGACCAGATACGATCAAACTTCTGGGGACACTTCCTGTTGGTATACAGGGACCGGTAGTGGGGAATGACGCTGTTAATAAGTAGCATCCATCTTTTTAATGGAGGGGGCTCCTGGTCCTTCCAGGTCATCACCACCACTTTTCGGGCGTAGTATAAGACAAACCTAAAGAAAATTTTGTCATAGTGGCCATTGACAGCTTCATTTATGATGCCGAGGAGACACACAGAGGGAGACATCAAGCGTGGGAAATCAAAGTGTATATTTAGGAATTCCAGCACTTCAGACCAGAAGACCTGGACCCTAGGGCAGGACCAGACACAATGCAGGAAGGATCCGACTTCAGCCTGACAGCGAAAGCAAAGGTCATTAGGCATTGCTCCCATGCGGAATAGTCTAGCAGGGGTGAAGTATACTCGATGGAGGAATTTAGATTGGATCAGGAAGTCCCTCGCACTCACTACAGATGTGAAGTAGGACAGTTCGACCTCCCTCCAGTCATCATCTGACAGGTCAGGGATATCCTGTCTCCAGCGTTCACAGGCTCTATCAAACGGTCTGGACTTTTGCTCTTGTAGGAGAGCATAGCACTGAGTGAGTGGCTTAGGGAGGTCCGGGGTACTCATCAGAGTCTCTAGTTTGGAGAATTTCACTGTCAGGCTGAAGGAGCCGAATTGGGCTTTGAATGCGTGCCGCAGTTGCGTGTAATGGAAGCTGGCCGTATTGGGTACAGTATGTCTCTCCCTTATCTCGTTAAAGCTGAGTAACTCTGCTACCGGGGATAAGAGCTGGCCTACAAATTTCACCCCCGCTGCCCCCCACATTGTCCAGCCCGGGAGGGAGAGGAAGTGAGAGAGCCATGGATTGAGCCACAATGGAGTCCTAGGCGAGAGAGGGGGAGAGCTGCTCGGTTCTACCAGGGATTGTGCCCTACGCCAGCACACCGCTACCGTACGTAGGGGAAGTGGGGTATCAGATGGGGACTTATACCTGTACAGCAGGTTTGTAAGGGCCTCGTAGGAACCTACCAGGGCACCAGCCAGTGCAGTAGCTGCATTACCCATGTCTATATCTATCCACCACTGGGCATATACAAGCTGGGAAGCCAGGTAATAAAGATACAGATCCGGGGCAGCCAGTCCACCCCTAGACTTGGGAGCCTGAAGCAGCGCTAAACTGAACCGCGGGGCACTACTCTGCCAGTAAAAGGACCTGAGAATGCCGTCTAAGCGTTTAAACAAACTCTTAGGAAGGAGTATAGGACAGGCATGGAAAAGGTATAGAAATTTTGGGAGAAAAATCATTTTAAATATGTTAATACGCCCGTACAAAGACAGGGGGAGAGTGGACCAGGCTTTTAGGCGTGATTCCGTTGCAGTTATCAAGGGTGTAATGTTTAACTCCGTATATGCCTGGACCCTGCGTGACACCTGAACTCCCAGATATTTAAAGGTGGACACCACCTGGGCTGGGACGGGGAGGGAGTGTACCCCTACATCAGATAAGGGGAAAAGGACCGATTTGTCCCAGTTAACCCGGAGACCTGAGAACCCCCCGTAGCGTTCTATCAGGGACAGGAGGGATTCTAGAGAGGGGCCCAAATCCCCAAGATATACAAGTGTATCATCAGCGTAGAGAGATACCTTTTCAATGATAGGACCTCTAGTAATACCCTTAATGCTATCAGAGTGACGGATCGCCACAGCAAGGGGCTCAATGGCAAGTGCGAAGAGGAGGGGAGATAGCGGGCAGCCCTGCCTAGTGCCCCTGGCCATAGGGAGAGTAGGTGAGATGTTAAGGTTGGTCCGTACCCTAGCCTTGGGATCATTATACAGTAGTTTAACTAATGCTGTGAATCGAGGGCCAAGACCCATTCTAGGCAAAAGGGTCCACAGATATGCCCATTCCACAGAGTCAAACGCCTTACAATTGTCTAAGGATAAGATAAACCCAGGGTCTGGAGACCGCTCTGCCTCTGCTATATTCAGGTGTAGTCTTTGTATATTTATGTCAGTTCCCCTCCCAGGCATAAAGCCTGTCTGGTCCGGGTGAACCAAGGATAATATCACTTTATTAAGCCTTGTTGCCAGAATTTTTGCTAGGATTTTAACATCTGAGTTTAGGAGGGAAATTGGGCGGTACGAGTCGGGAAGCAGGGGATCCTTGCCAGGCTTAGGAAGAACTACAATAAGGGCCTCTCGCATGGAGTCAGGGAGGGAACCACTGTCGAGCGCATCGGAGTACAGGCTAAGTAGATGAGGGACCAGAGTCTCACAGTTATCCCTATACCACTCACCTCCCAGCCCATCAAGTCCAGGTGTCTTACCGAGGGGCAACGATTGGATAGCCAGTTCCACCTCCTCCGCCGAGAGCGGAGCATCAAGCTCCGATGACTGTGCCGATGTGAGTCTCCAAAGTGGAAGACTGTCAAGGAATCTGGAAATCTCGACGGAAGAGGCGGACAATCTGGAGCTGTAAAGAGAGGAATAGAATTCATGAAATACCATGTTTATGGCCCGGGGTTCTGTGATCAGGGTTCCACTACTGTTAAGGATAGAGGGAACGGAAGCACAAGGACGTTCAGCCCGCGATAGATACGCAAGCAGCTTCCCATTTTTATCTCCGAATTCAAAGATGGACGCTTCCCTGGCCAGCAGGCGCTTACTGGTGCGCTCCTTCACTACAGCTAGATGGTTCCTCTGCGCCTGAGCCCAAGTCTTTTTATTCCCCGGAGTAGGTTTCTCTAGATACTCCTTTTCTGCATTTACCAGTGCAGCGGTCAGCCTCTCCTCCTGCGCGTTTAGAGACTTTCTATGGCCAGCTACACCTGACATGAATGCTCCCCGCACCGAGGACTTGTACGAGTCCCAGACTAGGAGAGGATCAGGATGGGTTGAGTGTACATCCCAGAACTCGCTGTGCGCAGCCCTGACAGTACTCAGGACCGCTGGGGATTGGAGCCAGGCCGGGTGCAGGCGCCATACGCGGGAGTCGCTGGGGGGGCCTATAAGGAGACTAATGAGCAAGGCGGAGTGGTCTGATGCACTGCGTGGGCAATAGGATACCTGGTCAACGTGCGGCAACATATCAGGGGAGACAAAGGCCAGATCAATCCGAGAGAAGCTCCTGTGCACAGAGGAATAGAATGAATATTCTCTCTCTTGAGGGTGTTTACTACGCCAAACATCGGCGAGGTCTAGAGAAGTGAGCCACTCGTTCAGACGGACCGAGCCTGTGTCCAGACCACTTGTACGATCTAAGGAGGGATTAGGGACTGCATTGAAGTCACCAATGCAGAGTATCGGACTGGGAGGCATAGCAGCCAGCTTACTGGATATTAGGTGCAATACAGCTGGATCAAAGGGAGGGGGGACATAAATAGACGCTATAGTAAAGGTAAAGCCCCACAAGGCACAATGTACGATCACATAACGGCCAAAGTGATCCGGCGCTACCTGTATGACCTCTATGGGAAGCGCTTTGGATATGAGTATGGATACTCCCCTAGCGTAGACAGAGTAGGAGGAATGATACCCTCTAGCCACCCAGGCCCGCTTCAGGGAGAGGACCTTCTGACCCGTAAGGTGTGTCTCTTGGATACATACAATGTGAGGGGCCTGACGCTTAATGACATCTAACATCAGAGCCCTCTTGAATTTAGAATTAAGTCCCCTCACATTCCAACTCATTACCTTAAGTGAAGACATCTTAGCGGAAGGGAAAGGGGTGTGGGGAAGGAGACGTGAGCAACCAAGCATTCATCCTTTCATACCACAAAGACATAGACAGACAGACAACAGTGAGCATAACAAATATAACAGAACTGAACTAACAATCCCAAGAATATAAACCCCCTGTCTAACACCCTAACAGCAGTAGTGCAGACCTATACCCACTAACAGTCAAATAGTAGAACAGTGGTCCCTAACTCAAGACAAACCTACACCATTTGTCCCGGGACCTTCAACCCTTAATGTATATATGATCAGGAGGTTATTAGGCAGCCATATTTAGAGAAAACCAAAGAGGGGATAGGGGATGGGGGAAGGGGGAGGGGAGGGGGAAGGGGGAGGGGAGAGGAGGAGGGGGGGGAATAGGGAAAGAATGAAGTGCCATATGTGGCGCACTGGTCGATATGACCAAACAGAGAACACAAATCAATCACAGGGTACATTTGTGAGGCACGTAATGTGTAAACAAATATTAGAAAACTGTAACAGTGATTTGGGACCCCTAGATAACTATTCAGGACTAAGTCCAGCTTTGTCATAGCACATCAGATAAAAGGATATGTGAGTCCGGTCACTCAGGAGGTGCGGGCCTTCCAGCAGGAGCCCGAGGGGCTGCGTCAGCCCAGTGAAGTGCTTCGGTTGGGCAGGTGAAGAAACGAGTCTTCTGTCCGTCCACAATTCGGAGCTTGGAAGGATACATCATGGAGTATTTATACCCCTTGTCACGGAGACGAGCACGGACCTCGGTGAATTGTGCTCGCTGTTTCCTGACGGATGCAGAGAAATCAGGGTAGAAGGACACTCTGCTGTTGGCATAGAGAATTTCTCCCTTGGTACGGACAGCCCTGAGGATAGAGTCCCTGTCCCTAAAGTGCAGCAGCCGGGCCAGGAAGGGTCTCGGATTGCCCCCTGGGGGGCCAGGGCGGGATGGCACGCGATGGGCCCTTTCCACTGTGAAGAACGGGGAGAAGGTATCTGCAGGAAGCATATTTTTGAGCCAATTTTCAAAAAAGGATACAGGGTCAGACCCTTCCACTTTTTCGGGGAGGCCAACCACTCTGACGTTGTTCCGTCGCAGGCGGTTTTCGAGGTCATCAGCTCTGTCGATGGATGCAGACATTTGGCGCTGAAGCTCTCTGATCTGTGTCGGCATAGGCCTCTGGACATCCTCCACCTCAGATATTCTGCGTTCAGTTTCGGTGATTCGCTCTTTGGCTTTGTGGACATCATGTCGTAATAGAACAAAGTCCTGTCGCAGCTCATCCACCTTGGTGACCAGTTTGGATTGGCATCCGTTAATGGCCGCCAGCACCTCTGCAAATTTCCGATCCAACTCCGTGGCCGCGTCAGACGGATCAGCACCCTCTTCATAGCTTACAAGCTGTGGCGGGCTCTGGGAGCCTTCAAAGAGGGAGGGAGAGGAGTTTGGGGACCCCTGAGGAGAGCAAGGCTGTGTGCGGGAGAATCTCCCTAACTTTTTGGCAGCGTTTGACTGTATCTGCTCCAGAACGGCTTGTGATGTGGAGCATTCCTGCGCATCCAGGGGTTCCAGGGATTGGAATGGAGGATCTTCATGGACGGATTCATCATCCGAAGGAGGTGCAGACACCCCGGACGCTGCTTTGAGCATTTTAGCCGTCTTCCTCCGATTACCCATGGCGTCTGGGCAGGGGGGGGCCAGTGATAAACAATCAGGAAGCCTAGCGTCCAGTAGTTAGCAGAGATACAGTCCAAACCCACGTGGAGTATTGCAGCAGGACTGCAAGGGTTAATATAAAACAGAACCCAGGAACAGGGGATCTCTGGGAATATGGAGGACTCAGTGCTTGGCTGTATAGCTTGGGGTCCCCAGGGCAGAGGTGGGCAGCAGCAGGGGAATTACTTCCCTACCTGGTCCTGGATCAGTCCAGCAGTGACAGGGTTAACCCTGCGCGCCTAGGCCTCAGGCAGCGCAGGGGAGTCCACAGGATGGCGCCTCCAGCAGGATGAAGGGCTGGCTGGAGCGCTGTCACAGTGCCCTCGGCGGTGGGAGCGATGTCCAGGCAGCAAGGTGCAGGAAAATGTCCCCGGCGATCGGTTTACCGCTGCACCGGGCGGCTAGGAGCGGGCCGCCGCGCGGGTCACGTGGTCGGCCGCGGGGGAGCACGGAGGAGCGGCGCGGTGTCCGTAGCCGCCTCCAAAACGGCACCGGAGGACAGTGGCAGGTGTGTTTGGCACCCCGGGGCGGAGGGGAACGGGCACAAGTGAGGGATGGCTGCCTTAGGAGGGAGATGGGGTGTCGGGTCCCGGGAGCTCCGCGGCGCACGTCCTTCTCAGTCCGGCATCAGGCCACGCCCCCCCTAGCTCACATCTTATAACCTTTCTTTTATATATTTTCTAAGTTATTATCTCATCTTAAAAGGTCTGCTCACAAATCCAAGATGGTGCCTTCACTTCTGTCTCCAGCACTTTGCCTGGTTAAGGACACAGGAGAAAATAGATCATCCTAATTAGGTTGTTGCCGAATTTAGACTATCTATTTTGTCCTTCGAATCACGCTGGCCAGTGGATACGCAGAAGGACATACATACACCCTGGCACTTGCCCAGCAGAGAGATTTCTGCTTACCATGCCATTTACCTTATTAACTGCCCCAATCAAGCACAATCGCAGCAGAGGGAACATGGCTATTGGTCAACCGTACAAAAATATAAAATAAAATAAAAACCAACCCAGAAAATTGGTATGGTCGCATCCGTATCGACCTTTGCCAAGCAGATATAACATTAGTATACCCGCATTGTGAAGGGTATAGAAAAAAAAATTGCAATTTTAGTGCTTTCTACCTCCCAAAAACATTCCATAGAAATAGTAGAATAATAGCAATATTGATTGCAGCTTCTTGCCCCTTCCAGAGGACAAAGACATCGCACCTGGGGGGGACGATAGCTCATAATACAAGGCACACTACAAGGAACTTTATTAGTGGGAGGGGACTTCAATATGCCGTTTTCAGAACAGATGGATAAGTTAGCAATCAACAGAAGCCCCCCACCCTCTGCCTTAGTATCCATGACTAGAGAATTCTGCAAGCTTCTTAGCCTATAATCGACTGTATGATTTATGGAGAATAGACAATCCAGGAGACAGGACCTTTTTCTTTTATTCCCCGCCCCACATACTAGGCTAGACTAAGTTTTTTGGCACAATATAACTTCTTAGACTCATGCGCAAATCTGAGCTGGGCCCTATCACCTGGTCGGATCATGCCCCAATGACACTGGACATTACAGATAGCTTTTCAGAAGCTAGGACATGTCACTGGCGGCTGAACAAATCACTAATTAAAAAATACAAAGGGATAAGTTATCCTTGGCTATCACCGATTTCTTCCAATGTCACTGTGCCAGCGCTTTGGGAAGCCCACAAAATGATGGTCCGAGGCCAATGTATATCCCTAGCCACAGCCATGAAGAAAGATAGGATGCAGCAAGAGACCTCACTACGCACCAAGCTGCCTGCACTGGAACAGGCCTTGGCTGCATCTCCCTCTAAATCCATTTTGAAACAGGTTGTGGAGGCAAAAACTAAAGTGAAAGAACTAGCATTAGTCCATGTGGTGAAGCTGCTGCTATATTCAAAACAAAAATATTACGAGAAAGGGAATAAGGCACACACCATTTTAGCACGACAGCTTAAGGTCAAATCATCCAAATCCCTGGCATACTCCCTCAAACGCACAGAGAGATAGTGGACACCCTGAAAGCTCTACCGGGGGGGGGGGGGGGGGAGCGCCTGGCCCTGATGGCTTAACATACTTATATTATCAGACATACCAGACGATTCTGCCCCCCCCCCCCCCCATCTACTTACATTATTCAACTCCTTCCAGAAGGCTCTCCAAATGCCAGGTTATATGATGCATTCATTCATTACTCTGATCCCCAAACCACATAAAGATCATGCTGAATGTTCCAACTACAAACCCATAGCATTGTTAAATGCGGACTATACTCTTTACTAAAATTTGGCCAATAGGCTAATCCAATGGCTGCCACATTTGGTCCACAAAGAACAAGTAGGCTTCATACCTTGTTGTGTATTACCCAGTTTGGAATTGTAATACCCCTGAGGTCTTTACTCAGGGAGAAGATGCTTAGAAAAAGATACAAAAAGATGTAAATGAATTAACAATGTTAAATTCCTTGACTATATTCAGGAAGATGTTTGTTACTTTACCTGTGAGACTATGTCAAATCTTATAATGGTTTGTGGTTAATTCAAAAACCAATAAAAAGACTACCAAAAAAAAAAACAAAAAACGAAACAGTAGAATAGTACCACTCTAACCAATACATTTTACCACAATAAGCAAGCCCCAATAATGCTCTTTGATTGAGGAATAAAATAGTTATAGCTTACATGTACGGAGCAGAAGTGTAGAGGCTGTATGAAGAGAGCTCACAGGGCCAGCAACGATCACAGCTATTAACCCTTCTAATACTGCCAGTGGCACATGGGTGGCAGCATCTTTGTTGAGATCCTCGCTCCCCGGTACGTCATCGGGACCATCGATCGGTTGCCAAGGCAGCCTTGGATCTTCGATCTTTTGTTACGATGAGCCAGTGGCTCATGTAAAAATGTCATATACTGCAATACAGCAGTATATGATAGGAATGATCAGACCATCGTTTATGCGTTTATTTTGCCATTTTTCACCACATTTGGAATTTTTTCCCAGCTTCCCAGTACATGGCATGGAATAATAAATAAAGTCACAGAGAAGTAAAATTTGTTATGCAAAAAATAAGCGCACACGTTTGTATGCAAATAAGCGTGAGGGGCTCCAGCTCCATAGGTGTTAATGGAGCCTGGAGCCCCTCAGGCTCATTTGCATACAGTTCTTCATCCTGGTGGACGATGCGGCACACATCGGGTGTGGGTGCATGGAGAGAGCTCACAGGCAGAGCCCTCTCCATAGCTGGTAAGTACCGTATTTACTCGAGTATAAGCCAAGACCCCTAATTTTACCACTAAAAACTGGGAAAACCTATTGACTCGAATATAAGCCGAGGGTGGGAAATGCATTGTCACAGCCCCCTGTAGTATATAGCCTGCCAGCCCCCTGTAGCAGCCTGCCAGCCCCCTGTAGCAGCCTGCCAGCCCCCTGTAGCAGCCTGCCAGCCCCCTGTAGCAGCCTGCCAGCCCCCTGCAGCTGCCTGCCAGCCCCCTGCAGCTGCCTGCCAGCCCCCTGCAGCTGCCTGCCAGCCCCCTGTAGCAGCCTGCAAGCCGGCATGAAGTAAGAAGAGTGGTTTTTTTTTAATTGTGCTGAAAAACTCGGCTTGTACTCGAGTATATACGGTATTTGCTGCATATTGCAGCAAAAACTTATTGGTAACACCCGCTTTCAGTGTTATCCCATCAATCGCCGTCGGCAAAGCTGCCGGTGGTGGCTTCAAAAAGATGCCGGTCACAGACAGCGGTCACCATGACAGGCTCGGGTGTTGAGAAAACCTGAGGTTGTCTCGTGTTAACCCATTAATTACAATGTGTGATTTGCACATTGCAATGAATGAGGTAGAAAATCCCCATATACTGCCATACTGTAGTATGTCAGCATATGGTAGGATCGATCAGACAACCTAGGGTCAAAGTACCCTAGAGAGACAAGAAAATAGTAAAAATAAAAAGTTTAAAAGATGGTAATAAAAATACCTAAAAATTAAAATCCCCCCCCTTGCCCTAGAAGCGATAAAAAATAAACATAGCCACAAAAGGTCATCGGTAAAGAAGCTTGCTGTTGTAGCAAGGCATATTAAAGGGGTTATCCGGGTTTTAAAAATAATTGAGGCCCGGGCTGGGGAGGGCTATTTAAAAATAATAAACATGTACTTACCTCGTCCCGCGCTGCCGATGTCCCGCGCCGCGGCCGGTCTTCTCTGTGAGCCGGTTTCATTACAAGGGTGCACAGGGAGCTTCCGGTTGGCCGGAAGCTCCCATCCGACACCATCTCTCAGCGCTTACAACGCTGAGAGATAGGGACGGATGGGAGGAGCCGGCCACATTGCAGACCGGAAGCTCCTTGTGTGCGGCTTCCGTACCCCTGTAAACAGACAGGGGCACGGTTCTTGGGCGGAGCCGGAGGAGGTAAGTACATGTTTATTATGTTTAAATAGCCCTCCCTAGCCCGGCCATAAGAGATTTTAAAACCCAGATAACCCCTTTAAAGGAAAGTTGAATGGAAGGAAAAGGTGTGGTAGAAAAAGGTTCAGAAGCAACCAGGATAAGCCTTGATAGGATTGTTAAGAAAAGGCCTTCAAAAATTTGGGGTGAGATTCAAAAGGAGTAGCTTGCTGCTGTAGTCAGGGCTTCAAGAGCCGACACACACAGACGTTTCTAGGACATGGGTTACGAGTGTCGCATTCCATGTTTCAAGCCACTCCTGACCAATAGACAATGCCAGAAGCGTCTTACCAGAGCCATGGAGAAAATAACCAGGCTGCTGCTCAGTTGTCGAAGGTGTTGTTTTCAGATTATAGTAAAAATTGCATTTCTTTTGGATATCCAAGTCCCACAGTCTGAAGGAACAGTGGAGATACACAATTCAAGTTCCTTGAGGTCTAGTGTGAGGTTTCCAAAATCAGTGATGTTCTGGGAAGCCATATCATCTGCTGGATTAGGTCCACTATGTTTTATTAAAATCAAAGTCAGCGCAGCCATCTACCAGCAAATTTTAGAACACTTCATGACTCCCTCTTCCAATAAATATTTTGGATAAGGAATTTTCATTTTCAAGAAGGACTTGGCACCTGTTCATACTGACAAACGTACCTGGATTGTTACCACAGAATCACTGTGCATGATTGGCCAGCAAACTCACCTGACCTTTTGTCAAGAGGAAGATAAGAGACACCAAAACCAACAATGCTGAAGGCTGCTATTAAAGCAACCGCGCCTTCCTTAACACCTCCGCTGTGCCATCAGCTGATCGTCTTCATGCACACTGATGCAGTAATACATGCAAAAGGAGCCCTGGCAAAGTATTGAGTGCATTTACTGTTCTTACTTTCATTTGGATCAGGCAAAGTAGCTTGCCGTAGCTAATCGTTATGTTTTTTTCTCTTGCAATCTTCTCTCCACTCCACGGACTTGGCACAAGCTGACATGTAATGACATCAGCAGTGCTCCCTTTCCTCACCATGGAGATGCGTCCAACGCTCCATACACGTGGTCATGGAGTGCCGCCCCTACCCTCCGCTGACGTGTACTAATAAGGTGGGAGGGCATAAGGTGCAGAAAAACAGCCATTTCCGCAGTGGTATCGCTGGTATCCAGTGCCCACGCCACAAGTCGGACAGCTGGTTGCCACTGCATTGCAGTGTCATTAGTTAAAGCCATTGCATAACATTATACTCCTATGCCACACCTTGCTATTCCAGTGTTGGCTAGTGTTTCTTCAATACAGTTACCCTGATGATTGCTCTATGGTGGTGCATGAGACGCATAGGGACTTTATACCAACTACATCCTAAGGGTGTAGGGAAAGTCCGGGAACTATATTTCAGGGGTTAGGGTCTCCACATCAAGAATAGGGACAGACACATGGGCTGTTTGTATGAATCCCACAGATAATTGCAGAGACCAACCCTATTTTGTATTACTCATTGAGACCTGTTGTAACCAGCTTTGACGGTCACTATGCACATTTTCTAGGAAGAATCTAATTGCATTTGGATCAGTTGTATTGAACCTGTATTATCTTGTGTTTTTTGCTCAGTTGCAATACTGGATATGCTGTATGGAAAATTCCTTTTTAATAAGGTACTGTTACAGGTTATGATTTATATCATATGTTTTACATCCTGCTATTGTAATAATTTTCATCAACATTTCTGTGATCAAAAACATTTTATGCAGTTGGTCTTATATAATATCTGAGATAGTGACCTTTGAGTTTTCCCTAGCTGTAAGCCAAATAAAAAAGGGCATGGCTCCGACAGATAAGGAAGGTATATAGTTTTTAATATAGCCTCCTACCTAGGCCACCTATATATGCTTTCAACATACTCGGACAACTCTTATCTCAGGAACAGAGGGGGCTAGGAAAAAAATTCAAAGTGCCCCTGAATCAGGATGCAAGTTACATACTGCATGTTGGTATATTCACTTTAGGATGTTTGGGGTGGTGAAAGGTCCTCTTTAATCCCTTCAAGCTCTGTAATGGATATATCTGCCACAGAGCTACGAATGGTATATGGAGCAGACTCACGGGCTGAGACCTCTTCATACAGAGATGGGTCTTTGCTGCCATCGCTAACACCCACGCTCAGTGCTTGCACCAATCGCAGGTGTTAACCTGATGTTTTCCACCGCCATCTTATCTCCGATCGTCCCTTCCCCCGAACGTCATCTCTATACTGCTAACTGCTATAAAAATTATAAAACATATATATTATATAAAACATAATAGACAGTAAAAATCACAGACACATTAGGTATCGCCGCTTCCCAAAATGCCCGATCTATCAAAATATAAAAACTGTTATAACCGGCGGTGACCTCCGAGACGGGAAATGGCACCCAAATGTCCGAAATGCGACTTTTACACCCTTTTACATGACATAAAAAATGATCAAAATGTCACACAGTCCTCATAATGGAACCAAAGTATGAAAAAGTTTTTTTTCATACATTTTTTTTCTTTTTTGTACACATTCTTTAATTTTTGAAAATGTATTAAAACGCAATAAAACCTGTATAAATTTGGTATCACCACGATCATACCGAACCAAAGAATAAATTAGAGGTGTTATTTGCAGCACAGAGTGAAAGTCATAAAAACTGAGCCCACACGCGTTTTTTTTTTTTCAATTTTTCCACATTTGGAATTTTTTTTTCCGGCTTCCCACTACATGGCAGGGAATAATAATTAACATCACAGGAAAGTAAACTTTGTTATGCACAAAATAAGCCTCACACAGCTCTGTAAACGGAAAAATTAAAAAGTTATGGATTTTTAAAGATGGAGAGTGAAAAATGAGCGAAAATACCTTGCGTCTTTAAGGGATTAATGCAATACTAGTGTGCCCTAAATGCAATATAACAAATAACCCTACGATAGTTCTAGGTAGGTATTTCTGCAAATTATTCCCCTGTAAAAGAACTGGGGAGTCAGAACATGAACTGACCACAAAAGTAGAACGATTGGCTTCTCTATAAAACAGAGCTGACCTTCTTAGGGACTCACTATCCACTCAAACATAAACACAAGACATGAGATAGGCCGATAGGGAGTGTTAACCCCTTACACGGCACGGTCAAGCATGAGTCTATGGATCGGATCCACCGTGCCACTTACCGGGGGATCCAGTCCACTTCTGGGCAGCCCCGATGTCTGCCAAGTGCCCCAGGGCTGCCCGATCTTCCTTGCAGTCAGACCTCTTCCGGGTCTGACTGCAAGCTGTCTGCGCATTTGTCTGCATGCCCGGACACTTTACACTGCTCTACAATTAATTATTATTGTAGAGCAGTATATTGGACTTGAACCAGGGATCAGAGCATCACTGGTTCAAGTTCAAGTATGTATAAGTAAAAAAAAGTTAAAAATTAAAATAAAAAATACATAAAAATATAAGCCCTTAAAATGTCACTTTCCCATAAAAACCCTTAACAAAGGATAGAAAACACAAACACACAAAACCCCCAAAATATTTGGTATTGCCGCGTCTGTGACAATCTGTATGATAAAACAGAATCGTTACTGGATCTGCACGGTAAACGGCGGGGAAAAAAAAAAGGAAAAAAATGTACCGAAAAAAATCATTTTTAATTTATACCTTTAATTGATCTAAAAAGTGATAATGAAAATGCTATGCACGCTAAAATAAGACCACTAAAAAGAACAATGCTTCTCGTAAAAAATAAGCCCTTAACCAGATTTGTCAGCTGAAAAATAAAAAAGTTAAGCATATGAAAGAAGGTGATGCTAAAATTGACAACATTTTTTATTCAGTAAAAATGGGGCAAAAAATTTAAAAAAAATCTATATAAATGAGGTATTTTCATAATCGTGGCGACCCATATAATAAAAATAATATACTATTTTTATGGTATGGTAAATGACCAAAAAAAAGAACAAAAAAATCTTCCTAAAAATTGATGATTTTAATTTCCTCCAAAAGCAAAGAGTTAATAAAATCTCACCAATTAGCTTTAGTTGCCCCAAAATTATGTAGCAGAAAAATGCATCTCATGTGGCAAAAAAATAAGCCCCTATGTCCACATTAAAAAAGAAAAGAAAATTATAGCCTGTACAATTTGACAATGCAAATCTGCTCTGGATGGCGCCTCCTTCCCTTCTCTGCCCGGCCGTGCGCCCATACAGCAGGATACCACCACATATGGGGTATCAGTATACTCGGGAGAAATTGGGTATCAAACTTTGTGGAGTTTTTTTCAATTAATCCAATGCAAATGTTTAATTTTCCACCCAAAATGAATGCATTGTCAAAAAATATTACATTTTGTAGACCACACCTCCATTTTGTTTTAACCCCTATAAAAAATATGTGGAATCTTAAAAAAAAATCCCAACATAAAGCAGACATTTGGGAAATGTAAGTTATGAATTTATTTGCGTGCTATGACTATCTGCATCAAAAGTACATAATTTAGAACTTTGAAAATAAAGAATTTTTTAAAATGTTTGCCAAATTTCGCTTTTTTTCATAACTAAATACAAAAGATATCATCTAAATTTTTTAACTAATTTGAAGTACAATGTGTCACGAGAAAATAATCTCAAAATCCCCCGGATATACCATAGCGTTCCAAAGCTATAAGCATTAACAGTGACAAAGGGCAGATTTGAAGGGGTTAATAAACAAATCTAAGCCGCACTCAGCCCTGATCACTGGGTACAGGCAGCGACTCGCGACCCAGTTGGCGCCGCCGGCGCTGCTTAGGTCAGAGAGAGTAGTGTACACCGGCGCTGCTTAGGTCAGAGAGAGTAGTGTACACCGGCGCTGCTTAGGTCAGAGAGAGTAGTGTACACCGGCGCTGCTTAGGTCAGAGAGAGTAGTGTACACCGGCGCTGCTTAGGTCAGAGAGAGTAGTGTACACCGGCGCTGCTTAGGTCAGAGAGAGTAGTGTACACCGGCGCTGCTTAGGTCAGAGAGAGTAGTGTACACCGGCGCTGCTTAGGTCAGAGAGAGTAGTGTACACCGGCACTGCTTAGGTCATAGAGAGCAGTGTACACCAGCACTGGGCGTCCACTCCTCTCTATGCCATAAGCTAAGCAATGACCGCAGATGTGACTACCTATCTACTGGGGGGCATCTGCATATTATATGGCTCTCATGGAATTACATTAGGTTCCCATCCCCTGTATTAGAGTGAGGACTTGAACCACTGCTGTCAATTTCTTTCAATGATCATACATTTGTAACCACTTTTCATATAATTATTCTTATTTTTTCATACATGTTTTTTGTAAAAAAAAAATAACATTTGTAATCTTTCCCATCACAGGTTTTTAATTAGCAGTAAAAGTGAATACAACTTTACGAAAACATGCTATACTGTAAATATGTACTGTCAATCCATCATCCTTCCCCAGGTACGGCTACAGATGCAGAGTATGCATGTACCTCTCCAAACTGTAGGCACTGTATCACTGTATGTAAAAACAGCATTCCCGACTGTAACTTTAATAGAAATATCTTCATATCTGTGCCAACTAGAAACTATATTAAGAGGGAAATTCTCACGTTTAAAAAGATCTGAACCGAGTGTCTAGGTGCCAATTGATATTTTGGGGGAGCCCAATGGCAGTGGTGAAAGGGATAAGGGATCAAATTAATACTGCTTTATGGGGAAAAACACCAAGTGTGTGCCACCTCACATCAGAAGTCTGGACATCACTTTCCACAAATGAGCCAATACCTGTCCTTAGTGGTCACGTGCCATTCATTGAGCACGGTCATTGCTCTGGCTAGGTATAGGCCAAGTATTCAAACAAAGAATGAATGTAAAACCAGAACTTCCAGTCTGATGGAACACTTTGATTTGGGGTTACCACTGGAGCCGGGGGGGGGGGGGGGGCTTTCAGATTTGCATGCATGTTTTTTTTTCTATGTTTTTCAGCGGAAAAGCCCTTTAAGGACTAAGCAAAAGTGTGCTTCATTTTGTAGACACTTCCAAGAAGGTCCAGCAAGACATCGCCATTGTTTTTGTAATGGAGATCAGCAAAATTTTCCAAAGAAAACACCAGGGTGGGGGGATCTATAAGATAAATATAGATCTTGACTCATGTTGACAATGGCATGTGAGATGCTAATATATGTTTTCTTATAAGAGATCATAAATATATCAGGCACGTAATGAATCACCATGACGACAGCTTCCATAACAAAGCAAGGAATCCCCAAGGACAATATCACACTTTATTTTATCATACAAAGCATAGGAGAGCAACACAATGCATAGTTATAGCAGACATGTCATAAACACATGAAGGCAGGGAGGATATTGACCAAACAAGACACAGTACTCTTGTTGTCTCCAATTACATCTCATGGGGTGGCCCACCATCACAGATTACTGTAGACAATAGAGTCATTAGCCATCCCTGCAGGGTCCCTTATAGACACTAATGAAAGGCGCCTTAGGGGGCTAATCTCTACGTGTAACGGACATGAGTGACACAGAAAGAACAATAGGCAGGTTGCCATGGTTATAAACGCGTAAGACTTGGCACTTGTGATGTAAATGGCACATACATGCATTGCCCTGCGTACAGGTGGCGGCGCTGTAAGGTGACACATGACGTAGACAGCGCAGTATACCACTAGCTACCTACATTCAGCACACAGGTGTACATGTACCACACATGCACCAAATCCACTGTGACCCCCGCAGCGCGGATCATACAAACATCAAGCCCACACCCAGGTAATACCTGTGCCGAGTCTCCGAGGACACTGGACTTCACCTGACGGGATTACCGGGAAGCGGAAGTATGGAGGAGGGGCATTTCCGGTGCTGCGGAGGGAGGTGTGGGACGGCGAGCGCTCCTCTCGTATCTATACACATAGCTGTATTCGTTATGTTGTAGCTGCTCGGGAGGAACAGTGCATTGCACTGTGGAGGGACTCCATACCTGAAGCCGTGTACACGAGGCCCGACTAGACAACTGAGTGACTTATAAAGAGAGTCACGTTCAGACTAGTAAAACAATGACCGTATACTCAGCCGAGAACACTAAGATCACGACACGATCCTGGACTGCAGATGGACGACCAGGTTGAGCACCCATTACTACCCTGGCCACTAGATGTCATTGTAATCCAAATCCCGCTGCATTTCCAGAAGCAAAATAGTTGAGGTAGCCGAACGTAAAAACGTTAGGTTATGGGTTACATTCTTAGGCTACATGCAAACGAACAAAGTAGTTTTAATGGATCTATGCTAATGTAAGTGTTCTTTACAGATCCGCATGGAAGCTGTAGAAAACTCGGAGCAAGTGCCAATCCTGTGCGTGTTTGAAGTTGGGGTATTTCCATTGAAGTCTTTGGGAACACAAAAAAAAACAGATGGCAGAATGTTATCATCCTTGTTTGATAACACAATTATGTGGCCCTTCAAGAGGCTGGGGCTGCGTTTACACATGTCATTTACGTTGCGAATTGAAACACAATACAACAGCTGAGGAGATTTGCTTATTTGCATTGCTGTTAACGCATTTGTTAACTTTGCAATAACATCAGCGTTTTGAAAGCACAATGTTAACACTAATGCACTAATTCCTGTTGTATTGCATTTCAAAACGCAATGTCAACACAACATGTAAATCCAGGCCGAACAGTACACATACATACTGTATACACATTTATACATATACACACATACAGTATACACTAACCATATATACACACAAATGCAGTATAAAAACACCATATACACACACATTCTGCATATACATACAGACTATACACACAGCAAATACACACACATTCAGTATATACAGCATATACAAAAACACACATACATGTATATATATGTATATGTTTAAATGTGCACATATATATGCTTATATAAATATATGTGTGTATACAGTATTTGCATCTATGCATATATACATATGTACACACTATATGCATATATACACACAAATAAATATAAAAGTATATACTTAACATTTAGGATGTTTGGGGGCTGTATGGGTGACCACCCAGCCGTGGTGTTCGGGCGGACGTGCCGGGCAGTGGGCGTTTGGGCTTGCATGTTCGTGCGGGGGGCGGTCCCCAGGAGAGAGGTGGGAGGGCAAAGGTTTAGGAGAGCGGTAGACGGGACACAGAGGGTGGGGCACGATCCGGCAGTGCATTCCCGGGCCACTTACCAGGGGGGGCGTGGCAAAGCACTGAAGGGACACAGGGGCCGTGCATCCCCGGGTCCCTTAACCTCACAGGCCCCATGGCAGCCGCCACTGCAACCATAGTAACACCACCTTCTGCATCTCAGCTTTCCACTTTACAGAAGTGTCCTGTATGATGTGGCTCCACCCTCAGTCCAAACCTTTTGACACAGATGTCAATATGCCTGGCACATGCCCCAAACCCATTCCTTCAGTAGTGTTCCAGGAGTGCAGATAACTCTAGAACTCTGCCCTAGGTCTATATAATATCCTCTCTCGCTAATAATCCTAAAAAGCTCTATGATACTCTTCACTCCTTAATAACACCAAAAGTGCATCCACCTGTCACAGGCTTTGGGGCTGAAGATCTGGTCAACTACTTTAAAGATGAGATTGACAACATTTTCCAGGATATAATTTCACAATTCTCTCTTCCTTTGAGCTAGTTACAGAGGAAGAAGTGAAAAGTGGTGGTGACTGTCAGGTGGTGAGCGTTTTGGCAGCGCTGGATGGTTTCCACTATGGTTTAAAACAAGATTTATTAGCTTAAAATATATGGTAATAAAAAAGTATATAAAACAAAATAAAGATGATATAAAAAGAACTACGTGTTTTGCGCTCGTACTCGGGCGCTTCATCTGGTTCGTACTGTGACAACATAACATAATGTTAATTTAAGTCTTTTAGCTGGTAGATGCCGTGACCGCTTCCGGTCAGCTGCATAAATGTACAAGAGCAGGCAAAATGGTGGTACATTTGCATATGCATAAGCACAAATAAAGGCAAGTGTAGTGCTAAAATATTAGTATTGGAATTTACTCAAAAATTCACTGAAAACTGGATTGGATCGTAACTGGTAAATGATAAGCAGTTTGGCTCCACAAAACTGCATGAAATTACACAGAACTACAACTACGGAAGCTTATTTGTCAGGATCAGTGGTAGTGGATTCTCTGTACCACCACAGACGATGACTTAAGCTGACACCTGCGACCGGAGTCTAAGGTCAGGAATGTTTGAGTTTATTCCTTAACCAATTCAAACTCTTACAGGCCTGGGTCCAGAAATGGAAACACTGATGCCTTGTTGAGACTTTTTCTTGTGACTCTTCTTCAGTTGCAGTATGTCTGGCTCCAGGGGTAGGGGACCCACTGGACCATCGTGGATGATGACATAAGCCGACACCTGGGACTTGAATCTAAGTGGCACCTGGTTTTCACCAGAGCCCGCCGCAAAGCAGGTTGGACTTGTTGCAGCGTGGGACCACTAGGTCGTTCCACAGGCACGAATTTGTCCGCGGTGGCAGCCAAGTCGAAGTACAGAATCATCAGGGAAACTCATGGTTGGGGACAGGTAGGAGGTTGAGACAGGCAGCACAGGATCAGAGTCAATAACGGAACTGAGGTCACAACGGGAATGCTGGTAGAGGCCAGCTTTTATCAATTTCCTGGAAATGGCCAGCAGTGCCAATTAAATCTTCGAGTGCTGGCCCTAGGATTCAGGGACATGCACACCAGGCTGCCGGAACAAGGACAGGTAAGGCAGGGAGGGGAGTCGGGGGCTGCGGAGAGACACGAGTGTGCCCGTGACACTGGGCACATGTAACTAGGGGCACCCGTGACACTAATATGACCAGAAGAAGGTCCATAGTAGGCTCCCGTAGTTGTAGTTCTCAACTCATTCTTCTGGATCTCTCAGCAGCGTTTGTTACTGTGGACCACAAGCTCCTCAGGGTGCTCGTTCCATTGCTATCTCTCTGACGGCAGTTTCCGTGTCTGCATTTCTGGAGTCTTATAATCTCTTACTGTCAGGGTTCCTCAGGGCTAAGTCTTATCTCTTACTGTCAGGGTTTCTCAGGGCTACATTATCCCCATTGGACAAACCATCAGCAGATTTGGTTTCTAGTACCATCTTTATGCTGATGACACCCAGCTATATACTTCTGCATGTAACATCACCCCTGCCTAACTTCAGAACACCAGTGATTTTCTCTCTGCCGTCTCTAACATCATATCCACTCTTCTTGAAACATAAACTCTCTAAGACTGAATTTCTTGCCCTTTCACCATCTAACAAACCCAGCCCTCACCTTTATATATCTGTCTGTGGTATCAACATAAACTTGAGGCAGGAGCAATATATGCTGCAAAAGAGAGGTCAATCGCTTATATGTGCTAGCTGCATCTTTAGAATCCGCCCATTACTTCAAAACGCCCAAAAACATTGAAACATCCACAACGCTAATTGTCACTCACATTGCCACACACACTTCTCCCAAACCGCACCAGTTCTCTGGAGTGCCCTTTCCCAGACTAATGCCCAACCTCCGATGCTTCAAAAACTGCCCTCTTTAGGCAAGCTTGTCACATTTCCTAACTGCACAAAACATCAACTCTCCAACCCATCCTGTGTACTCATCCCCTCTGCTATCCGGTTAAAGGGGTTTGCCTATGAAAAAAAGTTGTCAAATTTGAACCCCTTAGCGCTTAGCGACGTACTAGTATTGCGCTGAGCCGATGCTGGTTCAGCTCTGCACCAGAGCCAAGTCGGCATCAGGGGTCGTGGGGTGTCAGCGTTAATCAGAGTAACACCTGCGGTTGGAGTGAGCTCTAATCGTGGGTGTTTAACCCTTCAAATGCTGTGGTTCTGAGTGGTCTCTGCCCCATGATCGCCCCCGTACCCCATCTTCGAGGGGTGCCGATCATTACTATGGGAGCACTGTGGTCCAATCAGGACCGCAGGGCTTTCTGCAGCCAGTGTCTGTAAGAGGATGTCTGTGACGTCTTCTTAAAGGCACAGTGTCAGATTATGCATGTGTATAGGCTGACACAGCTAATACCCTGCAATAAATCAGTATTGCAGGGCATTATCATGAACAAGCACTCAGGTTATGTAAGCAAGAGCAAGTGATGTGGTACGCAGAGCCTATGTCAGATACTACAAAGGGTGCATGGGGAAAAGCTAAGGAGGAATTCGCCATTTGGGCAGAGAGAAAGGAAGTCTTTATTAGGTTAAAGTTTGAGCTGGAACTCCATAAGTTCAGGGACTCCACAAATCGCCCTATGACTCATTTTTTGAGGATGAAACGACCGGATGATACAGTGGCATATTGACATATTGGGAAAATACTTTGAGAACCTGTATGAGGACTTCAGGCGGTCTTTTTTGCATTACTTGTAATTGCCCCGGTTGTTACCGACCCAGTTGCAATCCCTCAATGCACCAGTAACAGCAGAGGAGATACAACGGACCCTAATGGCCCTTCCCAGCGGTAAAGCGCTAGGGCCAGATGGCTACACAGGGTATTTTACAAGGCTGTGAATTGTCCCTACTTTCTCTAGCCTGTTCTCCAAATTGTTAGAGGGCTCTCCCATGTATGCACACATGAATACAGCACATATCAAATTGCTGTCACGATAATTGGTTATAACTTAGGAATGCTTTAACATATCCAGGTGATTTTGGGACTGTTTTCTCGTGACACATTGTACTTCATGTTAGTTGAAAAATTTAAGTGATAAGTTTTGCGTTTCGTGAAAATGTGAAAAATGTGAAAATTTGGCAAAAGTTTGTAAAAATTCTTCATTTTCCAAGTTTGAAATGTTCTGCTTTCCAGACAGGAAGTAAAACTACCCAAAAAGCTTGATAATTAACATTTCCGGAGCATCTGCTTTATGTTGGGATGATGTTTTATGCATCCTCTCATTTTTCTAGTATGTTATGAGGTGCAGAACTTTAGGTGCGATTTTTCTAATTTTCATGAAAATTCCCAAAACTTCAAGTGACTTTGAAAGGCCTAAATAATAGTAAAACCCCATATATTACCCCACTATAGAAACTTCACCCCTCAATGTATGTAAAACAACTTCTATTAAGTCTATTAACCCTTTAACTGTTTCACATGGGTTAAAACAATATGGACCTGCGATTTAGAAATTATGGAATTTTTTGGGAAAATACATTCATTTAGGCCAAAACTGACAGTTTCAGAATAAATTAAATGATAAAACACCCTGCAATGTTTGATGCCCAATTCCTCCCGATTGTACTGATACCCCATATGTGGTGGTAAATTGCTGTACGGGCGCACGGCCCAGTATAGAATGAATGGAGGCGGCATTCACAGCAGATTTGTATTGTCACATTGTACGACCTATAAATTTTAATTTTTTTTTTGGTAATGCAAACCTATGAGGGCTTATTTTTTACGGGATGAGATACAATGTATAGATAATTCATTTTGGGGGTCTAGAGCTTATTGATAAGATTTTATTAACTATTTCAAGGGGGACACAAACAAAATCATCAATTTTTATTTTGGATTTTTAGCATTTTTTTCCCCCACTCACCGTAACATAAAAATAATATTTTATCTTTATTCTCTGGTTCAATACGATTGCTGTGATACCTCATTTATATAGTTTTTCTTATCTTTGTTCAATTTTCCTGAGCAAAACCAATATTGGAGAATATCGCATTGTTTTTACTATTGACAACTTTCTGGGCCATAACTTCTGTATTTTTCTGTTGTCAGATCTGGTTGAGAGCTTATTTTTTGCGAAAAGATTTGTTCTTTTCAGTCGTATCATATAAGGGAACGTAGCTTTTTTTGATCACTTTTTAGAACATTTTTTGTGATGGTGTTTGATGAAAAATTGTATATTACGGGAAGTTTTTCGAGTTTTTTTTTTTAACGTCGTTCACCAAGCGGGTTCAATATTGATTTAGATTTATTGTACAGATTGATACCAAATATGTACGTGTTTTTGTGTTTTATATAATTTATTTGCATTTCATGTGTAACTGGGGAGATTATGGGACTTTTATTTATTTAATTATGTTATAAAATGATTTCATCTTTTTTTTTCACATTTTTACATTTTCTACTTCTTGGCTTGAACAAGCGATCATCCGATCGCTTGTTCAAGCCTTTACACTGCAATACACTTCTATTGCAGTGTATAGTGCTGCGCATGCTCAGGTTCATACAGCCGAGTCCTGCCAGGAAGGCAGAACCCGGCAGGGACAGCAGCCGGAAGCCTCGGGTCACTCATCGGAACCCGGGGCTGCGGCAGGAGGGATCGGATCCCCCGGTAAGCACACCGGGGGGTCCGATCCACGGGGGACACACTTGCAAGGGGGTAAAACACCCGAGATCGGAGTTTTTCCGATCCCGGGTGTTAGTGCTGGGTCTGGGCTGTAACATCACAGCCCAACACCGGCACTTGCAGGACCCGGTGTCCCAAAATCTTCTTCTGACGCTCTGCCGCAGAAAGGCATCGCGTCAGAAGAAGTACCCTTAATGACCGCCGTAAAAAGCCGATACGGCGGTGATTAATGGGTTAAAGAGGGTAAAGACCTAGAGGGTAAAGAGGGTAAAATCTCATTGATGGGCGTAGACGTTAAAATTCTGGTTGACATTGTTGATATCATCAATTACTTCTCCTCTCCAAGAGGGATTTTCTGTGAGGCGTTCAGCAGTGACAAATGTGAGGCAAGTTCTGCTGGCAATGGATGCAACGTCTCCTCTGGCCCCAGGAGTTGCGGCTCCTGCCTTGGTGATCATAGACCTCAAAAAGGCATTTGATAATGTTTGTTGGGGGTGGCTAGGTGCTGCATTACATGGAATTTTCAGGCCTGTTCTGCAATCATCTAACATCCTTATATGGGAACCCTAGTGCTAGGAGCAGCACTCCGGGTTTTTTCTCGGGTTTTTTCTCGCATGCCCTTCTGCCTACTGCAGAAGGGCATGTGACAGTGGTGCCCCCTTTCACCCCTGCTATTTAATTTAGCCCTGGATCCCCTGGTGCATGTCTTGGCAGACACCACCGGGTATGAGGGGATAGCATTGGGGGACAAGATGCTACGACTAGCCCAATTCGCTGACAATATTATTTTGTTCATGAAAGACCCAGTGCATCACTTTCTGGCAATAATGGACCTATTTGAAAAATATGGAGGCTTCTCGGCCGTCTGGATAAACAAGACAAAATGTGAGATTTTATTTTTTGGATCGGGAAGGTCTGAATGCTGCCGGCGGCTTAAAAAAGTGACGTCATCGGGGAGCGCCGATCCATCACCATGACAGCCTCGGGTCTTCCGAAGACCCAAGGCTGACTCGCGTTAACCCTATAATTACAATGTGCTATCAGAAGATGGCAAAATTTTAACAAACATTTTTTACAGGAGGTTTTAATTTTTGTAAATGTATGAAAACATTATAAAACCTACACATATTTGGTATGCCCGTAATCGTACCGACCCAAACAATGAAGTAGATGTGTCATTTGGGGTGCACAGTGAAAGCTGTAAAATCCGAGCCCACAAGCAAACGGCGCAAATGCCATTTTTTCACCACTTTCACTGCATTTGGAATTTTTGCCCTGCTTCCCAGTATGCATGGCAATGGAATATTAAATACCGTCACTATGAAGTGCAATTTGTTACGCAGAAAATAAGCCGTCACACAGCTCTTTACTTGTAAAAATAAAAAAGTTATACATTTTTGAAGGTGGGGAGTGAAAAATAGAAATGAAAAAACAAAAAAAGGCCAGGTCCTCAAGGGGTTATTGGGGTAAGGGAGGGCGATTTTTCACCCAGGTACTGAACAGTATCATGTATTTGTAAATAATGGATCACTTCAGGGAAAAGTGATATTTTGTCCTATGATATTCGATATTAATACATTGTAACACATGTTTAATGTTGTAAAATGGCCTAGAATCTGTTGTATTGTCATGTTTGGTATGTAAATGTAAAAATAAAATAATATTTATAAAAAAAGAGGAAATAAATTATCCAGACATTGCAAAAATTATGAAAATGTAAAGTAGACATATGGGAAATGTTATTCAGCAACTTTAGATGCTAAAACTATCTGCCTGAAAGCGCAATGATTTCGAATTTTGAAAAATTAATAATTTTTTTCTTCATTTTTTAATAAGCTTTGAGTTCTTTGAAAAATTTGATCATCCGAAATTTTACCACTAAAATGAAGTACAGGCAGTCCCCGGGTTACATACAAGATAGGTTCTGGAGATTTGTTCTTAAGTTGAATTTGTATGTAAGTCGAAACTGTATATTTTATAATGGAAGTTCTAGACAATTTTTTTTTTTTGCCCCAGTGACAATTGGAGTTTCAAAATTTTTGGTGTAATTGGACCAAGAATTATCAATAAAGTTTCATTACAGACATCTTACAGCTGATCATTGGAGTCTGGGACTATAGTAAAGCATCCAGAGAGCTTCACCAGAGGTCACAGTGGGCAGAGGGGTCCGTCTGTAACTATGGGTTGTCTGTAAGTCGGGTGTCCTTAAGTAGGGGACCGCCTGTACAACATTTACAACATAATCAATTTGATAAGTAACCGTGTTCAGAAGTTATAACCATATAAAGCAACGCATATCAGAATACAAAAAATGGGACTGAGCCTTAAGGTATAAACTGGCTGTGTCCTTAAGGGGTTAATTCCCTAGTCATGTTTACACAATAAAGATCACTTTTAACCCAATACCTTGCATTTTTAGGCTACATTCACACGAACGTATGGTGGCCGTTTATACATCCCTCCCATACATGACATGGGGGGGATGGTTAGTGTAAGATTTCAGAATGTGGGCGGGCACTAGCTGAGCAGACACTTCATGATTCTATGAAGAACGGTTGGGCCATTATATAAGCTCTTATTCCGCTTATGTTACCCCTTATTGTTTTAACGATTACGTTTTTACTGTGTGTATATATATCTTTAAAAAAATTTAGTGTGTACAGGAGAGGGATTATTCTGTTTCTTCTAGATTTTCTATCTCCTATTCTTCAGCATCAATACACAAACCATAAGCTATATTTAGAAGAGAAGTGTGTTTCTAGGTGCAAGGGTTTAGTACATACAGACGTTTGAAGTGTGCCCCCCTCCAGCCTGTCAGTTGAAGGCAGAATATAGAAGCAGATGCAGGAGACTTTCACTTTTTAGTAATGCCAGGGGGCTTATACTGCTTAAAAAAAGCAAAAGTACATAATGCACTCCCATAGAAGCAGAGATGAATTTCCAGGAGCCACAGTGCATTAGCTCCTGTACACAACTGTAGTTGGACTACACTGGAGCTGACTGTAGCAAAAGTGACGTCAACAACAGCAGGCAATCAAGTTGGAGTGGCGTGCAAATCTGAAGTACAGCGATGGGGGGGGGGTCTCTGTTTACAGCCCTCCACAAAGCACTTCAGTATAATTTTAAAAATGCTTTATTATGCTGTTGGGAACCCTGGCTGTCAGGGTTCGAGGTCCGTGAACCCCCTTGACCACCGCGGATGATGACACAAGCTTACACCTGTGACCAGGAATCTAAGTGGCACCCGATCTTCACCATTGCCCGCCTCAAAGCAGGATGGTCTTGTTTTGCGGCGTGCTGTCACCAGGGTCAGGTCCGGGGTCACAACGGGAGATCAGGGCAGCCACAAGGAACACAGTAGGAAGCTTTCTTATAGGCAAGTAGCACTAAGATCCGGCGGGGCTGCTGGGAGAAGTTGGCTATTAAGGTAAACCCGGACGTGGCCAGAGTCAATCAGCGGTGCACTGGCCCTTTAAGCACGCGAGTGCCGGTGCGCGCGCACCCTTGGGAGCGGGGACGTGTGCGCTGGCCAGCAGACACGAGGAGAGGTGAGTTCATACGTAACGGGTCGCCGTCATGGAGAGGGGCGCGGGTGTACCTGCGATCCGAGACATGGATCGCAGGGGCACCTGTGACACTGGCTAAGTGAGGAGAGGCCCTATAAGTAGATATTTTTAGTTTGGGGGTCTGAATTGCCATGATTTCCCTTTAAGGCAGATTAAAAGGAATACTGGACACAATTGCCTCTGAAGACATCTTACTACCCCAGTAGCTTAACTATCACAATGGCGTTTCCCAGTGTCAAAAACCTTTAAGGGCTTCCCTGCCTGTCAACCTCGCACTGGTCATGGGGGATGCCGATCGTTCCCATGGCACCACTGGGGTGCGATGAAGGACCCAAGGGTGCCTTCAGTTAGATCATGCTTTCAGCCTATGCTGTACAAGGTGTCATATGTTTTGCGGGATGAGCTAATGTTTTCAGTTATACCATTTACAGATCTGTACAACCTTTTGATTACTATTTATTACAATTTATACAGATGGCAAAGTGCAGAATCTTCCTCCCTATGGCTTATTTTATAGTTATAATTATTTTTAATATTTTGGCTTCCCTTCCTGTCAAGCCCCACCCCGGGCTGGGTGCGCGGTGAACCCAAGGCTGTCTTCAGAAGGTGCCTGTTAGGTCCCTGGAGAGATGTGTAATCAGACCTCACACTGCTGTGTTCTGTGCTCTCTGCAGCCAGTGTTATGTATTGTCCCTATGCATCTACATTATATTGGAGTATATCACTAAGATGTCCCACATCATAAATGCTCCATCCAAAAAAAAATCACAGAAATCTTTGTAACAATGCTAACTCGTAGAATAAAGTATTATTATGCTATACATGGTTATAGCATAAAAATGTTATATGTGCTATACATTGGTAAAAAATAAATTACAGAAACTTTTTTATTTTGCAGTCCTGCCAAATAAATTGATGGGGTATTTCCTGCCCCCACAAAAAAATAGTGTTACTTTAAAGTTGCATAAAAAAAACCTTCTTATTAAGTACACCTCTAAAAAAAACTTAAGAAGCATTAAGCTATCAAAGACCCCCCTACCCCCCAATTAAAACCATATGTAAGTGGCAAAACAGTCAGCGATTGGTGTATGCAATGTACTCTGCACTGCTTATACATTCTTGTTTCCCAATCTCCATCTGGGTTATTTCTGCAACTTCTTTTGTAAAATTACCTGTATGAGCCAATGTATATGTATTTTTTAAAATTTACACCAAATTGTAATTTTTTTTTTTTATAAATAAGTGCATAACTTATGAACCAAAATATAATGTGTAAGTACAACATGTCATGAAAACAGTGTCTGAAAAAATGTCAGCAAGTTACAGTGTTTTATGGTTATAACTGAATATAATGACACATGGCAAATTTGAAAAATCAGATCCTAAAGGTGAAAATGAGCTGTGTTCATTGATCTGGGGTTAATTCACGGCAGATGCTTGAATGGTATATAGCTTACCAAATGCTGTTTCAAATAGTTTGACGGGTGCAGTTTTGTAAATGATGGGATTTGCAAGGAGTTTCTAATAAATCCAACTTGTAAAACCCCTTTAGAGCAAAGCTCTAAAGATCTGAACACCTTTCAGATCATGCTTCACTCATGACTCAGTGTGGTGGAATCATCCAGAAAATCAACTTTAAGGTGAAATGTAAATCGTTTGTATAGAGTCAAGGTCTCCCTGCCTCAGAAAGCCCCCTTTACTGTAATTGATGGCCCTGCATCCAGAGGCATCACTCCTTGACTTTATACAACCAACTTACATCTCATTTCAAAGTTGATTTTCTTGGCCTCCAAAATAATTGAATAAGATATTTTCACAAAATTGCTGTTCGAATTGTAAGCCTTCGAATGAACTAATAAAATAACATTAAAATAATGATGCCAACGTCTGACATATGTTAATTAGTAAATGGTTTGGGCTTCTAGACTAACTGTATGATAAGCATAACATTTAGAAATCAGTAAATTGCGAATTTTTCTTGTACTTGTAATCACCCCCTGAAAGCACCATCTACCATAATACTGCAAAGAATACAACAGGATATGCTAATACTACAGAGCAGCACAGAACAAAATATAACTCCAGAAACAGCACATACTTATTGCATTTTGATGATAAATGTGTTCACAATAGAGGGCGTACTTGTTTATGTGTAAAAGACATTCAAGAAATTCTGCAGTGTATCAGTGAATTGCTCATGCAGAATAAATATTGTATTTCTAGTTCTCCACTTTATGGCTCCGTAAATGCACCACAAATAATTAATTAGTTCTGTTTAGCATGCAATAAACAGATATTTCAAGGATTATAATAATGTGCTAGTGCAAACCCTTCCAGCAAACAAGCAGTGTCTACTCACACATGCACTGTAGTCCACTCCCATTCACAAGTGACTTTGTGCATAAAGTG
Organism: Engystomops pustulosus; assembly: GCF_040894005.1. Lineage (NCBI taxonomy): Eukaryota > Metazoa > Chordata > Amphibia > Anura > Leptodactylidae > Engystomops > Engystomops pustulosus. The sequence goes on from NC_092411.1 coordinate 173,900,414, forward strand.
CATTTGGCGTGACTTGAGAAGCACCCTGGCACCAGTTCATGCCCATTGCAGTTTATCGTTTTGTCCATCTGATCTCTGCCTTTCTCTCTTGGTTGCTCCTTTATCTTACCCTAGAAGATGAGAGAGATAATATTAAAGCATATTAATATCAAAAATGCATTCACTTATTGGCCTAGGTCAGTGGTGGCAAACCTATGGCACTTGGAGCCCTCTCTGTGGGCACCCAGGCCATTACCCAGCCACTCAGGACTCAAGACTTCCTCCTGCAGTCACAGGCAGCCCTGGACATGCCACGTTCTGCGCTATTTTAAATTACCTTGACGTGCAAGGAGGTGTGGACAGAACCGGATTATCATTGGAGGCCCTTCTCCGGGCCTTTGATTCATGCTCTTATGTGGATCTTAAAGGGAAGCTACAATGATAATCCGAATATCTCCTTCTTTCTACTGTATTGGTGTCCTCAACGCGCCAATAAGTTTGAACCTGTGACAGAGCATGGAGCAATTAGCCATTTTAAATTGGCATTTTGGTTGTAGTTTGGGCACTCAATCTCTAAAAGGTACGCCATCACTGGCCTAGGTGGAGAGACATAATATTTTAAATTGTGGTATAAGTCCTATTTCCATATGACTAAGTTTATGCTTTTACCCTACAAGGCTCCACACATTTTCTTTAAAAAAAAAATAATGTTTCATTATAAGGTTAAAAAAAAATAACAAAAACTGCAAAAATGTGGTATCTCCATGATCATACAGACCCAAAGAATAAAGGGGATTTGTCATTAGGTGAAAGCTGTAAAAATAAAGTTTGTCAAAAAATAATGCAACCATTCTTTTTTGTCAATGCTCTAGGGTTGTTAGAATTTAGGAAGTTATCCTGTGGGAATTTCCAAATCTCTAGGGGTCCTGTTCTCACTAATGGGTGGAACAGCCAGACATTCCATTCAATTTTATGGGAGTGCCTGAATTGGTTAGCACTGCACTTGGCTATTTCTGAAATTCTCATTGATTGTGATTGGGAGTTCCAGAAATAGCTGAGCGCTATGCTCAGCAATCTTTTGAGTGCTCCCACAGACTTTAATGGAAGTGGAAGGACGCATGGTCGTCTTGCCACTCCACCCCTTAGTGATAATAGGATCCTCATTCTCTGGATTATTAGGGGGCATTTAGACCCTCACAGATTAGAGGATAGGGGATAGCTTCAAAAATTGGTAGAACCCTTTTAATAAAAACTTTTCCAGCGTCCCTGTAATTACACAGAATATAAAATAGTAGAATATTAAATAGTGCTTTTAAGAAGTTGCCTTTGTCCTGTAAAAAAGAGACCTCATACTGCTTTATAAAAGGGAAAATAAAAAAGTCACTTACATACTAGCATGTGCCTCCTGAAACTAATTTAGCTTTTTAATAACTTAGTTTTTGAATAAAGCATCTTATAATTATACAAATTAGCTTCAGGGGCTACTGTTTACATCAGGGGCTTCTGGCTCTGTTATTTGTTAATTATAGTTTATAGTTTTATCATTGTTATCACTACAAGCTTGGAGGTGTGCAATTATATTGGGGCACATTCACAAAGAATGGTCCAAACTGCATTAAGTGTGGCTTGCCTGTGTATAACGCAGGGTGTGCCAGATTCAAGATTTCTGGCACCCGTTCTTCATGAATCTGGCGCTCCCTGAACTGGCACCACTTTTTTTCTGTTTTTTTTTCTGGTTTATCTTTAACATGCGATACACTTCAGTCGGACTTGCATGTTAAATCAGGCGCGCGGTCCAACTGAGCACTGGAACGCTCCCTGATTTGTGTCGCTTGATGTCTAGTGCAGCTGTACCACAAAACGGTTGTGTGTGACACATTTGTGGTGCAGACACTTCTTAAATACCTGTGGAAGCAGTTTATACTAGAAAGAACACGCAAAGTCCACCAGAAAACTGCCGCAAAGCCCATAGTGATTGTGCCCCAGTGTTCCTTGGGGCAGCTAGGCATGTTTGGTTATTTTTTATTTTAGTATTCTTTTTGTATATTTACCATATTTTTGGACTATAAGAATCTTATATTAGGTATCACAGACAGACACTGAAAATAAAAATAAATATTGAACAGCTAATGATTCCCTAGTTTTTAAAGGAAGAAGAGAGTTCATTGTACATAACTTTAGTGGACTAGCCTGGAGCCTTTTTTCTTGGTATTCTAGGCTCAATAACGAGAATAAACTGCTACTCAGGAACATGCTATTTGTTTACTTCATACACATTTATACTGCAGTGTACATTTACACACATCCCTGGATGTAAGTAACTTAGGCCACATCTTTCATGAGGATAAACCAACTGACATTCTGGTGTGCCCCCCCCCCAATCTGGTAGAATCTACTGTTCTTTATGCTTCGTATGCCCTTGTATTTAAGAAAAAAACAAGCTTCCAAAATGATGCAAATGAGCCTGAGAGGCTCCAGGCTCCATTACAACCTATGGAATCTGGAGCCCCTCATGCTCATTTGCATAATTTTAAAGGCCTTTTTTTGTAAAAACCTGGGAATAAGAAGGTAAAAGAAGAGCATATGGCACACATAGCAGCATGTAAGTGTGCTTGGATCACAATTCTTGATCCTTGTGGTAGAAGTCCTCTAAGAGTGTCAACTAGTGAGATGGATAGAGAAAATGTTTAATCTATAGTATTAAAAAAAAATACATCTTTGTATAGCACTATCAGATTCCACAGCGCTTTTCAGATAACAGGGTACATATACAAATAAAATAAGACATAACGGAGCAATAAAATTGTCAGATGAAACAATAGGAATTAGAACCCTGTTTACATAAGTTTAAAGTCAGGATAAAGGGATGACACAGATGGTGACAGTACTTGGGAGAAGTCATGGAGATGAGAGTGGGGGGCTCAAATTAAAGATGAAAATAATCTTGGATAGTTGGTAGATTAAAGAGCACGGGTTAGGATAGACCAAGATGAAGGAAACAGGTATTTACAGTATGTGCAGCATTGTTCAGATCTTTAAGGATCATAAGTTGAATTCGGAAAGCAATTAGAAGCCAGTGCAGTGACCGGCATAGATTTGAGGCATCTGTGTGACATCTGGATTGATAGAGGTGTCTGGCGACTGTTTTAAGAATAGATTGTAGTGGTGCGAGTTTTGTGGAAGACTTATTTGTAGTGAGTTCTAGTAATGAAGAAGAAAGGGATCAGAGCAACAATTTGGGTTTTTGAGGTCTCCATAGTTAGAAAAGGGCAGATTATGGAAATGTTTGCACAATCCAAAGACATTGAGCCTGCTGCCCCTGAGTTACGAAGATACCTCGATGGTAATGCAGATGCCATAGTTAGGTCACTTAATAGATGGTGAATAAACCGGAAGTTTAGTTTAAGGAAGATTAAGCTTTCGATAGAGGACATGAGAAAGCAGATAGACAGTCCCTGGTGTTGTGCAATAAGGCAGAGGTAATGTTATGTGCAGAAGTATATAGCTGTATATCATCAGCATAAAGATGGTATTGAAAATCAAATCTGCTAATCTTTTGCCAATGGGGCAGTATGGATAGAAAAGAACACTGGACCTAGGCTTGAGCTCTGAGTATGGCAGTGAGTGACGGAGAAGTCGGGAGATATCCAAAATAGTAGACACTTAAAGCGCAGTCAGAGAGATGAGAAAAACCAAAAAAGCAAAATATCCACCAGGCCAGTAAAGTGAATCATTCTGTGTAGGAGCTGGTGGACCACAGCATCATGTGCTGCTGAGAGATCCATAAGAATTAGGAGAGACTAGTCACCTTTGGATTTTGCAGCAAGGAGATCATTGGAGATGTAAGAAAGAGAAATTTCACAGTGTAGAGACCAGATTGTAAGGTGTTGAGGAGAGAGTGGAGAGAAATGTGAAATTCATAAAGTCTGCACTCCTGGAGCACTGCCAAAGGAAATGGGTTTGTGCCGTTTTTCAAGGTGCTTTCATCTTATCCAGGGCTTTTGACAATATGGTTATAATGGTTAATAGCCTGTTTGGGACACGTAAAAGAGGAGAAGGGGGCCACATGCCAGGAATGTTTCTGTGAGTTGGTGAGCATTAATAGCACACGGGTTTGGGTATGTACCATGGGTTGGTGGATTCTGAGAAGATGAAGAATTGTTGACAGTAAAAGAAGGAATGTAATGATGTGAAAGTGAGAATAAAGTGTTAATAAAGATTATAAAATCTACCATGATGAGGGTTGTAATCTCACGGGATAGACCGTTTGGAAACCAAGAAGCATAGTGGTCAAGGAACTGCAAGGGTGAGCCAGGAGGATCATATACTAAAAGCACATGAAGGGAGAATGGGCAGAAAAGCTGGAGGACCTCAAAAGAAGGGAAGGTGAGACAGGATACAGGAGGAATGACCTAGAAAGTGCACCAAGGTGAAAGGAGTACCCCTCCTCCCTATTCTCAGAACTAATGCAGTTAGAGAAATGTAAACCATCATAGGACAGATGCCAAAATGAGACATGGAGGAAAAACACTAAAATAAGATCACATAATTTTATTACACATGATTAAAAGTACAACATAACAAATGGTAAAAAAATATTTAGACAAGAAATTGAGGTGAATACCATAACTAACGGCCTTCTGGGCAGTATTTGTGCCTCATTTATTACTGACTTGCACAGTGCAGGGTGCACCTGATTAATGAAGACTGTGTGCCAGTATTGATGAATGTGGGCCAATATCTCAAATTGAGTACTAAGGAATCACAAATGTACACAGATACCAAGTGAAGGACAAAGTGTATCAATTACAAAAATGTATGAAATTGCTTATTAAAAACCTCAAACATATATATAACAAAAAGGTAAAGTGCAAATCAGTATATGCACAATTATGTGTGCCTGATATATGAAGTAACAAGGGTACTAATGCAAAAGACACACAAAGCACATATAATATGGACTATGGCCCAGATTTATTAAAGCCCCTGTGACAATTTTCTTTTTGACTTTGCACATTCTTTTCAGTGCAAACTGCTTGCACATGTATTTAAGAAGTTACAAAAAGTTCTGCACTGAAAAGGGCAAAGTCAGACACATTAATCATGCAGTGTACAACAGAATAGTTTTGCACGCTCTATGCAACAAAAAATAAAGTTGATGCATTCTCTCGGAGGAGTGCAGGGGGCGCCAGATTCATAAAGAACATGCTCCACAACTCATAAATCTGGCGCATACTGAACAGCTCACAGGCAATCTGCAGTATAAACAAAAAAGTGTGAAACTACTGAAAATATGTCTTATATTCTAGGTTCTTCAAAGTAGTCACCTTTAGCTTTGATTACTGCTTTGCACACTCTTGGCATTCTCTTGAAGAGCTTCAATAGGTAGTCACCGAAATGTTCTTCCAACAGTCTTGAGGGAGTTCCCAGAGCTAATTAGCACTTGTTGGCCCATTTGCTTTCACTCTGCCATCCAGCTCACCCCAAACCATCTCGATTGGGTTCAGGTATGGTGACTGTGGAGGCCAGGTCATCTGGCGTAACACCCCATCACTCTACTTTTCGGTCAATTAGCCCTTACACAGCCTGAAAATGTGTTTGGCGTAATTGTCCTGTTGAAAAATAAATGATGGTCCAACTAAGCGCAAACTGGATGGAATAGCATGTCGCTGCAAGACGCTATCATAACCATGCTGGCTCAGTATACCTTCAATTTTGAATAAATCCAGTGGCACCAGCAAAGCACCCCCACACCATCACACCTCCTCCTCCATGCTTCATGTAGGGAACAAGGCATGAACTATCAATTTGGTCACCTTTTCTGCGTTGCACAAAGACACGGTGTTTGGTACCAAAGATCTCAAATTTGGACTCATCAGACCAAAGCACAGATTTCCACTGGTCTAATGTCCATTCCTTGTGTTCTTTAGCCCAAACAAGTCTCTTCTGCATGTTGCCTGTCCTTAGCAGTGGCTTCATAGCAACTAGTTTACCATGAAGGCTGTTGCACACAGTCTTCTCTTAACTGGTTCAGGACCGGGCCCTATCCTGTTTTTTCATTTCCATTTTTATGCAGCAAAGACTTGCCGGCTATGGAAAGGGCTCAGCCCGCCTTTTTGAAGCTCCCGTCATTTTGAAGCTGCCGGCAGCCGGCTGCAATATGCAGCAAAGACTTACCGGCTATGGAGAGGGCTTAGCCCGTGAGCCCTCTCCATGCACCGGGACCCGATCGCCGCCATGAATACACGGCGAGTGGTCGTGAACGTGCTAACAGTTGTTGTAGAGATGTGTCTGCTGCTAGAACTCTGTGTGACATTGAACTGGTCTCTAATCTGAGCTGCTGTTAACCTGCGATTTACGAAGCTGGTGACTCGGATTAACTTTCCCTCTGCAGCAGGGGTGACTCTTGGTCTTCCTTCCCTGGGGCGGTCGTCATGTGAGCCAGTTTCTTTGTAGCGCTTGATGGTTTTTGCAACTGCACTTGGGGACACTTTCAAAGTTTTCCCATTTTTCGCACAAAGAGACCTTCATTTCTTAAAGTAATGATGGGCACTTGTTTTTTGCTGTTTTTTTCTAGCCATAAATCAAATTCTAACAGTGTATTCAGTAAGACTATGTATCCACCTGACTTCTGCACAACTCAACTGATTGTCCCAAACTCATTTATAAGGCAAGAAATCCCACTTATAAAACCTGACAGGGCACACTTGTGATGTGAAAACCTTTTCAGGTGACTTCTTCTTGAAGCGCATCAAGAGAATGCTAAGAGTGTGCAAAGCAGTAATCAAAGCAAAAGGTGGCTACTTTGAAGTACCTAGAATATAAGACATATTTTCAGTTGTTACATGATTTTTTGTTAAGTATATGCAACATCCCCCACCGGGGCCTAGCCTTTTCTCGGGGCCTGGAGTCAGCCGGGGCCCGCAGTACCTGAGTGGCTGGCGGTTGCGGCCTAAGCACGCTTGTGTCACGGTGCTTGGTATGGGGAACCGGAGGGCTGTCCTACAGCCTGGCAGGTCTCCAGCAGGGTGGTGTTGGCAAGAAATGATGAGGGAGAGGCTGCTATAGCGGATCTCCCTGGGGCAACCCTTTGGTGTCTAGAGTATGAGTCTCTGTGTGGTGGACAGGGTGCCTGTGATGATGGCAGCCGTAGTAGCAGGGACTAGACGGAGGCAGAGGTTGAACGAAAACAACTTACAGTTCTTTATTGGAACCGACAGGAACCGCAGCAACGTGCCTTTAACAGAATGGTAGTGGATTGCTGAGATGCAGCTGGAGGAAGCCACAGGAGGTAGATCGCCAGCCTGGATGCAGAGGGCAGGCTGGGAGGTAGCTGTGTCCTAATAGGAAGCTTCAGCTTGTCCTGGAGTGCTTCAGGTATCACCCTTGAAGGTAGGATGATACCCCTTTCCTCACTAACTCTAATCTATTAGCTCCACTCTTCAGAGGCAGGGGCTAGGCTCTTCCTGCTCTGGTATGGTATGCTGGCTGAATAGAGTCTGGACTGGGATAATCCAGTTTGCTTCTTCTCATCTGAGCTAGGCTAAACTAAACTCTTCTGGTGTCCTGCAGACCCTCAGGTCTGACCAGGACTGGTCTCTTCTCCCTCCTGGGAGAGACTGCTCTCTAGAACATTCCTGGCCAGGGGTTTTGTAACTCCTCTGGTCAGGTGGTGGCTGCTCCTCCAATCACATCTCAGCTTACAGAGGACAGGATGTAACACAGATCATTGGATAATAGAATCTTATATCATACACAAATTAACTTCTGCCTTGCCAGGCAGGATTAACCACTGCAATGTCCCCTATGTCCGATAAGGACCATGTAGTGTAATGTGGTTACATGCAGGTGGGGCGTATTCGCAAACACTCCCTCGCTTTGCATCGGCGAGGGTGTTGCATACCCCGGGGCCATTGAAAGAGCCGCCCTCGGCTCGACTACAGATGGCTTGGGGGCACAGAGGTGGATACGGGCACTTCGGGGAAGTGCAGGCTATGTGAGGTGTAGGGACAAACCGCCCATGGTCCTGGAGACAGGCACCTGGGTTGGTGTCGGACTAAGACAAAACATGTAAGTGCTTGACAGTTGGTCGCTGACGCCATTAAACCGAACTGTACAGTAGGAAAGGTGTGGTGTCATGTCCTGTAATCCACTCCTTGCACCAGGGCCTGTATATTTGTTATATAAACACTTCTTCCCTAGCGACAAATATATAGTGTGTATATCCGCATTGCGACACGAGTACCTCCTGACTGACATCCTTACCCATAGTATGGGTGGCATCCAGGTGCTAACTCTGTAACACCCCCGGTCCCCGAAGGACCCGCAGTTTACGGACTACCCCCATGTGCAAACCTCGGTTTGGGGGATAAGGTAGCGGTCAGTGTTTTACAAAAAGACGGTCCGACACAGCCACACTACAACCTGTAAAGCCTATGAAAGGGTGAATGCAGACTACTGGCATATATTTTGACAGTGTGCAAACAGGTTAACTCACATTGGTTTAGAAGCCCAATGGGTACACATCTTATAACATTACAATGTTACAGATAGATAGGCTACTCAGGGTAGCAAAATAGTAAATATCTCTTTTCCTGCAAAGGAAAGGCATGGAAGTGCAAACATAATGGGGGTCATTTACTAAGGGCCCGATTCGCGTTTTCCCGACGTGTTACCCGAATATTTCCGATTTGCGCCGCTTGTACATGAATTGCCCCGGGTTTTTGGCGCACGCGATCGGATTGTGGCGCATCGGGGCCGGCATGCGCGCGACAGAAATCGGGGGGCGTGGCCGAACGAAAACCCGACGTATTCGGAAAAACCGCCGCATTTAAAAACCGAAAATGTGTCGCTTGGGGAGCGCTCACCTTCACCTTCTATGGGATGGTGCATTCCGGGGCGTTAAGATTATTTTCGGCGCTGCAGCGCCACCTGGTGGACGGCGGAGGAACTACCATCTTAAATCCCAGCCGGACCCGAATCCTGTGCAGAGAACGCGCCGCTGGATCGCGAATGGGCCGGGTAAGTAAATGTGCCCCAATGTCCGTACCTAAAAGGAAAGGCATTAAGTGCAAAATAATAATAAATTACATGGCAACTTTTCCTGGTAGTATCCGGCGAAAGTCTCACAGAAGGTCTTTAATGACAAAGTTCATCTTCTGGGTACAGCCCTTGAGGTGGGGAAAAGTGCCATAAAATATGCAAAGGGTCTCCTCTATGTGTAGAGGGACAGAGTCCTTTGGAAAGAATCTCTGCTGTGGCAGAGGAAGGGTGCTATCATAGCACATGACAGTGGAAAATCTCTTGGCTGAGATAAATAAGGGTGAGAGTCTCAGGACAGTTTCTGGCTCTGTAGGGATAATGGAAATAAATATACATATGTACACAGTACCTGAAGAAGGCTTTCAGCCCATCAGGGGTTACTCGGCATCGCTGGGTTCAGCAGAGACAGGATCCAGCTCCAGCAGGGAATCCTGTGCATCCCCAGCGGGGGAAGGTGCCGGCTGGGGACACCCGGTGGCAGTAGCGGGTACTGCAGGTGCAGCAACATCCTCCGGACCTTCAGGGGGAGGAGCGCTGTCGCCCAGGGTGTCGGCTGTTCCAGCCGGGGGCTCAACTGAGCCAGGGACCACAGAGGGGTCCAGCAATAAATAGATAGGAACCTGCGGCAGCGCCGCGGCTCCTTCCAGCTCCGGTTCTTCTGGGGCCGGGTCGTCACCCCATTGGTAACCGACAAGTGGAGAAGTGGGCCTCGTCGGAACCTCCGGACAAGGTTCACTAGCCGGGATGTCTTCTCCCACAGAAGAGCCGCGGGACCTGGCAATGCTCCCGGCAGGGGAGACGGTGGGGGTGGCGCCCTGGATCATGCCCGGCCCATGGATGGCAATGGGACCCGTACTCACGATCACCGTGGATGGAGCATTCACGTGGGTCACCGCCCGGGGACTCGCAGCCGAGGAAGAAGAAGTGTTCGGGGATTCCGGCCACTCGTCGTCCTCATACAGCTCGTCGTACAATGGGTAGCGGTCCTCCTCGGTGTCCGGGATCCTGATCACACCAGCCGCCCATGGCCCTCGGGGCCCCTCCTGCAGGGAGAACTCAATACACTCTCCCGGTCTCAAATTGTGGAGCCTTTCCTGAAGGTCAGGCCCCTTGACGGACCGGCAGGGAATAAATACCTCCCGTCCGGTGTAGTCCTGGGTGGCGAAGCCATAGCCACGCTGCCGGTTGAAGTACCGGACCATGCCGGTGGTGCGATTCTGTTCCACCCAGGCTCCAGCTGCAGACCGGCCGGCCATGTAACGCTGGGCCTCCTTCTCGCGGCGTCGCTGTTCTGAAACAGCGTCTCAGAGTCTCTGGCGGACGGCCTCACCTCGGCCTCGAGGCTGCGGAGGTACCGGTGCTGGGGCTCGTGGCTCCGGTGCAGGCTCGGATCTCCGTGGTTGTCGGGCAGGTGCGGGAGCAGCTGGAGGGTCAGGAACCGTCACAGCAGGGCTAGCAGGCCGAACAGCAGGGACAGTAGGCCTCGGAGCAGGTGGCACGGCAGCAGTAGGCCCAGGCGCTGGCTCGGCAGGAGTCGAGGCCTCCCCACGTGGCGCCTCCACGTGGGCCCGCGGTACCGGCATGGTAACCGGGAGAGGCACGAGGAACCGCCCGGGTGGTAATTGGTACTCCGTCACCGTCTCGACATACCTCCTGGTGACGAAGGCTCAGGTCAGTCCTCGATGCAGCCGGTGCCCAGCAAAGGGCCTCCGGACCGGCTGAGCAGAGACCACAACCATGGTCTCCAAAACCTCGAAGAACTCGGGACGCTCCACGGAAGGGAATGGCGGAGGACCCCACATGATGTTGACCTCACTGTCCAAGATCCGCACGAGTTCTGGCGTTTCGTTGAGGCGGGGCAGGAAGTCCGCTTCGTGCCAGAAGGAGGAGTCCAAGTCCTTCCTGCCAAGAGCTGTGGCGGGCTCTAATTTTTCCTGCGCCACAGGAGGCGGGGTTCGCGCCCTTCGCGCGTGGGTGGAGCTTGGTGTGTCGTCTGGGTTTCCCGCCAGTGAAGGTTTTGGCGGGCTGGAATTACTTGCTGCGCCACAGTTTCTGAGGTAAAATCTTCAGGCGCGGCAGCGCCGGATGCAGCAGAGCTGGTACAGTTCTTGTAGGGATTAACCTCTTGATTGCTGGAGCGGCGCTCGACAGCGCGTGGCAGCATTAACACAGTTCAATCCAGAAACACACAATCACTTGGGCCTAAACCCGGATGGCAGCAGGGTTAGGCAGCACAGTCTTTTCAATAAAGGATAGTCCTTAATGCCGGAATAAGGCACAGAAGTATCAATCCTGTTCGTGACGCCACTTGCAACATCCCCCACCAGGGCCTAGCCTTTTCTCGGGGCCTGGAGTCAGCCGGGGCCCGCAGTACCTGAGTGGCTGGCGGTTGCGGCCTAAGCACGCTTGTGTCACGGTGCTTGGTATGGGGAACCGGAGGGCTGTCCTACAGCCTGGCAGGTCTCCAGCAGGGTGGTGTTGGCAAGAAATGATGAGGGAGAGGCTGCTATAGCGGATCTCCCTGGGGCAACCCTTTGGTGTCTAGAGTATGAGTCTCTGTGTGGTGGACAGGGTGCCTGTGATGATGGCAGCCGTAGTAGCAGGGACCAGACGGAGGCAGAGGTTGAACGAAAACAACTTACAGTTCTTTATTGGAACCGACAGGAACCGCAGCAACGTGCCTTTAACAGAATGGTAGTGGATTGCTGAGATGCAGCTGGAGGAAGCCACAGGAGGTAGATCGCCAGCCTGGATGCAGAGGGCAGGCTGGGAGGTAGCTGTGTCCTAATAGGAAGCTTCAGCTTGTCCTGGAATGCTTCAGGTATCACCCTTGAAGGTAGGATGATACCCCTTTCCTCACTAACTCTAATCTATTAGCTCCACTCTTCAGAGGCAGGGGCTAGGCTCTTCCTGCTCTGGTATGGTATGCTGGCTGAATAGAGTCTGGACTGGGATAACCCAGTTTGCTTCTTCTCATCTGAGCTAGGCTAAACTAAACTCTTCTGGTGTCCTGCAGACCCTCAGGTCTGACCAGGACTGGTCTCTTCTCCCTCCTGGGAGAGACTGCTCTCTAGAACATTCCTGGCCAGGGGTTTTGTAACTCCTCTGGTCAGGTGGTGGCTGCTCCTCCAATCACATCTCAGCTTACAGAGGACAGGATGTAACACAGATCATTGGATAATAGAATCTTACATCATACACAAATTAACTTCTGCCTTGCCAGGCAGGATTAACCACTGCAATGTCCCCTATGTCCGATAAGGACCATGTAGTGTAATGTGGTTACATGCAGGTGGGGCGTATTCGCAAACACTCCCTCGCTTTGCATCGGCGAGGGTGTTGCATATATAATTCCACATGTGTTAATTCATAGTTCTGATGCCTTCAGTGTGAATCTACAATTTTTATAGTCAGGAAAAAACAAAAAACTCTTTAAATGAGAAGGTGTGTCCAAACCTTTAATCTGTAATGTATACACGGCATAAAACCATCAAAATTACCGGCACAAAAACCACCAAGTTGTCAGCTGGCTGTTTTTGTGCAGGTAATGCATTGGGCCACTTGTTCTATTCTGAGGGTTTTATGCAGGATATTTATAAATAGTCTGTATTATATGTTCTTTGTGTCGCTTTTGTATTATTATCCTTATTATTTGACATAGTAGGCATATCTTTGGTGGGGCAGCAATTTCTTTGCCTGGTAATTGCTTACAATTTAACCCCAGTTAGAGATAACATACAGTCTCACAGCAGAGCTATAAGTGGCATGTTAACATCTTGGATGTTCCTACAGTTACCCGGACTTTTCAGTATCATCTTTAACTTCTTGGGGCAGATTTATCAAGCTGTCTGAAAGTCAGAATATTTCTAGTTGCCCATGGCAACCAATCACAGCTCCCTTTTAAAATATTCATGAGCCCTGGTAAAATTAAAGCTGAGCTGTGATTGGTTTCCAAGGGCAACTAGAAATATTCTGACTTTCAGACAGCTTGATAAATCTGCCCCCTTGTGTCAATTAGTAGGTGCTATTCGCCTAAGGCTACATTCACACTAACGTATGGAGGACGTATATACGGCCAACGTATATACGGCCGATATACGTCCTCCATAGACGTCAATGGGCGCACGGCGCCCTACGGGAGCGGTACGGTGCAGCACACGTGCGGCACCGTACCGCTCCGTACCCGGAAAAAGATAGGACCTGTCCTATCTTACTCCGTGGTACGGCGCCGTGCGCCATTAATTCCTATGGTTCGCTCACCTCCTCCTCCTCTCCCCGTACACTGCCGTTGCCTGCTACGGTACGGTACTCGCGGGCAACGGCAGTGTGAATATAGCCTTAGTCTGATGTAGTTGGAAATTTTGTTCTAGCCTTCAGGCAATTTAATTATTTTCAGAACGCTACTGCTGGTTGCTTATGCCCTAGGTAGGGGGACCTTAAAGCAGAGCATATTGGGAACGGTGTTTGGCAGGAGCAAATTAGCCCATTCTTCCTTTCCTAGGAAGCCACTCTTTTTTCAGTGTATATCCTCCATTTTACTGAGGAATAAGCAAGTGTATGAGAAATCTTACTGGAGGATTACATACACTTTTTTAACCACATACTTCTAGATGAAATGGTGCAAATGAAAGATTTCCTGGCACAAACATTAAAGCGGTGGTGCAGTATTTTTTTTAAAAAAAAGTTATGTATACCTAGGGGAGCTTTAAAAAAAAAAACATTTTATACTCCTTATACTGATGACTTCCTCACATTCCTCTGTACTTCACTGCCAGGCCGGGCCTTTCAGAGGACAGCGATACCGTCCTGACCACTTGCACGCGTGCCTGCTTTAATCTGGAAGACACCACCAGCCTCTGTAAACAAACAGAGGCTTGGCAGTGACTTATGGCACTTGGGGAAACGGGAATGCCAGAGGATGTTTATTGTTTTCATGGCCCCCTAGCCATATATAGCTTTTTTTTTTTAAATCCCGGACAACCCCTTTTAACTTATAGCTGTGATATAGTATGAAAGTAGGCTTATGTTTTGGCAGTAATCGGATAATAAGACTTGTTTCTAAAAGTATCAGTGCATACTGTAAATATATTCCACACAGTCACTATTACGTTAACAGAGACACTTCAGCCATTTTAGTTCCATTTTGTACCTTATCTTTTTGCCAGGATCCGGTAACCCTGTTCTTTAGAGAGCTAAGTCTTCTTTTCACTTTTGTCCCTCTTTCCACTTTTTCAGGTTTCCCTGCATCCTCTGTCCTTTATGTTGGGGAAAAGGAAATAAATATGTAAGCAACATTTAGCATTTTACAGCTTCACCAATAGCCTATAATATGCATAGGCTAATGTTTCCATATTTTCCAGATCTGAAAATATTTCATGGAAAAGTGGAGCTCCAGTATCAGGATACATAGGCTAACATATTGGGGTTTTGCATTGCCTGCAATTTTCTAATAACTCACTGCAAGCAAAATAGAACAAAATAACAGCATGGCATTTTTAGTTCAAACCATCCAAAAACTACAAACATTGTATAATAAAACTTTATTTTATTGATAAAAAAAAAATGTATTATATCTAGAGATGAGCGAACATACTCGTCCGAGCTTGATGCTCGATCGAGCATTAGCGTACTCGTAACTGCTCGTTGCTCGGACGAGTATTTCGCCCGCTCGAGAAAATGGCAGCTCCCGCCGTTTTGCTTTTTGGCGGCCAGAAACAGAGCCAATCACAAGCCAGGAGACTCTGCACTCCACCCAGCATGACGTGGTACCCTTACACGTCGATAGCAGTGGTTGGCTGGACAGATCAGGTGACCCTGGGATAGACTAGCCGCTGCCCGCGCTGCTCGGATCATTCTCTGTCTGGATGCCGCTAGGGAGAGAGCTGCTGCTGGTCAGGGAAAGCGTTAGGGTGTTCTATTAGCTTACTGTTAGGCAGGAGTGATTCTACAACAGCCCTTCTTAGGGCTACAATAACGTTATCCTTTTTTTTTTATTTGCTTGTGGCTGGGCTTGCTGGTACTAGTAGTACCATAGTACCATATTGTGAGGAATTAGCAGGGGGACTTGCTACCGTTGTGTTTAGCTCTTAGTGACACACATATCCACCTCAAACACCAAAGTGGGAAAATTTATTAGGGGTTTGATTTCAATTAGGCACAGTCTGCCAGTTTCTTTTTATTTTACGTTTATTTTTTTAATAACTCAGTGTCATCTCATCTTGCATAGTAGTGTGCTTTAATACTTGGCTAGAAAATAGCCATAGGAGAATCCAAACGGCTTACTTACGCCTACAGTAGCGTTATATATATTTGATTTCTGGTTGATCTGCTGGTGGCTGTAGTTGTTGCAGTGCATCTACTAGCAAATTGTGAGCAATTTGGAGTGAGACTTGCGACCACTGTGTTTTGCGCTTAGTGACGCACATATCCATCGCAAAGACCGAAGTGGGAAAATTTATTAGGGCCCGGGGTTGGATTTCAATTAGGCACAGTCTGCCATTTCCTTTTTTATTTTACGTTTATTTTTTTCATAACTCAGCATCATCTCATCTGGCATAGTAGTGTGCTTTAATACTTGGCTAGAAAATAGCCATAGGAGAATCCAAACGGCTTACTTACGCTTACAGTAGCGTTATATATATTTGATTTCTGGTTGATCTGCTGGTGGCTGTAGTTGTTGCAGTGCATCTACTAGCAAATTGTGAGCAATTTGGAGTGAGACTTGCGACCACTGTGTTTTGCGCTTAGTGACGCACATATCCATCGCAAAGACCGAAGTGGGAAAATTTATTAGGGCCTGGGGTTGGATTTCAATTAGGCACAGTCTGCCATTTCCTTTTTTATTTTACGTTTATTTTTTTCATAACTCAGCGTCATCTCATCTGGCATAGTAGTGTGCTTTAATACTTGGCTAGAAAATAGCCATAGGAGAATCCAAACGGCTTACTTACGCCTACAGTAGCGTTATATATATTTGATTTCTGGTTGATCTGCTGGTGGCTGTAGTTGTTGCAGTGCATCTACTAGCAAATTGTGAGCAATTTGGAGTGAGACTTGCGACCACTGTGTTTTGCGCTTAGTGACGCACATATCCATCGCAAAGACCGAAGCGGGAAAATTTATTAGGGCCCGGGGTTGGATTTCAATTAGGCACAGTCTGCCATTTCCTTTTTTATTTTACGTTTATTTTTTTCATAACTCAGCGTCATCTCATCTGGCATAGTAGTGTGCTTTAATACTTGGCTAGAAAATAGCCATAGGAGAATCCAAACGGCTTACTTACGCCTACAGTAGCGTTATATATATTTGATTTCTGGTTGATCTGCTGGTGGCTGTAGTTGTTGCAGTACATCTACTAGCAAATTGTGAGCAATTTGGAGTGAGACTTGCGACCACTGTGTTTTGCGCTTAGTGACGCACATATCCATCGCAAAGACCGAAGTGGGAATATTTATTAGGGCCCGGGGTTGGATTTCAATTAGGCACAGTCTGCCATTTCCTTTTTTATTTTACGTTTATTTTTTTCATAACTCAGCGTCATCTCATCTGGCATAGCAGTGTGCTTTCATACTTGGCTAGAAAATAGCCATAGCAATAGGATAGCATCGTTTGGTTTTAAAAACTAAAAAACACACAAAAAAAAAAAAAAACACAAAAAAAAGGTAAAAAAAAAATTAAAGTTATAACTCTCATTTTCAAAATGTTTAACCCGAGGGCTAGGGGTAGAGGACGAGGGCGGGGACGTGGGCGTCCAACTACTGCAGGGGTCAGAGGCCGTGGTCCTGGGCGGGGTGAGACACCACCTGCTGATGAGGGAGCAGGGGAACGCCGCAGAGCTACACTCCCTAGGTTCATGTCTGAAGTTACTGGGACTTGTGGTAGAGCACTGTTGAGGCCAGAACAGTGCGAACAGGTGATGTCGTGGATTGCCGACAATGCTTCGAGCAATTTGTCCACCAGTCAGTCTTCCACGCAGTCCACCCATGTCACCGAAATCGGCACTCCTCCAGCTCCTGCACCTCAGCCTCCTCCGCCCCAGTCTGCCCCCTCCCAGCAAAATTTGCAATTTGAACCGGCATACTCTGAGGAACTGTTTTCTGGACCCTTCCCACAGTCACAAACCACTTGTCCGGTTGCTGATGAGCAATTTTCCGATGCCCAGGTTTTCCACCAGTCGCAGTCTGTGGGTGATGATGACCTTGTTGACGTAGTGGAAGAAGTGTGTAAAGAGGTGTCCGACGATGAGGAGACACGGTTGTCAGACAGTGGGGAAGTTGTTGTCAGGGCAGGAAGTCCGAGGGGGGAGCAGACTGAGGGATCGGAGGATGATGAGGTGACAGACCCAAGCTGGGTTGAGAGGCCGGGTGAACACAGTGCTTCTGAGACGGAGGAGAGTCCTCGACCCGAACAGGTTGGAAGAGGCAGTGGTGGGGCCAGACGGAGAGGCAGGGCCAGAGCTGCTGCATCAGCGCCAAATGTGTCAACTAGTGAAGCTCCCGTGGCGAGGGCTCCTGCGGCGAGGGCTAGATTTTCAGAAGTCTGGAGGTTCTTTAAGGAAACACCGGATGACCGACGGACTGTGGTGTGCCACATTTGCCAAACCAGGATCAGCAGGGGTTCCACCACTACTAGCTTAACTACCACCAGTATGCGCAGGCATATGAATGCTAAACACCCCACTCAGTGGCAACAAGCGCGTTCACCTCCGGCCGTGCACACCACTGCTCCTTCCCCTGTGTCAGCTGATAGTCAGCCCCCTGCCCAGGACCCTGCCACAAAAACCCCATCGTCGCCTCCACGATCCTCCACAGCATCCACCAGCGTTCAGCTCTCCATACCCCAGACGCTGGAGCGGAAACGCAAATATAGTGCAACCCACCCGCACGCCCAAGCCCTTAATGTGCACATCTCCAGATTGCTAAGCCTGGAGATGCTGCCCTATAGGCTAGTAGAGACCGAGGCCTTTCGCAGCCTCATGGCGGCGGCCGCCCCTCAGTATTCGGTCCCCAGCCGCCACTACTTTTCCCGATGTGCCGTCCCAGCCCTGCACCAGCACGTGTCAGACAACATAATCCGTGCCCTGACCAACGCCGTTTCTGACAAGGTCCACCTGACCACGGACACGTGGACGAGTGCTGCCGGGCAGGGCCACTATATATCGCTGACGGCACATTGGGTTAACTTGGTGGAGGCTGGGACCGAGTCTGACCCTGCGGCTGGTCATATACTGCCGACGCCGAGGATTGCGGGGCCTACCTCGGTCCAGGTGTTTGAGGCCTACTATGCCTCCTCCTCCTCCCACCCCTCCTCCACCTCCTCCTCCGAACGACCATCCGTGGGCATGGCGCCATCAGTCGGTAGCTCTAGGCACAGCAGCAGTGCCGTCGCTAAGCGACAGCAGGCGGTGCTGAAACTGCTGAGCCTAGGCGATAAAAGGCACACCGCCCAAGAACTATTACAGGGCATCACGGCGCAGACTGATCTGTGGCTGGCACCGCTGAACCTGAAGCCAGGCATGGTTGTGTGTGACAACGGCCGTAACCTGGTGGCGGCTCTGCAACTCGGCAGACTGACACATGTGCCATGCCTGGCCCATGTGTTAAATCTGATAGTTCAGCGTTTCCTCAAGACATACCCCAATCTGTCTGATTTGCTCACGAAGGTGCGCCGCATCTGTGCGCATTTCAGGAAGTCCAGCACAGATGCTGCCACTCTCAGGGCAGCGCAGCGCCGCCTCCAACTGCCCGCTCACCGACTGTTGTGCGACGTGCCCACGAGGTGGAATTCAACACTGACCATGTTATCCAGAGTTTACCAGCAGCGCCGAGCGATTGTAGACTGCCAGATGTCAACTTCCACCAGAACTGGTAGTCAGGTCAGTCAGCTTCCTCAAGTCTACAATGAGGAGTGGACGTGGATGTCTGATATCTGTCAGGTGCTGAGTAACTTTGAGGAGTCAACACAGATGGTCAGTGGCGATGCCGCCATCATCAGCCTCACCATCCTGCTGCTTGGCCTGTTGAAAAACTTTCTGGTCAGCATGAAGTCGGAAGCTTTGCGCTCCTCACAAGAGACGGGGGAAGAAGATTCCCTTGTTGATAGCCAAAGCACCCTTAGGTCTGTTTCTCAGCGCATATCGGAGGAGGTGGAGGTGGAGGAGGATGAGGAGGAAGAGGAGGAGAATGTTGGCGAGACACAAGAGGGGACCATTGTTGAGTCCTTCACTGTTGAGCGTGTATGGGCAGAAGAAGAGGAGTTGGAGGAGTTGGAGGAGGAGGAAATGGACAGTCAGGCCAGTGAGGGGAGTGAATTCTTACGCGTTGGTACTCTGGCGCATATGGCAGATTTCATGCTAGGCTGCCTATCCCGTGACCCTCGCGTTCAAAGAATTTATTCCAGCACCGATTACTGGGTGTTCACTCTCCTGGACCCACGGTACAAGCAAAATCTTTCCACTCTCATCCCTGGAGAGGAAAGGAGTGTGAGAATGCATGAATACCAGCAGGCCCTGGTGCACCTGCTGAAACAGTATTTCCCTTCTGACAGCGCTAGCGGCAGAGTGCGTAGTTCTGCGGGACAAGTAGCGAGGGAGAGTAGGCGAGCAGGCAGCTTGTCCAGCACTGGCAAGGGTACGCTTTACAAGGCTTTTGCCAGCTTTATGTCACCCCAGCAAGACACTGTCACCTGTCCCCAGTCTCGGCAGAGTAGGGCTGATCTTTACAGAAAGATGGTGAGGGAGTACGTAGCTGACCATACCATCGTCCTAAATGATCACACAGCTCCCTACAACTACTGGGTTTCAAAGCTGGACATGTGGCACGAACTGGCGCTGTACGCCTTGGAGGTTCTTGCCTGCCCTGCCGCTAGCGTCTTGTCCGAGCGGGTTTTCAGTGCAGCTGGTGGCATCATCACCGATAAGCGTACACGCCTGTCGACTGACAGCGCTGACAGGCTGACGCTTATCAAGATGAATAAAGCCTGGATTTCTCCTAATTTCCAATCTCCACCAGGTGAAGGAAGCTCAACCTGAATAATTTATCCACTCCTCCTCCTCCTCATTTTCCTCCTTCTCCTCCTCTTTGTACAGTAAAGCAGAGGAAACTGGCTATTTTTTTACAGGGCCCACTGGCTCTAGCTATAGTACTTTATGCATTTAATTTTTATGGAGGGCCACCGACCCGGTCCTCTGTTTTAAACAATTTTTGGGAGTGCCACATACAGGCACTCAATCTATTCAATTTTTCTGGAGGGCCACCTACCTGCTCCTCTGGTTTGAAAACTTTTTTGGACTGCCACATACAGGCACTCAATCTATTCCATTTTTCTGGAGGGCCACCTACCTGCTCCTCTGGTTTGAAAACTTTTTTGGACTGCCACATACAGGCACTCAATCTATTCCATTTTTATGGAGGGCCACCTACCTGCTCCTCTGGTTTGAAAACTTTTTTGGACTGCCACGTACAGGCACTCAATCTATGCCATTTTTATGGAGGGCCACCTACCTGCTCCTCTGGTTTGAAAACTTTTTTGGACTGCCACATACAGGCACTCAATCTATTCCATTTTTATGGAGGGCCACCTACCTGCTCCTCTGGTTTGAAAACTTTTTTGGACTGCCACATACAGGCACTCAATCTATTCCATTTATATGGAGGGCCACCTACCTGCTCCTCTGGTTTGAAAACTTTTTTGGACTGCCACATACAGGCACTCAATCTATTCCATTTTTATGGAGGGCCACCTACCTACTCCTCTGGTTTGAAAACTTTTTTGGACTGCCACATACAGGCACTCAATCTATTCCATTTTTATGGAGGGCCACCTACCTGCTCCTCTGGTTTGAAAACTTTTTTGGACTGCCACATACAGGCACTCAATCTATTCCATTTTTATGGAGGGCCACCTACCTGCTCCTCTGGTTTGAAAACTTTTTTGGACTGCCACATACAGGCACTCAATCTATTCCATTTTTCTGGAGGGCCACCTACCTGCTCCTCTGGTTTGAAAACTTTTTTGGACTGCCACATACAGGCACTATCCAAATTGAATTGTCTCCATAGCAGCCTCCACACGTTGTCTCCATTGCTACCTCCAAAAGTCGTCCATATAGCTGCCTCCATACATCGTCCCTTTATCAAACGAGGTGTGTCAGGCCGAAATTTGGGTTGTTTTCATGGATTCCACATCAAAGTTGTTAACTTTGTCGCCACCCTGCTGTGTTATCCACAAAATACACTGGCAAACTTTTACCATTTACGGATATTATTTCAGCGCTTCTTGCGCATCTGTTTACATTCCCCTCACCCGCCATATCCTAAACTTATAAGAACGCTACTACACTTGATCTTATACAAAAGGTTCTTAGAAGTGCTGTTTGGGGAGTAGCCTAGAGACAGGGGCTTGGATTGGCGAAAGCTCGCCTGGCAGCGGAGCGCCAGCTCCATGCCAAGAACCAACTAACATAGTTTTAACTGCAGCACCTTTAATCTACTACTAGTTCACTGCCTCCATACATGGCCGCCTTATCAAACGTGCTGTGTCAGGCAGAATTTTGGGTTGTTTTCATGGCTTCCACAACAAACTTGTTAACTTTGTCGCCACCCTGCTGTGTAATCCTCAAAATATACTGGCAAACTTTTACCATTTACGGATATTATTTCAGCGCTTCTTGCGCATCTGTTTACATTCCCCTCACCCGCCATATCCTAAACTTATAAGAACGCTACTACACTTGATCTTATACAAAAGGTTCTTAGAAGTGCTGTTTGGGGAGTAGCCTAGAGACAGGGGCTTGGATTGGCGAAAGCTCGTCTGGCAGCGGAGCGCCAGCTCCATGCCAAGAACCAACTAACATAGTTTTAACTGCAGCACCTTTAATCTACTACTAGTTCACTGCCTCCATACATGGCCGCCTTATCAAACGTGCTGTGTCAGGCAGAATTTTGGGTTGTTTTCATGGCTTCCACAACAAACTTGTTAACTTTGTCGCCACCCTGCTGTGTAATCCTCAAAATATACTGGCAAACTTTTACCATTTACGGATATTATTTCAGCGCTTCTTGCGCATCTGTTTACATTCCCCTCACCCGCCATATTCCAAACTTATAAGAACGCTACTACACTTAACTTGGTGCAGGCTGGGACCGAGTCTGACCCTGGGGCTGGTCATATACTGCCGACGCAGAGGATTGCGGGGCCTACCTCGGTCCAGGTGTTTCAGGCCTACTATGCCTCCTCCTCCTCCCACCCCTCCTCCACCTCCTCCTCCTCCGAATTACCATCCGTGGGCATGGCGCCATCAGTCGGTAGCTCTAGGCACAGCAGCAGTGCCGTCTCTAAGCGACAGCAGGCGGTGCTCAAACTGCTGAGCCTAGGTGATAAAAGGCACACCGCCCAAGAGCTATTACAGGGCATTCCGCATCAAACTTGTTAACTTTGTCGCCACCGTGCTGTGTAAGCCACAAAATATACTGGAAAACTTTTTTCATTTACGGATATTATTTCAGCAACATGGGGAGAGAAAAAGAACTGGACCGCACATCCACACATCACACAATGATCTAATGCCGCTAGGCTACATTATATAACGAACTCGAGGTTCTTAGTTACGTTTTGATCAAATTGTATAAGCCCACCAACCACTTCACGGTGACCTCTTTATGGTGGGTCCCTACGCTATTTTGTGCAGCATCACACGGCGTCCACCCCCGCCGCAGCACAGCGCCGGCAGGGACCAAGACCCGGTTGCCCCCCAGTACCCATACTGGCGGGCATAGCCCCCATGGCTCCGGGCCCAGGCCCCCACCAGCACCGCACCACAGAAGCGGCGGACGCCATGCAACACCGCACCATGTGAACAGGAAAAAAGGCTCACCATGTGTGAACAGGTGTTAAACTCACCGTTCCATGTGGTCTCAGACTCTGGCTGAGAGGAAGTAGGCGGACCCTAAATGCAGTCTCCTGCTAATTTAAAAACACCTGGGTCGAATGGGGCGGAGTGCTGGTACCAGGAAAAACAAAATAAATGAAGGGATAGAGTATACTAAACCAACATGGGGAGAGAAAAAGAACTGGACCGCACATCCACACATCACACAATGATCTAATGCCGCTAGGCTACATTATATAACGAACTCGAGGTTCTTAGTTACGTTTTGATCAAATTGTATAAGCCCACCAACCACTTCACGGTGACCTCTTTATGGTGGGTCCCTACGCTATTTTGTGCAGCATCACACGGCGTCCACCCCCGCCGCAGCACAGCGCCGGCAGGGACCAAGACCCGGTTGCCCCCCAGTACCCATACTGGCGGGCATAGCCCCCATGGCTCCGGGCCCAGGCCCCCACCAGCACCGCACCACAGAAGCGGCGGACGCCATGCAACACCGCACCATGTGAACAGGAAAAAAGGCTCACCATGTGTGAACAGGTGTTAAACTCACCGTTCCATGTGGTCTCAGACTCTGGCTGAGAGGAAGTAGGCGGACCCTAAATGCAGTCTCCTGCTAATTTAAAAACACCTGGGTCGAATGGGGCGGAGTGCTGGTACCAGGAAAAACAAAATAAATGAAGGGATAGAGTATACTAAACCAACATGGGGAGAGAAAAAGAACTGGACCGCACATCCACACATCACACAATGATCTAATGCCGCTAGGCTACATTATATAACGAACTCGAGGTTCTTAGTTACGTTTTGATCAAATTGTATAAGCCCACCAACCACTTCACGGTGACCTCTTTATGGTGGGTCCCTACGCTATTTTGTGCAGCATCACACGGCGTCCACCCCCGCCGCAGCACAGCGCCGGTGCTGGTGGGGGCCTGGGCCCGGAGCCATGGGGGCTATGCCCGCCAGTATGGGTACTGGGGGGCAACCGGGTCTTGGTCCCTGCCGGCGCTGTGCTGCGGCGGGGGTGGACGCCATGTGATGCTGCACAAAATAGCGTAGGGACCCACCATAAAGAGGTCACCGTGAAGTGGTTGGTGGGCTTATACAATTTGATCAAAATGTAAATAAGAACCTCGAGTTCGTTATATAATGTAGCCTAGCGGCATTAGATCATTGTGATGTGTGGATGTGCGGTCCAGTTCTTTTTCTCTCCCCATGTTGGATATTATTTCAGCGCTTCTTGCGCAGATGTTTACATTCCCCTCACCCGCCATATCCCAAACTTATAAGAACGCTACTACACTTGATCTTATACAAAAGGTTCTTAGAAGTGCTGTTTGGGGAGTAGCCTAGAGACAGGGGCTTGGATTGGCGAAAGCTCGCCTGGCAGCCGAGCGCCAGCTCCATGCCAAGATCCAACTAACATAGTTTTAACTGCAGCACCTTTAATCTACTACTAGTTCACTGCCTCCATACATGGTCCCCTTATCAAACGAGCTGTGTCAGGCAGAATTTTGGATTGTTTTCATGGCTTCCATGTTAACTTTGTCGCCACCCTGCTGTGTAATCCACAAAATATACTGGCAAACTTTTATCATGTACCGATATTATTTGAGCGCTTCTTGCTCACCTCCTTTGGTTCCTCTCTGCCACCCATTGGTTTGAAGCCTGAGTGCATTTAGGGTATGTTGCCATGCCACTCTCTAGCCTGCCGCTGCTGCCGCTGCCTCTGCATGCCGTCCCCTATAGTGTCAGGGTCAATTATTGGATGTTTTAGATGCTATCTAGCCTCATTCGGTCACTCTGTCATGGCCATGCTGTTGCCCATAATTTTGGCATAATGGTGCGATTAAGCAGCCTCAGAGGCATCCATGCATGCTGCCCCTGCTGTTTCCTGTCCATTTCCGTGGTGTTTCCATCCTTTTCTGAGGTTCCCAGGTGTTTGGCCAAGCTTCCCTGTGCAGAGCCTTGGTCCCCTTGAAAAATGCTCGAGTCTCCCATTGACTTCAATGGGGCTCGTTACTCGAAACGAGCACTCGAGCATCGGGAAAAGTTTGTCTCGAATAACGAGTACCCGAGCATTTTAGTGCTCGCTCATCTCTAATTATATCCTTTATCCTATTCCTAGCAGCGGGTGCCAGATGGTGAGAGCATATCAGGGAACTTTAACTAATACAATTCCTTAAAGAACATCTACCACCAGGATGAAGGATTGTAAACCAAGCACACATGCATGCTGGTGTGTGTCCCCTCTGGCAGGATCTGGTCTTCTTTTAGCTTCTTATGTCATTATTTTTATGAAAAAAAGTTAGAAAAATTATGAAAATGAACCTGAGGGGTTCTGGCTTAAAGAAGAGTGGATCCTGCCAGAGGGGACACACACATACATGTCAGTGTTCTTGGTTTGCAATCCTTCATCCTGGTGGTAGATGTTCTTTAATATTTTAACCTGTGTAACTCCAATATATCTGAAAATAGAAGCATAGGTTAGGAATAAACAGTTCAAGAGATCACCCTAAATAATTTACCCACTCGTTTGACAGGAATTCGAACCAGGTCACATTCTGCTTCGGCTCACTGCTCCCTCCTTGCTTATTTTTGGTTCTAAAAAAAAAGGTATAAAAGTAAAATTTCGAAAACCATTCTTCTTACCAAATTACCAAAATCTTTATAAAACTGCTGACAAGTTTACATATTACTAAGTCAAAGCATAACTAAACATTTACTTGAATTTCTTAAAGCAATAATGCAATTGGTAATAGTAAACATTGTAATATACTTTATTACTTAATAAGGTTATAAATCAGCTTTTCCTCCCATACCCACACTGATAGCTCATAGATAATCAGAAGCTGAAAAAGTTTCTAATGATATAACTGTTTAGTCACTGGATAGTCTTACCTCCTTCCAAAGTAAAATGTTCTCTATGTATGGAAAGAGTTAAGCTTTAGACTACTATTGTTTATAAGGTTTTCATAGAAGCCAGGGCCAGATTATGGGGAGGGCTCCTGGGGCATGAGCCCTGGGGCTTTCTGGACTTTCCTCTTAAAGGGTCCTCCACCAATCAATGGTGGATTATAGTTTGAGCAGTTGCATATCCACTCGGTTCACAAACTATATATGTGCAGATTCAATATGAGCGGTAGCCAGAGGCTGAGCTGGATCCAACCACATACTACTATTCTATGGCAGAGCGAGAGAACAGTATGCTGCCTGCTCCGCCATAGATAGAAGAGTGCACCGGCCGACAGTGTCCTGGTGGAGGCACTGCAGTAACATCACACACTGCGACCCCTGCTCCGATATCTGACTGAAGAGAAAAGGAGGAGGGAGGTAAAGAAGATAAGTAACTTCTTATTTTACTGGGGGGCTGTAAATGTATATGTATCCCAAGGGAAAGCTGTATATATTTATTACTGGCAACATTTAGTCGTGGGGAGGACCCCCCGCAATCCTTAATCCGACTCTGCTAAAAGCTCGAGAATGTCCATAATTCTATGGTTCTCTTTATTTTTAGAATATAAAGATCTGTGAAAATACAAAAGGCCTGCAAGGAATTTGAATATTAATTAATGGTAAAATATTCTGCTCACATACCCATGATACTGTTTCAGCTCTTGGAGTACTTGTTGAACAAATAGTCTGCAAAGAAGAAAATATGGTTCAAGGTAGGACTTTTCCCTATAATTTTCTAATACTTAGAAGGTCTAGAAGCCTTGGGTTTATGATGTTAATTTAAATATTTAGGAAACAAAGTTAAAAGGGTTCAGAAAACCTGTTATATATGGCTCTGGAGAGGGTGTGAAAACAATAAACAACTCACACCATCTCTGAATCTCCTGTTCAACCAAAGTTCCAACTGTCAACGCCTGCCTTTGTTTGCATTCAGGGGCAGGTAGTAATGCAGGGTCACCAGCTATATGCTGGATACAGCAGCAGTTGCAGGATGCATAATGCACATGCAGTGTTGATATGACATCGCTGCCACTCTCTATATGCAAACACGGATTGGCAGTAACGGATGGCGCCTGGAGAGAGTGAGTATGAGAATTTTTCTTATCTTTACACAGCCATTCCTGGACTTGATTAGGAAAGGCACACATCTGTCTATATAGGCCCTCAAAGCTGAAAAGAACTGCCCTAGGAACTCAGAGACAGAATTGTGACACGGCACAGATCTGGCCAAGGTTACAGAAGAATTTCTGCAGCAGTAAAGGGTGCAAAGAGCACAGTGACCTCCATAATCCTTATATGGATGAAGTTTGGGTTGACCATAACTCTTCCTTGACTTGGCCATCCAGCCAAACTAAGCAATCGTGGGAGAAGAGTGGTAAAGAAGAACCCCTAGATCACTGTGGCTGAGCTCTAGATATGCAGTAGGGAGATGGAAGAAATTTTCACAAAGTCAACTATGACTGCAACCTTCCACCAGTCTGGGCTTTATGCAGAGTATGCTGATGAAAGCCTCTCCTCAGTGCAAGACATATGAAAGCCTGCATACAGTTTGCAAAAAAAAAAAAGGAGGAAAAGGACTCCCAGACTATGTGAAGTAAGATTCTCTGTTCTGATGAGACGAAGATTGAATTTTTTGGTGTTGGTTCAAAGCGGTATGTGTGGAGAAAACCAGGCAATGTTGGATAAATGTACCCATTTTTGAGCAATTTGTTCTTACACCTAAGTATTGCTCTTTTAATTATAGCATCTGTGCGACATCCAATGCAACTGATGTTTGGTGGAGGTAATCTTTCAATAGATGCCCTTAATTATTATACTGTTAGGATATCTTTCCAGTTTTATATTAAGAAATGGTTACATATTTCTTTTATAATCTGCAAGGAATCCCACATCATTTGTATTCTAGCAAGTTTGTAACAGATTAGAAGATGAATACTTCATCGAATGCTATATCTGACTTGAAATCTAGTCCACCAAAAAGTAAATTTTTTTTGTCTAAATTATGTTTTTATTATTATGGTCCAAGATTAATACATTTTATGAAACATCTGTGGGGTTAAAATGCTCTGTCACAGGTGCCCCTGCGTCACAGATGTCACAGATCGTGGCCACACCCGTGCCACTTTCCGTGGCACCTACGCTGCTTTATCCCCAGGCCCGGACTCCTGCTCTGGATCCGACTAAGCTGAGCACGTTGGTTAATCAGGATTTAAAAGGTCAGCGTCCTGGCGATTGGGGCTGGTCAATCCGGCTCTACTATATAATCCAGTGGCTCCCATCATGCCCCGCCGGATCTTCAGCCATTTACTGTCAAGTGGAAGCCCTCCTGTGTCTCCAGGGTTCCCGTGAGTCCGTTCCTGCATTACTGTTCTGTGTGCCAGCTCCTGTGTTCCTGCCGTGAGTCCCAGTGTTTCTCCCAGCACTGTTCTCCTGCTGTCATCCGAGGCTCTGACTGTTTCCTGCTTTGCTACCTTGGCTACCATCGCGCCTGTGGAACGACCTGGTGGCAGCCCGCTGTAGCAAGACCATCCCGCTTTGTGGTGCGCTCTGGTGAAGACCAGGTGCCACTTAGACTCCGGTCCCGGGTGTCGGCTAATACCATCTCCCGGGGTGGTCCAGAGGGTCCACAGACCTCAGAAACCCTGACATGCTCATTGTAACCCTTGATAAATTCTTTGAGGCATTGAATTTACTGAGTGAGTGTCATGATTTTGTTCTCAGTAGGCATCCTGGAGTCGCTGGAACTAATAAACTGGTATCACAACTATTGGTGGCCCGTGTTAAACTGTGAGGTTGCTGCATATGCCAATGCTTGTGAAACATGTGCCAGGGTTAAGGGTTCATACTAGGTATTAAAAAGGAACCATTGCCATTGGTCCAAAATGCATTATCTTGCTTAGCTCCCCAGGCAAGGCCCAAGCTTCCAGGCCTACAGTGGAAGAAAACTCCCAAACAATACTGAAAGTGAATGCAACTCCCATAGTCATCAGTCAGCAAAAAGGTCAACATAATAAATGTAACATTGATATTGTGAAGAAAGCAAATGTAAAAAAGGAGCACAGAGACAGAGGAGAACATCTATAAAGCCAACACTGCAAATATCCTGCAGCACAAAGATATTGGGGCACATTTTCTAAGCAGTGTGCTCCAGAATCATGGTTGCACATGTATTTATGATTGCACATGGTTGCACATGCACTATGCACGTTGAGACACAATCCAACTCCTTCTTTATAGGTAGAGCGAAAGCCGTCTGCTTCTTTCCTGGGCAAACAAGGAAGTACCTTAACCACTCAAGGCCCATTTTTTCAAATCTGACATGTGTTAATATAAGTTTCAAATGTGGTTATAAGTTTCAAATGCTCTGACATATCCAGGTGATTTTGAGATTGTGTTTTCTCATGACACATCAATTTTCGAAATTCAAAAGTTTCTACTATTCTTACACGTAATCAGAACACCAAAATAACTTGATAACTAACATTTACCCAATGTCTGCTTTATGTTGGAATGGTTTTTTAAGTGTCTTCTTATTTTTGTAGGAGGTTATGTGTCTTAGAGCTTTAGGTGTTATTTTTCACATTTTCGTTCAAAACACAATATCATACATTTGAGGGACCTGTTCAGGTTTAAAGTAACTTTGAGAGGCCTAAATAATAGTAAAACCCTATACAATAACCCATTTTAGAAACAAAACTACACCCCTCAACATATGTAAAAAAAACTTTTATGAAGTTTGTTAACCCTTTACGTGGCTCACAGGGCTTATAGGAATTCTACCACCAGGAACAAGGATTGTAAACTATGCACACTTACATACTGGTGTGTGCCCCCATTTTCTTTCAGCTTCTAATGCCCTTATTTTTAAGAATAAAAGGCTTTATAAATTATAAAAATGAGCCTAAGGGACTCTGGGCTCCATCTAAAATCTATGGAGCCTGTGGCCCCTTAGGCTTCTTTGAATAGTTTTAAAATGTAAAATCCAGGAAAAAAGAGTGGATCCTCACAAGGTGGGACACATACCAGTATGTCAATGTGCTTGTTTTTCAATCCTTGATCTGGTAGTAGATGTCCTTCCCAACATTTGACGTAATATTACTGCATGGCGTGAGGTGCGTCCCCGCATAATGCAGTACTATTACGTCAAGCTTCTGCCACCGGCTCCATGCAGCACTAGCTCCTGCATGGAGCCAGCACCAGAAGCTGTGGGTGTCAACTGTATATTACAGCCGACACCTTCCTCTAACATCCGCGATTGGAGGCATCTCAAGTGATTTAAACCCCCCTGAGACACTTGCTGGGGGTCCGCTGCTTGGATGGCAGCCCCGGGGCTGCGCAATACTCTTCCGGGAGCTGGGTCCTGTCTCCTAGCATGCTCAGTGTGTTACGTAACATAGTTTAATAACATGTGTTATACATGTGTAAGTTTTTGTAATAAAAAGAATTAAATAAAGTAAAAGTCCCCTAAACACAAACATTCCCTATTCACATCTAATAAAGTAAAAAAACACTAAATCACCAAAAAAAACCTACATATTTGGTATCGCCGCATCTGTAACAATCTGTACAATAAATCAGAACCATTATTGGACCCGCTTGGCGAACACTGTAAAAATAAAAATTAAAATATTTTGAGTTGCACACTCAGCCCTATTGGGAGCTACTATACAGTCAAGGACCGATCCCACATCCACAAGAAATAAATAACAATAACAATCTGACCGGAGCTCCTACTTTGTCCTTTTAAATGTCCTTTGATAAATCCACGGTACCGTTCTACTTCTGCTCTTTGGGAACTTCTCAGGTGTAATTCCGAAAAGATACTTGGATGAGAATAGACCACCATTCAGATGATTCTGCTGCGTTTCTTTATCTCTTACACCCACTTATCTTATTACGGGTAACAGCAACCCGTAATAAGATAACATTTTTCTACTAACTAAAGTACAAAGTGTCATGAGAAAACAATTTAAAAATCACTTGGATATGTTGAAGAGTTCTAAAGTTATAACCACTTTGTCATGGCTGCTTCTGTGACCCGGGTCACAGATGGACCTGTGTGCCTCCCTGTGCACTGCTAATTGGCACTGGCCACCTGGTAGTCTTATAAATAGCCAACCTCTTCCCACGTACCCCCCTGGATCTTAGTGAAAAGCTTGTTCCTATGCTCTGGGATTATTTTGTGAATTCCCATTTGTGACCCCAGTTCTGTCCCTGACTTCGCTATTCTGCTGCCAGCCTTGACCTTTTGCCTTGCTCCTGATTTCGATCCTGTGCTGCCACTGAACGGAATTCTGCCTCATGACACTGTACCTTGACGGTCTGGTCCTTCTTACTGGTCACTGGCTGTGGAGCCATATGAAGGAGTAGCCATATGCCAGAGTAGCTATACTGTTTAACACCACAGACTTCAAACAACAGAGGTTGTTTTGGGGAGGTGCATTGTGTCCTCCTTAACCCCTTACCAACATGTGATGTATTAGTAGTGATGTATTAGCATCGGCTGGGGGTGTATGGAGAGGGCTCACTGAGACCTCTCCATAGAAGGTGAGCGTTTGCTGTATATTGCCACGATCAGTGTTAATCGACAAAGCTGCCGGTGGTGGTAAAAAGCCAGTGGCATGAGATCCTTCATGAATTTGTCGCCCGCTGCACATTAGTGAGGAAAATCGGGCCCACTCTCTTTCACTTAACCAAGAGTAGCCTATAATTACTCTTATACACAGTGTAAGCTGTGGAGCTGTTATATGATTGTAACCCACCTTTTTGTTGATACTAATAAAGTTAGCACTGTATATGTACTATTATCTATCGATAAACAACATCTCTGGAGCAATCATCTTAATAAGTGAGATGTTAGGATATCTTATAGGTCTGGACCAGGCTATAGCTTTTGACAGAGAAGATCTTGAGTATTTTTGGACTTTGTCAAAGTTCTGTATTTTGGTATTTGTGGATTGGATGAAAATTTTGTATAGAGAGCCAATCAATGGTTGGCAGGAGAATAATTTGCATGGATTGAATACACTGCTGTATGTTTTTGCTATTGACCTGTTCCTGAGATCACTGCAGCGGGTGCCATGCCCCCACTGTTTGCCCTTGGATGATGTTGCCTACATGCACGTTGTAACTGTAGTGATATTCAAAACATTGAGAGGTGAAGATGGTATCTGCAACTATCAGAAATAACGCAAAGGTTCTTTGGTCAAGACTTTCTGGACTTTGGATATTGACCCCAGATTTGATCTACCAGGCCTTCCTCCATGTTAAAATCCTTGGCTCACTGAGACCTCTCCATAGAAGGTGAGCGTTTGCTGTATATTGCCACGATCAGTGTTAATCGACAAAGCTGCCGGTGGTGGTAAAAAGCCAGTGGCATGAGATCCTTCATGAATTTGTCGCCCGCTGCACATTAGTGAGGAAAATCGGGCCCACTCTCTTTCACTTAACCAAGAGTAGCCTATAATTACTCTTATACACAGTGTAAGCTGTGGAGCTGTTATATGATTGTAACCCACCTTTTTGTTGATACTAATAAAGTTAGCACTGTATATGTAAAATATATACCGTATATTCCGGCGTATAAGACGACTTTTGAAGACAGAAAAATCTTCTGTATAGTCTGGGGTCATCTAATACGCCGGTAACCGCGACCGCCCGCCGTGTATTCACGGCAGCGGTCGGGTCGCGCTGCATGGAGAGGGCTCACGGGCTGAGCCCTCCCCATAACCGGTAAGTCTTTGCTGCATGTTGCAGCAAAGGCTTACCAGTAACACCCGGTAAGCACCGATCGCTGGTGTTTTCACAGCGATGGCTGCCGGCAAAGCTGACGGCAGCCTCAAAAAGATAGCGGCGCATGGGCGCCGCCATCTTACCTTTGATCGCCGCTCCCCATGACGTCATCGGGGGTGGCGATCCGTCTCCATGGTAGCCTCGGGTCTTCCGAAGACACGAGGCTATTTCGTTTTAACCCCTTCATTACAATGTGCTGATAGCACATTGTAATGAATGAGGAAAATCCCCATATACTGCCATACTGTAGTATGGCAGTATATGGTAGGATCGATCAGACAACCTAGGGTTAAAGTACCCTAGGGAGTCTGAAAAATAGTATAAATAAAAATAAAAAAAAGTTAAAAAAAAAATGATAATAAAAAAACCCTAAAATTTCAAATCACCCCCCTTTCCCTAGAACTGACATAAATATAAATAAACAGTAAAAATCATAAACACATCAGGTATCGACGCGTCCGAAAATTCCCGATCTATCAAAATATGATAACGGTTTTTCAATGTGTTTAACCCCGTAACGGAAAATATCGCCCAAAGTCGAAAATGGCACTTTTTTGCCATTTTGAAAAATATAAAAAAATCTATAAAAAGTGATCAAAAGGTCGTACAGTCCTAAAAATGATATAATTGAAAATATTATCAAATTTCGCAAAAAATGACACCACCCACAGCTCCGTACACCAAAGTATAAAAAAGTTATTAGCGCCAGAAGTTGGCAAAATAAAAATAAAAAATTTTGTTTTCATTTTTGTAAATGTATGAAAACATTATAAAACCTATACAAATTTGGTATCCCCTTAAACGTACCAACCCAAAGAATAAAGTAGACATGTCATTTGGGGCGCTCAGTGAAAGACATAATATCCAAGCCCACAAGAAAATGGCGCAAATGCGTTTTTCACCATTTTCATTGCATTTGGAATTTTTTTCCCGCTTCTGAGTACATGGCATGGAATATTTAATAAAATAAAAATTTAAGGTACAGTATGGTAACATTTACAGTAAAATGGACGATGGTAATGTTGTTGTTGTATGCCTTATGTTTATGAGCGACAGTTTTCCTGCTATATACCTGCATGTCATAAGAATTTAAATTAAAAAAAGGACCATGTTAAATTCAAATCTGTTTTTTTTTAAATTTTTACCGGTGTTTTGTATGCGTTGGAAAAGGGGTAGTCTTATACGGCGAATATATCTTAGACTCTATATTTTAACAGGAAAGTAGGGGGGTCGTCTTATACACCAGGTTGTCTTATACGCCGGAATATACGGTATTTATATATTTTAGACAACCCATATATATATATATATATATATATATATATATATATATATATATATATATGGCACACGATGAAGCAGCACTCCAAGATAAAGAAAACGGGTTTTATTCCACCATCAAATAGCAATGTTTCACCTTTTCCATAAAGGCATTATCAAGCATGCACCCACCAAGCCTTCAGTCACGGTGCTGCTCTATACTGCTTTGTTTCCTATATATATATATGTATATATTGTACCTATTTTTATATATATATATATATATATATTGTGAGACACTGAAGGGGTTAACTGTGGATGGGCGGTATGTTTCCCCTAGGTTTTGCTATTATGCAAGGCCTTAGTGCTGAGGTTGTGTTGTCCAGCACCTTGGACACAGGTGATGGGAGCAGCCTAATCAGTGTGCATAAAGTGGCTGAGCAGAGCTAAGGATGGGGTCTCTCTCTGGAAGGAGGCTGGAGAGCACACAGCACTGACCTCTGTGCCTGGAGCAGCCAAGTGATTTTGTTAGTGGTGAGTCAGAGAACCATTGTTTAGTTAGCACCTTGACGGGTAGGATATTATTTTGTTTTGGATGCCTGAATGTGAAGGCTGTTTTATTTTGATTCCTGCTGAAATAAACGCAGGCTAGACCTGTTTTGGACTAAACCTTGGTGTCACTGTCTTGAACTGCATCACAGCACCCCGCTACCACGGTCTCTACTGGGCCAAATCTCCCACATATGGTGCTTCGGATTGCGGGCAGTTCAAAAAAGACACACACCTGAAAGGCTGGCTACATCCTGCAACATTGCATGGCCTGGGTGAAAGTGCAGGATAAAGCCAAGATGGAGGACTTTATTAAATACCTGCAAGAGGAGGCCAGGGCTAATCGACAGCTGCAGCAAGCCATGCTCCAGCAGCAGGAGGAGAGGTCCCGCCAGCAGCAGGAAGAGTCCCAGGCTAATCGACAGCTGCAGCAAGCCATGCTCCAGCAGCAGGAGGAGAGGTCCCGCCAGCAGCAAGCCATGCTTCAGCAACAACAGGAAGAGTCCCGAGCCATGTTCCAGCTGATGATGGAAAAATTTTCTGGCGTTATGGCAGCACCACAAGCGACGGCTACTGAGGGGTCCCATACTGGTCTGCAAGGGTACCCGGTTGTCCAGCGTTCCGCACGGGCTGCAGTACAAAAGGCCTTACAAAAAATGGTGACGACCGACGACGTGGAGGCGTATCTCACTGTGTTCGAGTGAGTAGCTGAGCGAGAGGAGTTACCGGCTGAGCAGTGGGCAGATGTCCTGGCACCGTTCCTGACCGGCGAGTCGCAGAAGGCTTACTACGACCTGAGTGAAGCGGAGGCCCGTAAGTACCCCCAGCTAAAGGCGGAGATTCTGGCTCGTCTTGGGGTCACCGTTCAAGTTCGCTCCAGCCGGGTCCACCAGTGGGCTTACTCAGAAAAATTACCCCCACGCTCCCAAATGCATGACCTGATCCATCTTGTCCGGAAGTGGCTACAACCAGAGGACTGCACCCCAGCACAGATGGTAGAGAGAGTGGTCCTCGACAAGTTCACCCGTTCTCTGCCCTCTCGGCTCCAGCGGTGGGTTGGACAGGCTGGTCTCACAAAAGCTGAGGAGCTCGTGTCCCTAGTAGAGAGGTATCGGGCTACGGAGGACCTTCTACTTACCTCTCCCACACGAAGCAGTGCCAGTGACAGGGTCACCAAACCATCTGGTAAGACTGCTATTGCGGAAAAGGGGAGACATGTCAGGTTGGGAGGGGGTTCGTTGGGGGGCGTGGATTCCCAGAAACCCAGTGAGGCTCGTGACAGAGGTCATAGCCATATCCAGTGCTGGCGATACCATGAAATGGGCCATATTGCTGCCAACTGTCCACTGTCAGTGGAGCCAATGGACTGCAACCAGACCCGGCGAGTGTCACTGTTTGCCCGGCCGGTTCTGGCAGCCGAGTCGATCACGGATGCAGAACCCCAAGTGTGTATGGTCACAATCGGGGGTCACACAGTGGAAGCCTTGCTAGACTCAGGGAGTCTGGTCACCCTGGTGCGGGGAACTTTGGTTGATCCTGGACTATACAGTGGGCGGAAAGTGGGAGTGTTGTGTATACATGGGGACACTCGCGAATATCCCACTGCTGTCATCAACCTACATACCCCTTGTGGTACTATTACCCATGAAGTGGGGGTGGTGGGGACCCTGTTTCATGAGGCTATTATCGGCAGAGACTTACTGGTGTTTTGGGACCTCTGGAGACGAAGACCCACCGCAGGTGCTGTTGCAGATAATGGACATCACGTGTGTCCGGCCTTGGCCCCTGAACCCTTTGAGGCCAATGTACCCACACCAGCAGTAGGGGTGACCCCATGTGATGAATTCTCTCCCCTAGAGGTCCTAGCTGGTGAGGTAGAGGGCCACGAGGAGGTGGCCGACATGCCGGACCTTGAGATTTCCCGTGAAAATTTTGGGGCTGCACAGCTACAGGACCCTACCTTGTTTAAAGCACGGGAGAATGTTAAGGTGATAAATGGGGTGCTCCAAATACCAGGGGCTGACAAAATATACCCCCGAATGGTGATTGTTGGGGAACTGTTGTACAGGGTTGACCAGATACGGGGTGAGGAGGTTGAGCAACTTGTAGTACCCCAATCTCACCGTAGGCTGGTGCTAGAGTTGGCACACAAACATGTGCTGGGAGGGCACTTAGGTGCTGAGAAGACCCGAGAGAGGATCCTGCAGAGATTTTTCTGGCCCGGGGTTTGGGAGGAGGTAAGCCGGTATTGTAGCTCCTGCCCTGAGTGTCAACTTATTGCCCCGGTGTCCCACTTCAGGAGTCCTTTGGTCCTGCTACCAATCATAGAGGTGCCATTTGAACGGATTGCCATGGATCTGGTTGGCCCCATAGTCAAATCCTCAAGGGGGCACCAATACATCCTGGTTATCCTGGACTACGCTACGCGGTATCCCGAGGCGATTCCATTAAGGAACACCTCCTAGAAAAATATTGCTAGGGAGCTGTTCCAGGTATTCTCACGCACAGGCCTCCCCAAGGAAATCTTGACTGACCAGGGTAACCCATTCATGTCTAGGGTAATGAAGGAGATGTGTAAGTTACTGCAGGTTAAACAGCTCCGCACCTCTGTGTATCATCCTCAGACAGATGGCCTGGTCGAGAGGTTTAACAAGACCTTGAAGGGGATGCTAAAGAGGGTGGTCAGCAAAGACGGGAAGGACTGGGATTGTTTGTTGCCCTATTTGATGTTTGCCATACGTGAAGTTCCCCAGTCCTCCACGGGTTTCTCACCCTTTGAGCTGTTATATGGCCGTTCCCCACGTGGGCTTTTGGATGTAGCCAAGGAGACCTGGGAACAGGAGAGGACCCCCCACTGTAGTGTGAAAGAACACGTCTCCCTTATGCAGGACCGCATAGCGGCGGTAATGCCCCTTGTAAAGGAGCACATGACAAGGGCACAAGAGGCCCAGTCTAGGGTCTACAATAGGTCAGCCAGACTCAGGACCTTTAACCCAGGCGACAGAGTGCTAGTTCTGGTGCCCACCGTTGAGAGCAAGTTCTTGGCAAAATGGCAAGGACCATATGAGGTCATGGAGAAAGTGGGGGAGGTAACCTACAAGGTATCTCAGCCGGGGAGGAGGAAACCCGAACAGATATACCACGTGAACCTCCTAAAGCCATGGAAGGAAAGAGAGTCCCTGATGGCCGTGGGAGCAGAAAAAGCGTCTGTCCCCAAGAAGGGGACACCGGAGGTAGGTGTACCCAATGCCAAGGTGCCTGAAGTACGGATCTCGGAGTCCCTCTCCAGGGCCAAGATTCAGGAAGCAAAGGAGTTTGTGCTCCGAAATGTGGATGTGTTCTCTAAGTTACCGGGACGTACTTCAGTCATCAAGCATGACATCATAACCGAACCCCACATCCGGGTACACCAAAAACCCTACCGGGTCCCTGAAGCGCGCCGGCTTGCCATATCCGAAGAAGTCAGGCAGATGTTAGACCTGGGGGTTATCGAGGAGTCTAAAAGTGACTGGTCGAGTCCTATTGTGTTGATTCCCAAACCTGATGGTTCCCTACGGTTCTGCAATGATTTTAGGAAGTTGAACGAGGTGTCCAGATTTGATTCTTATCCCATGCCCAGGGTTGACGAGTTGATAGAACGACTTGGACAGGCTAGGTTCTTCTCCACCCTTGACCTGACGAAAGGGTATTGGCAGGTACCCCTTACTGACAGGGCCAAAGAGAAGACCGCTTTTGTTACCCCTGATGGGCTTTTTCAGTACGTGGTACTCCCCTTTGGGCTACATGGGGCTCCCGCCACATTCCAGAGGTTAATGGATCTCGTGCTAAAACCTCACCGGAGATATGCCTCGGCCTACCTGGATGACATCATAGTTTATAGTAACGATTGGGAGAGTCACCTGGCCAAGGTGCAAGCAGTGGTAGACTCCCTGAGGGCAGCAGGGTTGACAGCGAACCCCCAAAAATGTGCACTGGGTCTGGAAGAGGCCCGTTACCTGGGGTACCGTATTGGGCGAGGTGTCATCAAACCCCAAGTAAATAAAGTGGAGGCGATCCAGCAGTGGCCACGACCTATGAGCAAGAAGCAAGTGAGGGCTTTCCTAGGCATAGTGGGCTATTATCGCCGATTCATCCCCGATTTTGCTACCATAGCGGCACCCCTGACTGACCTGACCAAGGGTAGCAGGGCGGTGATGGTAAAGTGGAGTGAAGAGGCTGAGGGGGCTTTTTAGCGACTTAAGACGGTTTTGTCCGAGGGACCGGTACTGATCACCCCTAACTTCACCAAGACCTTTATTGTGCAGACTGACGCTTCTGACGTGGGCTTAGGGGCTGTCCTGTCCCAAGTAGTGGAGGGTGAGGAACATCCTGTGACATTCCTGAGCCGCAAGCTCACACCCCCTGAGAAGAACTATAGTATAGTTGAGAGGGAGTGCTTGGCGATAAAATGGGCTCTGGAATCCCTGAGATACTACTTGATAGGGCGACAGTTTACACTAGTGACCGATCACTCTCCCCTCACCTGGATGAGTCAGGCCAAAGAGAGGAACGCCAAGGTCACAAGGTGGTTGGCCTGACGCCAAGGTCACAGTCTTTGGCCTGACTCATCCAGGTGAGGGGAGAGTGATCGGTCACTAGTGTAAACTGTCGCCCTATCAAGTAGTATCTCAGGGATTCCAGAGCCCATGAATGTGAAGGCTGTTTTATTTTGATTCCTGCTGAAATAAACGCAGACTAGACCTGTTTTGGACTAAACCTTGGTGTCACTGTCTTGAACTGCATCACAGCACCCCGCTACCACGGTCTCTACTGGGCCAAATCTCCCACAATAAATATATATATATATATATATATATATATATATATATATATATATATATATATTATATGCGCCTTTGCAATAAGCCCGTAGGTTTCTCGTATTACTATGGCCACCACTTCTCCTGGGTCATCACCTAACATAATCGGTGCATGCGGACTGCCGATCGCCTTTCTCCTGCTGAGTGGCATTCATGCGCAATAGACCGATGCCGGAAGCCTCTTTCATGTGCATATATTTTGAACAACTCCTTTATATATAATAATAATTATAAACCACCATTGGTGCGCAGAATTCATGGCCACCCACCATGTCCTCCATCCTGCGGGGCAAGCATATTATGGCACCATTTCATCACACTGTGATGTTGTACTGGTTATCTATTGATGATTATTACAATTTCTGTACTAATGCATATGTATGATTTGAATATTATGCCCACTATCAATTTAATGAATTACTGTGTAACATTGTATATAAATCCCTGTATTATGGACAACCCGAAATGCGCTAGAAGGCAATTTTGACAGTACAGGAACACTGTAAAAGGATATCACAGTGATCATTTGCCTGTAGACCTTTGTGAACATTCTCGGGGCTGTGCCGTGAGATCTCATCCTCCATGAACATTACATTTTAGGGCGAAATAAAAATTTTACTGTCAAAATATTCTGTGCAGAACCTCCAGTTAACAAGGGCTGTTTCGAATAGCCTGAGGGGTGCAATTTATAAATGTTGTACTCTGCGGCAATTTTCTAATAAATAGAACTTTTAGAAACCCGTATAAATAGGAGTAAGCCTCTATAATAATTTAATCTTAAATTTTCATGAAAATCTGGAAAATTGCTGATTGATTTATAAACCTCCAAACATCTTAATAAAATAACATTAAAAACATTCAATCAACACAAAGCAGACATATGGTGACTCTTAATAAGCAACACATTTGGGAGTTTGAGTTAACTGTTTGATAAGCATAACATTTTGAAATGAAAAAATCACTATTTTTTCTTATTTTACACCAAATTTTTCATTTTTCCATAAATAAATGCAAAACATTTCAACCAAAATATACGACTATGGTGAAGTACAACATGTCGTGAAAAAGCGGCAAGGTGCTTAGTGACATTCGGAGCTGGCACCATATAGAACAGGTGTCGGTTGCATATCGCAGCTGACACCCTTCTGTTATACCCGCGATATTACTCCGATTGCGGGTGTTAACCCCTTAAATGTGGATCGGAACCCCCCCACGACACTTACCGGAGGGGTCCAATCCTCCATTGGCAGCCCAAGGGTCTACCGTCTACCGCTGCATCTCTTCTTCTCACAAGAAAAATAAGCCCCTATTTGTCCAAATTGCCAAAAAAATAAAGATTGTATAGCCTATTATGCTGTAATAGAATTGTGCGGTAGGAAGTGTCATGCCAACATGGTTCAGACACAGCTGTTCTTGATGGCCATCCATTCTGCCCCATGGACTAGAGTGGTTTTCTCCCCCCCCACCCCAGTTCATGATTGCTGCTATTGGTAGACCAGCCAATAGCAGCAATTTTACTGAAGCCGTCAGTAAGTAGTAAGTAGACACAGTGATCAGGGCAAGATGGCGGCTGTTTCTAACAGCCATCAATTTTGCCTCACAGTCCAGAGGCGTTTCGCTTCCCCCTTCTGTCCATGTTTGCTGCTATTGGGTGGTCGATCTGGACCTGCCAATAGCAGCAATATTCGTCACAATGGGCATCGCTGCGGTAAATGGGAGCAACACACAGCGACAATTGTTGCTGTCTAGGACAGCAACAATCCTCAATGGAAGGGGCCATGTCTGGTGACATCTTGCTATCTCACAGAGAGCTGCGATTGACTAATCTGTACACCCACTATTGGATAAGGGTTACCTCTTGTATGTGGATTACTTTTATCCCAGCGTTCCACTATTCCAATCCCTCAGTTCCAGAGGTGCTGTAGCCTGCGGCACTGTACGTAAAAACCACTTAGAAAGGGGAACATCAAGGCACTCAGCAATCAGAACATGGTGTCGATCAAGTACAAGGACAAAATTGATGTCTTTGTTCTGACCACAACTCATGGGGACTTCAGCACCCTCACCCCTGTACGAGGTACCACCACCGCTGCCCCCAAACCAGGCATCCCACATGGGTGGGTTTGATCTGTCAGATCAGGTGTTGAAGCCATACACCAACCCACTGAGACCGAAGATATCGTACAAAAACGCTGAGAGTGTATATTGTACAGATGATGCTGTACAACTGTTACGTGTTGTTCCAATGTGTAGGTCATACAGTATCATTCCTCCATTTTCAAAAGGTGAATATTAGGGAACTAAACTAGGATTTCTATTTCTCCTACAAGCCGCTAGGTTTGTTAGCACATCCTTTGTAATTCTCCAAGTTTTTTACTTATCTATTATTATTTATGTACTGTTTATTTCAAGTGCTTGAGCATTTGAGAGTTGTGTTGTATTTTCTGGCTAGCGTTTAGGAACACATATTGGGTCTTTCTCACGTTAGGAAACATAACATCCTAATCAGAGACCTAAAATTTCACAGTGGCACAAACTGGGGTGTCACATAATGGGCATCGAACTTTCCAGAAATAATTGCAATTTCTATCTTGGGCATCTTTTGCACATCATATTTGGAAACCACCTGTATGTTCAAAATGCTCATTTCACCACCTATATTATACTACACCACATATTACGCCTTACAAAATTTTCCAAGGGGTGTGCATTCAAAAATAAGGGTCACTCTGGGGTTTTCCTTTTCTATGGTACCACAAGGGCTCTCCAAATGCATCCTGATACTTGTAAAGGATTTCTGTCAAATTTGGCGTCTTTTTGGGCCTAATTGGATCATACACTTGTAGGGGCATACAAGCATATTACACCTTGCTAAATTCTCAAAGGGGTGTGCGTTCAAAACTTATGGTCACTTTTCGAGTTCTTCTCTGTTTTATATGACTAGGGCTCTCCAAATGGGTGTAAAATATTTGTCAAATTTGGCTTCTTAAAGGCAAACATCCCTCTTTCCCTTTACTGTTTGCCCATACAACATTTTATATGCACTTGCACATAGTTACACCAAAATACGGGCTACATATGCTAAAAGGGATATCAGAATAGTACGTTTACTCTCCATTATGGCATCGCCATGATGCGCTCCTAGGGGAGGTTCCTTGTTCTGTTTGTACTTGCACATAGTTCTACATTCGGGAGAAATTTATTTACACATTTTTGGGGGTTATTGCATTTTTTAAATAGGGGCATAAGGCACCTTAGGAAGAATGTTTGACTTTTTCCTTTTAGGGCTTAATTGAATCAAACACCTTTATAGGCAAATACACATATTACACCTTGCTAAATTCTCTAAAGAGTGTACTTTACAAAATGACACTTGGGGTTCCCCTCTCTTGGTACCACTAGGGCTCTCCAAATGCATCCTGACACATGCAAAGGATTTCTGTCAAATTTGGCTTCTAAAAGGCCAACGTCCCTCTTTCTTTTCTGAGACCTTCTGTGTACCCATACAACATTTTATATGCACATGTGAGGGAAAATTGTTTTA
Organism: Engystomops pustulosus; assembly: GCF_040894005.1. Classification (NCBI taxonomy): domain Eukaryota; kingdom Metazoa; phylum Chordata; class Amphibia; order Anura; family Leptodactylidae; genus Engystomops; species Engystomops pustulosus. The sequence goes on from NC_092411.1 coordinate 173,943,285, forward strand.
CACATGTTTGGGAGTTGTTTCATCTACCAAACATAGATGAAAGCGGTGGGGGAATTTACAATCTGGTGTGCCCATAATGGCCTGCAACAGAATGTTAGTAAGGATCTAGAAATACATTTTTTGCGGAAAGTTACAGGTTCTAGTGAACCGTTACATATTTGTATTGCAGAGCTGGAAAGAGTGCACTGCTACAAATATTTAGGCATCATAATTGATGATAAATTAAATTGGCATCAGCAAGTAGAAAAACAATATAGGCAGGGACATAGCAAAATATTCTTTTTACGCAGATTGCAATCTTTTAATGTGAGTTAGGTGATGCTTTGCTCTTTTTTATCAGACAGTGGTTATAAGTGCAGTATTATTTGCTGTAGCTTCATGGGGGAACTGTATCTCGGTTAGGAATAGAAAAAGATTGAATAGAAAATCAGCCTAAATTGTGGGTATGGCGTTAGAGGACTGGGATAGTACACTACAGTGTAAAATCCTATAGAAAGTGCACTAAATTATTGGTAATGAAGATCACCCACTACATGAGGTAATTCAGTCCCAGCAGAGTGGTTTTAGTACAAGGTTTTTATTAATGAGATATAGAAGATCATTTGTTCCCTCAGCTCTCATTACAGCAAATTGAGTTTAATGAGTATGAGTAGTTGGAGTGAGATGTGTAGCTCAATAAGGCTACACTCAATATCTAAGATGAATGTACTGGATGTTTTTTATGTCTTTTTAAGTAGATTGCATTATATCATAAGAGGATAAATATCAAAATAGCAAATATTCCTTTCAGAGGTGGCATCTTAAAGCCATACTTTAGGCAAAAGTTTATTATTACACTGGAGCTACAATGATCATATAGAAGTCTCATGAAAGGAAACCTGTCAGGAGGTGGAGAGTTTACCTCAGAAATCATACTGCCTAAGAATACACCGTTTACTGTATAGCATACAGGGACACCGCTAACTTGCTTTTCTGATGTCTGGTAAGTTATGCCAATCACAACAGAGGTTGCATCCTGAGGTGAGCATGACTTGAGTGATGAGCTTTCCACATACATGCCTTTACACAATCAATTTTACATCTGACTTCAAAGTTGATTTTCCAGATGATGCTATAACTCTGGGCCATAATAGAAATATGACCTGAAAGGTGTTAATCTGCTTCAAAACATCCTCTTGGTTTTTTATTGGGTCAATTTCTGCTGACAGGTACCCTTTAACCCTTAAGCGCTCCGCAGCTCTACGACGTTGGGTCCTACAATTAGCGCTCAGCGCCGTAAGGCTACTGTGCAGAGACGATGTCAGCTCTTCTCTGCACCGGTGCCGAGCCGGCATCGGGGGTTGCGGGATGTCAGCGGTAATCATCTTTTTTTTTTTTTTGTAAATAAATGCAAAACTTAGCAGCCAAAATTTACCACTAAATGAAGTACATGTGGGGAAAAACAATCTCAGAATCACTTTGATAAGTAACAAAGTTCAAAAGTTATAACCATATAAAGTGCCGCAGGTCAGAATCCAAAAAATGGGGCTGAGCCTTAGGCTACAAAATGGCTGGGTCCTTAAGGGGTTAAATACCGAGTTATGACCATTGCATGTACATTTCTTTGGGATTCTGAATACTCTAGTATGGCTGTGTGATAGATACAGGAGACGTTGCAAAAGTGATGACCTCTTCCTTGAATTCACTTAGTCCTCCAAAGCTATTTGCTGTACCTCAATGACTTCCAGTCCTTCCTGCTCAGTAGATTCAAATGATATTACAACAAACACTAATGAAAGCTTCATTTTAGATGCTTTTTCCTGTATTTTTACCAGAAAGCAGGGAAGATAGTTAATGGGACAGAATGCTCTCTGTTGTGGTACAGAGTTAAAAGAGGAGTTTAAAAGAGAAGGAAGTGTTAATACTTCTTGTGCTGATCATGTGGTCATTTGGTAACATGGCTGTGAAGTTCAACAGGTTTTCCCTCAGCAAGAATTCTGTCACGCCCATTTTAAAAAAAAAATTAAAGTGGGGATTTGCTACTTTTTGAAGCATTGTATGCCAGAAAACTGTTATAAAATGCATGATACCTGCTCCACTGTCAGTTAATTTTTTTAGAGCAGAAGCCAACTTCTCCTGAAAGGCCAGCTAAAATGCAGCCATTTTTTTTTACTACCCCTAGTTTTACACATATATATTATACTTTACATCTTGTAAAAACACCTCTGAGGGGCTGGAGTCAAAGTATTACTGGCCATGGTACGTTACTTGGTACTAGAGTTACAGAAGTTAATTATTACAACACAAAATAGGGTCAAATTATTACATACACATGAGTTGGTTCCACATGGTCCTTTTCAATGACTTCCATTGGAGGCGGTTGAATTACTAGACAAGAAATATACAGAATTAGATCTTTCTTTGCATGTTATTGAAATTTTATATATTTTGCAGTTAATTATTTAACATAGCAGTAAAAACCCAGGTATATGTTTTTATGATTGCTGCATTATTTACATTTTTATGTGTTACTCCATTGTACATTTGTTGTTCATTATGGTGCATAGTAATACAATACATTAAATTACTTGATTATTTGTGGTAACCAAGTACTGCATTCACAGCACACTATTTCTGCACCATTTCCTGCTTGCTTTATTGTGAGAGAAGAATAAAATTGCACCCGTTCTCTAAATCTGCATCAACACTATGGGACAATGTGTTTATACCATGTTATTATGTCACTTCTACCCCACAGAAACTATGTATTTAACAGTTAACCCAGGCTGCATATCCTGCTGCATAATTCATCTGTTTTCCCTTTTAGTCACTTCCTGCTATATAGGCAACCCATACCTCCCAACTTTTGTGGAGGAGAAAGAGGGACAATTTTTTTACCCACAGAAGCCACACCCTAGCCACGCCCCCTAACCACACCCCCTGGCCACGCCACTGCTCATACCTTCAACGCATCCACTGGCACCAATGTATATTTATGTATATAATTGGGGGGCATATTCCACTCCCCCTAGACAACGAGCATGTCCCCCCCCCAGACAACGAGCATGCCCTCCTAGACAACGAGCATGCCCCCCCCAGACAACGAGCATGTCCCCCCCCCAGACAACGAGCATGCCCTCCTAGACAACGAGCCGAGCATGCCCCCCCCAGACAACGAGCATGCCCCCCCCAGACAACGAGCATGTCCCCCCCCAGACAACGAGCATGCCCTCCTAGACAACGAGCATGTCCTCCCCTAGACAACGAGCATGCCCCCCCCAGACAACGAGCATGTCCTCCCCTAGACAACGAGCATGTCCCCCCCTAGACAACGAGCATGTCCCCCCCAGACAACGGGTATGTCCGCCCCCAGACAACGAGCATGTCCCCCCTAGACAACGAGCATGTCCCCCCCAGACAACGGGCATGTCCGCCCCCAGACAACGAGCATGCCCCCCCCTAGACAACGTGCATGTCGCCCCCCAGACAACGAGCATGCCCCCCCTAGACAACAAGCATGCCCCCCCTAGACAACAAGCATGTCCCCGCCTAGACAACGAGCATGCCCCCCCCTAGACAACGAGCATGTACCCCCCCCTAGACAACGAGCATGTACCCCCCCTAGACAACGAGCATGTACCCCACCTAGACAACGAGCATGTCCCCCCCTAGACAACGAGCATGTCCCCCCCCTAGACAACGAGCATGTCCCCCACCTAGACAACGAGCCTGTCCCCCCCTGTGGCTGCGTGCCCTTTTTTGTGTGTTTGTGTTATTTTTGTCTTCCAGGACCGTGCCTGCTGTGGACTGCTTCGGATTCGAAGGATTACATCGATGACCGACAGTTCTAACAAATAAAATGGTCAACGAGGGTGTGTCTGCGTTTTTTGTTCAATAAAATTTTCTGAAAACGGTGTGATTATTTATTTTTTTGCGACACTCTTCATAGTTTGCCGTAGTAGTGGTGCCGGCTAGGTGACGGTGCTCATTACTAAGGGCTGGCCTTAGTGTTTGCCTTAATTTTTTTGGCAAATTCACACTAACGCCCATACCATTACCCCGGTACCCACCGCCACCAGACGCAGACACTCCCTCGTTGACCATTTTATTTGTTAGAAATGTCGGTCATAGACGTAATCCTTCGAATCCGAAGCAGTCCACAGCAGGCACGGTCCTGGAAGACAAAAATAACACAAACACACAAAAAAGGGCACGCAGCCACAGGGGAGGACATGCTCGTTGTCTAGGGGTCAGGGGTAGACATGCTCGTTGTCTAGGGGGGGGGAAATGCTCGTTGTCTGGGGGGGGGACATGCTCGTTGTCTAGGGGGGGGGGAATGCTCGTTGTCTAGGGGGGGGACATGCTCGTTGTCTAGGGGGGGGCATGCTCGTTGTCTTGGGGGGGGACATGCTCGTTGTCTTGGGGGGGACATGCTCGTTGTCTAGGGGTCAGGGGGAGACATGCTCGTTGTCTAGGGGGGGGACATGCTTGTTGTCTAGGGGGGGGAGACATGCTCGTTGTCGCAGTAAAGGGGAGGGGTCCTATGGAGCGCAGTAAAGGGGAGGGGTCCTATGGAGCGCAGTAAAGGGGAGGGGTCCTATGGAGCGCAGTAAAGGGGAGGGGTCCTATGGAGCGCAGTAAAGGGGAGGGGTCCTATGGAGCGCAGTAAAGGGGAGGAGTCCTATTGAGCGCGCAGTGAAAGCCATAAAAAACACATTTGATATTTTCCTTCCCGCTTCCCAGTACAGGGCCTGGAATATTTAATACTGTCACTAGGAAATATAATTTGTTACGCAGAAACAGGCCGCACACAGCTCTGTACATGGAGAAATAAAAAAGTTATTGATTTTTGAAAGTGGGGAGTGAAATATGGAAACGCAAAAATCGTTCCGTCAGAGTAATGGAGCAGACGGCCGTGTATGACCATTCTGCTCCATTACCGTCATAGAGCGATGACATGGACCTTATGTGGACCCCAACACACCCCTCGTTTTCATGATCTATGGGGGTCACATCACTGAAACCCCCACACATCAGCAGGTTAAGCCCTGTCCTATGGATAGAGCCTAACTTGTATTTGTGGGAAAACCCCTTTAACCCCTTAACGCTCTGCGCCGTAGCTCTACGGCGCAGAGAGTATAAGGAGTGTATGAAGAGGGCTCACGGGCTGAGTCCTCTTCATACAAGGTGGGGGGTTTTGCATGTTGCAGAAAACCCCCACCGCTAATAACCGCAGTCGGTCATTGTCGCCGGCAAAGTCTTTTTTACGATCGCTGTGCCCCCGAACGTCATCGGGGGCGGCGATCGTTTGCCGTGGTAGCCTCGGGTCTTCTTTTGACACGAGGCTACATGGCTTCTGCAGATTCGTTACAATGAGCCAGAAGTATTGCAGTATATGGTAGGAGCGATCTGACCATCTAGGGTTAATGTACCGTAGATGGTCTAAGAAATAGTGGAAAAAAAAGAAAAAACAGGTTTTAAAAATAAAAAAAATTTATAAAATATTAACAATTCTAATCACCCCCCTTTCCCTAGAACTGATATAAAACATAACAAACAGTAAAAATCACAAACATATTAGGTATCGCCGCGTCCCAAAATGCCCGATCTATCAAAATATAAAAACGGTTACGGGCGGCGGTGACCTCCGAGGCGGCAAATGGCGCCCAAATGTCCGAAATGCGACTTTTACACCTTTTTACATCACATAAAAAATGAAATTAAAAATGATCAAAATGTCGCACAGACCTCAAAATGGTAGCAATGAAAACGTCGGCTCATTTCGCCAAAAATGACCCCACCCCCAGCTCCGTGCACCGAAATATGAAAAAGTTATTAGCGTCAGAAGATGGCAAAATTTTTTTTTTTTTTTTGCACACATTCGTTTAATTTTTGAAAATGTATTAAAACACAATAAAACCTATAAATCCGGTATCACCGCGATCGCACCGAACCAAAGAATAAAGCTGAGGTGTTATTTTGAGTGCACAGTCAAAGTCGAAAAAACTGAGCCCACAAGAACGTGACACGTGCGGTTTTTTTAAAAAAATTTTCCACATTTGGAATTTTTTGCAGCTTCGCAGTACACGGCATGTTAAAATAAATAACATTACGGGAAAGTAAAATTTGTTACGCACAAAATAAGCCCTCACACAGGTCTGTACACGGAAACATGAAAAAGTTATGGATTTTTGAAGTTGGAGAGCGAGAAATGAGAGGAAAAACCCTGCGTCCTTAAGGGGTTAAGGGATTAAGTATATGGTACAATAAAAGCAGAATAGAAGGGCACTGGGGGGATTAGTGATGGGGGCAGGGGGTCTATGGAGGAAAGTGTTTAACCCTTTAGCTGCTGCCTGCAGTCCCTGTAGAGTACCTGTTATCACACTGCAGCAGCTGCACACACTCGGCTCTGCTTCATCAGACGAACTTCAGTGAGGAGCAGGAGGAGGTGGGGGCAGGGAGCCATAGATGTAGCAGTGCTGGAGAGCTCCTGCCTGCACGGAGGATGATCCCCTGGGGCTGCTGTGCAGGGGCAGTGCAGAGAATATGACACTCTGCACTGCTCCATCCATCCATCCATCCATCCATCCATGTGCCTGCAAGTGGCAGCCTGAGGACAGGGAGGGCTCTGCCTCCCAGGGGAGGGGATGGGGGAGGTGCCGGCTCTGCAGCAGACAGCCCGGGAGCTGGAGAGGAGGAGGACGCTGCACCCCGCCCCCTGGCTTCTCTGTATCCTGAGCAGGACGGGGGCGGGACTCGGGGGCGGGACTCTGGGGGGCGGGACTCGGGGGCGGGACAAAACGGAAAAATCCGTGAAAACGCAAAAAAAACGGGACTTTCACTTAACGGTCCGTGCAGGCGGGACAAGGGTTAAAAAACGGGACTGTCCCGCCCAAAACGGGACGGTTGGGAGGTATGGGCAACCTACTTCATTGAGCCCCTGCCTAGCTCCCTCCCTCTGTTATGATGTAATTATGATGGACTGCATCCACAGCAGAAGTCAGCAGAAAGAGGGCACCATGGGAGTGCTGGTGAGGTAAGTGGTGACTTTATGTATGCAAATTAATTCCAAGCATTAGGAGGTGCTTGCTATGTATACATTAATAAGGAGTGACATTGTATATGTGTGAATTAGGAGGCATTGTATACATGAAAGATTAAAAGGGGAAGATCTGTCATTTGTGCAGTTTTCTGCTGCAGATTTTATCTGTCATGTTTGTATGGGATTGTCCTAAATTCCATACACTACACTGACTTTACTTTACACATTAGATATACCTCAGAGGCTAGTGTAGGGCAAACCTAAATCTAAGTAAAGTACTACTGAAAAAAGTATATAATCTGTATCTGTATATCAGAAGCCATATGTCATTATCCTCTGTTTTGACCCTGTTGCCAGGCTTGCGCACTTCAGCCAGCTGAGGTGGCTGTTGTCCTAATGCTGGATTTAAGGCTGTTGCGCAGGTGTCTCAGGGTGGCTTATACTGGCTATGAACTTGACTTTCCAGAACCTAGGTATCCTGCCAGTGCCGGAACCCTGCTATCCTGCCAGTACCGGAACCCTGCTATCCTGCCAGTGCCGGTAGCCTATTATATTGCCAGTGCCATAACCCTGCTATCCTTGGGACTCTGTAACTTGCCAGTCTGCATCGTAATATTGTTTTTGTATTCCGTTCCCAAATGCCTGTTCTGTTATCTGGACAATAATAAATTTGTTTATTTTTAAAAACCCTTAAATCTTCCACAACTATTTTAGTGGAAAGAATGAGGGTCTGGTGGCCCCTCCTTTTAGGGGGGTACTGTCATGATCCTCTGTTTTGGCCCTGGTGGCAGGTTTGCCTACTTCACCCAGCAGTCTTTCTGTATTCCTTGAAAGGTGTGTGGGATGTGATTAGGCTCAGGGTTGTTTCAGGGTTGAGGGTTGTCCTAAGGCTGGATATAAGGCTGTTGCACAGGTGTCTCATGGCTGAGTAAATTGCCTGTGAACCTGACTCTGCGGAACCCTGCTATCCTGCCAGTGCTGGAATCCTGCTATCTTTGGGACTTTGTATACTTCCAGCCTCCCTTGGTACTCTGCACCCTGCCAGTCTGTCTCATAATGTTGTTTTTTGTATTCCGTTCCCAGATGTCTGTTCTGTTTTCTGGACATAATAAATTTGTTTTCTTTTAAAACCACCTGCAACATTCCTTTTGTTTTAGTGTTTTTTTCTGACATCGATATAGCCATAAAGTTTTTTTTTATGCGTGAAGAGTTATATTTTTATATAACACCATTTTGGAGTACATATAATATTTTAATGGGACAAGTGTTTACTGGCGCAGCTGAGTCTGGTTGGTGCTGCAATATACTGAATACCTCCTATCGTGGTATTAATAAAAGTATAAGTAAATATGGGTTATGTATATCGCGCTCCTCCAATATGATACAATGCTTTTACAATAATTTTACCTTTTATTGCTGTGTTGTGCTCGCGTTTCCCCTCCTGGGGTGGAGGATAAGGAACAGATGCACTCTTTCTTTTGTTCTGCCACGGATCCGTCGCAGCCCCGGCCGGTGACCGCGTTCGGATGTGCGTGGACGCTGTTTGAAGTTCTCCGGTGTCTGCTTCGGTGACGTCACCACTGGAGCTACGGGAACAAACGAGGAACAAATTTCCTACGCGTTTCGGAGACAGGGACGGTCTCCTTCGTCAGGGATCGTTAAACTCGTTTGGAAGTATCCTTATATAGCTACTTGCCTCACCCTTGAACTTCTCACAGCTGCTGCTAAGTGCATCTATCAGTGGTAAGTCTCTAAAAAGCAAATATCTCTATTTCACTATTTAGTCCTCCCGGAGCAAGAGTATTGAGATTGAAAATCCATCTGCTTTCGGCTCTCGACATTTTGTTAATGAAATTTCCCCCTCTTTGATCGGGGGTGATGATTTCGATACCAAAAATGGAGATTCCGGATAATTGTCCTGAATGTTTATCCATGAAGTGTCGGGACAACGGGTGTCCTTTGTTCTTTTTCCTTATATTTCGTATATGTTCATTTATTCTCTTATAGAGGGGGCGTATTGTTCTACCTACATACAATTTTTCACAGCTACATTTCAATCCATATATCACCCCTTTGGTATGGCAGTTTATTCTATTTTTAATTGAAAAAGAATCATGGGCCCCACATGCTTCTACTTCATGGACTGGATTTTTTAGTTTCAAGGTTTTACACATGGAGCATCTTTTACACGGAAAAAATCCATTTGGCATTTGTGTCTCAAAGATGGTTTTATTTGTGTTTTTTAGTACCTTTTTATTTTTGATGGTGGGGGCTATCAGATTTCCTAAATTTTTGGCTTTTTTAAATGTAAAAGAGGGGTTTTCAGGTATTACCTCGCCTATAACTTTATCCTCCTTGAGGATGTCCCAGTGTCTTTTAATAATCTTTTTAAATAAACCACCGTGTACCGTGTGGTTAATTAGAAAGGGGACCTTGATTTCTAGGGGTTTTGTTTGTGTTTTTGGTGATTTCTCTTTTAATAGGTGTTCTCTTGTGAGATTTGCTATTTTGTGTTTTGTTTTTTCCAATTCTTTCTCATTGTATCCTTTTTCCTCAAATTTTTTTGATAAAATATCAGCCTCCTCCCAGTAATCCTCGATATCTGCACAGTTCCGGCGTATTCTTGTGAATTGGCCTTGGGGAATGTTTTGTAACCAAACAGGGTAGTGGCAGCTATCGAGTGGTATGTAGCTGTTGCTGTCAGTTGGTTTTCTATAGGATTTTGTAAGGATTTTTCCTTCTTTGATGAATATTGTGAGGTCCAGAAAGTTCACTGACTCTTTGCTGTAGCTCGGGGTGAATTGTAGATAAAACTCATTTTTATTGATTTCATTAAAAAATTTTAATAGAGATTGTTCACCGCCTTTCCATATAAAAACAATATCGTCTATAAAACGATGCCATAGGGCCAAGTTCGTCCGTGCTATCGGATTGGTATAGATGGCGGTTTCTTCCCATCGGCCAACATATAGATTGGCATAGCACGGAGCGAACTTGGTCCCCATGGCTGTGCCCCATGTTTGTAAATAAAATTTGTCGTCATATAAAAAATAATTATGAGATAAAATAAAAGAAATACATTCTCCTATAAAATCAATTTGTTCCATTGGTATTCTTTGTTCTTTGTTTAAAAAATATGTTGCCGCTTCTCTACCTTTTCGGTTTTCAATGACCGTGTATAATGAAGTGACATCTAAGGTCCCGATTATATAACCGTCTTTCCAATTGGTTTTCTCTAATATCTGTAACATGTGCTTGGTGTCTTTTAGGTAAGCTGGGAGTTGCTGGGTGGCTGATTGCAGCATGTTGTCAACATATTCAGACACATTAGCTGTCAGGCAATCGATGCCGGATATAATGGGTCGTCCTGGGGGGGCAGTTGTGGATTTGTGAATTTTTGGTATATGGTAAAAGGCAGCTATACGGGGAGTTTGGTTATTTAAATAAAGGGCTTCTTGTTTTGTTAAAATGCCTTTAGTTAATCCGGTTTTAATTAATATATTCAGTTCCTTTTGATATTCCTTTGTTGGGTCCTGTGATAACAGCCTATATGTTTTGTCATCGCCCAACAGTCTTTCCGCTTCTAAACTATAATATTCCTGATCCATAACCACAATGCTCCCGCCTTTGTCTGCCTGCCTAATGATAATTTCGTTATTGTTCTGTAGTTTCCTTATTGCCTCTGTTTCACCTTTGGAGAGATTGCTTTTGTGTGTTTGTTTTGAGACTTTTTGATTTCGTATGTCCTTTATTGTTGCTTGTTGGAACGCATTGAAAGCCTCTGAATATTCATTCAACGGATGCATTTTCGATTTGCATTTTAAATCTGTATGAAGAAATTGTCTGGCGGGAGAAATCATGTTGGCAGTGCTCTTGTTGTCGGTTTTCTTATAGAAGTACTTTTTTAGGGACAGATTTCTCATGAATTTCTTTACTCCAATAAAAGCCTCGAATTTGTTAAATTTCACTGTAGGTGCAAATTTCAATCCTTTTTTCAGTAGACCTTCTTCATTTTTAGTTAATGTGTATTTACTGATATTATAGATTTTTACAGCGTCGTTATGTTGTTTTAATATTTTTTTCTTTTGGGGGAGTTTCCCTCCCCTTGTACCTCTTTTGGTTTTTTTCCACTTTTTACCTGGAAAAAATCCTGTCTCACAGTTTTTTTCTTTTTCTCAAACATCTTGGTTCTGCTGTTCATTCTTATAGTTGGTGTTGAGTCCTCTGTTATTCCTCCTGGTTCTTGGTTTTCTGTGTCTTCCAAATTACCTAACATTGTGTATTTATTGCTTGTGGGAATTGGGTTGGGGTCCCTTCGTCTCTCAACTATAACTGTTGGACTCAAAGGGACTGTGGGACGTTCGGGTATTCGTGTTGTTTTGTTAAGTGCTTTGTCACTTTTATTTGTTCTTTCCCTATTCCTATTTGGTGTTTGGACGTGCTCTCCTTCTCAAAAAAATTTGAGGAAAAAGGATACAATGAGAAAGAATTGGAAAAAACAAAACACAAAATAGCAAATCTCACAAGAGAACACCTATTAAAAGAGAAATCACCAAAAACACAAACAAAACCCCTAGAAATCAAGGTCCCCTTTCTAATTAACCACACGGTACACGGTGGTTTATTTAAAAAGATTATTAAAAGACACTGGGACATCCTCAAGGAGGATAAAGTTATAGGCGAGGTAATACCTGAAAACCCCTCTTTTACATTTAAAAAAGCCAAAAATTTAGGAAATCTGATAGCCCCCACCATCAAAAATAAAAAGGTACTAAAAAACACAAATAAAACCATCTTTGAGACACAAATGCCAAATGGATTTTTTCCGTGTAAAAGATGCTCCATGTGTAAAACCTTGAAACTAAAAAATCCAGTCCATGAAGTAGAAGCATGTGGGGCCCATGATTCTTTTTCAATTAAAAATAGAATAAACTGCCATACCAAAGGGGTGATATATGGATTGAAATGTAGCTGTGAAAAATTGTATGTAGGTAGAACAATACGCCCCCTCTATAAGAGAATAAATGAACATATACGAAATATAAGGAAAAAGAACAAAGGACACCCGTTGTCCCGACACTTCATGGATAAACATTCAGGACAATTATCCGGAATCTCCATTTTTGGTATCGAAATCATCACCCCCGATCAAAGAGGGGGAAATTTCATTAACAAAATGTCGAGAGCCGAAAGCAGATGGATTTTCAATCTCAATACTCTTGCTCCGGGAGGACTAAATAGTGAAATAGAGATATTTGCTTTTTAGAGACTTACCACTGATAGATGCACTTAGCAGCAGCTGTGAGAAGTTCAAGGGTGAGGCAAGTAGCTATATAAGGATACTTCCAAACGAGTTTAACGATCCCTGACGAAGGAGACCGTCCCTGTCTCCGAAACGCGTAGGAAATTTGTTCCTCGTTTGTTCCCGTAGCTCCAGTGGTGACGTCACCGAAGCAGACACCGGAGAACTTCAAACAGCGTCCACGCACATCCGAACGCGGTCACCGGCCGGGGCTGCGACGGATCCGTGGCAGAACAAAAGAAAGAGTGCATCTGTTCCTTATCCTCCACCCCAGGAGGGGAAACGCGAGCACAACACAGCAATAAAAGGTAAAATTATTGTAAAAGCATTGTATCATATTGGAGGAGCGCGATATACATAACCCATATTTACTTATACTTTTATTAATACCACGATAGGAGGTATTCAGTATATTGCAGCACCAACCAGACTCAGCTGCGCCAGTAAACACTTGTCCCATTAAGTATTTTTCTTATCCTATCACTCTTACGATAAGGCAGCAACTGAAATACCAATATGAGTACACTATGGAATGACCGGAGAAATAGAATTAATACCATCCATACCCTCTTCCAGATTCCACATAACTATGATGACCAAATACCTAATGACAATCTAAAAAATACGATACTCACACTAAAATCATTAGAACGATTATTAATCACCGAAATGAGAGACCTATGGGAGATCGCTACCCTAGAAAAATATCTAGAGTTCAACTGTATACCAAAAGGTTTAAAATTACAAAAAACATTAACGGGGGATATTGGAGATAAGGAGACCCTAGCAGAATGGGACGATTTACTTCATGATTTTTCTAAACAAGCCGTTAAATTTATAATAAAAAAACGAGAAATCAACCTAAGAAAAATAAACAAAGAAATAATAGAATTATTTGAGGAAATCAAACCGTACAAAGAACACCCAGAAATTGTACAGTTATCTATAAATATTAAAAAACGTATTAGACAAAAAGAAGAAGATCTAGTGGACAAAAAGAACAAAAAATTCAAAAGAGATGAAGTACCATATAACATATATGAAGAAGACTCCAATAATTCACCACACTTCTGCACAATTGATGAAACCCTTGCAGAATCTTATTTACTCGAAGAAATCCCTCTCAAATCACCACAAAACAGTACTGATGGAATAATAAATGTACAAGTGGAAACAACCCCGAAAGAAGGAGAGCACGTCCAAACACCAAATAGGAATAGGGAAAGAACAAATAAAAGTGACAAAGCACTTAACAAAACAACACGAATACCCGAACGTCCCACAGTCCCTTTGAGTCCAACAGTTATAGTTGAGAGACGAAGGGACCCCAACCCAATTCCCACAAGCAATAAATACACAATGTTAGGTAATTTGGAAGACACAGAAAACCAAGAACCAGGAGGAATAACAGAGGACTCAACACCAACTATAAGAATGAACAGCAGAACCAAGATGTTTGAGAAAAAGAAAAAAACTGTGAGACAGGATTTTTTCCAGGTAAAAAGTGGAAAAAAACCAAAAGAGGTACAAGGGGAGGGAAACTCCCCCAAAAGAAAAAAATATTAAAACAACATAACGACGCTGTAAAAATCTATAATATCAGTAAATACACATTAACTAAAAATGAAGAAGGTCTACTGAAAAAAGGATTGAAATTTGCACCTACAGTGAAATTTAACAAATTCGAGGCTTTTATTGGAGTAAAGAAATTCATGAGAAATCTGTCCCTAAAAAAGTACTTCTATAAGAAAACCGACAACAAGAGCACTGCCAACATGATTTCTCCCGCCAGACAATTTCTTCATACAGATTTAAAATGCAAATCGAAAATGCATCCGTTGAATGAATATTCAGAGGCTTTCAATGCGTTCCAACAAGCAACAATAAAGGACATACGAAATCAAAAAGTCTCAAAACAAACACACAAAAGCAATCTCTCCAAAGGTGAAACAGAGGCAATAAGGAAACTACAGAACAATAACGAAATTATCATTAGGCAGGCAGACAAAGGCGGGAGCATTGTGGTTATGGATCAGGAATATTATAGTTTAGAAGCGGAAAGACTGTTGGGCGATGACAAAACATATAGGCTGTTATCACAGGACCCAACAAAGGAATATCAAAAGGAACTGAATATATTAATTAAAACCGGATTAACTAAAGGCATTTTAACAAAACAAGAAGCCCTTTATTTAAATAACCAAACTCCCCGTATAGCTGCCTTTTACCATATACCAAAAATTCACAAATCCACAACTGCCCCCCCAGGACGACCCATTATATCCGGCATCGATTGCCTGACAGCTAATGTGTCTGAATATGTTGACAACATGCTGCAATCAGCCACCCAGCAACTCCCAGCTTACCTAAAAGACACCAAGCACATGTTACAGATATTAGAGAAAACCAATTGGAAAGACGGTTATATAATCGGGACCTTAGATGTCACTTCATTATACACGGTCATTGAAAACCGAAAAGGTAGAGAAGCGGCAACATATTTTTTAAACAAAGAACAAAGAATACCAATGGAACAAATTGATTTTATAGGAGAATGTATTTCTTTTATTTTATCTCATAATTATTTTTTATATGACGACAAATTTTATTTACAAACATGGGGCACAGCCATGGGGACCAAGTTCGCTCCGTGCTATGCCAATCTATATGTTGGCCGATGGGAAGAAACCGCCATCTATACCAATCCGATAGCACGGACGAACTTGGCCCTATGGCATCGTTTTATAGACGATATTGTTTTTATATGGAAAGGCGGTGAACAATCTCTATTAAAATTTTTTAATGAAATCAATAAAAATGAGTTTTATCTACAATTCACCCCGAGCTACAGCAAAGAGTCAGTGAACTTTCTGGACCTCACAATATTCATCAAAGAAGGAAAAATCCTTACAAAATCCTATAGAAAACCAACTGACAGCAACAGCTACATACCACTCGATAGCTGCCACTACCCTGTTTGGTTACAAAACATTCCCCAAGGCCAATTCACAAGAATACGCCGGAACTGTGCAGATATCGAGGATTACTGGGAGGAGGCTGATATTTTATCAAAAAAATTTGAGGAAAAAGGATACAATGAGAAAGAATTGGAAAAAACAAAACACAAAATAGCAAATCTCACAAGAGAACACCTATTAAAAGAGAAATCACCAAAAACACAAACAAAACCCCTAGAAATCAAGGTCCCCTTTCTAATTAACCACACGGTACACGGTGGTTTATTTAAAAAGATTATTAAAAGACACTGGGACATCCTCAAGGAGGATAAAGTTATAGGCGAGGTAATACCTGAAAACCCCTCTTTTACATTTAAAAAAGCCAAAAATTTAGGAAATCTGATAGCCCCCACCATCAAAAATAAAAAGGTACTAAAAAACACAAATAAAACCATCTTTGAGACACAAATGCCAAATGGATTTTTTCCGTGTAAAAGATGCTCCATGTGTAAAACCTTGAAACTAAAAAATCCAGTCCATGAAGTAGAAGCATGTGGGGCCCATGATTCTTTTTCAATTAAAAATAGAATAAACTGCCATACCAAAGGGGTGATATATGGATTGAAATGTAGCTGTGAAAAATTGTATGTAGGTAGAACAATACGCCCCCTCTATAAGAGAATAAATGAACATATACGAAATATAAGGAAAA
Source organism: Engystomops pustulosus (assembly GCF_040894005.1). Lineage (NCBI taxonomy): Eukaryota > Metazoa > Chordata > Amphibia > Anura > Leptodactylidae > Engystomops > Engystomops pustulosus. The sequence goes on from NC_092411.1 coordinate 173,959,277, forward strand.
AGAACAAAGGACACCCGTTGTCCCGACACTTCATGGATAAACATTCAGGACAATTATCCGGAATCTCCATTTTTGGTATCGAAATCATCACCCCCGATCAAAGAGGGGGAAATTTCATTAACAAAATGTCGAGAGCCGAAAGCAGATGGATTTTCAATCTCAATACTCTTGCTCCGGGAGGACTAAATAGTGAAATAGAGATATTTGCTTTTTAGAGACTTACCACTGATAGATGCACTTAGCAGCAGCTGTGAGAAGTTCAAGGGTGAGGCAAGTAGCTATATAAGGATACTTCCAAACGAGTTTAACGATCCCTGACGAAGGAGACCGTCCCTGTCTCCGAAACGCGTAGGAAATTTGTTCCTCGTTTGTTCCCGTAGCTCCAGTGGTGACGTCACCGAAGCAGACACCGGAGAACTTCAAACAGCGTCCACGCACATCCGAACGCGGTCACCGGCCGGGGCTGCGACGGATCCGTGGCAGAACAAAAGAAAGAGTGCATCTGTTCCTTATCCTCCACCCCAGGAGGGGAAACGCGAGCACAACACAGCAATAAAAGGTAAAATTATTGTAAAAGCATTGTATCATATTGGAGGAGCGCGATATACATAACCCATATTTACATATAATATTTTAAGCCTCAGAGAGAGACCACATTGATAAAACAGAATTCTGTTTTAAATGTTTATTTTAACAAAAACTTTATTAGTGCAAGGCAGCATATAAAGATCACAGTGGTAAGTACATACAACAATATGTTAATTATAGATTATGATTTTCACATACAGGAAATAAAGATCAATGAGAAACTTACCAGTCAAATAATTTAAACATTTGAAATAACAAAGTGTCAGACAGAATGAATAATCCAAAAGTTAGCAAACAATCACAGTGTTAAAAGAATGGATGTTGACTAGAGATGAGCGAACACTAAAATGCTCGGGTACTCGTTATTCGAGACGAACTTTTCCCGATGCTCGAGTGCTCGTCTCGAATAACGAACCCCATTGAAGTCAATGGGAGACTCGAGCATTTTTCAAGGGGACCAAGGCTCTGCACAGGGAAGCTTGGCCAAACACCTGGGAACCTCAGAAAAGGATGGAAACACCACGGAAATGGACAGGAAACAGCAGGGGCAGCATGCATGGATGCCTCTGAGGCTGCATAATCGCACCATTATGCCAAAATTATGGGCAACAGCATGGCCATGACAGAGTGACAGAATGAAGCTAGATAGCATCTAAAACATCCAATAATTGACCCTGACACTATAGGGGACGGCATGCAGAGGCAGCGGCAGCAGGCTAGAGAGTGTCATGGCGACATACCCTAAATGGACTCAGGCTTCAAACCAATGGGTGGCAGAGAGGAACCAAAGGAGGTGAGCAAGAAGCGCTCAAATAATATCGGTACATGATAAAAGTTTGCCAGTATATTTTGTGGATTACACAGCAGGGTGGCGACAAAGTTAACATGGAAGCCATGAAAACAACCCAAAATTCTGCCTGACACAGCTCGTTTGATAAGGGGACGATGTATGGAGGCAGTGAACTAGTAGTAGATTAAAGGTGCTGCAGTTAAAACTATGTTAGTTGGATCTTGGCATGGAGCTGGCGCTCCGCTGCCAGGCGAGCTTTCGCCAATCCAAGCCCCTGTCTCTAGGCTACTCCCCAAACAGCACTTCTAAGAACCTTTTGTATAAGATCAAGTGTAGTAGCGTTCTTATAAGTTTAGGATATGCCGGGTGAGGGGAATGTAAACAGATGCGCAAGAAGCGCTGAAATAATATCCCTAAATGGTAAAAGTTTGCAAGTATATTTTGGGGATTACACAGCAGGGTGGCGACAAAGTTAACAACTTTGATGTGGAATGCCCTGTAATAGCTCTTGGGCGGTGTGCCTTTTATCGCCTAGGCTCAGCAGTTTCAGCACCGCCTGCTGTCGCTTAGCGACGGCACTGCTGCTGTGCCTAGAGCTACCGACTGATGGCGCCATGCCCACGGATGGTAATTCGGAGGAGGAGGAGGTGGAGGAGGGGTGGGAGGAGGTATAGTAGGCCTTTGAGACCTGGACCGAGGTAGGCCCCGCAATTCTCTGCGTCGGCAGTATATGACCAGCCCCAGGGTCAGACTCGGTCCCAGCCTGCACCAAGTTAAGTGTAGTAGCGTTCTTATAAGTTTGGGATATGGCGGGTGAGGGGAATGTAAACAGATGCGCAAGAAGCGCATGATGCGCATGGAGCTGGCGTTCCGCTGCCAGGCGAGCTTTCGCCAATCCAAGCCCCTGTCTCTAGGCTACTCCCCAAACAGCACTTCTAAGAACCTTTTGTATAAGATCAAGTGTAGTAGCGTTCTTATAAGTTTAGGATATGCCGGGTGAGGGGAATGTAAACAGATGCGCAAGAAGCGCTGAAATAATATCCCTAAATGGTAAAAGTTTGCCAGTATATTTTGGGGATTACACAGCAGGGTGGCGACAAAGTTAACAACTTTGATGTGGAATCCATGAAAACAACCCAAATTTCTGCCTGACACACCTCGTTTGATAAAGGGACGATGTATGGAGGCAGCTATATGGACGACTTTTGGAGGTAGCAATGGAGACAACGTGTGGAGGCTGCTATGGAGACAATTTAATTTGGATAGTGCCTGTATGTGGCAGTCCCAAACATTTTTCAAACCAGAGGAGCAGGTAGGTGGCCCTCCAGTAAAATGGGATAGATTGAGTGCCTGTATGTGGCAGTCCCAAAAATGTTTCAAACCAGAGGAGCAGGTAGGTGGCCCTCCAGTAAAATGGAATAGATTGAGTGCCTGTATGTGGCAGTCCCAAAAATTGTTCAAACCAGAGGAGCAGGTAGGTGGCCCTGCAGTAAAATGGAATAGATTGAGTGCCTGTATGTGGCAGTCCCAAAAATTGTTCAAACCAGAGGAGCAGGTAGGTGGCCCTGCAGTAAAATGGAATAGATTGAGTGCCTGTATGTGGCAGTCCCAAAAATTGTTCAAACCAGAGGAGCAGGTAGGTGGCCCTGCAGTAAAATGGAATAGATTGAGTGCCTGTATGTGGCAGTCCCAAAAATGTTTCAAACCAGAGGAGCAGGTAGGTGGCCCTCCAGTAAAATGGAATAGATTGAGTGCCTGTATGTGGCAGTCCCAAAAATTGTTCAAACCAGAGGAGCAGGTAGGTGGCCCTGCAGTAAAATGGAATAGATTGAGTGCCTGTATGTGGCAGTCCCAAAAATGTTTCAAACCAGAGGAGCAGGTAGGTGGCCCTGCAGTAAAATGGAATAGATTGAGTGCCTGTATGTGGCAGTCCCAAAAATGTTTCAAACCAGAGGAGCAGGTAGGTGGCCCTCCAGTAAAATGGAATAGATTGAGTGCCTGTATGTGGCAGTCCCAAAAATTGTTCAAACCAGAGGAGCAGGTAGGTGGCCCTGCAGTAAAATGGAATAGATTGAGTGCCTGTATGTGGCAGTCCCAAAAATGTTTCAAACCAGAGGAGCAGGTAGGTGGCCCTCCAGTAAAATGGAATAGATTGAGTGCCTGTATGTGGCAGTCCCAAAAATTGTTCAAACCAGAGGAGCAGGTAGGTGGCCCTGCAGTAAAATGGAATAGATTGAGTGCCTGTATGTGGCAGTCCCAAAAATTGTTCAAACCAGAGGAGCAGGTAGGTGGCCCTGCAGTAAAATGGAATAGATTGAGTGCCTGTATGTGGCAGTCCCAAAAATTTTTTAAAACAGAGGACCGGGTAGGTGGCCCTCCAGAAAAATGGAATAGATTGAGTGCCTGTATGTGGCACTCACAAAAATTGTTTCAAACAGAGGACCGGGTAGGTGGCCCTCCAGAAAAATTAAATGCATAAAGTACTATAGGTAGAGCCAGTGGGCCCTGTCAAAAAATAGCCAGTTTCCTCTGCTTTACTGTACAAAGAGCAGGAGAAGGAGGAAAATGAGGAGGAGGAGGAGGAGTGGATAAATTATTCAGGTTGAGCTTCCTTCACCTGCTGGAGATTGGAAATTAGGAGAAATCCATGCTTTATTCATCTTGATAAGCGTCAGCCTGTCAGCGCTGTCAGTCGACAGGCGTGTACGCTTATCGGTGATGATGCCACCAGCTGCACTGAAAACCCGCTCGGACAAGACGCTAGCGGCAGGGCAGGCAAGAACCTCCAAGGCGTAGAGCGCCAGTTCGTGCCACATGTCCAGCTTTGAAACCCAGTAGTTGTAGGGAGCTGTGTGATCATTTAGGACGATGGTATGGTCAGCTACGTACTCCCTCACCATCTTTCTGTAAAGATCAGCCCTACTCTGCCGAGACTGGGGACAGGTGACAGTGTCTTGCTGGGGTGACATAAAGCTGGCAAAAGCCTTGTAAAGCGTACCCTTGCCAGTGCTGGACAAGCTGCCTGCTCGCCTACTCTCCCTCGCTACTTGTCCCGCAGAACTACGCACTCTGCCGCTAGCGCTGTCAGAAGGGAAATACTGTTTCAGCTTGTGCACCAGGGCCTGCTGGTATTCATGCATTCTCACACTCCTTTCCTCTCCAGGGATGAGAGTGGGAAGATTTTGCTTGTACCGTGGGTCCAGGAGAGTGAACACCCAGTAATCGGTGCTGGAATAAATTCTTTGAACGCGAGGGTCACGGGATAGGCAGCCTAGCATGAAATCTGCCATATGCGCCAGAGTACCAACGCGTAAGAATTCACTCCCCTCACTGGCCTGACTGTCCATTTCCTCCTCCTCCAACTCCTCCAACTCCTCTTCTTCTGCCCATACACGCTGAACAGTGAAGGACTCAACAATGGTCCCCTCTTGTGTCTCGCCAACATTCTCCTCCTCTTCCTCCTCATCCTCCTCCACCTCCACCTCCTCCGATATGCGCTGAGAAACAGACCTCAGGGTGCTTTGGCTATCAACAAGGGAATATTCTTCCCCCGTCTCTTGTGACGAGCGCAAAGCTTCCGACTTCATGCTGACCAGAGAGTTTTTCAACAGGCCAAGCAGCGGGATGGTGAGGCTGATGATGGCGGCATCGCCACTGACCATCTGTGTTGACTCCTCAAAGTTACTCAGCACCTGACAGATATCAGACATCCACGTCCACTCCTCATTGTAGACTTGAGGAAGCTGACTGACCTGACTACCAGTTCTGGTGGAAGTTGACATCTGGCAGTCTACAATCGCTCTGCGCTGCTGGTAAACTCTGGATAACATGGTCAGTGTTGAATTCCACCTCGTGGGCACGTCGCACAACAGTCGGTGAGCGGGCAGTTGGAGGCGGCGCTGCGCTGCCCTGAGAGTGGCAGCATCTGGGCTGGACTTCCTGAAATGCGCACAGATGCGGCGCACCTTCGTGAGCAAATCAGACAGATTGGGGTATGTCTTGAGGAAACGCTGCACTATCAGATTTAACACATGGGCCAGGCATGGCACATGTGTCAGTCTGCCGAGTTGCAGAGCCGCCACCAGGTTACGGCCGTTGTCACACACAACCATTCCCGGCTTGAGGTTCAGCGGTGCCAGCCACAGATCAGTCTGCGCCATGATGCCCTGTAATAGCTCTTGGGCGGTGTGCCTTTTGTCGCCTAGGCTCAGCAGTTTGAGCACCGCCTGCTGTCGCTTAGCGACGGCACTGCTGCTGTGCCTAGAGCTACCGACTGATGGCGCCGTGCCCACGGATGGTAGTTCGGAGGAGGAGGTGGAGGAGGGGTGGGAGGAGGAGGAGGCATAGTAGGCCTGAAACACCTGGACCGAGGTAGGCCCCGCAATCCTCGGCGTCGGCAGTATATGAGCAGCCCCAGGGTCAGACTCGGTCCCAGCCTCCACCAAGTTAACCCAATGTGCCGTCAGCGATATATAGTGGCCCTGCCCGGCAGCACTCATCCACGTGTCCGTGGTCAGGTGGACCTTGTCAGAAACGGCGTTGGTCAGGGCACGGATGATGTTGTCTGACACATGCTGGTGCAGGGCTGGGACGGCACATCGGGAAAAGTAGTGGCGGCTGGGGACCGAATACCGAGGGGCGGCCGCCGCCATGAGGTTGCGAAAGGCCTCGGTCTCTACTAGCCTATAGGGCAGCATCTCCAGGCTAAGCAATCTGGAGATGTGCACATTAAGGGCTTGGGCGTGCGGGTGGGTTGCACTATATTTGCGTTTCCGCTCCAGCGTCTGGGGTATGGAGAGCTGAACGCTGGTGGATGCTGTGGAGGATCGTGGAGGCGACGATGGGGTTTTTGTGGCAGGGTCCTGGGCAGGGGGCTGACTAGCAGCTGACACAGGGGAAGGAGCAGTGGTGTGCACGGCCGGAGGTGAACGGGCTTGTTGCCACTGAGTGGGGTGCTTAGCATTCATATGCCTGCGCATACTGGTGGTAGTTAAGCTAGTAGTGGTGGAACCCCTGCTGAGCCTGGTTTGGCAAATGTTGCACACCACAGTCCGTCGGTCATCCGGTGTTTCCTTAAAGAACCTCCACACTTCTGAAGATCTAGCCCTCGCCGCAAGAGCCCTCACCACGGGAGCTTCACTAGTTGACAGTGGCGCTGATGCACCAGCTCTGGCCCTGCCTCTCCGTCTGGCCCCACCACTGCCTCTTCCAACCTGTTCAGGTCGAGGACTCTCCTCCGTCTCAGAAGCACTGTGTTCACCCGGCCTCTCAACCCAGCTTGGGTCTGTCACCTCATCATCCTCCGATCCCTCAGTCTGCTCCCCCCTCGGACTTCCTGCCCTGACAACAACTTCCCCACTGTCTGACAACCGTGTCTCCTCATCGTCGGACACCTCTTTACACACTTCCACTACGTCAAGAAGGTCATCATCACCCACAGACTGTGACTGGTGGAAAACCTGGGCATCGGAAAATTGCTCAGCAGCAACCGGACAAGTGGTTTGTGACTGTGGGAAGGGTCCAGAAAACAGTTCCTCAGAGTATGCCGGTTCAAATGCCAAATTTTCCTGGGAGGGGGCAGACTGGGGGGGAGGAGGCTGAGGTGCAGGAGCTGGAGGAGTGGCGATTTCGGTGACATGGGTGGACTGCGTGGAAGACTGACTGGTGGTGGACAAATTGCTCGAAGCATTGTCAGCAATCCACGACATCACCTGTTCGCACTGTTCTGGCCTCAACAGTGCTCTACCACGAGTCCCAGTAACTTCAGACATGAACCTAGGGAGTGTAGCTCTGCGGCGTTCCCCTGCTCCCTCATCAGCAGGTGGTGTCTCACCCCGCCCAGGACCACGGCCTCTGACCCCTGCAGTAGTTGGACGCCCACGTCCCCGCCCTCGTCCTCTACCCCTAGCCCTCGGGTTAAACATTTTTAAAATGAGAGTTATAACTTTATTTTTTTTTTTACTTTTTTTTGTTTTTTTTTGTGTTTTTTTTTTTTTTTTTGTGTTTTTTGTTTTTTTTTGAGTTTTTAAAACCAAACAATGCTATCCTATTGCTATGGCTATTTTCTAGCCAAGTATCAAAGGAAGCACAGTACTATGCCAGATGAGATGACACTGAGTTATTGCCTAATAGAAATCCAACCCCTACTGAATTTTGCCACTTCGGCCTTTGCTATGGATATGTGCGCCACTAAGCGCAGAACACAGCGGTCGCAAGTCCCACTACAAATTGCTCAGAATTGGCAAGTACATGCACTGCAGAAACTACAGCCACCAGCAGATCAACCAGAAATCAAATATATAGAACGCTACTGTAGGCTTCAAGATCAAGAAGCTGTTTGTATTCTCCTATGGCTATTTTCTAGCCAAGTATCAAAGGAAGCACAGTACTATGCCGGATGAGATGACACTGAGTTATTGCCTAATAGAAATCCAACCCCTACTGAATTTTGCAACTTCGGCCTTTGCTATGGATATGTGCGCCACTAAGCGCAGAACACAGCGGTCGCAAGTCCCACTACAAATTGCTCAGAATTGGCAAGTACATGCACTGCAGAAACTACAGCCACCAGCAGATCAACCAGAAATCAAATATATAGAACGCTACTGTAGGCTTCAAGAAGCTGTTTGTATTCTCCTATGGCTATTTTCTAGCCAAGTATCAAAGGAAGCACAGTACTATGCCAGATGAGATGACACTGAGTTATTGCCTAATAGAAATCCAACCCCTACTGAATTTTGCCACTTCGGCCTTTGCTATGGATATGTGCGCCACTAAGCGCAGAACACAGCGGTCGCAAGTCTCACTACAAATTGCTCAGAATTGGCAAGTACATGCACTGCAGAAACTACAGCCACCAGCAGATCAACCAGAAATCAAATATATAGAACGCTACTGTAGGCTTCAAGAAGCTGTTTGTATTCTCCTATGGCTATTTTCTAGCCAAGTATCAAAGGAAGCACAGTACTATGCCAGATGAGATGACACTGAGTTATTGCCTAATAGAAATCCAACCCCTACTTAATTTTGCCACTTCAGCCTTTGCTATGGATATGTGCGCCACTAAGCGCAGAACACAGCGGTCGCAAGTCTCACTACAAATTGCTCAGAATTGGCAAGTACATGCACTGCAGAAACTACAGCCACCAGCAGATCAACCAGAAATCAAATATATAGAACGCTACTGTAGGCTTCAAGAAGCTGTTTGTATTCTCCTATGGCTATTTTCTAGCCAAGTATCAAAGGAAGCACAGTACTATGCCAGATGAGATGACACTGAGTTATTGCCTAATAGAAATCCAACCCCTACTGAATTTTGCCACTTCAGCCTTTGCTATGGATATGTGCGCCACTAAGCGCAGAACACAGCGGTCGCAAGTCCCACTACAAATTGCTCAGAATTGGCAAGTACATGCACTGCAGAAACTACAGCCACCAGCAGATCGACCAGAAATCAAATATATAGAACGCTACTGTAGGCTTCAAGAAGCTGTTTGTATTCTCCTATGGCTATTTTCTAGCCAAGTATCAAAGGAAGCACAGTACTATGCCAGATGAGATGACACTGAGTTATTGCCTAATAGAAATCCAACCCCTACTGAATTTTGCCACTTCGGCCTTTGCTATGGATATGTGCGCCACTAAGCGCAGAACACAGCGGTCGCAAGTCTCACTACAAATTGCTCAGAATTGGCAAGTACATGCACTGCAGAAACTACAGCCACCAGCAGATCAACCAGAAATCAAATATATAGAACGCTACTGTAGGCTTCAAGAAGCTGTTTGTATTCTCCTATGGCTATTTTCTAGCCAAGTATCAAAGGAAGCACAGTACTATGCCAGATGAGATGACACTGAGTTATTGCCTAATAGAAATCCAACCCCTACTTAATTTTGCCACTTCAGCCTTTGCTATGGATATGTGCGCCACTAAGCGCAGAACACAGCGGTCGCAAGTCTCACTACAAATTGCTCAGAATTGGCAAGTACATGCACTGCAGAAACTACAGCCACCAGCAGATCAACCAGAAATCAAATATATAGAACGCTACTGTAGGCTTCAAGAAGCTGTTTGTATTCTCCTATGGCTATTTTCTAGCCAAGTATCAAAGGAAGCACAGTACTATGCCAGATGAGATGACACTGAGTTATTGCCTAATAGAAATCCAACCCCTACTGAATTTTCCCACTTCGGTCTTTGCTATGGATATGTGTGCCACTAAGAGCTAAACACAACGGTAGCAAGTCCCCCTGCTAATTCCTCACAAAATGGTAAAAGATGCAAATTAAAATAAAAAAAGTAGAACGTTATTGTAGCCCTAAGAAGGGCTGTTGGGTTCTTTGAGAATCACTCCTGCCTAACAGTAAGCTAATAGAACACCCTAACGCTTTCCCTGAGCAGCAGCAGCTCTCTCCCTAGCGGCATCCAGAGACAGAATGATCCGAGCAGCGCGGCCAGCGGCTAGTCTATCCCAGGGTCACCTGATCTGGCCAGCCAACCACTGCTATCGACGTGTAAGGGTACCACGTCATGCTGGGTGGAGTGCAGAGTCTCCTGGCTTGTGATTGGCTCTGTTTCTGGCCGCCAAAAAGCAAAACGGCGGGAGCTGCCATTTTCTCGAGCGGGCGAAGTATTCGTCCGAGTAACGAGCAGTTTCGAGTACCCTAATGCTCGACCGAGCATCAAGCTCGGACGAGCATGTTCGCTCATCTCTAATGTTGACCCAATTCAAATTGTACTGAGGCTTTATAATAAATAAGTGTTCAGCCATAAATCCCAATTCCCATAAAATTGCCATAAACAGTAAAATCCACCACTTTTACCAAATTACAGGTATTATTTACTCATTTGGACAACTCAGTAAATTAAGGAATCTCAATTCAAAGTCAAGCTATACATGTTTTAGCAGTTGTGGCAACATGTTAGATTATATTTCACTCGGAAGGAGATCTGCTTACCTTAATTGTAATAATACTAGAGCTGGAGAGAGGCTGACAGTAGTTTTCAAAGTATCTCATAGCAAAGACTGTAATTGTTCAAAAGGGAGCTATCATTCAGCACATATTTACCATATACAAGTATAAAAATTTACTTTTATTAATATATTTCATATAAAAAATATATACATAGATCAGAAAACAGATTAGAAAACTTAAAAATACAGTATAGCTGTTTGTAGTGTGTATAGCTGTAGGTATTCCCTGGTATACCAAAGCAAGCGGCACCCGCTATCTTGTTATGCGTATGCTCAGTGAAATCAGTAGTGTTTTCCACATATATTTCTCAGGTTTTAGCCAAATTTACTTCTGTAGATACCAACCACAGATGTAATAGTAGTTGTAGGGGGCGTTATATACGTATGTCAACACAATCCCTCCACTTGGCTCCATTGTTGTCACGTCACCCTGATTACTCAGACAAACTGTAGGTAGATGGTCCCTGTTGTATATTCCCTATCGGACACTATCAGGGTTCATCTTCTTATAACATATTACAGTTTGACTAATTTGTCGATATACACTACACACTAGTCAGTTAGACTCCCTAAGTTAACGTGCTTGGTTGTTACAGTCCCTAAAGTTGCTGTCTCAGAACTCGGTCGATAAACACTATACACTAATCAACACTATACTAGATTCACTGAGCTGATGTGCTGAATTGTTACAGTCCCTAGAACTGCTATCTCAACATGTGGAGCAACGGACAGCCCACCACAAGTGAAGAACTCACATGACTCGTCACCTGATCACATCACATGATTTCTCTATCATGTGGAGCAACGGACAGCCCACCATGAGGGGTGGACTCTGTCACACTTCCCGAGATTCGGCCTCTGATTGGATGTACTGTAAGACCTGTTGACACTCCCATATACTATATATGGCACTTCGAGGACGCCACACGCGAGCTAAGCCTTATACCCCTAATGAAGCCGATGATTTGGTGAAACATGTTGGGGGGCTTTAGTTTTTGTTTTTTAACAGGCAGTATTGGCTCATTAGTTTAGTGTTGAGATAGCAGTTCTAGGGTCTGTAACAATCCAGCACGTCAGCTCAGTGAATCTAGTATACTGTTGATTAGTGTACAGTGTTTATCGACCGCTTTCTGAGACAGCAACTTTAGGAACTGTATCAACCAAGCACGTACACTTAAGAAATCTAATATAGTGTTCACTAGTGTGTACTGTATATCGAGAAATTAGTCAAACTGTAATATGTTATAAGAAGATGAACCCTGTGAGTGTTTGATAGGGAATATACAACAGGGACTAACTACCTACAGTTTGTAATCGGGGTGACGTGAGTGTGTTGACATATATAACTCCCCCTACAACTACTATTACATTTGTGGACGGTGTCTACCGAAGTAAATTTGGCTAAAACTCTCAAGTGTAGGTGGAAATCCATAGTTAACAGATACCCTATGTGATAAACGAATGATCTGGTCCAAACATCTTACTGTCACTATAACACATCATCATAAGCTTAACAAAGCGTCATAGTGTGTTGTCATGATACTCACCCAATAAAGTCCTAATGTGTTCTAAATAAACTTTTAGAAATATATGTGGAAAACACTACTGATTTAACTGAGCATACGCATGACAAGATAGAGGGCACCTCTCGATTTGGTATACCTGGGAATACCTACATCTATACACACTACGAGCAGCGATACTGTATTTTTAAGTTTTCTAACGTCACCCTGATATAAAATAAATATTTTTTATATAAAATATGCTAATAAAAGTACATTTTTATACTTGGATATGGTAAATATGGGCTGAATGATAGCTCCCTTTTGAATAATTTGTAAAAACCTGCCAAGATAGGATCCTCCCAATTTTTTGAGAATAAAAGACTGTATTTGGTTTCAGAATCTTGAGATAATGAGACAAGACTAAAAATATGCATAATAGTTGAAATACCTATATGGCAGTGGTGGCGAACCTATGGCACGGGTGCCAGAGGCAGCACTCAGAGCCCTTTCTGTGGCACCCGGCCATCGCCCCAGCACACCAGACAGGACTAAAAGAATCTTCCTGCAGTTCCAAGCAACCTCAAAGCTGTTGCTTTCAGTCATATATTAAAGTGATACTTACTTGGGACTGGGCCAAATTATCTTTGGAGGACCTCCTTCTCGCCCCATGATTCTCTGTGTACAGAGGGACACTGGAAAGAAGCTACAATGATGCAAATTTTCCATCTTTCTTTCTACTGTGATTCTGTCCTGAGGAGGTCAATATGATTGAAAGTTGTTGAAGAACAGGTAGCAGAAAGTTACTGCTTTAATTTTTGGTTGGCACCTCGCGATAAATAAGGGGGGTTTTGGGCCACTAAAAGGTTCGCAATCACTGCTATAGTGTTTACATGCCTTACATGCCAAGGTAATGCCTTTGGTCAATATGGTAGGATGGAAAAAGGCACATCTGCGCGGCAAGTGTCTAATTTTCAGGGAAAGCAGGAGGACATCTGCTGTAAAGTGCTTCCCCCTACGCAAACCTGCTTGTACAGTCAGCAGTTGGGGTTGTGGCAATGGGTGACGTAGAGTTATTGCCCAGACCTGAATCGCCGACGGGGTCTGCAAAATGGCTTCGTTTTCATTCTGCATCCAGTGTTTGGGGGGAGGGGGGTTGCAAAAGCCATTGTCTGGTGTGTTCTGATATGGCAGAATTCCATTCTGTCTTTATGAATCCTGGTTTCTACTATTTTGGTTGTCCATGAATATGACCATAAATCTTCTGACTATGGTCGTATTCCGATAGCTTCTCTTTTCTGCACACAGCAGTGCCCTCCTGCCCCTCCCCCTCTGTATTACTAAACAAGCTCAGACACACTGCAGACACAGACACTTCCTGCCGGCATGCAGCAGTGTGCAGAGACATACTGTACAAGCTTCTTACAAGATGCATAGAGCTGACTGTGTGTTTTATTGATTAGGTGAGGGAGCGGAGCTGATTCTATGTTTTATTGATTAGTTGAGGTGGCAGAGCTGAGAGCGTTATTGTGTATTTTATCCATCTCATGACTTGGATCTCTCATCTCTCTTTTTCTATGTGTCAGATACAAGTCGAATGTTCAGTAGCTAAATAAAATGATAAACGCTGTACCCTGACCATCTAAGCACATTGGGGTAGATTTATCAAGCGGTCTGAAAGGTAGACTATTTCTAATTGCCCATGGCAACCCATCACAGCTCCCCTGAAAAAAAAAAAATTAATGATCACTTTTAAAATGAAAGCGTGATTGGTTGTCATGGGAAACTAGAAATATTCTGACTTTCAGGCAGCTTGATAAATCTGCCCCATTGTGTCTGCTTAGTAAGCCCCAGTGGAATTTTACAATGACAATGACTGAGTTATGGGAGCTAAAACAGCAATAAATCTAAAATTGTAAAGGGGGTTAAAAATTATCCTTATTGTGTAAACATCACTAGGGGATTAAAATTTGAGAACTTTCTTTCATGGGAAAACTCCTTTAAGTTGGGAATGATAAAGAATTGTTACCACTATACACGGACTACCCAGGAGTCAAATGTATTTGTTCGCTAAAGTTTGGAGTTTTTTAAGAAAAGATCTGGTTACTGCAATGGGGAGTCTAAAAGTCTAGATAATCTTGGGCAGCAACATCATTTTTAACTGCCACCCTGCCAACCGAAGAAATATGTGATTTGGCATGATGAAGTAGGTAATGTTGTATTTGGGTCAAGAGAGGAACATAATTAACCCCTTAGAGCTCTGCGCCATACTAGTATGGCGCTGGCTCCCATGATTGGCGCTCAGCATAGTGCTAGTACGGCACAAGCACACCTGGGCTCTTCCCTGTCACCATGTCACGTGATGTGACATCACGATGGGACATGGGTGACAGAGGCAGGAGAACCTCCTGTAGGCGTCACCCAACCAATTGGAACGGTCCCGCCCGCCAATCGCTGTGATTGGACAATCAATCCAGACAGGCTAATAGCAGCGTTTTTGGGCTCCTCTTCCTCCAGGGGCACCATTTTGGTTTGGTATTGCTGGAGAGAGGAGCAGAATGTTACTGTGTGCACCAAAACAGTATTTTTCTATTTGATCCCTATTGTTCCATATTAATGACTATCTGTTCCCTTCTGTGTCCTGTGTGTTCCCTGTGTGATCACCTTGCGTGATCACACTTGTCTTCCATTTTTTCCCATCTCCTGTCTGTCCCTTCTGAACCAAACACACTTTTCAGTGCACTGTGTTAGCGTTGTTTTGCACTGGACGCACTGTTCAGTGCACCTTGTGAATAGCGCTGCACAGTATCTTTAGCGGTAGTTAGGTTGTCTTAGGGCACTGATGACAAACCATTTAGTGGCCGAGTGCCCAAACTGCAACCCAACACCCCACTTATTTATCGCGAGGTGCCAACCAAAAACTAAACCAATAACTTATTGCTTCTTGTTCTTCAACAACTTTCGATCATATTTGCCTCCTGAGGGCAAGATGGAAATTTGCATCCTTTTTGCTTCTTTCCAGTGTCCCTCTGTACACAGAGAATTGTGGGGCCAGGAGAAGGTCCTCCAAAGATAATTCGGCCCTGTCTACTCTCTTCTCCATCTTCCTACAGTAAGCGAAGTAAGAATTACTTTAATATAACACTGAAAGCAGCATCTTTAAAGTTGCTGGGAACTGCAGGAAGAGTCCTGTCTGGTGTGCTGGGGCGATGGCCCGGGGGTCCACAGAAAGGTCTCTTAGTGCCTCCTTTAGCACCCTTTCCATGGGTTCGCCACCATCTTCGGGTGCACTAGGTGCATTTGTAGCGTGTTTTTGCATGGTGCACATTTTTTGTGTTTTTGGTGCCTAGTATTAACTTTTTCCAGAGCGGCATAGGTGTACCCATAGTTGGGTGTGTGCCATCTGTGTGGCTTGTCCGTGTAGTTTGGTGCGCATTATCACTTTTTTTGTGTGCCATTTGTGTGGCTTGTCTGTGTAGTTTGGTGCGCATTATTTTTTTTGTGTGCCATCGGTGCGGCTTTTTCGTGGGATTTGGTGCACAGTTGGGTGCACATCATCTAATTTTTATGGTGTACATTCTCTAATTTTTTCTGGTGCAAATTCCTATTTTATTTGTGTACAATGTCTCAGAAGACATACACCGTGTTATAGGCATACAACATGCTTGCCTCTGACACAGAGTCAGCTAGTGGGGATGATGTCCCCTTTTACCTATCATCATCCTCCTGCTCAACTTCCAGTGACCTGGAAGGACCCTCAAGAAGGCGCCGTAGGGTTGCTGGGACTTCTGCAATTGAAGTGCCTGGGACTTCTGCTCTTGAAATGTCTGGGGCTTCCACTGACCCCACATGGTTAACCCCAGATAATTATACCCCTCAGGTCCCTGACTTTTTGTGCCAACCTGGAAATAAAATTTGACAAGGCAGGGCTCAGAGCTGTGGGCTTTTTTCCTTTTTTTATGAGGAGCTGTTGAATATAATTGTAGTCTAGTTTAATCTCTACACTGCACAGCATATTGCCCAAAACTCCTCTTCATCTTATGCACAACTCTACAGGTGGACCCCTGTCACTGCAGCATAGATGGAGAAGTATTGGGGCATAATAGTTCTTATGGGGATTGTAAAGAAGCCCGCAATCAGGGTCTACTGGAGCACAGACATTCTGTACCACACCCCGATGTTCCGCATGGCAATGAGCCAGATGCGCTTTGAAGCCATCCATAAGTTTATGCACTACAACGACAGAACACAGTGCCCACCCAGAGATGACCCCAGTTATGATCGTTTATTTAATGTCAGGCCCATATTAGATCATGTTAGTATCAAGTTTGCCCAGGCATAAACCCCCTCCAAACTTGTGAGCCCAGACGAGTCCCTGGTACAATTCAAAGGGAGACTTCAATTCCGCCAGTACCTGCCCAATAAGAGGGCAAGGTATGGTGTGAAGATGTATAAGCTGTGCGAAAGTACAGGGTATACCTACAAGTTCAGAGTATATGAAGGGAAGGACTCCACTATATTGCCCCCAGAATCCTCCCCCTTCCTGGGTGTAACAGGGAAGATAGTGTGGGATTTGGTGCACCCACTACTGGACCAGGACTAGCACCTCTACCTAGACAATTTATACACCAGCAATACCCTGTTCAAGCGCCTCGCTTCCAGAAATTCTGCGGCATGCGAGGGTGTGGTACAAGCAGCTGGTCGTGCACATCATGCAGATAGCACTATATGATGCTTAGTATGTGCTACGTCGATGTGCAGGCCAATTCCTGGAATTTCAAGATGAGGTTATAAGTACTTTCTTTTTGGAGACCAGGAAGAGGGGAGTGCCAGCACTTCCGGAAGCGAAGCCACATCACGCATTGTACCAGGGCAGCACTTCCCAGGAGAAGTTCCCCAAACTGCCAAACAGGGAATGACACAGAAGAAGTGCAGGGTGTGCTCCAAAAAAGGCATTCGGAAGGACACGATTTATCACTGTGAGACATGCCCAGAAAAACCAGGACTATGTATGAAAGATTGTTTCCGAATCTATCATACATCCCTTGATTTTTAGATTACCCTGTTGTTACCCTGATGTACTATGCACAGCTTATACATCATGCCGCACCTTCCCTTGTAAGCCCTGTCATGTGCCCAGCCTGTAGATTACTGCCCCATATGGGGTATTACTGTACCCGGGAAAACATGCATCATGATTTTTGGGTTGTTTGTCTCCCATGGCAGGAGCTGGGCACAAGATGACATACTGGATATTTTTTACTATGCATGATCCACTATCCATTTTTTTGGGGGTCCACCTGTGGGGTTAAAATTCTAACTATATAATTTAATATATAACCCCTAGATTAATTCATGGAGGGGTGTAGTTTCCAAAATAAGGTCAGGGGTTCTTAGGGGTTTCAACTGTACTGGTCCCTATTGGCATCTACAAATGCTTCATGATGCCAAAAAGAAAAAAAATTGTACAATGTCTGTGCTCCAAATGCCAGTTATTCCCTTTTGAGCCCTGCCATGTCTCTATCTTGCAGATTATTGCCACCTATTTTTGATGTGTTTTTCCCCAGTGGCATCAGTTGGGCAATGTATATACTACATTGGCATATTTGATAAATTGCAATACAATTTTTACTCTGCCCTACTCACTTTGTATTATATTTGAGCCAGCATCTTAGGGGTTAAAATACTCGTACTCAATGCATAACAAAAAATGCCAAAAGGCCAATTTAGCCCTTTTTGTGGTAACTAAAATTTAACTTTTATTTTCTAAGTTTAAAATATTTGTAAGAGGATATTACATTAGTATTTTGGCTCAGTGTTTTTGTTTTAACCGGTTAAGGACTAGGCCCTTTCCTGTTTTTTCATTTCCATTTTTCACTCCCCACCTTCAAAAATCTATAACTTTTTTATTTTTACACGAAAAAAGCTATGTGATGGCTTGTTTTTTGCGTAACAAATTGCACTTCATAGTGATCCCATTGAATATTCCCTGCCATGTACTGGGAAGCAGGAAAAAAAATTCCAAATGCAGTGAAAATGGTGAAAAAACGCATTTGCGCTGTATTCTTGTGGGCTTAGATTTTACGGCTTTCACTTCACGCCACAAATGACATGTCTACTTTATTCTTTGGGTCAATACGATTACGGGGATAC
The DNA here is from genome assembly GCF_040894005.1 of Engystomops pustulosus. Lineage (NCBI taxonomy): Eukaryota > Metazoa > Chordata > Amphibia > Anura > Leptodactylidae > Engystomops > Engystomops pustulosus. The sequence goes on from NC_092411.1 coordinate 173,977,285, forward strand.
CAAATTTGTATAGTTTTATAATGTTTTCGTACATTTACAAAAATTAAAACTTCATGTACAAAACTTTTTTTTTTTATTTTGCCATCTTCTTGCGCTAATAACTTTTTCATACTTCGTTGTACAGAGTTGTGGGTGGTGTCATCTTTTGTGACTTTTGATGATGTTTTCAATGATATTATTTTTCGGACTGTACGACCTTTTGATCACTTTTTATAGAATTTTTTATTTTTTTTAAATGGCAAAAAAATGCCACTTTTGACTTTGGACACGATTTTCCGTTATGGGGTTAAACGCAGTGAAAAAACGTTATTATATTTTAATAGATCAGGCATTTTCGGACGCGGTGATACCTAATGTGATTATGATTTTTACTATTTATTTATATTTATATCAGTTCTAGGGAAAGGGGGGTGATTTGAATTTTTAGGTTTTTTTATTATAATTTTTTTTTAACTTTTTTTAAATTTTTATTTTTACTATTTTTCAGACTCCTTAGGGTACTTTAACCCTAGGTTGTCTGATCGATCCTACCATATACTGCCATACTATAGTATGGCAGTATATGGGGATTTTACTCCTCATACATTACAATGTGCTGATAGCACATTGTAATGAATGGGTTAACCCGAAGTAGCTTCGGGTCTTCGTGAGACCCGAGGCTACCATGGCGATGGATCGCCGCTCCCCGATGATGTCATGGGGAGCGACGATCCTCGGAAAGATGGCGGCGCCCATGCGTGGCGTCATCAGGGGTTTGGGGCAAATTTGTGGCTAGGTGGCGAAACATGTCGGGGAGGCGGAGGTTTTAAAGCAAGGAATGAGAGACTGCCACAATATACAGCCAACTGAGGTAGCCACCAGAACAGGGGTTAAATACGAAGTAAGTTGGTGAGAGGGAGGACTATGAATAGTTAACAAGCACCAAAGACTACAGGATGGTAGCGAGTAAGTGATCTATACCCAATAGTCAAATAGAGTGGATGCTATGTGTTATACATGGGATAGAGGAGAATAGGGGTTAATAATCACTTGTAGAGAAAAGAGAGAAGAAGCTATTTATCTAGATGCCCTGAATAGGGTCTGAATGAACTACTGAACACTGGGCTAATAGCGATACACAGACCTGTGTGCTCCTACCTCTCCACCCTACCACTATCCTCAAAAATTCCCCCTCCCTTGTTGTCTTCCCTTGTCTGTGTAAGAATCAGAGTGAATGGCTGAACAGACACTGCACCCATGTATAGCAAATAGTCTCATAAGGAGATAAAGAGGTAAAAATTTCAAGTGGCACGGCCCCTCCTCCTTGATATATTTTAAAACAAAAATACTGAGCCAAAATACTAATGTAATATCCTCTTTTAAACTTAGAAAACTTAAACTTATTTTAAACTTAGAAAATAAAAGTTACATTTTAGTTAGCACAAAAAGGGTTAAATTGGCCTTTTGGCATTTTTTGTTATGCATTGAAATTGAGTTAACCCAGCTACAAACAGGTTCAATTATTTGTCTGAAAATACTCATACAACCCTACAGACATTCTTTGAGGGTTGCCCTTTCCAAAAATGGGTTCAATACTTGGGGGTTTCTATTGTACTGTACCTCAGGGACACCCCCAACACCAATCTAGTGAAAACAGAGCTCCAAAACCTAAATTTGGCTCCTTTCCCCCTGAGCCCTGCCGTGTATTGCCCTAACTGGGGTAACCCGCAGAAGTTGCTACTAAAACTTGAAACCTTATCACATCCATAAAAAAAATAGAAACGTAAAACAAATTATGGAAATAAAAAGGAGGCCAATGGCTTTCTACTTTTTGTTTAAAAAATTGAACATTTGCAACTTTGAAAACTGTAATTTTTTAAAAATTTTTCCTAAATTATTGAATATTTATCTACCACCAAAAAAGAAACTGATCACCGAAATTACGCTACATTTCTCGCGAGAAAACAATCTCAAAATCACAGGGATATCTTAAAGTGTTGAAAAGTTATTACCACAGGAAGAGACACTGGTCAAATTTCTAAATGCTGCGTCCTTAAGGGGCTGAGCTGGAAAAGTTTAGTTGTAGGAAATGTGAGTTCAATTTCTAAATATAGAATGTGATCTGCAGCCGGTCATAGGGTTTTAATTTGTTCTTATGTGGTAACCGCTATGTGCATACCAAAAATGAGAGACTTGCCAGGAGTAAGTTTCTAATATGAAATTTTACTTAAATGGTCCAGCATTGAGGAAACCGCTTTTAAAGAATCCTACGTATAAGTCAGAGACATGTCATCCATTAACAGACCGATTTTGTGGTCTTCTACTCCTACTTTGATGACTAAAATGTCTCTTAAAGCGTCTGTCATCGGCTCCGTAACAAGAGTGCAAATTGAGAGTGAAAGAAGGCACCGTTGTAGAGTCCCATTCGTTACAGAAAAGTTATTGAAAGAGTAACCAGATAATGAGACGAAGGAAGAGGGCATTGTGTACAAATTTTTACTAATATTATTAAGGTAACACCAATGAACTCAGTGAAACGCCTTCTCTGCGCTCAAAAAAAAAAAAGCAGCAAAGGCGTTCGAGTTCGCTCAACAAAGTTTAATAAATTAATAAAATGGTGTTTCCAATCTGAGGAGATATAGGGTGGGCAGAAGTTAGAGGGTCTTTCTGGGGATTTACCAGCCTTCGGTAGTGTGCTAATTGATTCTAAGAGTATAGGAATTGTACTAGTGGTCTGTATAGCAGGGGTATAACAATGCCCTTAGAGAGAGTGGGCCCGCTGCTCTCATTATTAAATGTGCTCCATTCTTGTTTCAGGCCCCCTGACTACAATTACGAAGGCACAGCCATTGCTCTGCCGCCTCTCCTGCTGTAGCCGGGACTATATTGTACTCATACAGATCATCACTTGAACCGACCAGCCAACAGGAGAAAAGAAGGGTGGAGGGGTAGCAGTGTGACCACAGAGGGAAGAGAATCACCAGAGCCCGGGCTGTATGTAGCACTGTAGTAAGGTAACAAATGAAATACATAAAGTATAGGATCAGCTCATTCTACCCTTCTCCACCACTATCCTGCAAAGGGCCCCCTGACTCCTTACAAAGCTGGCTGTAAACAAGGCAGGCATAATGTATGTTTATTTATTTCATATCTTTCAAGCTCTCTCCTATGTCTTTATTATATATCATATATTTATGCATCAATCTCATATCTGTATATCTAAGAACAAAATCTATCTACAGACATGTGTTCACATGTGTTGTATGCTTTGCATTTACAAACGCAATGCAAATGCTAGATGGCAACGTGCAGCCCAATCTACATTTCCTGTGAAATTCATGCGATTGCTAACAAACATCACATGTTTTTTAGGAATCACATGTGTAGTATATGTGATCGACCGAGCGCTGACCCCTTGCATTTGCATAGCATTTGTAAATGCCGTGCATACGCCATGTGTGAACGGACACTGAGTCTATCTCTGAAACTTTCTATCTATCAAACTATTCTGTATATCAGCGCACACAAACCTGTGACTGCTGCTAATGGACAATTTATTATTGACTGCAGGCCACTGCATCCATTTTATTGAGTGGAGGCAGACGCCGCTGCTGCTGTTTTATTGAGTGGAGGCCACTGCTGCTGTTTTATGGAGTGGAGGCTGCTGCCGTTGCCTCTGTATTATTAAGTGCAAGCCACTGCTGCTATTTTATTGAGTGGAGGCTGCTGCTGGACATCTTATTAATGAGGGGGCTGCTAGACAGAGGGGCACATTTACTTACCCGTCCGGAGGAGTTCACTGAAAGTGGATTGTCAGACGATCTTGCACTGTGCAGCAATTCACTAAGATTGTTCTGCATGTGTCGCTTTTCCGCTCAGGTCCGACGGAGTTCACCTTCTTCTTCCTGGTGCATGTAAGTGCTTGATCTTACGAAGCAATTTGAATGTTAAATCCCACTCTCAGTCCGAATCAGTCAGATCGTCCACACCCCCCATTTCCTGTTGCATGAAAGCCGACTCAGCTGTGCCAAAATTCTATCGCGTCCGACACAATCCCCTGTTAAATACCTGTCACAGCCGTGCAAAACCAGAAAACAACGGAAAATCTGACGAAAGTGTGGCCGCGGACCCTTAGTAAATAAACCCCAGTATCTTAATAAGGGAAGCTGCTTCTGACACTACGTATAAGGTGTAAGAGTAGGAGGGCGATGGCAAGATTTTTTATGGGGGCCCCGACCTGGAGTTTGCATTGGGGCCCACTGCTGTCTTCAACATGAAAGAGCACAGTGTCCCGGCACCATCCGACCAGTAACAACTCCTTCTCCGGTAGTGTCGGGTGCAGATCCTGGCAGGTGAGGTTAGCCTCGTGGCACGGCTAAGAATGGTGGTGCTCAGCTGGAGCAGTATAACGGCATAAATCAATGAAATGAAGATAAAGCGGCACTCACCGGTAGCGTGCAGGTAAGTCTTTATTGCGGTGTGTACAAAGGCAGAGCGGTGCCCGTCGCCAGGCCCCGCTCTGCCTATGTACACACCGCAATAAAGACTTACCTGCACGCTACCGGTGAGTGCCGCTTTATCTTCATTTCATTGATTTATGCCGTCCCACTGCTGTCTTGTTCACCACTGCTGGATAGAATTAAAAACTGTCACTAGATAAGGAACAAAAGTGGAAGAACATGCTTTATAGTAGTCATTAGTTAAGAAGTCATGACCAGGAGCCTTGTTACTCTTTAGAGATTTTATTGCTTTAGAGATTTCATTGCTAGAGATTAACCCCTATGCACATCTGGACATAATAGTACTACTACATCCTGCTTCTGGCATAGTCTCAAAGGTGGAGCTAGTGCCAGAAGCTGTGGGTGTACCCTATTTTGACCTTGACTAGCATATTTTAAAAACTCTAATTTTGATGAAAAAAGGCAAGTTTAAACAGGCAGGTGATGGGGAGTTGAGTGGTACACATCTACCATCAGGTAATATGATAGTAGATGTCCTTTAAAGTCTTGCAAATCACACATTCCCATATAAAAACCTACTAAAATGAAAAAAACACAAATTTACAAACCCCCCCCCCCCCCACACACATGTATTTGATATCACAGCCTCCATAACTATCTACATAATGAAAAAGAATCATTATTGGACCTGCAATATGATGAAAAATAAGCCCCCATATGTCCAAAAAATAAAATTATAATTAAAACATTATTATTAACCTTTGCAATGGGACAATGCAAATCTGCTCTGATTGGCGCCACTTCTATTCTATGTCTGGCTATGTGCACATACAGTAGTTTACCCACATAAATGGGATATCGGCAAACTCAGGAGAAATTGGATATCAAAATTTGTTGAACTTTTTGTCATTTAATCCTTTGTGAATGCTTAATTTTTGGGCCAAAAGTAATGTATTGTCCAAAAAAATTACAAAATCCCATCTCCATTTTGTTCTCATTTTGTACTCCTATAAAAACCGAAAGGGTTAACAAGCTTCTTAAAAGTGTTTTTTCATACTTTGAGGGGTGTAGTGTCCATACTGGGTAATTTTTAGTTACTTGAAAGCTGAGCAGGTGCCTCTAAATATAGGTTTTTGTGATTTTCCAAAAACGTGAAAAATCGCACCCAAATTCTAAGCCTATAGCATTCTAGAAAAAAGTGGATGCCAATATAAAGTAGTAATTTGGGAATTGTAAGTTAATAATCACTATCTGCCTTAAGGGGGGTTATGCTGGACATTTCTTTTTAAAGGGGGCCCTGCTTGACTTTTCGTTTTAAAGGGATCTCTGCTGGACATTTCTTTTTAAAGGTGGGATCTGCTGGGCATTTTATTTTAAAGGGGGGCTCTGCTGGACATTTTATTGATGAGGGGAGGCTGCTACTGTACATTTTATTAAAGAGTAGTTATTATTGCAATTTACTGCTTTAGGCCCCTTCCACACTTGCGTTGCAGATCACGTCAGAGTCTGATCAGGGTGCGATCAGGGTTTGGTCAGTGAAAAACGCACATTTTGCATCAGAGTTCAATCAGTTTTCAGTCAGAGTTTCTTCAATGTCTCAGTTTTTCATGTGCGTTTTCAGTGCAATTTCAATGCGTTTTTCACACGCAGGTAATGCATCAATATTGAAGTGTTACAATTGCCAGAAATGCAGAGTATTTAAAGGGAACCTGTCACCACATTTTCACATATACAGCTGGTGATAGGTTCCTATAGAGCCCTATTAACTAACGGACACCCTTCTTTTAGCTAAAAATTGTTTCCTTCACATCCCTATAAATCAACTTTATCTTATATTACCTGGAATCAGAGGGGGCGTGCACTATTTGGCAGGCCCCTAACATCTACTCCTCCCGTGCTTTATGCCTCCTTACTAATCAGCATGTGACCAGGGTGATATCATCAAAGGTCCGCTAACCTTTACATATGTAAAATGTACCCCATGTATGTATGTATCTGATTACATGAAATCACAGCCTCCATGGATTTCTACTCCTCTAAATCCTCTATAGAGGCTGCTGTGATTTTATGTCATCAGATATATACAGTACAGTATGGGTACAGTTTGCTAAGGGAAGAGGCTAAAGCGCCTGAGATGATGTCACTCTGGTCACATGACATGAATGCAACACAAGACAGAGCTGTCAGTCAAAATAAGGGGTGTGTGGTTTACTGGCAGCCCAGGAGAGACAAGAGTCACATCCAGCAGACATGAGTAAGGAAAGCTAAATTGCATATCAGAAAAACAACTTTAATTCATGTACAGTGCCTCAGTGGCAGCTAATTTTAGGTGATATAAGGAGGACCTGCAATCCTTTATCAAAAGGCAATGTTAGTCAGGTGGGGCAAAATTCTGGTGACAGATCTTCTTTAAGCACTTACAGCAATTTAATGTTTAGCTGTTCAATAATCCAATTGTGTTAAAAGGGTTCCATATTTTAGAGTGAACTTATTACCAGCGATGCCATTTTTAGCATAGGCTATTGAAACCAGCTAAAAATGACTTGTAGGCGGGAGGTTGCTTAAACATACCATTTTTAAAAGTCATGGATTAAACTTTATGCTTTTATTGGACACTGGAGAATTTTCCTCCTTTTTTCCTGTATACTCACCTGATGGACCGGATCAGTTTTTTCTCCTTGCCTCCAAGGACATTGACAGTCGTTTGCTGTTTACACAGTCGTTTGCTGTTTTCTTTTGTAAAAATTGATCTTATAAACCAGTACCATCATATTTTGTCCAGGCCATGTTTTTTTCGTCACTACACTACACTGAATTCAAGCTTTGTCCGTCTGACGCCTCCTCTATAAATGACATGATGCGTTACTCTCCAAGAATGCTTGTTAGTAATGTCTCTGGATGCAGGGCCCTCTATTACAGCTAAGGGGACATTCTGAAGCATATAGAGTTAGACTCTACAGGTCAATTCCCAGTTTATTTCCTGGATGGTGCTACCACTCTGGATCATAAAACAGCTGGAAGGTGTTAATTTGCTTGACATTATACTTACTAGTTGTGGTTTATTATGTCAGCCACTGATGACAGATTGCCTTTAAATATATAACAAAAGAACTGTATAATTTTGTACATGACTGTTAAAGAAAACTATAAACATATATCTACCACTTATTTTTATATGGAAATTCTATGTGTGTATAACTGGGACTGAATTTTTATCCCTGCAGTTTTGTGTATTATACACTTGCAGAGTTTGGTAAGCCCTGGGTTTATTTTTGTTACATTTATGGTGTAACAGCCCGACTGCTTAATATCATAAAATGTCAGAGGTTTATCACCTTATACACAATGAGTGTATGATTTAAATGTAACAAGAATGAAAATAAACATTTTTTAAAGATGAAATTAATCATTAAACCAACACACAAAATGGTAGCCATGTCAATTTTATAAAAAGGAAAGAGCCTGTTTTTGTGCTGGACAGGGCACTGGCTGTTTACTGGGGGGGCTGACTGGTAATATACAGGGGGCTGGCTATATCCTGGAGGGGACTGGCTGGCTATATACTGGGGGGGGGCTGTCTGGTTATATACAGGGGGGCTGGCTATATACTGGGGGAGGGCAGTCTGGTTATATACCAGGGGCCTGGCTGGGTATATACAGCGGACTGACTGGCTATATACAGGGGGGCTGGCTGTATACAGAGGGGAAGACTGGCTGTATAGTGGGGGGACTGGCTGTCTGTATACTGGGGGACTGGATGTCTGTATACTGTGGGACTGGCTGTCTGTATACTGAGTGACTGGCTGTCTGTATACTGGGGGACTGGCTGTCTGTATACTGGGGGGACTGGCTGTCTGTATACTGGGGGACTGGCTGTCTGTATACTGGGGGGACTGGCTGTCTGTATACTGGGAGGACTGGCTGTCTGTATACTGGAGGGACTGGCTGTCTGTATACTGGGGGGCTGGCTATATACTGGAGGGGGCTGGCTCGCTATATACAAGGGGGCTGGCTGGCTATATACTGGGGGAGGCCTTGCTGGTTATATACTAGGCAAAGGGCTGCCTGGTTATATACTGGGGGCCTGGCTAACTATATACAGCGGACTGACTGGCTATGTACAGGGGAAGGGCTGGATGGCTATTTACCGAGGGGCTGGCTATATACAGGGGGCTGACTAGCTGTATACAGAGGGGAAGACTGGCTGTACACTTGGGGGACTAGTTGGCTTTATATTGGGGGGACTGGCTGTCTGTATACTAGGGGGACTGGCTGGCTGTATACTGGGGGGGCCGGCTGTCTGTATACTTGGGGGTTGGATATATTGGGGGGGCTGGCTGGCAATATAATGGGGGGCTGCCTGGCTATATAATGGAGGGGGCTGCCTGGCTGTATACTCAGGGCTGGCTATATACTGGGGGGCTGGCTATATACTGGGGGGGGCTGGCTATATACTGGGGGGCTAGCTGACTATAAACTGGGTGGCTGGCTATATACTGGGGGGCTGGCTGGCTAGCTACATACAGGGAACTAACTGGCTCTATACTGGGAAGTTAGCTGTCTGGCTATATAAAGGAGACAGGCTGGCGGTGTTATATGGAATAGTAGTAATAGTACTTATATTCCTGTACATAGGTATTATAGTAGCTATATTCATGTACATACAGTAGGAGATAGTAGTTCTATTCATGTACATAGAGAGCGGTATTACAGTAGTTATATTCTTGCACACAGGGGGCAATATTATAGTAGTTATATTTTCATACATAGGGGGCAATATTATAGTAGTTATATTCTTGTACACAGGGGGCAGTATTATAGTAGTTATAGTCTTGTACATAAAATGCAGTATTATAATTTACTTATATTTGACTTAAGACAGTATTATAGTAGTTACATTCTTATTTATCGGAGAAGGTATTGTAGTACAAGGGAGGCAGTATGAATCTCTTTCTCTAAGCTGTACATGATGATTTAGACAATCTATATACAGTTTGCGTGGAGTTTAGTAACTCCACCCTCATCCCATGGTCACGCCTACTTGTTTTGACCCCACCCACAGAACGGTGCCACTTTAAATTCCTAGTTCACCCCTGCCTGTCACATATTGCTAAACTTATACTAATAAGGTTTAATAAACAGCCTAAGGGGTCTTTCATGTTGGCTTTTTAATGTCTATGGTTCAGTGATTTCAATGGATGTCTCACTGAACCGTTGATTTCTATGGCTATTGATTTTCACATTGGCTTGTATTTTCACTGAACGGTTGTCCATGGAAAAAATAGGAAATGTGTTAATGGGTGAAAATCTGTTGCATGGGGCGTGGCTTGGCCGCCGATGAAGATGGCCGCATAGACCGAGTCCTCCGCTCCGCCATACCTGCCAAGGGGTCCGACTTCATGCCAGCGATGAACCTGTTTTTATAAAAGGGCACCCAACTTTCTGGAGAGAATATGGGCAAGAATGGGGGCTGTAGACGAGGTCCCAAAATGGTGGACGCAACAAACCCCTCTATAAAACAGAGGGCTAAACAGCAAGTCCTGCAGGCTTCTAGATCCCATCAGCAGCCAGCCAGTGCACAGCACATTGACAACTCACTGACGACTAGCCAAACAGCGTGAGAATCGCACCACAGGACGGTTTTTCAGCATTTCAGACCACAGACAATATGGTCTCTGAAAACATGCTAAAAGAGATGTTGGAGGCATTGAGAAGCTCTCTCACACAGAACATGCTGCAGATGGTTACTCCTTTCCAAACCACTGTCACAGATCTCCAGGCTTCGGTGGTACATGTAGAAACCAAAATGGCAGAATATGCCTCAGCATATGATAACCTGGCAGACGGGCCTATGGCCATAGAAGATGAAGTCCAACAACTCCGAGCCAAAATTGTGGACTTTGAGGACTGCAACAGGCGGAACAATATTAAATTTAGGGGCATTCCAGAAAACATCCCAAACCACAAGCTTCTGGACTTTGTGAGGAATCTCACAAAACAGCTGCTTCCCTCCCTTGCGGATTATGATCTTAAAATAGACAGGGCTCATAGAGCGCCAAACCCCAAGAATTTACCTGATACCATCCCAAGAGATGTGCTAGCTAGATTTGCTTTTTTCAGAGTCATAGACCAGCTACTGACCTTCTCTAGAAAGCACCCTTCAGGCGAGGAGGGATTTCGGCCAAGTAACTTTGCTTTTACGACAAAATGAAATACAATATAGGTGGGGTTTCCCAATCAAACTCCTGATAAAATACCAGGAGGTGATTCACGTTTTTACATCTGTAAAAGAGGAGCTGCAGCTTCTAACCTCTTGGAACATACCATCTGTGCAAGCAGGATCCCCACCATGAGCGGGACTTTATCTTTAAACTGGCTCTTGTCTCCTACTTGAGATAACAACGAATGTTATGACCCGGTTCAGTATCCTTTAACTTTATTGTGCAGTTACGTGCGGAAAAGGTTTATGTTATAGCCACACTACCCCTTATACTTTTGGAGTACTTATATTGTACCTAAGAAATTATTGTATTTACCGTAATATTTAGCTGTTTGCCGATAATTTTCTTTGTCTTCTTAACTTCTTGTAAAGTGAAAAAGTAGGACAGACAACCCTCTAGTTCAGTATAAAATATCCAGACTTCCCCTAACAAGCGTTAATTGAGTCATGGGCCCAAAAAACGTATCTCTCAACGTGAGAGGCCTTAACAGCCCATTCAAACTCTCACTGCTCTGGTGGGAAGCTAAAACTCAGAAGTGTACTATTCTATGTGCCCAGGAGACCCATGTGTCCCACAACACAAGGACTTCCCAAATATCATAACATCCACCTTATAGTCTGTATAGTCAACAATATAGACCTGACTATTGTTAATGTGTATGTTCCTAACAAGAGACAGACTCACTTTTTCCAAAAGATTGTGAGAGTAGCATTCAAGGTAAAAAAAAGTTTCCCTCCTAATATGTGGAGACTGCAACATCACTCCTGACCCAACCATTCACACAACATCTACAACACTTCATGCGCCTGCTCACTTAGGTCCAGTGATATGGTCTCACTCCCTGTTTGATGTCTGGAGAACACGCCATGCTGATGAGAGAGACTACTCTTAGTATTTGCCCAGACACCAAATGTACATGAGGATAGACCTTTTCTTAGTCAAGATACCACTACTAGACAGAATTGAGGATGATAGTATTGTAACTATGGGGTGGTCTGCCCCCCCCAATAACACTTACTCTGGCAGATCAACATCCTAAACACAAAGATTATATGTGGAGGCTTAATTCTTTTCTAGTGGCACATGAACACCATTCCAAAAAGATTGAGACTTAAATTGCTGACTATTTCTACCTTAACTCGACAGATGACGTAGATGACACAACTCTGTATGCTGCCCATAAGGTATTCCTGAGAGATGAAATATCCAGATTAGGGGGACGAATGAAAAGGGAAAGAGAGAAACAAATCACGGACCTTACCCAAAAACTTCACCATCTAGATACCCTAAACAAAAACAATCCATCCCCTGGGCTTGTGACCTCTCCGTAATATCTTAATGTCTTAATTTACAAAAGCTTAAATTACGCTTTTACACCTAAGACAACAAAACAGGCCACCTGCTAGCTACTAGAATCAAAAGTATAGCCCAGAGGAAAAGAATCCCGTACATAACCCATCCACTTTCCAAAGAAAATATGTTGTCCCCGAGAGACATAGCAAATGCCTTTAAAGATTATTATAAAGCTCTATATAATCTGAAAGATGACCTGGGGACACCAATGCCTTCCCAGTCAGACATTGACTGTTTCCTAAAAAAACTAAATTTACCCTCCCTCTCCCCAACTCAACACCACGAACCTAACCAGCCGATTAGCCTGCCTGAGATTGTCAAAACAATAAAAACCTTACCAAAACATAAATCCCCTGGTTCAGACGGCTATTCTAATGAATATTATTTAAGATTCTCTAATATCTTGGCCCCCAATATCTTGGCATTCGACAGAGTCAACTGGACGTTTGCCTTCTCGGCCCTGCGTAGCTTTGGCTTTTCAGGTTTTATATACTCCGCAATCCAAGCCTTGTACTCCTGTCCTAATGCTGCGTTCTACATCAATGGGACACTCTCCCTATCCAACGGAACCCTACAGGAATGCCTCCTATCCCCTATATTCTTTAATCTTTCCATCGAGCCCCTAGCGGAGGCAATCATATCCAATCCCCTGATAAAGGGAGTAGAAATAAATGATGTCTCTCACAAAATCGCCTTATTCGCTGACAGTATAATAGTTATCAATACCCAGCCTTCATTTTCACTAGATCAAGTCTTTCAACTCCTAGAAGACTATGGTAAAGTGGCCTATTATAAAGTCAATAATGCCAAGTCCCAAATTCTTACCAACGTGATTCCCCCCAAACAACTTAAAGCGATACAAGATAAATACAGACTAGACTGGCAAAAAGATCATATCTCCTACTTAGGAATCCACATTTCCCTCTCTTTACAAATTCAACTTCCCACCTCTGGTGACAAAAATCACCCAGGAACTATCGGATTATTCGCAATTCCTAATTTCTTGGTTTGGCAGAGCGGCCATTTACAAAATGATGGTTCTACCAAAATACCTTTACCTCCTTAAAGCAATTCCCATCAGTCTCCCTGAATCCATCTTCCTACAAGTCAAAAGACGGCTCTGTAACTTTATATTTCAAGCAAGAAAGCCCAGAACATCCATGACAATCCTCACGAGACACAGAAAGGCAGGGGGTCTGGGACTTCCCTCTTTGGAGGACTACTATACCTTTTGTGTTGTAGATCAGATGACACATTGGTGGAACTCATCCACGGAAAAATCATGGGTCATACCAGAAACTGCTATTACGCATACTTGCTCTCTCCGCTTACGCATGCTCTCAGCCATTAGGGGAATCTCCCCTCCTTCCTCATTCCTACACTCAATACGCACTTCTGACACCGAATGGCAAATGCTCATCTCTACCAGAAAAAACTTTTTACGTTCCATTTCTGACAGCCAATAACGAGATACTTGATACCCTCAATAACTCGAGCCGAAGGCCTAAAACCATAGGTACTATCTATAATCTCCTCAACAACAAAAATACCATGCAACTGACTACACCCTTGAAAAGTTAGAGCAAGGATCTTGACACCTCAGTCTCACCCACAGAATGGCGGCTTTACTGACATCTACCAGATGTTAAGGAGTACAAACCACCAACAGCCCTGAGATGGTATTATACCCCTACACGCCTACACTTGATCTTCACGTCCACCTTGCCAGAGTGCAGGAGGGGTTGCGGATCCAGGGTGTCCTTGCTTCACACTTTGTATTCCTGTAGCCGGATTTCCCAACTATGGCAGTCAACCCCACAGACAATCAACAAGATTACAGGGAACTCATTCCCAATACAACCAAAGTTAGCCCTATTGTTTGTTGGCCTATGTGAATTTCCTACTACCCACAGATAGGTAGCGCACCTGTAGATGGCAACGAAATTTGTAATCACCCGACATTGGAAGTCTCCAACCTGCCCACACATACAGGAAGTCTTAGAGATTAATTCTACCTGTGCATTTGAAAGGTTGCTTGCCTACCAAACTCACACCTATCCATCCTTTTAAAAAACACTGGTCCATCGGGATGGACAGTCAATTCTACTTCAATGCTTGAAGTCTGTTTAAGACCTGGAACTATTACCAGGTAATAAGTTATGCAGCCGCAATTATCACCTCCTCCCCTACCAACAAACTGAGCTATAGTCATGGCCATAAGTTTTGAAAATGACACAAATATTATATTTTCACATGATCTGTTGCCTCTGGTTTTTATGTGTGTTTGTCAGATGTTTTTATCACATACAGAAATACAAGTGCAATCATATTATGAGTAACAAAAGCTTTTATGACAGAATGAGTTAATGCAACAAGTCAATATTTGCAAGCAAGTCAAGGTTCTTCTTCAGGACCTCTGCAATTCTCCCTGGCAGCGCTCAATCAACGTCTGGACCAAATCCTGACTGGTAGCAGTCCATTCTTGCACAATCAATGCTTGCATTTTGTCACAATTTGTTGGTTTTTGTTTGTCCACCCGTCTCTTGATGACTGACCAAGTTCTCAATGGGATTAAGATCTGGGGAGTTTCCAGGCCACGGACCCAAAATCTCTATGTTTTGTTCCTTGAGCCATTTAGTTATCACCTTTGCTTTATGGCAAGGTGCTCCATCATGCTGGAGAAGGCATTGTTGATCACCAAACTGCTCTTGGATGGTTGGGAGAAGTTGCTCTTGGAGGACATTCTGGTACCATTCTTTATTAATGGATGTGCTTTTAGGCAAGACTGTGAGAGAGCCGATTCCCTTGGCTGAAAAGCAACCCCACACATGAAATGTTGCAGGATGCTTTACAGTTGGCATGAGACAAGACTGGTAGTATCGCTCACCTTGTCTTCTCCGAACAAGCTGTTTTCCAGATGTTCCAAACAATCGGAAAGGGGATTCATTAGAGAAAATGACTTTACCCCAGTCCTCAGCAGTCCACTCCCTGTACCTTTTGCAGAATATCAGTCTGTCCCTGATGTTTTTCTGGAGAGAAGTGGCTTCTTTGCTGCCGTCCTTGACACCAGGCTTTGCTCCAAGAGTCTCCGCCTCACAGTGCATGCAGATGCACTCACACCTGCCTGCTGCCATTCCTGAGCAAGCTCTGCACTGCTGGTAGCCCGATCCCGAAGCTGAGACACTTTTAAGAGATGGTCCTGGCGCATGCTGGTCTTTCTTGGGTGCCCTGGAGCCTTTTTGGCAACAATGGAACCTCTTTCCTTGAATTCCTTGATGGTGTGATAGATTGTTGACTGAGGTGCAATCTTTCTAGCTGCGATACTCTTCCCTGTTAGGCCAGTTTTGTGCAGTGCAATGATGACTGCACATGTTTCTTTAGAGATAACCATGGTTAATAGAAGAGAAACAATGATGCCAAGCGCCAGCCTCCTTTTAAAGTGTCCAGTGGTGATTCTTACTTAATCATGACAGATTGATCTCCAGCCCTGTCCTCATCAACATCCACACCTGTGTTAATGGAGCAATCACTGAAACGATGTTAGCTGCTCCTTTTAAGACAGGCCTGCAATGAAGTTGAAATGTGTTTTAGGGGAAAAAAGTTCCTTTTCTAGGCAAATATTGACTTTGCAATTAATTGCTGTTAAGCTGATCACTCTTTATAACATTGTGGAGTATATGCAAATTGCCATTATAAAAACTGATGCAGTAGACTTTGTAAAAATTAACATTTGTATCATTCTCAAAACTAATGACCATGACTGTGCATATAAGCAGACTGAAATATGATTATTTCTTGTTATGTGATGTTAAATGTTGTTTTGTTTTATAAACCGCTATGTACATCATTATAACTCGGCTGCGTCTGAGTATATGCTTAGTGTGGGTTGTAGGTGAAAACCATACAGATCACTACTTTGTACTTCTCTACAAATAACTGTAAATTCTTTGTTAAAACAATAAAATACCATAATTAAAAATTTGATGTGATGCATTATGAAGCAAACATATCTGTGCTGTAGCTACATTGATGCAGGATCATGTCTTGGTTAACCCCTTAAGGACGAGGGGTTTTTTCGCTCATTTCTCGCTCTCCACCTTCAAAAATCCATAACTTTTTAATTTTTCTGTGTACAGACCTGTGTGAGGGCTTATTTTGTGCGTAACAAATGTTACTTTCCTGTGATGTTATTTATTATTCCATGCTGTGTACTGGGAAGCAGGAAAAAAATTTCAAATGTGGAAAAATTGAAAAAAAATGCATGCGTCACTTTCTTGTGGGCTCAGCTTTTACGACTTTCACTCTTCGCTCCAAATAAAACCTCTACTTTATTCTTTGGTTCAGTACGATCACAGTGATACCAAATCTATACAGGTTTCATTGCGTTCATCTTCTGACGCTAATAACTTTTTCATACTTTGGTGCACGGAGCTGTGTGATGTGTCATTTTTTGCGAAATGAGCCGACATTTTCATTGCTACCATTTTGAGGACTGTGCGACGTTTTGATCACTTTTCATTTCATTTACATTACGTTTTTATATTTTGATAGATCGGCATTTTGGGACGCGGCAATACCTAATATGTCTGTGACTTATCCTTTTTATTATATTTTACATCAGTTCTAGGGAAAGGGGGGTGATTTGAACTTTTAATATTTTTTTAATTTTTTACATTTTTTAAACTTTTTTTCTTTTTTTTTTTTCACTATTTCTTAGACCATTTAGGGTACATTAACCCTAGATAGTCAGATCGTTCCTACCATATACTGCAATACAACTGTATTGCAGTATATGGCATTTCTGCACAGTATATATACTAAGAAGATGGGGTATAGAGCGAAAGTATTTTTTGCTACATCTGTAATTTAGTAACTACATTTTACAATGCCTACCTCCTCTCCCCCAGGACCCAGACTATTGGTAATATTATTCTACAACATTCCCTTGACTTATGCACTTTATTTATCCATTTGTTCACTCGCACTTTAGTTACTAATTGACCTGATAGCACATTTTGCACTTTAGCTACCATGCAGCACTTTGTGTAACCTGATATATTTTGTATATAAGAACCTGTATAATCATGAAATACCTGTTTGTTGTAAAATCATGAATTTTGGTGATACCTGTTTACATACCTGGGGGTCCTGAGTTTTTACCCATTTCTAGGGTATTTTAAGTGTTTTTATCATGTATTGTGTACTTGAATAAAATTTACATTATCTTGCAAATTACATCTGTCTCTTTTTTGTAAAATGTAATTTCTGCACAGTATACGTTACAATGAGCCACTGGCTTATTGTAACAAATATGCAGAAGCCATTCAGGCTCGGGTCAGACGAAGACCCGGGGCTGTCCTGGCAACCAATCGCTGCCCCCCCATGAGGTTCGTGGGAGCGACGATCGGAGGTAACATGGCGGCACCCATGCTTTTGGTGCCGGCGGCGACTTTGCGATGGGCCTTTGCTGCGATATGCAACAAAGCCCAACTCTGTATGAAGAGGACTGAGCCCGTGAGCCCTCTTCATACACCCTTTGATATATCCGTCAAAGTGCGTGAAGAGGTTAATCCCTGTGCTGAGTGGTTTGGGTGATAAAACAATTCTATGGCTAGGCTTAGCGCTTTCCTTAGCACATTAGTTATGCACTGCTAACAGGATGATGTAATCCCTGGGTTCTGCCTAAAGACAGAATAATCAATTGCTACACTATCCCACAGCTGCTGTGTATAAGTGATCCAGCTCAGGTTGTAATACAAGCTTGTGTAACTTGTGCAATCATGCAATCTAGCTTTCTCAAGGTCCTGAATGTCATAATTGTTTTTTCAACAAAACCACTCAGCATAGGGATTAAACAAGATATGTGCATGCATCAGTGTAGCTACAGCATTCTCAAGGTATGTTTAGTTCATAATGCATCAAATAATATGGTTGATTTCCTTTAACATTATGCCACCTGTAAACTGGCTTAATTTAGTCCAGAAAATCATTGAATGTAAAGGTGAATTTTTCGGTAATGTGGCCCACATTTAGTAAAAACAGTGCTAACTGCACCATGTGTAGTGTGCAGAGCGCGCCAGATACAGGATTTCTGACACACAATCTTCATGAATCTGGTGCCCTCTGCACTTCTCTGACAGAGTGCACCACCTTTTTTTGGTGCACCTTTAACATATAGCGTGCAACACACTTCTCTTAGTCTTTGCATGATAAATGTGGCGCAAGGTCCGACTGAGCACTGGAACGCCCACATCAATGCAGAAATTTGTGTCAAATGAACACTAGTGCAGCCACACCACAAAACGCAACACAAATGTGGTCAAGGTACTTTTTTGATACCTGTGCAAGCAGTTTGCCCCTAAAATAATGTGCAATATGTGTAATAAAGTACGACAGAAAACTGGCACATGGCCCTAAGTAAATGTTCCTCTCTATGTCAAAATCAAGGGAGACTTCTGCAAAAAAAAATTGGACCTGTGAATTCAGCAAACATTGCATTTTCTAAAACCTAAATATTTGACCTTCATGATGCAAAACTTTTTTTTAACCTCCAGATTATTATTATTTTTTTTTAATTAAGGAATCTTTAGAATGGTTTTCTTTTTTGTATGTTTTGGTTAAATGGCACCAATATTCTATACATTTAACTTTTTCTGATTGGAAAAAATTGGGTTTTCCAGCGTTATGGATAGCAAATTCCACATACATAAAATGTATGTGAACACAGCAAGATCCAGGTCACAACTACTGTTAAACGTTTGAGCCAATAAATGGTGTCTGTGTACCTGCCACAATCATCAGTATGACAGCAGCACATCTGAACAGAAGCAATGATTATTACTGCATTTAAAAACTGCACATGTTTTCTAAGATGTTATATATTTTTGCAAAACTGGCATATGTCCATGACTAAGTCTGGGTGATATAATATCTTAATTGGAATGATTACACAAATGTCACGAGAATCAAAAACATTACACTATATGTATAGCATTTGTCATTGCATTATACTTGATGTATATATAAAAGTTATATTTGCTTCACCTTCAATGACTGGACATGATGATTCCAGGCTGCGTGAAATCCTTGGGGTAGAAATTTTGTCAAGTGTAGAAGGCATGGATTTTGAACGTAATCTCTTCGCAGAGCTGTCTTCTTCCTTTAAATGTTACAAATGAAACATTAGAATTGCTGAGGCAACCAGCAATGACCAATTATAGATATATTAGGGGTTATTTATCATTAGGCAGGGTCCTTGCAATAGTTCTATGGCTGCCTTTGGAGCTACACTGCTGGTCTGATTTATTAAAGTGGCGTTGGCCCCTTAACCCTTCTGTAAGGGGTTTTCCCACAAAGCAGGTTAGGCCCTATCCACAGGATGGGGCCTAACTTGTTGATCTGTGGTGGTCTCAGTGTTAGGAACCCCAAAAATCCCGAGAATGGGGGTGCAAGCACCAACTGCGGTTATTAGTGGTGGGGGTTTGCTGCAATATGCAACAAACCCCACCTGTGTATGAAGAGGGCTCAGCCTGTTAGTCCTCTTCATGCGCCACCCCCAAATCCCCCCCCCCGCGCGCACACACCTCTGCGCCGTACAGCTATGGGGCAGAGCATCAAAGGGTTGAAGGGGCACAATTGGTTACCGGTATATATACCAATATATATATATACAGGTATTGTGTTTTAATACATTTTAAAAAATGAAAAAAATGTTTGAAAAAAATTCCTTCATTTCACAATTGTTTGACACTAATAACTTTTTCATACTTCAGTGAACAGAGTTGTGTAAGAGCTAATTTGCAAGATAAGCTGTTTTTTTCATTTATGACCTTTTGATCACTTTTTATTCCATTTTCTATGTGTTGCAAAATGGCGAATAAGTGGTGTTTCTGATATTTGGGTACCATTTTCTGTTAAGGGGGTTCAGCACCAGAATAACTGCTTTTATATTTTGATAGCTCAGGACACGGCAATACCTTTACATGTCTATGATTTTATATCACTTCTAGGGAAGTGGGGGTGAACTTTTTTATTTTATTTTTCTTTTTACTATATTTAGATCCCCTAGGATACTTTAACCCTATGGTGTCTCATTGATCCTACCATGTCCTGTAATAATACTACTACTACTGATCACGCCCCACAATACAAGCACAAATCTATGTATAACCTTACCAAGTAGATAGACTACTGTTTAGTTAACTAGTCTATGTTTTCATACTATGTTCTGATGTGAAATATGATTGTATTTGCATATATTGAGCACCATGTGAATTCTCTAAAATAATAATAGATGCTAATGCACACCACTATGTACAGTAAGTTTATATGTGACTGTATCCCTCTTGCATGCATTGTTTGATGCTCAATATACAAATATTTTTTTCAATATAACAGTTTGAAAAAAATAATGCTACTACTGTTATGGAAACTGAAATCGGTTTGCAGCAAACACCAAGGAGAGAGTTCAGCAGGTGAGCCCTCTCCATACTCCCTTAACAGACTTTGTAGAAAAAAACGCAAGTCATAAATCTGACTTTACACAGCCTTCTAATATTGGTTCTATGTTTAAGGTAACATTTCTTTTACAGGGGCTGTAAAAGTCCCTGTTAATTTTTTGGCTACATTTTTAATGCCATATATACTATTCTAATGATAAATGTCTCCTATAGACTGTAATTAGACACAGAAATTATTTCAGCTTTTCTCAAGTCAAAATATTACATCAACATAGTCCTGAAAGGGATTTTCAGAATTGTAGTATATTCCAAAGCTTTTGAAGTATAATGTCCATACCTTATTTTCTGTATCTGTACTTGTAATACCAAGTGTCCCAATGTCAGCCTCTATTCTTAGATTAGCTTTTGTGGCCCATGATCGAGATAAAGGAGCAATTTCACGAGCTGTGACACTGTTGGTTGCTTCCAGTTCTTTCTCTAAATCACTTTCGATTTCTGATGCATCAAGACTAAATCTTTAAAAACAAATTAACTTAATTAGAATGCATGAATCATATTTTCTGATTCCTTTAGGTGTCCAATTACCTCCTGTCTGTCTACATGCTTTACATTGTGATCATGCAAAAAAGCCCTTATATGAAGTCCTACCACATTCTGGACCAGGATTATGAAGCGCAATCAAAAATGCTAGAACAGAGATTTTTAGAAAGCAATGATAGTTTGGATTTAGTTAAAAGGGCACAAAACGAATTAGAGATCGAAGAAGAGAAAAATAAATATAGGGTAACAAAGAAAGATAAGTTAGTTATACAATTTATTACGGACTTTACAACTGGATCCCATTTAGTGAGAGAGGTATTTAGAAAGAACTGGCATATACTAAAGCATGATCCTGTAATTGGGAATCTACTAACGCCACAGCCAGAAATGATACATAGAAAAGTAAAAAGCCTTTAAGACCATGTTGTACACAGTTACATCAAAAGTGGTCCAGAAAGTGGTAGGACAGCACATAAGGGCTTCTTTAAATGCTCACGATGTAAAGCATGTAGAGAGACAGGAGGTAATGGGACAACAAAGGGATTTACATCTTTTTCTCTTCTGATTTTCAAAAATATGAAATAAACCATTTAGGTACATGTGATACAAGCAATGTAATGTATATTTGATAGAGTGCCCTTTGCGGCTTAAAGTATATAAATAGGACTATTAGAAAATTAAAACTCGTATAAATGAGCACTTTAGGAATACTAGAAAAGGCAAACTGGATCATTCTCTATCAGTACACTATGCCAAATATCATGCAAGGAAACTGAAAGAGACAAAGTTTTTTAGCATTGAACAAGTAACACCACATTGAAAACGGGAGGATTTTGTTAAAAAGATTAGTCAAACGGCGGGATGGTGGATTTTTCAGATAAAGCCCCTTATCCCTCAAGGCTTGAATGCAGGCTTCGAGATAAAATGCTTTTTAAAATTTAGATATGGGGCACCTCACATAGGTTAACAAATGGAGATGCAAGATAAGTGAGAAGGGGAGAGTTGGAAAAAGTCTAATCATAGTAATATTTCTGAGGTATGTCGAGATTAATTGCAACAGATTAGATCACTACAGAAACAATAGAGGTAATGAATTGAAATGAAATGTATAATAAAAAAATAAAATAAAGTTTTTGAAACACTTATTTAATATACACTACACATCGGGATATTAACTGATTTATTTTCAGTTTATAAAAATATTTATTATGAATTATTATTTTGCACATATTTGAACAGGAACAAATTTTAATTATTGCAAAGCACTTTCAGATATATATCTGTAAGAATATTGTGCAAAGAAAGGAGTGAAAACTTTGGTAGATAATGAGCATTATGGAGGTAGTGTCAGATCCGCTGGAAGGGACTGTCACGGCCACCCCCATGATCCATGCCACCCATGCCCCCCCCCCCCCGCACTGGCCCTGCTATGGACTCACCTCTCCACACTCCTGTCCCTGTCCAAACTAGGACCCTCACACTTCAGTTTTCTGTCCGCACCACCTTACAGTGGCTGATGGGCCTATTTGGGTTCCTCTCACCTTCCAGGGCCTTGCAGGGTATGTTATTTTATTTCTTTGGTTCACTACGGTTATGGTAATACCCAATTTATACAGTTTGTTTTATCTTTGCCCAATTTTCCCAAGTGGAGAAATTCACATTTTGTTTTAGTATCGCCAACTGTTCTAAAGCATAGCTTCTGCATTTTTATGTTTTATGTTTTTATTTTCTGAAAAAAAGAGTTGTTTTTTTCAGCAGTAACATTTTTAGGTATGTAACTTTCTATTGTTTTTAAGAACATTTTTTGTGAGGGTATTTTATGAAAAATCATATTTTATGGGACGTGTTTCACATTTTTTTTACAGCGTTCAACGACCAAAAAGCAAAGATCCAACAATGATTTTATTTTATTGTGCAGATTTTTACAGATGCAACAATACCAAATATGTTGGAGTGGTGTGTGTATTTGTTTTTTTCATACATTATTAGATTTTTCTATGGGAATTTTGGGCTTTATTGACTTTTTTACTTTTTATTTTTATTAAAAATGTTTTTCACTTTTTTTTTACTTAATTTTACTTTATATAGACCTGGACTGGAACCAGCGTTGCTCTGATCGCTGGTCCAAATCCAAGGCACTGCATTACAATACTAATATATTGTAGTGCTGTGTAAACTGTCAGACCCCAAAAGAGTATGACTGAAGGAGGCATCAGGACACTTGGCAGACCTCGGGGCTTCCCTGCAGAGGATCGGATTCCCCGAGGATTACATGCTTGACCGTGTAAGGGCTCAACACCCATGAGCAGAGTTATCACCGATCTTGGGTGTTACAGCGGGGTGTCAGCTGTGTGTCATATGCGCTGATAGCATCTACCTAAGCTTCACTAATTTGAATTAAATGTCCATGTATATGATCATTTTTGGGAATAGCTCGGCATACTTATTTGGACACATCTATCTCTTTGTTAATATATGATTCCACCCAGTTATTCACTTATTTATATTTTGTACTCTCCGAAAGCTTTTTCTAATCCATGCATTTATAGACACCATGCCTTAACATCAATCTGAATGGGTCTCTATTTTGCCGCACCCGTGTCTTGATTGAGGCATCAGTAAATCACTCACACACATATGACCTCATCTATTAGGGTCACGGCACTTAAATGGTACATTGCGAATATATCAGATCCCATTCTTCTACCACTGTGCATTATATATATTGTTTGGGTAAACAGTTTTTTTTTCACTACTATTAAATATGACTAGTTTTCCCTTGTTGGTAGTCTTAGAAATAATAATATATACATATAATATATTAAAAGAAAAACTATATCTATTTCCCGTATTATTGCATATAGGACTACATATTTTCTGTTTGTTTTTAAGGCAGTTATGATGTGTTTCATATGTTACGTTTTAATTAAATTAATAAATTGTGTTTTTAACATTACTACATATCTGACAGGTGTTTGTATATCCAAACTGTTGCACGTCATTGCAGGGGGGCAAGGTTTGTTACCTCGCCCAACTGATGTGTCTTCCGTTAATACTATATAGGTACTCCCTCTCAGATATTTGGTAGCCATGAGTAAGAGCGTATAACGCGCTCGAAACGCGTAGGCAAAGATTTGCAGCCCTTGTTGTGGGCACAGTGCTCTAGCAAATATGATGTTGTACTGTCTACCTTGGAGTCAATAAAAGCTGCAAGGATTTTCTACTATATGCGATCATAGTACAGGAGCTTCTGGCCCTTTTACTTCAGTGCCAGAAGCAGGAAGCCAGTGCCAACGCTGCCTTCATTGGACCCCGAGCTACAAAAATAAGCCATTGGCACCCCACAATCATTTGTGCAGGGTGCCCATGGGTGACAGAGGGAAGGCATCCCTCTGTATATGCTTAGACAGTGCATTCCATGTTTGACCCCTTGAGTCTAAGGGGTTAAACACCCAGGATTGGAGTTTAAACAAAAGTAAGGAACGTGAAGATGTTTCATATTAAGACCTTGCCAGGATCACTGTTCCCGCCTGGTCTCCTGGGAAGCAAGTCGGCCTCCAGCAAACCGATTTGAAGTCGGCCTTTCCACCAGCTGTGACTTCAACTACATGACTACATGACTGGAATGAGAAAAATGAATAAACTACTACAAAAAAATGAAAAAAGGGGTAGGGAAGGGGGGGAGGGAAGGAAGGAGGGAGTGCGGGACACCCTGAGGTGAAGATACAAACAGAGAGAGTAAGCTGGAAGCAGAGGATAACTGCCACCTAACTTGTGGGCCCCGCGATAGCTACTTTTTATTTTCGTATTATTTATTGTCATTTTAGTGTAATAAATTGTTATTGTACCAGACCTTACCCCTTCAGATTGTTTGTACTGCCTGACTAACTCTTATTTATACGATTTTTCTTTTTTTTATACCCCTTGATACCGGAGTTTTTGGTCTTTGCACCCAATTATCTGTTTCCGTGTGGAGGTTTGGTGAACATTCACACATCTCATTATTTAATTGATATCTAATTTTGAAGTTTCTGGAGTTCTTGGCATAGGAGAATGATGTCCACTATAACCCTGTAATTTCCTCTTGTAATGAAAGCGAGACTCCTGGACTTTAACAATGTGCACATAAGGACTTTCCTCCTTAAAGGGGTCGTCCACTTTCAGCAAATAATTGATATTGTTTGTGTAATGAAAAGTTAGACAATTTTCCAATATACTTTCTGTATCAATTCCTCATTGTTTTCTAGATCTCTTCTGGAAATTCAGGCTCCAGCTTCAGTGACTAGGCTGCACCACCTTGAAATGCTGAGGGGGTCTCAACAGAAGTATGGGTATCATCTGTATTGCAGCTTGAATTTCTGCTAAGCACGTGACAAGGTGCCAGGCCATTCTGAAAAGAGTTCCATGAGGGTGAATAGGGCTTCTATTCAATCCAAGCTTCAGAATCACCCCAGGTGTGTCCATTCTCAGGGCTGTCAAGTACATGATGTAAAGAGCTGCAATGGCTGCCTTGTCTCCATGTGCTGATAAGCCCTAGGAGTCGGTAGCTTGTTTACACTATGTTTCTGAGACGGTTTCATGGGTGGGAGGAGCTGCTGATCCCTGCTCAAGAGGAGGAGGTCATGCGACAGTGAATGAGGCGGAGCTGGATGTGTCCAAGACAGTGAATGCAGATGTCTCCTGCACAGAATAGTGAGATACAAGATCTCCCTGTTCCCCATCAGTCCCTCCATCCCAGTGTGTGATTCTACATAACTTTCTCTGTTTGTCTCTGTTCTTAAAGCTGCTTACTTCCCCCACCTTGTTATGGCAGTATCAGCTCTGTGCAGATAAGCTATTAACCTTTAATGCACTCACAGCACAGGCATGCACTTCATGTACTAATGATTTCTATGCTCCTCTATGTGATGGAAGCTGCCAGGCTGGTCACTATATGCATCCTGTATGTGCACTGTGCAGTGTTCAATGGATTTACTTGTGGAAAACTAAGTGGATTTAATGCTATATTACTTTGAGAGAGAACACAAGGCATCATTGGATCATAGGGCAAGCTAACTGGCCTCAGCCTAAGGGCATAGACTGACAGATATTAGTCTCTGCTCACTTCACCTCGGGCGAGTAAGATTTTTGGCAAACATTTTCAAAACAGAAAATGCCATAACTTTGGAAAGAAAAGGACGAGCAGCACAAAGTAGGCATCGTTCTGCTTGTTGTCAAACGGGGAATCACATATAATAATTTTGTAAAATCACTATAGCTTTGCAGTTACGCTTTTTGTGCAAGCTACCAGGTGGTGACAAACAAAATGATATAGTTAAGAGAAGCATACATACTCATGATAAGAACATAGTTTTGCCCTTATACAAATCAGTCAGACCAGACTGCCTGCATATCCTTTCCCCAAAACCCAGATAGGCCCACCCAAATGTCCCCTTTCGACTCAGCCAAAAAGACCACAGACACATTTTAACCTTAAACTTTGTGGTATGACGACTAGAGAGTCGGCCACAGCTTTATTTAACTTATAACAAGTAACTCCTACTCGTAGAGTAGCATTGTAACATATAACAAATAAACCCGGGCACCTGTGAGCCCGCCTTCTAGAGGGCATGTAGGTCACATACCTGATATAAAAACCGCCAGCTGTGACATTGGATATGATTACAAATAGGGGAGGGCGGGTGGGAAGATCCGCAGGAAAGAGGGTGAGCTCAGGCTTGCAGCCTGCTTTATCACTTTTGCCCACCCCTAGATACCACCCACACCTGTAGCCCACCCCCAGTCACGTAGCCCATGTACCCGGGGTATAAACAAACTTTTCTTAAAGGGGCCATGCTGCACCTGCTGAAAAACCTTGCAAAATTTTCACGCCTGAACCTGCAGGCAGTCATTAGCCCCACGGCTAAGCGCCTGCGGGCTATCAACACATGGAGTACTACGAACAGTGAATAAGTAGGATATAGCTGTACTAGAGTTAGTGGAAAGAAAGGGACCAGAGGAATAAGGAGAATTAGATTGGGTGGATTACAATACAATAGCAGTATTGTTATAAGGTATCCCCTTATGTATAACATCATACTAATATTCAACACTTATTTACTCTTCTTTTGCTGAGTTCACCTTTGTTCCAGACTGTACTTTCAGTATAATGTATTGTTTGGCTGTCATCTGCACACCTTTTTGAGTTTTTATTTCAATAAAATAAAAACTTCATTGTAAAAAAAAAAAATTAAACAAATTTGGGGTTATTCAATTTGGAAAAAGTAGTCAAAAGGGCAAAATCTAGTTATAATGTATAAATACATAAATGGACAGTACAGAGATCTTTCTAATGATATTTTTACACCTAGGCTGGTGATTTTCGCAAATGTGCTTCACCTAGAGGAAAAATTGTTTCATCATCAAAGACAAGAACTTGCTACCACTGAACGCTGTGATGGTTGACACTCTAGATCAGTGTTGGTGAACCTATGGCACGGGTGCCAGATGTTGCACTCAAAGCCCTTTCTGTTGAAGCCCAGGTCCCTTCAGCAGAGTTCAGCAGAACAGACTCGTGGCCTCCTTCTGCAGTCTGAGGTAGTCAAGTACATCCCGTGCTCAGTGCTATTTTTAAGCAACACATCCTTAGCTGCCTTTAACTGTTGGAGTAGGGGAAAGGTGTGAAAAGAGAGAGGTTATCATTGGAGCTCCTGCTCTGGCCTGACAATTCCTGGAGAAATAGGCATTTTTTTAAGTGATAAGTTCTTTAATCAAAACATGTACAACATAGAGCACTGTAGCGCTGTCCAAATGCCAATTAAGTTCATCACTGGAGCTGAACTGCCATTGAGAAACACAGGATTTCAGCTGTAAAAAACAAATGACATCTCCGAGTAGCCCCTGCGGCCAGACCCCCCCCCCACCATGGTTGCTTGCCGACCACTCCAATACCCTGCAATACATTATTGACAAAATTAGTTACTATGGCGCTCTCAAAGGGTTAACAAGCTGTTTTTAATAGGTTGAAAATGGTTTGATTCATAGGTGGTCTCTAATATTATACACTCACTGGCCACTTTATTAGGTACACCTGTCCAACTGCTCGTTAACACTTAATTTCTAATCAGCCAATCACATGGCGGCATCTCAGTGCATTTAGGCATGTAGACATGGTCAAGACAATCTCCTGCAGTTCAAACCGAGCATCAGTATGGGGAAGAAAGGTGATTTGAGTGCCTTTGAACGTGGCATGGTTGTTGGTGCCAGAAGGGCTGGTCTGAGTATTTCAGAAACTGCTGATCTACTGGGATTTTCACGCACAACCATCTCTAGGGTTTACAGAGAATGGTCCGAAAAAGAAAAAACATCCAGTGAGCGGCAGTTCTGTGGGCGAAATGCCTTGTTGATGCCAGAGGTCAGAGGAGAATGGGCAGACTGGTTCGAGCTGATAGAAAGGCAACAGTGACTCAAATCGCCACCCGTTACAACCAACGTAGGCAGAAGAGCATCTCTGAATGCACAGTGCGTCAAACTTTGAGGCAGATGGGCTACAGCAGCAGAAGACCACACCGGGTGCCACTCCTTTCAGCTAAGAACAGGAAAGTGAGGCTACAATTTGCACAAGCTCATTGAAATTGGACAGTAGAAGATTGGAAAAACATTGCCTGGTCTGATGAGTCTCGATTTCTGCTGCGACATTCGGATGGTAGGGTCAGAATTTGGCGTCAACAACATGAAAGCATGGATCCATCCTGCCATGTATCAACGGTTCAGGCTGGTGGTGGTGGTGTCATGGTGTGGGGAATATTTTCTTGGCACTCTTTGGCACTTGGCACTCGATAATGCACAATGCCCACATTAAAGCGACCCATCATTTGATTGTCTGTATAAAATTAAGCCAATCCTGTGTAGGTGAACATCTGTGTAGGCAACTCACTCGTACATTTCAAAGACAGGTTAAAATTCCACCATTACCTGCCCAACAAGGGGGCAGGGTATGGAACTAAAACGTACAAGCAGTGTGAGAGTACCACAGGTACACCCACAGGTTTAGGGTTTGTGAGGGAAAAGACACAGAAACTAGCCTTCCAGAATGTCCCCCTGTTCCAGGAGTTACTGGGAAGCTTGTGTGGGATCTGGTGCACTCACTGCTGAATAAGAGTTACCACATCTACGTGGATAACCTCTATAACAGCATTCCATTTTTCCAATCCCTAAGTTCCAGAGGTACTGTTGCAAGCATCACTGTATGCAAAACCCAGAGAAGCCTCCCTGGATCCCTTGTTAGGCAGCCACTTAGAAAGGGGAACATCAAGGCACTCTGTAATCAAGGCACTCTGTAATCATAACATGATGTTGGTCAAGTATGAAGACAAGTGGGATGTCCTTGTTCTGACAACAATTCATGAGGACTCCAGTATCCTCACCCCTGTATGAGGTACCACCACCACTGCCCCCAAGCAAGACTGCATCCTGGCTTTCAATAAAAATATGGGTGGGGTTGATCTTTAAGATCAAGTGCTGAAGCAATACAGTGCACTACATAACGAGGAAATGGAGATGGCACTGTATCATCTATCATTGTATCATTTACTGTAATTTCTCCATTGCCGTATCATTTCTACTTTGTCATCCGGAGAGAAACTGGAATGAGGCCTGCGTCTCTTGTCAACCTGGAGTTTGGGTCAGGCAGAAGCCTGTGACAAGGAAAGGCACGTCTGCTCCCAAATGGACTTCAGATCCTGTACCCTCTCCTCAACAGCAGGGATGTCAGAGGACTCGGGCAGAGGAAGAGGAGGACGTGGATGCAGTCCATAGTTGATAAAAAAAATGGAACAGAGCCGGGCGATCCAGTGATCCTACTTGTCCATTGGACTGAGGGTGGCAAGCAGAGGAGAAATCAAGCTTTACTTGAAGTTGACTGCAGAGAGAATGCCAGAAACAGGAACAAACTGGTCAGAGATTATGTGCTCAGGAAGTCCATGTAGCCGAAAGATGTCTGTGAAGAACCGGATGGCAAGGCGAGAGGCTGACGGCAGACTAGGCAGAGGCACAAAATGGAACATCTTGAAGAACCGGTCAATTACCACCCAGATGACGGTATTCCCAGAGGAGGATGTAAGATCCGTGATGAAATCCATTGCCACGTGAGACCACGGGCAGCTGTGTATCCGTAACGGCAGTAGTAGACCAGCTGGTTAAAGGCGAGATGGCTTATAACGAGCACAGGAAGTACAGGAACCCACAAAATCCCGTACATCTTTAACCAGATCAGGTCACCAATAGATACAGGAAATGAGGGCAACTGAGCGTTGTCCCCAAGTCAATATCTTCTTACAAAGTGCTGGTCAAACATATGTCTGGCCAGGAGGAAGCTGCTGAAGATCCACTGGAGCAGCAACAAGCAGTTGCTCAGGAGAAATAATATGCTGAGGAGTCGGTTTATCCCCAATGACATCAGAGGCACGACAGAGGGCTTCAGCCTTGATATTCTTCTTAGCAGGACGGAAGTGAATCAAGAGGTTAAAATGTGCGACTAGCAGGCTTGCCTTGGGTTGAAGTGTTTAGCAGTCTGGAGATGAAGGAGATTCTTATCTGTATACACGCAGACCAGATGGTGAGCTCCCTCCAGAAGGTAAAGCCATTCTTCCAAAGCAAGTTTAATGGCCAGTAGATCTCTATCTCCTATGGAGTTATTCCTCTCTGCGGAGGAGAAAGTCTTAGAGAAAAACCGGTAAGTGTTCAGCCTTTGGGCCCTTTCTGGGTGCGCACCGCACCAGCTCCTACAGATGGAAAGTCTTCTCTGTATCAGGATGAGTGAGAACTGGGGCTGAGACAAAGGAAAACTTTAATTTCGAAAGGCTTCTTCAGCCGCCGGAGACCAGAGACTGGGTTTGGAGCCCTCCTTTGTGAGCGCCACAATAGTAGACACAAAAGAGGAGAAGTGCGGGATAAACTGCCGTTATTGCACGTAGTCCTAATAGGTGTGGCCATTGTAGAACTGCTGAAAACTTAGCAGGATCCATCTGTAGACCCCTGTCAGAAATTATGTAGCCAAGGAAGGGAAGACTCCTTTGATGGAACTGTCACTTTTCAAGTTTGGCGTAGAGGTGATTGGCTCTTAGATGACTGAGGACTTGAAGTACGTGGGACCGGTGGGATTCGAGGTCCGCAGAGAACAGCAAGATATTGTCAAGATAAACCACGACACAGGTATATAACAAGTCCCTGAATATGTCATTAATGAATTCTTGAAAGCGTTACAAAGTCCTAACAGCATAACCAGGTACTCATGTACCCATCGCGAGTGTTAAAGGCTGTCTTCCACTCATCACCTTTGCAGATACGGATGAGGTTGTAGGCCCCACGAAGGTCCAGTTTGGAGAAGACCTTGGTTCCACGAAGACAGTTAAACAGCTCAGTGATCAATGGCAAAAAATAGCATTTCTTAACGGTAACCTTGTTAAGACCGCGGTAATAGATACATGGACGGGGTGACCCATCCTTTTTGGTCACAAAGAAGCCTTCGGTAGCCAGAGAAACGGATTTACGTATGACCCCCTCTGAAGGTTTGTTGATGTAGTCCGACATTGCTGCGGTTTCAGGCACAGAGAGTGGGTACACCCGACTGCGAGGAGGAGACACACCCAGCAGCAGATCAACAGGGCTCTCATGGGTGAGGTGCGGAGGCAAAGTCTCGGCCTGCTTCTTCAAAAAGTCGTCGGGTTTGGAGACCCTCCAGAGGCTTGGGGACCACAGAAGAGAACATGACAGGTAATGGATGAGGAACCACCATGCAGCGAGACTGGCAATCAGATCTCCAACAAAGCATGTCCCCCGTCTTCCAGTTAAGCACAAGTGCTTGAGCTGCAACTCACAAGAGAGAAGACGTGAGCCGAGGTAGCACATAGAATGAGAGTCTCTCATTATGTAGAGCCCCAATCTGCAGGAACAAAGGCTCAGTGCGGTACCAGACCGGATCAGAGATAAGATGACCAGATGCTTCTGAAGGTGGACCCCAGGAAGGTGATGCCAGGAGACCAGAGAGGCATCCATGAAGTTTCCTGCAGAGCTGGAATCCAGGAAGGCAGAAATCTGGAGCTGAGCACCTGTTCCTGAGCTGAGCAGAACGTTAAGGGTTCAGAGGTGGAGAAGCTTTGTTCTCACCTAGGGGCACTTCTCCCAAGAACTCTAGTTCCGAGCGTTTCCGGGAAGCTGAGGATGGAGTGGACAGATCTGAAGGAAGTGTTCCGGGCTGGCACAGTAGAGACAGAGGTTCTCCTGACATTGACTGGAACGATCCAGAGAAGACAGCCAAGCCCTGTACACTTGCATCGGTTCCTCAGCAGCTGTCACAGCAGATGACTGAAGCAGTCTTTGGAATGCAGGAGCCAAGCGAGGCAAACGTTGAACCCGGACTTGCAGTTGTTCGAGACTTTGCTCCTCAGAGTGCTCCATAAACCAAGTATCAATCCGAGTCGCCAGAGAGATGAGCTCACTGGGAGTAGACGGTCACATGTGGACAGTGCATCTTTAACTTGTTCCGAAAGTCCCTTTTAAAGGTCGCAGTCAGGGCTGCATCGTATCAGGCTAGCTCAGAGGCCAGAGTTCGGAACTGAACCGGATAATCACCAACAGATGAGTCCCCTTGACGCAGGTTCAGCAGTGCAGTCTCAGCTGAAGATGCTCGTGCAGGTTCCTCAAAGACAGACCGGAACTCAGCGAAGAAGTAGAAGATGTCAGGTCTTTTCTGTCCCAGAGGAAAGTAGCCCACCCCAGGGCCTTCCCAGAGAGGAGGCTGATGAGGAATGCCACCTTAGGCCATTTTGTGACGAATTGAGACGGCATAAGCTCAATGTGCAGGGAGCACTGGGAGATAAAGCCACTGCACAACTTGGCGCTGTTGCTGAGTAGCCATCTATTGCTGCAACATGGTGGTGACTTGTCCGAGCTGGACCACAACGGTGGTAAGATCAGCCAGTTTGGATAGCGGAACCTTGGTGGGGTCCATGGCTGGATCTTACTGTCTCCAGGTAGTGGACCCACTGGACCACCGCGGACGATGACATAAGCCAACACCTGGGACCGGAATCTAAGTGGCACCTGGTTTTCACCAGAGCCCAACGCAAAGCGGATTGGCTGCGGCGTGGTACCACCAGGTCGTTTCACAGGTGCGACTTTGTCCGCAGTGGCAGTCAAGGCGAGGTACACAAAAGGCAGGCAGAATCGTAGTCGGGACAGGCAGGAGGTCAGGACCGGCAGCACGGGACGTAGCAACAGGTCAGGGCAGCACCCCGTGACACAAACACATCTAAAGGATTTCTTGCAAATTTGGCTTCTAAAAGACAAATATACCTCTTTCCCTCTTGAATTTGGAAAACATAATTTTCACCAAATTTCCATTTTTTCATAAATAAATACTAAACATATTACTTAAATTTCTCCACTGCCGTGAAGTACAACCTGTCACTACAAAAACAATCTCAAAATCATCTCAATATGTTAAAGTGTTCCAAAGTTATTACCACATAAAGGGACACATGTCAGATTTAAAAAAAGGCATTGTCAAGAAGGTGCAAAATTGCCAAGTCGTTAAGGAGTTAAGTGCCTGCCAGGGATTCCCTTCAGATTTCACTCTGTGTTCCTTCTGCTTTCCTCCACCCAAACATCCCCCTTTGTTGAGGCCTGGCTTATTTCTCACTCTCACTTTTTTTTTCCAGCCTCAGTTGCAATTCAGGTTCCTTTATATGACAAGGCTGCCTCAAGAGAGAACCAGAGCACACCTTAAAAGGAGGGGATTGACAAAAATAGCTCAGATCAATATAGAGTTGTGTCAAAATATATACTGATAGGAATAATTTAGATACATTCCTTAGCTATATCCAGTGCTGGATAACATCCACAAATGAACAGAAACTTTATTGTACAGTAAAATAATAGTAACTACAGGCAGTCCCCGGGTTACGTACAAGATAGGGACTGGAGGGTTGTACTTAAGTTGAATTTGTATGTAAGTCGGAACTAGTATATTTTGTAGATGTACACTAACTCCTGACAATTTAGTACAGCCCACGGATGGCTGGTAACTAAGGAAGCATTAGCTGGTGCGATCTCACGCTTCCTTAGTTACCTGCAATTTCCGGCTTTCAGTTCTTTTAGTGCACTGGCTGGTAACTAAGGAAGCGTGAGATCGCACCAGCTAATGCTTCCTTCGTTACCTGTACCCCGCGATACTGCCGGCAATTACTTACTGTATACATCGGCAGCGGATCCCTGTCACCTCCATTGTGCTCCCCAAGGAACTCCGTCATCACCCGCCCGCCCAATGAGGACGCGCAGCATGTCAAGCAGCGCTACAAAACCAGGAGGTGGACCCGCCCGCCCAATGAGGACGCGCAGCATGTCAAGCAGCGCTAAGAAACCAGGAAGTGGACTGCGCATGCGCGGCGTTCCGAGTGCCCGGTTCGTATCTACGGGTTGTCCGTAACTCGGAACGCCGTAAGTCGGGGACTGCCTGTACTATAATACTGTTAATGAAATAGGTGGAAATACACACAAAAATGAGAATCCATTTGATTTATGAGTGTTTATAAATCAAAACAAATAAAGTTAATATAATGAAGGCTTGAGGGCCAGTTTAAGGACCTGTCAGGGCTATTTGGGACACTATAGCTAGTCCCTCTTTGTACGCTATTAAAAAAAATACTTTATACTTACCTAGAGATGGGTCCAATGCACCTCTTCAGTCCTATCTCTTTTCCTTCCTACACCTTGCAGCAATTCACTGAAGCCCGAGCAGTAAACCTCGGCTTAATTGCGCAGTGCATATGCGCAGTGGAGCCTGGTTGTGATATGTGCAACTGCGCAGGCACAGGGAGCTCTTAAATGATGTTTTCAATTTTAACAGAGGGCACAGAAGGACTTGTGGGTGGTTTAGGGTCCCAAATTGACCTGCCAGGTGTCCTTTAAGGTTTGTGAAATCTCCCCTTTAATATGATATATGGATGTGTATGGATGTTTCACAGAACCAAAGATATCCACCCTTAAAGTTGTACTAAAAAATGTTGATGTTTATGCACAACTTTCTATTTCCGATTGTAACCTTAAGAGTGGATATCTCCATTTCTGATAAGCATCCATACACAATCCTTATATCATATTTATATGACACCAGAATTATGCCTAAGTGCAAGGAGATATAGGCGTTTGAAGTGTGCCCCCCTCAAGCTAGTTAGCCGAAAGCAGAATATAGAAGAAGCTGCAGGAAAAAGTTTCACTTTCCAGAAGTACCCTCTGCATCTATAGCTGAACTTGGGTTTAGGTTGGTGGAATAATGCTGTACATATTTAAAACATATTTTGGTAAAAGTTACTTTAATCTGAAAAATGCTAAAAAAAGCTTATTTTTTCACATTTGTAGTCAATTATTGGCAAATTTTATAAAGAAAAACATATGTAAAATATGTAAAAACAAAGTAAAAATTGTTATGAATTAAAAGTTAAATCACGCGCTCAGTCAAAATCAGTCCATGCCCCCCCCCCCATTTCAGTTTCATGGAAGCCAGCACAGCGGCACCACAATCCCCAGTTAAATACCTGTCACAGAGGTAAATCCGAAAAAAGTGCAGCCGCGGACACTTAGTAAATAAGCCTTATAGTCAATTAAATAAGCGCATAGCAGACTGTAAAAATTGAGCTGGACATTTAAATTACCAGATTAATATTATGCATTTTATGCCAACCTAGTACAAATGATTTTAGAAATAGGTTTAAGAAAAGTAAGTGATGTAATTACTCAACGGTAAATTCTGTAAAAAGTTACATGAATATAAGCTACTTTAATTTTTTTTAAATGAGAGGCTGGATGGGGAGAGTCACTTTAGATGTAGATATCTTGAGCTCTAAAACAGCAAGCATCATGGTCCTTATATCATATTAAAGAAGGTAATTAATCTAATCTTTAATCCCTTAATCTTTAATCCCTTAATCTAACACAATTAGACATTCATTGAAATCAGGAAAAGTGATCTGTTGTTTTATCCTGACATACAAGTATATCCTAAAGAACGCACTGCCTTAGAAGCAGAGCCTGAGCGATTGCTGTGGAAGCACGGCTGTCTGTAATTGTTGGGCTCCCACACTAAGAGCTGGGATTGAGATACTCGCAATCCCCACTGTTTAACCCTATAGACACTGCGGTCACCATGACTACAGCGTCGATTGGGCATTACAGGGTATTCAACCGGACGATCAACACATGGTAGCCATGGGGTCTTGTGAATAACTCCAGGGCTGCCTGTTTATAGTTTATACAGTTGAAAAATGACACTAGTCAATCAGATTAAGGGAACAATTTAAGGGAAACAATACTATTTTATAACATAACCTTCAATTAATTCCTCTATTTAATTCCTTTATTTATATAGCACACACAGATTACGCAGCGCTACAAAGAGCTTGACAAATCGATCCCTGTTCCTGTGGGGCTCACAATCTAAACAACCTACCAGTATGTTTTGGAGTGTGGGAGGAAACTGGAGGACACGGAGAAGACCCACGCAAACACAGAGAGAACATACAAACTCTTTGCAGAGTGACAATTCTGATTGAGCACAAAAAGAGTCCCACGGTTCCCACACTGATAGAAATGTATCCATGGTATTATTAATTGAGGCTGTCATTTTCTCCAGTGAGCAGATTTCTTTAATGCGAGTGAGCAATTCCAACTCGGATGGAGGGACAGTCTGATTCCATGCTTTTGCTATTAGACTCTTAGATGCCATGCATACGTGTAAGAACAGTTTCGTACAGCGTTTACGCATATTATTTGGGGGCACATTAAGGAGATATGTCAAGGGGTCTAACGGGACCTCAGAGCCAAACAATTTCCCCGTCAGTTCCATTACATACTGCCAATATGGCACAATGAGGGGGCATGACCAAAAGATGTGATAGAGATTCCAGCTTGGCACCTCCAGCACATAGCCGGGATTGTTGGGTTTAATGTGTGTAAAAGAGCCGGGGTGTGGTACCAGTGCATTGATAGTTTATACTGTGTTTCCTTATAGGCTGTGCAAATAGATGACTTAGCCGCCCTACTCCAGATTATCTGCCAAGGGGCTGGCGAAATAGTTTGTCCGACGTCTGTTTCCCATTTAGCCATATATTTATGGGCAATGGGGGGGTCCCCTGAGGGGATCATCAAAATCCGATAAATATCTGATATCAAACCTCGATACGAGGTGCCCCTCTTGCACAGGTGCTCAAAGTCAGTAGGCCTAGATACTTGTGTTGAACCATATTGATTGGTGACATAATGTCTTATTTGC
The DNA here is from genome assembly GCF_040894005.1 of Engystomops pustulosus. Classification (NCBI taxonomy): domain Eukaryota; kingdom Metazoa; phylum Chordata; class Amphibia; order Anura; family Leptodactylidae; genus Engystomops; species Engystomops pustulosus. The sequence continues at coordinate 174,014,603 of NC_092411.1, forward strand.
ATATAGTGGTACCACTCTCTTCTAGGTAACTTTCGTTCATTTGCGAGGTAGTCAAACTTTCTTAACTCTAGGGTGAAAGGGTCAACCAAGTCTGCCAAGTGGAACACACCAGCTTTAGACCATTGTCTCACCATGTAAGCCGTCAAGCTGTCTGGTATGGCAGGGTTATATAGAATTGACAGCATTGGGGAACACTCAGAAGCAAGGTTGAACCTTTTTTGGCATATTTGCCACGTAGACAGTGTGAAAGCTATAGGACCCAATAGCATGTGAGCTGGTTGGGGTGGGTTAGGCCCCCATAAGTAGGAATTTGGGTGCACAGGAGCCAGCCAGAGCTTCTCGATCTCAACCCATTTGGTGTATGCTGCTGAGGCTGTCCAATAGGGTAAATATCGTAGTTGCGTTGCCCAGTAATAGTTTACAATATGTGGGACCGCTAGACCCCCCCGGGCCTTGGGAGCAAGCATGACCTATTTAGGCATTCTGTGTTGTCTATTATCCCAAATGAAATTAAAGATAGCTCCTTGTAGAGCCTTAAGTTCCTTCTGTGGCACTCTAACCGGTAGAGTCCTAAAGTAATACAAGAGCTTCGGGATCCATGTCATCTTAATTGCAGCTATTCGACCAAGCAGGGAAATATGATGCCCTTTCCACTTAGTTAGCATAGCCCGTAAGCCCTTAAATAGGGATGGATAATTTTCCCCATACAACGATGAGTAGGAAGTCGTAAGTTGTACCCCCAGATATTTCAGTGAGTTCGTCCTCCACTGGAATTGGTAATTCTGTTGTAGAAGGGACAGGTCCATGGGGGGTATGTTCAGGGGCAAAGCCTCTGTTTTCGTCGTATTCACCTTATACCCAGCCAATCTACCATATTCATACCATAAGCCTGCAGTGCAGTGAACATAAATGACCAATCTAACCTGTCAAATGCTTTCTCCGCGTCCAGGCTAAGAAGCAATGCAGATCTAGACTCTGCATTTATCACATCAATTAGATCAATGGTACGTCTTGTGTTATCCGATCCCTGTCTCCAAGGGACGAAGCCAACTTGATCTTTACTAATTAGTTGTGGGAGCCATTCATTAAGCCGGTTAGCCAGGATGCGGGTAAAAATCTTCAGGTCAGAATTGAGCAATGCAATAGGTCTATAGTTGCCGCAATCAGTTGGGTCTTTCCCTGGTTTAGGAATCAATGAGATATAGGATGACAGCGTGTCACGTATAGGCGAGGAACCCTCTAGGAAAGCATTGAACAATGTTAGCATAGAAGGGGCTAAGTCATCTAGATAGACTTTATAGTACAAATAAGTAAGCCCATCCGGCCCCGGGGATTTACCCGCGGGAAGTGCCTTAATAACTTCAGCTAACTCTTCTAAAGAAAAAGGGACATTAAGACTGGCTACTGCCTCTCCAGATAGCTTCGGTAATTGACAGGAAGACAAATACGCGTCTAATAAGTCACGTCTTACATTTGCGTCTTGTGGGAGTGCCATTGGTGTGTCTTTCTGATAATAGTCATGCTAACAGTGTGTGGGCTTTATTGCCTTTCTCGTAATATCGCTGCTTCGTGAACGTAAGTAGCTTTTCTATTTTTTTATAGGCATAATCCCGTAATTTTGCTCGCGCTGCCACTAGCGCTTGTAAGTGGGTCGTGCTCGGGGAAGATAACATTTTAGCCTCCAGGTCCCTAATTGTGAGCAGAATTTTTTGGTAGTATTGAGGCTGTTTTTTTCAGTCTAGAGGAAACCGCCATACACTCTCCTCGTACTACAACTTTATGCGCTTCCCATAACGCTGCTTCTGAGAGTGGAGAATGCCCCTCTCTTTCATGAAAGGTATGGATGGCTGCTCTAATCTGTTCTCTCAAGACAGGGTCTTTAATCAGTGATTCATTCAGTCTCCATCTACTGACTTTAGAGGTTTGCAGAGAGCGCGTAAGGGCTACAGAGACTGGCGCATGATCAGACCAGGAGATAGAGCCCATTTCCGCCGAACCCATCAGCTGTAAAGCTGTGATATTTCCAAAGAAATAATCAATACGTGTGTGGCATTTGTGAGGGTGTGAGAAAAAGGAAAAGGAGCGCTCGCCTGGGTGATCAATTCTCCAGAGATCATATAGGGAGTGGAGTCTAATAAGCTTACGGAATTCTCTGGCCATTCGTTCTTGTGCTGTGGTAGCCGGACTACCTGTCAAAGTCAAACGATCTGCCGTTGTTGAGAAGATCATATTGAAATCTCCTCCTATTATTACAGCAGCCACCGGGAGCGCTTGTATTTTGCGTAACATTCTCCGTAGGAAAGGGATTTGGGCTGTATTAGGTGCATAAATATTGCATAGTATGATTGGGTTTCCCCTCAAGGTCCCCTCTAAGATAACATACCTCCCCTGCGGATCTAAGTGTTCTTTGGATACTGTCACTGGGCATGCATTTGATAGTAATATTGCCACCCCCGCCCTTTTACGGTCATGATTTGCCATGTAGGCCTGTGGAAAGTAATGTCTGGCTAAGTTGAAATTCCCTGCTTGGTCGAAGTGCGTCTCTTGTAAAAAGGCTATTTCTGCCTTCAGTAGCCGAAGTTCTCTTAATAGCAGACGGCGCTTAACATTGGAGTTAAGGCCTTTTACATTAAACGTGACACAGTTAACCATAAATACATAGGATTACTTTTAATGCTAAGGTCATGCTTACTCACCATAATGTGAAGATGTAATTGGCACTAACCGTTACTCACCGGACCAGCCTGGGGAGTATGGAGCGATCTATCATACTCACAGCTCTGGGTGGGGGAGTGGAACACAAGGCTAGGGAAAACAAAGACAGAAATTTGACAAAAATAAACACATAACGTCATTAGATATTCCGGGCCACAGGCATCCGGTTTCGGGGAACTTTTCCAAGGGTCAAATGTCCTATAACGGACTAACAGTGTCCCATAAAGGGAAACGATAGTGACCCAATTCCCCAGAAGTGGGGGGAGAACCATTACCCAACAAGATCAGAGGCGACTGCCAGCCCCCCCCCCCCCCTCACAATGTTAATGCCTAAGATAAAGAGGAAACCTCTATTCATGCTAAGCCACCACCATATAGTTGAAACTTTCAATATAAAATCTAACAGTACAGGAAAAAAAAACAAGTATAGAGTTGTATAGTAACACATGTCACAACCATCAATGATATCACTTAGCCCTCCGAATGAGCTGTTGGGGAGTGCTCCGGTGGGGAGCCAGCCCCCCGCGGGCGCCTCTTCTTCTGGCGTACTGGCTGCCAAGCCGGAGATGGCGACGGGGGAGGGAGCTCCACCTCCCAATCAGTTAGCTGGGGTTCTGTTATTCCTAAGTCCTTGCAAAAACGGGGTAAATCTTTGAAGGATCGTAGAATCGCTGAGGTCCCATCTTTCCTAACCGTCAAGGCAAACGGGTATCCCCATCTGTATGGCAAATGTGCTTCGCGAAGAACGGCCAGGAGGGGGCGCAGGTGTCTCCTCTTCTGCAGTGTGATCCATGATAGGTCTTGGTATAATTGTACACGAGTGCCCTCAAATTCTAAATCTTTAGCCATCCGTGCTTTGGCCATTACTGCCTCCTTTAGTGCAAAGTCATGTATACAGCATATGACATCCCTTGGATGAGAGGAAAGTCCTTTAGGGCGAAGTGCTCTGTGTGCACGGTCTAATTTAATTTTTTTGCCCAGTAGCTTGTTAAAAATGTGTTCTAGGGCCTGTGGGACCTCCGGGTCCAGTACGGTTTTGGGTAGACCCCTGACTCGCACATTATTGCGTCTACCTCGATTGTCCAAATCCTCCAGGTGTCGCTGCATACTCCTCATGGCCTCTGAGTGCCCAGTTACTGTGGTTTGCAATTGGGATACATATTGTCTGGTAATATCATGGTCCCCTTCCAGAGTTTCAACTCTAGCACCAATATGATGTAAATCTTGTCGGACCGCAGATATCTCAGCGCGACACGTTTCCACCACCTCTGCTATTAATTGTTGAAAGTCCTTCTTCGTTGGAAGAGTATGCATAAACTGAATAATACAATCAGGGAGTTGGTTGCCATTGTCAGCAGGTGGCATTGGAGGAATTGACGAGGTGGCCCCCGTCTCTAGAGTAAAGTGTGCAAACTGGGACATAGATGGGGTTGCCCCCAGATCCTCCTCTGAATCTTCTTCCTCCCATATCCCTGTTTGGCTCATAGTGGTAGGGGAGGGTTGTGCACCCCTTGCCAGGGACTGATCCCCCTTATGCTCCGGCCCACTGCATATGGTGGGGCTTTGGGGAGGCTGCTTTGTGGCTGTTGCGCCATTAGCTGAGGGAGCCCTCTCACCTGGTTTTCCCAGTCGCCGCTGGGGGAGAGGGGCTGAGGGAGGCGGGAGCGGAGGCCACTCTGCGCCGCGGCCTGTCAGGCCTTCCAGGGCCTCCGGCTTGTCGGCCAGCGCTTCCAGGGGCCCGGTGTCCCGGGCTTGTGGAGTTGTCTGCGTCTCCACCTGCAGTAGCGGAGGGTGTCGGTGGGCAGCCGGCGAGGATCGGGAGCGTACCTCCGCCCCCGTTGATGAATCCGGCCTACCGCGGCTCGCTGCGGAGGGTTGGAGGTCCGCGACACGTGGCGGTGAAGATGGCGCCGGCCCGCGTCCCGACCGCATGGCACGGGTCAGGAACTGTTCCATGCCGCCTCCCGACACAGGTACCGGAGTTGCAGAGGGGGTGCTCTGTTGTTTCTTAGGTCTCCTCTAACCCATCAGGCGGCGGATGGTGGTGGTGGTAGTCCACAATGTGAGGTGAGAAGACGGAGCTGCAGGCTCACACGTCTGCTCTCATCAGTGTCTAGGCCACGCCCCCCCCCTTTAAGGTCTTATTGAACCTCTCCACTAAACCATTGGTTTGGGGATGGTAAGCTGATATATGCAAGTGAGTTATCTTCAACAGTTTACACAACTCCTTGGTGACTTTGGACATAAACGGTGCCCCCTGATCTGTAACTATTTCTTTAGGTATCCCTGTATGTGTAAACATATGGAACAATTCATTTGCAATCATTTTTGCTGAAGTCTTCCTTAGAGGGATTGCTTCTGAATAGCGTGTAGCGTAATCAACAACTACCAGAATATGCTGCTGACCTCTAGTGGGTTTAACCAGTGGACCTACCAGGTCCATTGCAATGCTCTCAACGGGAGTTTCAATAATTGGCAAAGGCACCAAGGGACTGCTAGAATTTGTTACAGGGTTGTGTAACTGACACCTCGGGCAAGAGTCACAATACTCTTTTACCCCAAATACTCTTACACCTCAAAAATCATGGGGTTTACAAAAGACATATTTTCATTAAGAACATCCCTAAAAAGCACATCCAACAATAACATTATGCATTACAACTGCTACTTCATGGCTCACTGTCCCACATGGAGTATCAACTGCCACTATAGCAGTGGGGTACTCTCTGGTATCCCCATGTATATAGATGACACCCATCCGCTTGTTTTGAATTTTGTTAGTGTCCACCAAGCTGGCATTGACAAGAGCTACCAAAATACCCAAGTCCAGCAGGGTATCAACAAAATGTCCTTCAAGAACCATGTAGCAAGTTTGTCACTCTACATTTGGAGAAAATGAGGCAGAGTAGGCGGTCTAGCAAACAAGGATTTTTTCAGCACACTATCACACTCGATAGGCTCATCCACAAGGGGACCATTGGCAGCCAAATGACGCAGTCCTTGACAGCGCCAACAAACAATGTTCTTTCCACTTATTGGCCACTTAGGGCTAGCTGGGCTTGATGGCCTAGCTACAAAGTCAGTTCCGGTCACTATTTTCTTGGCCTGTTTTACCCCCTTAATATTAGGATAAATCTTACCAAGTTCAGAGATCTGTTGTTTCCTTAGGGTTGCCTGGAAAGTAGAGACATCATGTAGATAGTCCTCTGTATTTACATATTGTTCCACCAGCGCCACTAGCTAATCAACATCTTTGGGCTGTTTGTCCCACACAGCATTGAATCCATCCTGGATCACTCTTTCCACAACTTGTAATGCTGAAGCGAGCTCAGGGTGCAGCCACTGTTTAGCCAGATAGACAGGTCATACGTTTGGGAACTTAGTGGTTTATCCAACTGAAATGTCCAGATTTGTACCCACTGCGCTCTGACAGCCTGTGTAACTCCTAGACGAGCAAGGATTTCGGTTTTCAGCTTAGAGAATTCTCTGGCATCCTGCTAACTTAATTCAAAGTAGGCTTTCTGGGACTCACCACTGAGGAATGGAGCCACAATATCCGCACACTGGTCAGCTGGAAGATTCTCCCTCACTGCCACTCTTTCAAATATGGTGAGGAACACTTCGACATCATCCTCAGGGTTCACTTTTTGCAGGGAGGCTTGCACTCTCTCCCTAGCAGAGACACTTTGGGCCTGAACTTGAGCTCTTTCGGACAGCACTTTAATCTCTTCCATCAGATCTTATCACCTGCTGTTCTCTGAAGGCTGCTTGGTGCTGTGCGTTGGCCTCTTGTTTCTGTGCATTGGCCTTTTGCTGCTGTACATTTGTTACTTGCTACTGTGCATAGGCTTGTTGCAGCGGAATGTTAGTCTGCATCAGCTGTTTAATAATGTCCTCCATGTCTGCATAGTTGGATTTTACAATAGCAGCAGACTTAACCCACCACATTCAACTTGCTGGATTTTGTGCCCGCATCCTCCCCCATTTGTAATGGGATTAGCTCTGAGAGCGCTGTCTCCTGGGATAGACAAGCACTTTTTGGCATATCACAGTCACAGTCCACTCCAGACAAGTTGAGTGCAAATGGCCGCAACCAGTTTTATTAGCTTCTTTGAAGCAGGAAAAACAAAACAATACAGAAATAAAGTCCTAGGCCAGCTGGCCACTAACTGTACAATACAGTAGTTTCTTCACTAGCAAGAAACTGTACCTACTGTACAGTAGGTACAGAGAGAGCAGAGAGAGCCATTCTCTTGTGCACCTTCTAACTTTTTAAAGCTACACCTCAGAGCTGCTGATGATTAGTCCCAATCACCTCAATCACCTGGAGTGGCTGAGGGGCATAGGGAGCCCAACTCTCCAAACTGCTGCAGCCAGGTCCTCCAGACCAGGTTCTGGCTTCCTAGAAAATGTAGGACAGAAACCTAGGGGAAACATATACACCATTTAACACTTTTCCCCTGGACCTCTCACATATCTCACATATGCGGGTAATAAGGTTTAAGTGGATGCTAATTAAGTAAAACAGAGGTGGAAAGGGAGAGGGAACGTGTGAGAGGGGTGGGAGTTTGGTAGGGGGGACAAGACTATCTGATTATGGGTGCCTAGTTTCTGCTACTGGTAAAGGAGGAGCTTACTGATCAATTAAGAGTGGCAAAGTCTGGGGAATGGTGGAAGTCAAGCCATGGTTCCCAGGTCTGAAGATATTTCTCTACTGTGCAGTACAAGTCTGCCATAAGTTCCTCCATCCTCTGAAGGGACAGCATTTATTGCAAAATATCAGAGGCGGGTGGGATCCTTATGGTTTTCAAGAGTCTGGGAACCAGGGCCCGAGCTGCTATTATAAAAATAGCTTAGGAGCGAGCGCTTAGCAGTGGGGACAGAAATGGGCAGCATAGATAAAAGCAGGTGAGCCGGGTTGTTTTGTAGTTCAAAGCCGGTGATCTTGCGGATCAGCCTAATTACTATTTTTCAAAAGGACTGTAGTATCAGACACTCCCACCAGAAGTGTAACCTTGTGCGGGGTGCCTGCGCGCACCTCCAGCAGGAGGGGTAGATTGCAAGGAGTCTGGCTGGAACCAAATACCATCTGAAAAGAACCTTATAATTAGTTTCCTGGGCCTTGCTAGAGATGGAAAGTTTATGGTACAATTCAAATGACTTATGCCAGTCCTCAGAACTATAGGTTGGGTTCAGCTTATGATGCCGAGCCTCCACGTAGGATGGATCGGAGTCTGACCATTTTTCTAGATATACATAGCATATATCACTGGGATTGGTCTTGGTGTAGGAGAGGGGGCAATACACATCTGTTGAAAAAGGGTGACATCTCTGTGCAGTTGCAGACTTGTTTTAGCAGACACAGAAAAGTGTAGCAATTTTGTGTATTCCCATCAGAAGTGAGCTCCTATCGGTTGATTGGGCATCAATTCGTCTAGTGGAGAAATCATAGCGGTCTATAACACTAAACTTGAGCCTGTTGTCAGATCTAAGAGGGGTGAGGAACACAGGAGGTTCACCTGGAGTAAAATCTGGGTTGTCAGTGATTGGGTTGTCATCGCTGTTGAAGAGCCGGTAGGCCATTTTTCGCAGGGTTCTTAGGATCTGTTCTGTACCAAACTGGAGCTTCGAAAGATGATGTTCATGTGTCAGATAGGTGGCCGTCCAAGGGAGGAATTGCAGGGGAGCTGGTGCCTGGGCAGTCTCTAAACCTATCCAGAGCTTACTAGATTTGTTATGGAATAAATCTAATATGTGGGCTTGGACTGCTGCATAGTAGTAGCCCTTACAATCGAGAAGGCCTAGGCCACCTTGTAGTTTCCTGCGTATTAACATGCTCTTTGCTATTCTGGAGGTGAGGAGGAACGGAGAAAATGATTCAGGATACACCAAAGGCTATTGAAAAAGGGATTTGTGAGTGTCAGGGGGATTATCTGAAATAGAGAAAGTAATCTAGGATGAACATTAATCTTTACGCAATTTATCCTTCCTACCCTCTTGGATATCCATCCAGCGTGTAGGGTCTGCAAGAACTTACCGTAATTGAGCAAGAAGGTTAAGGAGAGGTCTGCAGGGATTACAATTCCCAAGTAGGTAATGGCTTTGTTCTGCCAGGTAATGGGAAAGAGGTGTCGGATCAACCAGATTAGGGAGGGTTGTAGCCCTATGCTCATTGCTATGGATTTCGAGACATTGACCTTATGGTTGCTGAAGTGTCTGAAGGTCGAAGGGGAGGACATAATGTGGGGTAGGGATGAGGCTGGATCCGTGACATATAATAGTACGTTGTCTGCAAAGGCAGAGCATTTATGGTGTCGGTCTCCTATCTGGAGGCCCGTTATGGCTGGGTTGGCTCTAATTCCGTTTAAGGGGGTGTTTAATCACCAGTGCATAAAGGAGCGGGGATAAGGGGCACCCCTGACTGGTTCCGTTATTAATGGTGAAGGGAGAAGACAACGTACCGTTTATCCTAATCTGGGTTTGCGGGTATTTATAAAGAGCTTGTCACAGTCTCGGGGGAATAGTCCCTTAGGACTAAGTAAGTGGACTCCCTGGACCACCGCGGGAGATAACAACCTTAGCCGCACCCGGGAGCGGAGTCTAAGTGAACTCCTGGTCTTCACCAGAGCCCGCCGCAAAGCGGGATGGTCTTGCTGCGGCGGGGAGTCACCAGGTCGCTCACGGGTGCGACTAGGCCCACGGTGGCAGCCAAGGTAGGGACACGGGGACCACGGGCAGGCAGGCAGGACCACGGGAAGGCAGGCAGGACCACGGGAAGGTAGGCAGGCAGGACCACGGGAAGGCAGGCAGGACCACGGGAAGGCAGGCAGGCAGGACCACGGGAAGGCAGGCAGGCAGGACCACGGGAAGGCAGGCAGGCAGGACCGCCATGGGAAGGCAGGCAGGCAGGACCGCCACAGGATGCCAGGACCACCACAGGAACCACAGAACAGGGGAACAACACGGAACACAGGAAACCGGGAACACGGGAACTCAGAGGCGTCTGGAAATGCTCAAGAAGGCTTTCTCCTCAGAAGAGTGAACCGAAGATCCGGCAGGGGATGCTGGGAGTCGCCAGGCTATATAGCCGAGCCAGGAATGCCAGAACCAATAAGGAGGATGCTGGCCCATTAAGGCTGGGAAAAGTCTGCGCGCGCCCCCTCTAGTGGCAGGAGCACGCAACTGCATGGAAACAGCATGCGGCCTACACGCTGGGAGCAAGAGTGCAGGCCAGAGCCAGGAGAGGTAAGTGAGAGCTGGGGGAGCGGGGACCGCGGCAGTAGGCACGGGTACACCCTCAATCCGTACCGAGGATCGCGGGTGTAACCGTGACAGAGCTTTAATTCATTCAAGCATTAAGGGGCCGAGTCCTCATTGCTTCAGGGTGGGCTCAAGGAATCTCCAGTCCACCCAGTTGAAGGCTTTTTCTGCATCGAGAGAGAGAAGCACAGTGGGGATATTGGCTTTTTTTTAGCATAGTTTATAGGGGACAAAGTTTTCAAGGTATTATCTCTAGCCTCTCTGAAGGGTATAAATTCTACTTGTGCAGGTGGACTAGGGGCCCCAGACGGTTTGAGATCAGTTTGGTGTAGATCTTTGCGTCCACGTTTATAAATGATATTGGCCTGTAGCTAGGGCATAGTTGAGGATCTTTCCCTTCTTTGGGTATTACTGTGATGTAAGCCCGGAGAAAGGGAGGCGGGAACAAAACCTTGTCAGATATAGAATCAAACGCCTTAAGAAGAGTATCATGTTGTATTTTTACTAGATGTAAATTGTAGACTTTTGCTAGATGAAAGATGTTTAATAGCATTTGACAACTCTTCTGGGGGGTGAACGGGGCTTTTAGATAGACGCTGGCTGAACGGGGTTGGGATGGGAGGGCAGTATCCCTAATATAGTCAGATAGGGACTACAAACGTTTCCGAAGGAGGCGGCAGGTAATATTATGAGCGGTAGTATGTAGTGAAGGCCTCAGTAATGTCCTCCGTTTGATGGACTTGTTTCCCTGCAGTGTTTTTGACGCTTTTGGACGCTTTATTGTCTCTGAGGGCTCTAGCTAGGAGCCTACCTGGCTTTTTGCTGCACTCATAAAATGAGCGTGAGCACAAATTTTGGATCCTTTGTGGTTTGGCTTCAAGGATAGTATTAAGTGTCTAACCACCGTGAGTTCCCTGGAAGTGACCAGCTACAGTGTATGCTTGTGATGTAGTTTCAGGGAGCTCAGGGTCAAGAAAAGAGAATCTAATTTAACCCTCACCTCCCTTTTGATCCTAGCACAGTGTTTCATTTGGGTCCTTCTGAGTAGGTCTTTTAGTGCCTCTCACTTAAGCGGGGGGGGGGGGGGTCGTGGTACTTAGTCCCTGTGTGGACAAGAAGTCTAGAAGGCAGAGTGCATCCTTCAATAGGGACTCATTAACCTCCAATTGAATTGTCTCTTGGGGGTTGCGAAGAGAGATAGAGAGCAGAAGACTGGTGCATGATCGGATTGATAAATAAAGCCTATAGAATATTTGGTCGTAGCTCTTGTTGGGTGAGAATATAGTCTATCCTGCTGTAGAAACTATGTACTGGGGATTAGTAGGAGTAGTCTCCACACAGTCTCAGGGTGTTGTCGTCTCCAAACATCACATAGCTGCAAATCCGGAAGCGCTTTACCGAACCTGTTGATTTTCCTATCAAGAGGTTCATGAGAGGATGAGAGCACACTAGCTCTAGAAAATTCACAAATCTCCTCTAGTACCTTAAGCATGAAAGATCTTTGATTTGTGTTAGAGGCATACACATTTGCTATTGTATAGATGGAACCTTGAATGTCGCATCTAAGGAATAGGAATCTATTCTCCTTGTCACTTTTTACAAGGCGCTAACTTGTGTATCTATGTGGATACCTCCTTGAACTTGCCATATGGGTTTGTGCTGTGTACGGCCTTGGGATAGTAGTGGCTAGTGTTTAGGGGCACATGGTCTGTCTTAAAATGTGTCTCTCGAACACAAAGTATATAAGTGTGCTGTTTGTGAAAGGCGTATAAGACTTGTGACCGCTTTTCAGGGATATTCATCCTAATTTTTTCCTAATTTCCTAAGGGTTGGCTCAAGGAATCCCCAGTCCACTCTGTCGAAGGCTTTTTCTGCATCGAGAGAGAGAAGCACAGTGGGGATATTGGCTTTTTTTAAGCATAGTTTATAGGGGAGAAAGTTTTCAAGGTTTTTGGTGTTGAAGGATGCTATATTGAAGCTCTGTGCCATAGATTTAGATAAGCATCTCCCTAGTTGGTGCCTAGAAATGGATCGTCTTGTTCAGTGGGAAGGTTTGGTGGGGGTGGGAAGAAGGTGCTGAGTGGAAGGGGGTAACAATAGGGTCGACAATCAACCAGGCTTATCAACATGGGCCCAATAGGTACTAAAAGGGGGAGAATGCAAAATAGCACTAAAAGGCCAGAGTGTTATACCTCAGTCACACCTATGAGGGGGGTGTCGTCGAGCAGAACCTGGCACAGAGTTAGCTCATTAAGAATTGACCAGTGATCACTCAAATGGAAATACAATAGGTCATACAATAGACCACCAAGGGCCTTGAAACATATCCTTGTAGCTGAATAAGAAAGGTATGAAACTGTAAGGGCAGGGGACCAGCTCGAGAAGAGTGTAGAAGATCAGTAGACCACACCAAAGAACACAGCAATGCAAAACCCAGTCTGGCATGTTATCAGGAGAGTGGGCAGAAGGGAGCTCTCTGCGCTCCGCAATATGGCCCACGGTGGAACGGGATGGGGTGCCCACAGGGCTCTTACCGAGCCGAAAGCCAAGCTGCGTGGCGGGGATCCATGCAAAGGAACAGGATCCTGCGGCCACCTATGCTCCACTGCTGGATTGTAGTTTCTGAGGACCAGGGTATGCGTGGGGCTTTCCCTTGCATGACTAGCAGCCTTCCACATGGCGTGACAGATCAGCAAGCTGCATTCGTGTCGGGGACCAGCTCATGAGTGGGTAGAAAAAGATGGCAATGTGCGTTGGAGATGCCCCGGTGTGCAGATGCTTTGTTGGTCTGGTCAGTCTTCCCCATATATAAATGTTGCTATATTCCCCTATATTAACTCCTTAATGACGCAGCCGGTTTTTAAATTAATGCTCAGACCTTTTTCTTAAAATTTTACCAGTTTCTCTTCCTGTGGTAATAACTTTTCAACACTTCAATATATCCTTGTGATTTTCAGATTGTTTTCTCGTGAGATATTGTAGTTTATGTTAGTATTATCATTTCGATGATCAGTTTCTTTTTTAGGGGGTAAAAATTCAATAATTTAGGAAAAATCGGAAAAAAAATGTCAATTTTCAAATTTCAAATGTTATACTTTTTAGAAAAACTCATACCACAAATTTTTTTTTGTAGAAACCTTTTGCCATTGGTCTTATTTTTATTTCCATAATTTGTTTTATATTTCCATTTTTTTTACAGATCTGAGAAGGTTTCGAGTTTTAGTAGCAACTTCTCAGATTTTCAAGAGATTTGAAAAATTTTTAGTGACCAATTCAGTTTGGAAGTGCCCTATAAAGGTTTCTGTATTATATACCCCCACAAGTGACACCATTTTATGAACCTAACATCTCAAACTATTCAAATCAGCATTTGAGAAGTCTGTTAACCCTTTAAATCTTTCTCTGGAAGCAAACAAAAATGGATTGAAAATTTAGAAATTTAAATTTTTGAATAAGATTATTTTCATTTAGCCATAAAATGGACAAATTCAGAAGGAATTTGAGGTAAATTTACATCCCAAAATTTTTGCCCTGCTTCTTCCGAGTACGGTAATACCAGAAATGTGGATGTCAACTGCTCTTTAGTCGTACAGTGATGTCCAGAAAAGAGTTTGTACCATTGGGTTTTTGGAAGGCCAATTTGACTGCAAATGTTTTGTGGTGCCACAGAGTACTTGAAGAGCCCCTGAAGTAACAGTGTAATAGAAAACTCCCAAAGATGTCACCATTTAGGAAACTACACCCCTCAAAGACTTATCTGGGGTTGGAGGTGAGCATTTTAACCCCCAACATGCTAGCCAAAATCTAATGCAAAGCAAATGGTGCAGAGTAAAAAATGTGTTTTTATCTCAAAAATGTAATTTTACTGCCTAATATATTGTATCCCACCCATGACCCTTTAGACAAACACCCCAAAAATCATTCTGCGGTTCATCCCGAGTACGGCAATACCACACATGTGCCAAAAATTGACAGGCTGGGTACACAGCAGGGATGAGAAGGGAAGGAGCAAAATTTTGCTTTTGAAGCTCCATTTTCACCTGTCTGGATTTGGAGTGCCATGTCATGTTCGCAGGGCCCGTGAGGTAGCAGTGCAATTAGAACCACCGGAGAAATTATACCATTTTGGAAACTAGACCCCTCAAAGAATTTATCTGGGGTTGTGTCGAGCATTTTAACCCCCAACATGATGGTCAAAATGTAATGCAAATTAAATGGTGCATATTAAAAATTGTGTTTTTATCTCAAAAATGTCCTTTTAGCACCTAATATACAGTGCCCAACCCATGCCACTTTAGACAAACACCCCAAAAATTATTCTTTGGGTTGTCCCGAGTACGGCAATACCACACATGTGCCAAAAAATTGACAAGCTGGGCACACAGCAGGGCTGAGAAGGGTAGGAGCGAAATTTTGCTTTTGCAGCTCTGCTTTCACACGTTTGGATTTAGAGGGTCATGTCATGTTCGCAAGGCCCGTGAGATACCAGTGCAATAGAAACCGCCAAGAAATTATACCATTTTAGAAACTACAACCCTAAAATAATTTGTCTTCAGGTGTGGTGAGCATTTTAACCCCCAACATGATGATCAAAATTTAATGCAAATAAATGGTGCATATTAAAAATTGAGTTTTTATCTCAAAAATGTCATTTTAGCACCTAATATACTGTGTCCAACTCATGTCACTTCAGACAAACACCACAAAAATAATTCTTTGGGTTGTTCCGAGTACGGCAATACCACACATGTGCCAAAAATTGACAGGCTGGGCACATGGCAGGGCTGAGAAGGGAAGGAGCTAAATTTTGCTTTTGGAGCACCCTTGTCACTAGACTGATGTTGGGGTGTACCAGTACAATAGAAACCCCCAAGTAGTGACCCCATTTTAGGAAAGGGCACCCTTCAAAGAATTTATTTAGGGTTGTATGAACATTTCAACCCCTGAGATGCTGGGTCAAATGTAATACAAAATGATGGGGGCATTGTAAAAATTGCATTGTTTTATGTGCCAAAGTAGGAAGAAATGTATTCAGCCCAACTCATCCCACTGTGGATAAACACCCCAAAAATCATTCAGTGGGTTACTTCGGGTATGGCAGTGCCCCATGTGTAGCAATAGTCTACAGGCTGGGGACACAGCAGGCTGGAGAAGGGACAAGCAAAATCTAGCTTTTGGAGCACCCGTTTCACTAGACTGGTGTTGGGGTGCCCCTGAGGTACCAGTACAATAGAAACCCCCATGTAGTGACCCCATTTTAGGAAAGAGCAACCCTCAAAGAACTTATTTAGGGTTGTATGAGCATTTTAACCCATAAGATCCTGGCTCAAATCTAACACAAATTGAACGGTGTCGAGTAAAATTTGCTTTGCAATTTCTCTAAATTTGTAATTGTAGTGTCAAAAGTATTTTACCCAATTCATGCAACTGGAGGCAAACACCCCAAAAATCATCATGCAGGTTCTCCCGGGTACATGCCAATAATCTAAAAGATGGAGACAGGGCAGGGCTCGGAAGAGAAGGGCATTTGGAGTACCGACATTTACATTTTTTTTGGCACCATAAAACATTTGTAGATGCCCTCGGGGATCAGTACAGTAGGAACCCCTGAGAACTGACCCTATTTGAAAACTACATCCCTCCATGAATTAATCTAGGGGTGTAGTGAGAATTTCAACCCCACAGGTGGACCCCAAGGATGATGCATAATGGATAGTACAAAATATCTATTATGTCATCTTGTGCCCAGCTCCTGCCACTTGAGAATCATGATGCAACCTCTCTATTCTCCTTATACTTAGGCACTTCAGCACTACTAAGAAAGCGCCTTCTCGGGGGTTCCTCAGAGTCGCTTTATGAGGAAGAGGTGCACAAACAAAACGTCCCCACACTCGTCCCCACTAGCAGACGCCATATCGGAGGCCATATAATTATATACCTCCAAGTCAGTGTATGACTTCTGGGACATGGTGGGGGTAGTACACAACCTACGCAGAACAACACAGAACAACGCCTGCCCCTCAACACAACGCCAGGCCCTCAACACAACGCCTGCCCCTCCACACAACGTCTACTCCCCCACGCTATTTCTACTCCTCCACAGAACGCCTACTCCTCCACGCTACGCCTGCTCTACCACAGAACGCCTACTCCTCCACAGAACGCCTACTCCTCCACGCTACGCCTTCTCCACCACAGAACGCTTACTCCTGCATAGAACGCTTACTCCTCCATGCTGTTACTACTCCTCCACAGAACGCCTGCTCCCCCACGCAACGCCTGCTCCCCCACGCAACGCCTGCTCCCTACGCTACGCCTGCTCCCCCACGCTACGCCTGCTCCCCCAAGCAACCTCTTTCTTGTCCTTATACCTAGGCACTTCAGCACTACTACGAAAGCGCCTTCTCGGGGGTTCCTCAGAGTCGCTTTATGAGGAAGAGGTGCACAAACAAAACGTCCCCACACTCGTCCCCACTAACAGACTCCATATCAGAGGCCATATAATTATATACCTCCAAGTCAGTGTATGACTTCTGGGACATGGTGGGGGTAGTACACAACCTACGCAGAACAACACAGAACAACGCCTGCCCCTCCGTACAACGCCTGCCCCTCCACACAACGCCTGCCCCTCCACACAACGTCTACTCCCCCAAGCTATTAGTACTCCTCCAAAGAACGCCTACTCCTCCACGCTACGCCTGCCCCACCACAGAACGCATACTCCTTCACGCTATGCCTGCTCCACCACAGAACGCTTACTCCTCCACAGAACGCCTACTCCTCCACGCTACGCCTGCTCCACCACAGAACGCTTACTCCTGCATAGAACGCTTACTCCTCCATGCTATTACTACTCCTCCACAGAATGCCTGCTCTCCTACGCAACACCTGCTCCCCCACCCGACGCCTGCTCCCCCACGCGACGCCTGCTCCCCCACGCGACGCCTGCTCCCCCACGCGACGCCTGCTCCCCACGCAACGCCTGCTCCCCACGCTACTCCTGCTCCCCCACGCTACGCCTGCTCCCCCACGCTACGCCTGCTCCCCCGCGCTACGCCTGCTGCCCCACGTTGCGCCTGCTGCCCCACGTTGCGCCTGCTCCCCCGCGCTATGCCTGCTCCCCCGCGCTACGCCTGCTCTCCCTCGCTACGCCTGCTCTCCCTCGCTACGCCTGTTCTCCCTCGCTACGCCTGCTCCCCCTCGCTACGCCTGCTCCTCCATGCTACGCCTGCTGCCATGCCATGCAAGTAGCGCTCGCATCCGATATATCGGACGCTGAGCGTTATGTCACTGCGCTCAGCATCCGATATATCAGATGCAGAGCGTGAAGGGATTACATTTTTGTGTGTTTTTACTTTATGTCCCCCATGAGGTCATAAAAGACCCCTGGGTGACATTTTCCATTAGTTTTTTTTTTTTTACATTTTACTTTTTTTTTCTATTACAAGTTTTCCCCTGTAACTGAGGCATCTAAAAGAGCCTCAGTTACAGGATAAATGCACACCTGTCACTGGCACAGGCGATCAGAGCTGTACTGGGTCTAATTAGACCCAGCAGCTCTGATTAACCCCTTTAGACCCGGCGGTCACGGGACCGCCGAGTCTATGGTGCCGGCTGCCGCGCCTGTATGCATTGCGCTCACTCAGTGCGATGCAGGGAGGATCGGAGAAGGGAGATGTGGTAATGAACCGCATCTCCCTTCTCCCTAGGACAGTGATGGCGAACCTATGGCTATGGACTCAAATCTTTCTGCAGTCCCAGACAACTTGAGATGCTGCTCCCAATGCTCTTTCAAGGTGACACATCATTGACTGATTGGAACTTGCTGGTCCCATGATTCTTCCTGTATACAGAGACCCTGGAGAGAAGCTAAATTTCTCTCTAAATTTGCCCTCCTGCTTTCAGCTGTATTAGTGTCGTGAGGGGGCCAAACGATTGAATGTTTTGGAAGAACAGGGAGCAATAAGGTACTGTATAAATTGTTATGTTGGCACTTGATAAATAAATGGGTGTTGGTTGTAGTTTGGGCACTCGGTCTCTAAAAGGTTCGCCATCGCTGCCCTAGGGTCTCCGGGTGCCTCTGACACCCGGAGACCGGGTCCTGCTCCCGTCTAAAGAGGTCGCTGCAGACTCCGGACCTGCACCCGCTGACGTCTAAAGGTAGCGGGCGAGCAGAAAGGAGTTAACAGCCCAGGATGGAGCTAGCTTTACTCACATCTGCTCTGCGTGGCTGCTAGACACCCCCCACAATAACATTTAATAGAACTTTGCTATCCTGTATTATCAGACTCAAATATTGAAGGACTGAGTAGTGCCATGAACAGGATTATCAAAAATGATATTGGGACTTTTACTGGTTACAATACTGTGAAAATGGTGAGCAACTAACACTTAATTGGGGCATATTGCAAAGTAAACAGCAATATAAAGTATATTTCTGTGTACAAAGCAACAAAAAGGTTAAGGTCACTGAAGCTTCCCCTGAATTACCTCCATCTACATCCAATAAGAGGTTTCTCTTGCAGTGTTCGTATGGCCCGCTGAATAACAATTGACATCATCTAGCTCCGCATGTGCAGTAGCGTATGACAGACGCGAGGCCCCACATGTAGAATGATACATTTTAGAGAACAAGGAGTTCATAAAATCTCATAAAAAATAAGCCCCCTTATTTTGGCATTCTACCGGTATGCCCAGCCGTGTGCCCATAGGCCAGTTTATCAACACAAAAGGGTTATCAGCATACTCGAGAGAAATTGGGTGTTTTTCTTCATTTAATCCATTATGAATGTTTCATTTTTGGACAGAAATTAAATGTACTTTCCAAAAACATTACAAATTGTAAATTCTACTTCCATTTTGTTTTTACCCCTGTGAAAGACAAATTTTTTAAAGTTGTTTTTTTATACATTTAGGGGTAGTTTCCATCTCTCAAAGTCACTTGAAAGCTGAGCAGGTTCCTGTAAATATAGATTGTGCTGATTTTCATAAAAATGTTTCAAATTGCAGCCAAAATACTAAGCCTATAACATCCTAGAAAAATTAGAGGTTGCAGAAAAAACCATACCAACATAAAGCGGACATACAGGAAATGTTAGTTATGAAGTGATTTAGGTTGTATGACTGAGATCTGCTTGAAAAGCAAAAAAATGTTGAACTTTAAAAAATGGAGAATTTTTCAAACTTTTGCCTCATTTTCTAAACAAAAAAAAATCTCTAAATTTTTTAACTAATTTGAAGTACAATGTGTCACGAGCAAAAAATCCAAAATTCTTTGAATTTTCTTAAGCATTCCAAGGTTATAACTACTTATAGTGACAAAGGGTAGATTTTAAAACGTTGTCTTGGTCCGAAAGCCCTAACGTGGCTTAGTCCTTAAGGGGTTAAAGATATTGGCAGTTTAATTCGTAGTTGGGAATGCAAGCTGCAGATGAAGATCCAATTCAATACTATGTCAGTTTCTGTAGCTCACAGAAACCCAAAATATGATCATTTGAAATGATGATACCCCTCCAGCCAGTTTGAATCGCCTGGAGGCTTGATAAAATTCAAAAAGAGAATTTCATCTTTCAAATCACATCAAGCCTGTGGTACTGTGAATTACAGAACCAGAGATAAGGGCATTAAAACAAAGGCAGAAATCTGATTTTTTAGAAAGATAAAATTTTCTTCTTTAATTTGATACCAGAACTATGGTTCTAGTTCTTATAGAACTTATATGGGCATTTAATGTGATGCTCCCCCTCCAGTCTCTGAGCCTGGCTCATCTCTGGCAAAAGATGACAGTTTTAATGGGGGAGATCTCACATAAAAGAGTAGTGCTGCCAGAGTAGTGAGGTATGACGAGAATAACACTGAAATGTTGCCTCTAAGGCAGCTAACACTAACTATGCTTCTTATAGGAGTACTGTAGCATCCAGTATATGTTTTTATCTTTCTGTTGCTCACAGGGTTAATACAAATGTTGTAATACAGCTATAATTTATTCTCAAAGACTACACTTATGCTACTATTCACTCCTATTACAACATTTAACAATGTTATTTTTCCAGGATTAAGACATCATTTTCTTAAAATAATTAAAAAAAAAGACAGATCAGTCATGTTCAATTTTTCACAATAAACCATTAGAATGCATTGGGCTCCTGGGAACACATACTTCATATCAGGCAACTATACATGACAAGGTTTTACAAAATGTTGCTTCTAGGAAACATATTAAGGACTGTCAGGATCAGTGGATCCTCTGGACCACCGCGGGAGATGGAACTAGCCGACACCTGGGACCGGAGCCCAAGCGGCACCTGGTTTTCACCAGAGCCCGCCGCAAAGTGGGTTGGACTTGCTGCGGCAGGATACCACTAGGTCGTTCCACAGGTGCGACCAGCCCGCGGTGGCAGCCGAGGTCGAGGTACCTTAGCGGATGACAGTCTCGTAGTCAGGTCCAGGCACAGGGTCAGGGCAGGCGGCAGAGATGCAACGTCAAGTCCAAGTCCAAGGTCAGCAACGGGAGGTCCAGGCAGATGGGAACGGGAACACAGGCACACGGAACACAGCAACACGGAGGAACTCGGGTAACACTGGACACAGGAGCGGGAATATACAGGAATACACGGGAACGCAGGAATACACAGGAACGCAGGAATAATCGCTTGGAAGCTTTCTCTAAGGCTATGAGGCACAAAGATCCGGCAAGGGTAACAGGAAGAGGCAGGCTTATGAAGAATTGGGCAAAATGGCCAGCGCCAATTAATGGCGCGCTGGCCCTTTAAATTTGGAGAAGGTGCAGCGCGCGTCCCCGACTGCTAGGGCACAGCAAAGGGGAGCGAGCCAGGAGCCGGGACGGGCGAGATGCGCTGGCGGGGGCAGGGCGGCATGGGTGAGCCCGCGACCCGCAATGTGGGTCGCGGGACCACCCGTGACAAGGACACTATTATCTATCACATCCCTGAAACCTTGAGAGCTTCTGGCATGCGTTTAATCCAAAAATAGTTTAACACTTGTCTATTGAGGTTTTGGGATCCATATATTTTTGGTTCAATTACATTAACGGAGATGGCAGGTAATGACATAGCCTGGCAGTTTGCCATGGAAATGGAGGCAGGGTGTCCCTCCGAATCCCTGGTGGAAATGAAGCACTAAGACATAAATGAATCAAGATGAAGCGGTAAGACAGTGCGAAAAGACTGGTCCCTCTTACTCTTTCAAGCTACCTGCGTTCTTCCCTCTCCCTGTTCGCATGTATGTATTTTAAGGACAAATAAATAAAGAAAATGAAGTTTTAAGTCTCCAATGGTGAGTGCCAACTCTCTTTTTTCTACTTGAAATGTTTGATAAGAAGACTGCATCTTTGGTTGATTACAGTTAGAGCACCACGTGTACAGTTTCCCTTTTCACACTTCAGAAGACTGTGTCTCAGTTTGTGAACATAAGAGGTCTCATATAAAGGACTGCTAATAGTGCCCCTTAAATTCTTTTCTAAACTCTTGTTTTAATTGGTGAATTAAAATGTCTCCTTTTCATGAGACTATTGACATGTGCTAATCTACTGATTACCTTTGGCTAAGTTGCTGTCACCGTTAGAGGAAAGAAGGGTTTGCAGAAATATATGATCTGCAAACTAGGAAATGGACATCCACCCAGAAACAATTCCCCTCCCACACTCAAGTTTATGGCCTGCCATTACTCTCAGTTGGATTGAACTATATAATGTTGGTATAACCAATGGCCAATGTTCATGGAGATTGTATTGTAGTCTAAGCAAAAGCTCAACAAGGGCACACTAGTAGGCTGTTGCAGGGTAGTCCTTTCATTACAGAAAATGTAGTTTGGATATCATAGATTCTTGCAAACTCTACGATAACCAAGGTTTTATACTGTTGCTTACCTGCGAATGCTATCTGTGGGTGAGACTACATCATCCCAGCTATGCCGTCTGGATGTTGAAAGAGACCTCACTAAAGTAGGAACAGCTTCCTGTGGCCTTGGTAGGTTTTCCAGAGATTGTTCCTCTTTATTTGTTTGATATTCTGTAATTGTTCCAGTTTCCAAAGCCAGAGGACAGAGAAATGGCTTGGTACAAGTGATTACTACTTCTCCATTGTCAAAACTAATATTGGGTACACTCGCAATGCAAAATGCTGCTGTGGTAGGGTTGGAGCTTGGATATTCAGTATTATTATCCTCCATCATTATTAGATCCTTGTAATATTCAGTTCCATGAAGTGAAGAGTCCAGAGAATGCAAATCTTCATTGCTGCTCACGGTATCACTGCAGCAATTCTCCAAATCAACTGACTGGTCATCCTAAACACAGAAAAGCTTGGATTATATGTAGGGACTGAAATTAGCTAACCAATCAATGTAACGGCAGATTGCTATACAATTATTTTTACTTTATTCAACTTTATCACTATAGTGCCTATTTTTTTTCACTAACTAAATCCAGATAGTGATATACATTATTCAATTGGAATATCTGTAAAAAGTAATTTCATTCAGTAATTCAATTAAAAAAGTGACACATATCTATTTTAAAGAGTCATTACAAACAGAGTGAAATTTTTTTAAATGTTTATATATGTTAATGTTTTTTTTTTTTTTAAACACATTTTATTCGGTTTTAAATACACATTAATCACATATTATATCATCAGTATGGTATAAATGGATATACATATTTTTGAATGCAAGAAAATAACAAGAAATAGAAACAAATTCCAACATTCCAGCTGTTATGAATCACTGTGTTAGTATTCTCATGTAAGTTGACTTCTAGTCTTTAGTAGGTATTGCCCCAGGGGGAGGCGACCTTATTAATCGTGTTTGGACCCGCTACTTGTTTCCTGAGAGGAGGGTGTCTTCATACCATGGTTTCTACCTCTTGCTAGGTTACACCTGCAGAGCTCCCAGGGAGCCTCTTAGTTGTTCTGTATTATACAGTATTATTGTGTCAGGCGAAATGGTGAGACCAACTCCACTATTTCGGCTCTATCCATGTGTGTAACAATAAAAGTTTTCCATTTCTTGAAAAACCCTTTTGTCTGTTTGTCTTTGTGTCTTAAGGTTTCTAGTCTGTCCATTCGTATCAGGTATCTCATCTGGACTATATCTTCAGGAACTGTGGGCACGGACTGCTGTATCCAATGAGTCATTATACATCTTTTTGCTACCAAAAGAAAGGCATGCAGGTCTAAGCGTAGGGTTAAAACCTCCTCCCTGTCTTCCTCCCCTTCCTCGTCATGTAAGATAAGAAGTAGTGGGTCCATGGGTAAGTCAATTTTCCAGTGAATTTTGATGTGTTCCCTAACTGACTTCCAAAAGTTTTGTGCTTGTTCGCATTGCCACAGGCCATGCCATACATCAGTGTTTGGTGTGACGCATTTTGGGCGCTCTGTTATCCTGTCTGGCTTGGCAGGCGTTTTGGGTAGATTGAAGCCATAATAAGCACGATGGAGGATTTTAAAGAAAGTTTCTCTCCACTGCTCACTCTGTACACACTTGCGTATTTTAGCCCACCCCTTTAAACTCCCTTCCAACACTTCCCTGTCTGGGAATTTTCGTGACCAACATCTACCCACTGTCAGCTGTATTCCTCTGAGTAATTGACTTTTTATATCGCTATATAATATGGAGATAGATCGCGTACTCTGTGGGGTTCCCAACAGCGTGGTAAAGGACGTTTTGGTAGTTTCCTTTGTTATGTCCGCTACCCTACTCCTCAAAAAATTGTGTAGCTGGTGATATGTGAATGGTATGCAGCCAGTCAGAGAATATTTCAGTTGCAACTCTTGCTCGGTAAGCCAGCGCTGCTTTGTCTCATGAATATATGTTAATGTTGATGATTATAGCTTACAGCCAAGGAAAACCAAAAGTCATTGGCCCAGATTTATTAAAACCCCATGCGCTCGTTTTATGTATGACTGCACATTCTTTTCAGTGATAACTGCTTTCACATGTGTTTAAGGAGTGCCTGCAAAACATTTGTCACACGAAACATGTATGTGTCACACATGACACATCTGTGTTGCAGCTGCACTATTCTGCACTGAAAGGCACGTTCCTGTGCACAGTTGGACCTTGCGACACATTTATTAAGCAGTACCGACAGATTAGTGTTAAAGGTGAACACAAAAAAAAGTTGGTGCACTCTGTCAGAGCAGTACAGGGGGTGCCATTTATGAAGAAACTGCACCACAATTCATGAATCTGTCACACACTGCACCCTCTACAAGCAAACTGAACATAGTGCTGTTTGCACTATTTTTGATAAATGTGGGCTATTATCTCAGAATTAGAATAGAAGACCAACTATATACATTTTTTTGTATACAGAAACTATGCACAATAAATGCACTCAATACTTGGTTGGGGCTCCTCTTGCATGAATGACTGCATCAATGCGGCGTGGAATGGAGACAATAGCACTGCAGAGGTGTTATGGAAGCCCTGGTTACTCTGATAGCAGCCTTCAGCTCATCTGCATTGTTCGGTCTGGTCAGGGTCGCATCCTCCATGAGGCGAGATGAAAATCTCACCTCAGGCGGTGGATGCCAGAACCTTGAGTGAGGCGGCAAAATTTGGGGCCATTGCCACCCGAATTGCCCTGTTGGGGTGGGGCGGCATTTTAATTTTCGCCTCAGGCAGCAAAGTACCCTAGAATCGGCCCTGGTTCTGGTGTCTCTCATCTTCCTTTTGACCCCATAGATTATCTACAGGGTTAAGATAAGTAGAGTTTATTGGCTGACCAAGCACCATTTAGCAGCAGTTCAGTTCTTTGTCTCCTTGACCCAGGTAAGACGCTTCAGGCATTGTCTATTGGTCAGGAGTGGCTTTACCAATGACCTTTTGTGGCTTACCCTCCTTGTGAAGTGTATCCATGACTGCCTTCTGGACATCTATTAAGTCAGCAGTCTTCCCCATGATTGTGTAATTTACTGAACTGGACTAAGGGACCTTTAACCCCTTAAGGACGCAGCCTGTTTGCAGGTTAAGGCTCGCAACTTTTTTTTGAAATTTGACCAGTGTCTCTTCCTGTGGTAATAACTTTTCAACGCTTTAAGATATCTCTGTGATTTTGAGATTGTTTTCTCGTGAGACATTGTAGTTTATGTTAGTAGTGTCATTTCGGTGATCCGTTCCTTTTTTAGGGGGTAAAAATTCAAAAATTTAGGAAAAATTTGAAAAAAATGACTATTTTCAAAGTTTCAAATGTTATACTTTTTAGACAAAAAGTGATACCACAAATTTTTTTTGATAGAAACCTTTTGCCATTGGTCTTCTTTTTATATCCATTATTTGTTTTAAGTTTCCATTTTTTTTATGGATGTGAGAAGGTTTGAAGTTTTAGTAGCAACTTCTCAGATTTTCTTGAAATTTGAAAAATGCGAACTTTTTGGTGATCAATTCAGTTTGGAAGTGCTCTATAAAGGCTTATGTACTATATACCCCCACAAGTAACACCATTTTATGAACCTAACATCTCAACCTATTCAAATCAGCATTTAAGAAGTCTGTTAACCCTTTAATTATTTTTCCGGAAGCATATGAAAATGGAGTGGAAATTTTGAAATTTCAATTTTGGATTTCAATCTTTCCAATTTAGCCCTAAAATGGATACATTCAGAAGGAATTTGAGGTAAATATATATTCCTAATTTCTTGCCCTGCTTCTTCCGAGTACGGCGATACCAGACATGTGGATGTCAGCTGCTGTTTCCCCGCACAGCGATGTCCAGAACAGAGTTAGCGATACTGGGAATTTGGAAAGCCAATTTGGCTGCAAATATTTTGTGGTGCCACAGTGTAATTGAAGAGCCCCTGAAGTAAAAGTACAATAGAAAACCCCCCAAAATGTCACCATTTCGGAAACTAGACCCCTCAAAGAATTTATCGGTGGTTGTGGTGAGCATTTTAACCCCCGACACACTGGTCAAAATTTAATGCAAAGTAAATGGTGCAGAGTAAAAATTGCGTTTTTATCTCAAAAATGTCATTTTAGTGCCTCATATACTGTGCCCAACCCATGCCACTTCAGACAAACACCCCAAAAATCATTCTGCGGGTTGTCCCGAGTACGGCAATACCACACATGTGCCAATAATTTACAGGCTGGGCACACAGAAGGGATGAGAACGGAAGGAGTGAAATTTTGATTTTCCAGCTCCGTTTTCACACGTTTGGATTTGGAGTGCCATGTCATGTTGGCAGGGCCCGTGAGGTGCCAGTGCAATAGAAACCCCCAATAAATGATACCATTACGGAAACTAGACCCCTCAAAGAATTTATCGGTGGTTGTGGTGAGCATTTTAACCCCTGACACGCTGGTCAAAATTTAATGCAAAGTAAATGGTGCAGAGTAAAAATTGCGTTTTTACCTCAAAAATGTCATTTTAGTGCCTCATATACTGTGCCCAACCCATGCCACTTCAGACAAACACCCCAAAAATCATTCTGCGGGTTGTCCCGAGTACGGCAATACCACACATGTGCCAATAATTTACAGGCTGGGCACACAGAAGGGATGAGAACGGAAGGAGTGAAATTTTGATTTTCCAGCTCCGTTTTCACACGTTTGGATTTGGAGTGCCATGTCATGTTGGCAGGGCCCGTGAGGTGCCAGTGCAATAGAAACCCCCAATAAATGATACCATTACGGAAACTAGACCCCTCAAAGAATTTATCGGTGGTTGTGGTGAGCATTTTAACCCCCGACACGCTGGTCAAAATTTAATGCAAAGTAAATGGTGCAGAGTAAAAATTGCGTTTTTACCTCAAAAATGTCATTTTAGTGCCTCATATACTGTGCCCAACCCATGCCACTTCAGACAAACACCCCAAAAATCATTCTGCGGGTTGTCCCGAGTACGGCAATACCACACATGTGCCAATAATTTACAGGCTGGGCACACAGAAGGGATGAGAACGGAAGGAGTGAAATTTTGATTTTCCAGCTCCGTTTTCACACGTTTGGATTTGGAGTGCCATGTCATGTTGGCAGGGCCCGTGAGGTGCCAGTGCAATAGAAACCCCCAATAAATGATACCATTACGGAAACTAGACCCCTCAAAGAATTTATCGGTGGTTGTGGTGAGCATTTTAACCCCCGACACACTGGTCAAAATTTAATGCAAAGTAAATGGTGCAGAGTAAAAATTGCGTTTTTATCTCAAAAATGTCATTTTAGTGCCTCATATACTGTGCCCAACCCATGCCACTTCAGACAAACACCCCAAAAATCATTCTGCGGGTTGTCCCGAGTACGGCAATACCACACATGTGCCAATAATTTACAGGCTGGGCACACAGAAGGGATGAGAACGGAAGGAGTGAAATTTTGATTTTCCAGCTCCGTTTTCACACGTTTGGATTTAGAGTGCCATGTCATGTTGGCAGGGCCTGTGAGGTGCCAGTGCAATAGAAACCCCCAATAAATGATACCATTACGGAAACTAGACCCCTCAAAGAATTTATCGGTGGTTGTGGTGAGCATTTTAACCCCCGACACGCTGGTCAAAATTGAATGCAGAGTAAATGGTGCAGAGTAAAAATTGCGTTTTTATCTCAAAAATGTCATTTTAGTGCCTCATATACTGTGCCCAACCCATGCCACTTTAGACAAACACCCCAAAAATCATTCTGCGGGTTGTCCCGAGTACAGCAATACCACACATGTGCCAATAATTTACAGACTGGGCACACAGTAGGGATGAGAACGGAAGGAGTGAAATTTTGATTTTCCAGCTCCGTTTTCACACGTTTGGATTTAGAGTGCCATGTCATGTTGGCAGGGCCTGTGAGGTGCCAGTGCAATAGAAACCCCCAATAAATGATACCATTACGGAAACTAGACCCCTCAAAGAATTTATCGGTGGTTGTGGTGAGCATTTTAACCCCCGACATACTGGTCAAAATTTAATGCAAAGTAAATGGTGCAGAGTAAAAATTGCGTTTTTATCTCAAAAATGTCATTTTAGTGCCTCATATACTGTGCCCAACCCATGCCACTTTAGACAAACACCCCAAAAATCATTCTGCGGGTTGTCCCGAGTACGGAAATACCACACATGTGCCAATAATTTACAGGCTGGGCACACGGCAGGGGTCAGGAAGAAAGAAGCACAATTTAGGTTTTCAAGCTTCGTTTTCACTAGATTGGTAATGGGGGGTACCCCCGAGGTACCAGTACAATAGAAACCCCCAAGTAGTGAACCCATTTTGGAAAGGGCACCCCTCAAAGAATGTATGTAGGCTTGTATGAGCATTTTAACCCCCAACACGCTGGCCAAAATTGAATGCAAAGTAAAGGGTGCAGAGTAAAAATTGTGTTTTTATCTCAAAAATGTCATTTTAGTGCCTCGTGTACTGTGCCCAACCCATGCCACTTTAGACAAACACCCCAAAAGTCATTCTGCGGGTTGTCCCGAGTACGGAAATACCACACATGTGCCAATAATTTACAGGCTGGGCACACGGCAGGGGTCAGGAAGAAAGAAGCACAATTTTGGTTTTCAAGCTTCGTTTTCACTAGATTGGTAATGGGGGGTACCCCTGAGGTACCAGTACAATAGAAACCCCCAAGTAGTGAACCCATTTTGGAAAGGGCACCCCTCAAAGAATGTATGTAGGCTTGTATGAGCATTTTAACCCCCAACACGCTGGCCAAAATTGAATGCAAAGTAAAGGGTGCAGAGTAAAAATTGTGTTTTTATCTCAAAAATGTCATTTTAGTGCCTCGTGTACTGTGCCCAACCCATGCCACTTTAGACAAACACCCCAAAAATCATTCTGCGGGTTGTCCCAAATACAGCAATACCACACATGTGCCAATAATTTACAGGCTGGGCACACGGCAGGGGTCAGGAAGAAAGAAGCACAATTTAGGTTTTCAAGCTTCGTTTTCACTAGATTGGTAATGGGGGGTACCCCCGAGGTACCAGTACAATAGAAACCCCCAAGTAGTGAACCCATTTTGGAAAGGGCACCCCTCAAAGAATGTATGTAGGCTTGTATGAGCATTTTAACCCCTAAGGTGCTGGCTAAAATTTAATACAAAGTGAGTAGTGCAGAGAAACAATTGTATTGCAATTTATCAAATATGCCATTGAAGTGACAAAAGTATTTTGCCCAACTCATGCCACTGGGGAAAAACACATCAAAAATCATTCTGCGGGTTACCCCGGTTAGGGCAATACCCCATAGGAGGCAATAATCTGTAGGATGGAGACACGGTAGGGCTCAAAAGGGAATAACTTGTTGGAGCACAGACATTGTACATTTTTTTTTTCTTTTTGGCATCATGAAAGATTTGTAGATGCCAATAGGGGCCAGTACAGTAGAAATCCCTAAGAACTGACCCTATTTTGGAAACTACACCCTTCCATGAATTAATCTAGGGGTATAGTTAGCATTTTAACCCCACAGGTGGACCCCTGAAAAAGTGCATAATGGATAGTGCATAGTAAAAAATATCTATTATGTCATTTTGTGCCCAGCTGCTGCCATGGGAGACAAACACCCTAAAAATCATGATGCATGTTTTCCCGGGTAAAGCATACGGGACAGTAATCTACAGGCTGGGCACATGGCAGGGCTTAGAAGGGAAGGTGCGGCATGTGGCATGATGTATAAGCTGTGCGTCAGGGTAGCAACAGAGTACTCTAAAAATCCAGGGATGTATGATAAATTCGGAAGCAATCTTTCATACATAACCCTGGTTTTTCTGGGCATGTCTCACAGTGATGAATGGTGTCCTTCCGAATGCCATTTTTGGAGCACACCCTGCACCTCTTCTGTGTCCTTCCCTTGCTGGCTGTTTGGGGAACTACTCCTGGAAAGTGCTGCCCTGGTACAATACGTGTTGGGGCCTCACTTCCAGATGTGCTAGCACTCCCCCCTTCCTGGTCTCCAAAAAGAAAGTACTTTATTACCACCTCTTGAAATTCCAGGAAAGTTCCCCTCTGGCCGGCATATCGATGCAGCACATAAGCATTATACAATGCCATCTGCATCATGTGCACGGCCAGCTTCTTGTACCACACCCTCGACTTCCGCATGGCATTGTACGGCTGAAGCACCTGGTCAGACAAGTCCACCCCTCCCATGTATTTGTTATAATCTAAAATACAGTCTGGCTTGGGGGTTTCTGTACTGGCACCTCGTACTGGGACAGGGGTGGTGGTGTGCTCATGTATTGTGGTTAATACAAGGACTTCTCTCTTGTCCTTGTACTTAACACACAATACAGAGTCGCTGCATAGTGCCCTGCTTTCGTGCCTTTTAAGTTTTTGCCCAAGCAGCGACTTAGGGAGACCTCTCTGATTTCTGCGTACAGTGCCGCATGCCGCAGTATTTCTGGAAGTGAGGTACTTGAACAGGGTGGTGTTGGTGTAGAAATTGTCCAGGTAGAGGTGGTAGCCCTGGTCCAGCAGTGGGTGCACTAAATCCCACACTATCTTCCCTGTAACACCCAGGAAGGGGGGGCATTCTGGGGGCACTATAGTGGAGTCCTTCCCTTCATATATCCTGAACTTGTATGTGTACCCTGATGAACTTTCGCACAGCTTATACATCTTCACACCATACCTTGCCCTCTTATTGGGCAGGTACTGGCGGAAGTGAAGTCTCCCTTTGAATTGTACTAGGGACTCGTCTATGCTTACATGTTTTGCGGGGGTATATGCCTGGGCAAACTTGGCACTAAAATGATCTAATATGGGCCTGACCTTAAATAACCGATCATAACTGGGGTCACCTCTGGGTGGGCACTGTGTGTTGTCAGTGTAGTGCAAAAACTTATGGATGGCTTCAAAGCGCATCCTGCTCATTGCCATGCGGAACATGGGGGTGTGGTACAGAATGTCTGTGCTCCAGTAGTCCCTGATTGAAGGCTTCTTTACTATCCCCATAAGGAGTATTATGCCCCAATACTTGTGCATCTCTGCTGCAGTGACAGGGGTCCACCTGTAGGGTTGTGCATAAAAGGACGTGGGGTTTTGGGCAATATGTTGTGCAGCATAGAGATTGGTCTGGACTACAATTAAATTCAACAGCTCCTCATCAAAAAAAAACTTAAAAAAGTCCACAGCTCTGAGCCCTGTCGTGTCAAAGTTAATTCCAGGATGGCCCAAAAAGTCAGGGACCTGGGGGGTATAATTATCTGGGGCTACCCATGTGGGGTCAGTGGAAGCCCCAGACGCTTCTCCTGCAGAAGTCCCAGAAACTTCTCCTGCAGAAGTCCCAGGCACTTCTCCTGCAGAAGTCCCAGGCACTTCTCCTGCAGAAGTCCCAGGCACTTCTCCTGCAGAAGTCCCTGGAACCCTACGGCGCCTTCTTGGGGGTCCTTCCAGGTCACTGGAAGATGAGCAGGAGGATGATGATAGGTAAAAGGGACCATCATCCCCACTAGCTGACTCGGTGTCAGAGGCAAGCATGTTATATGCCTCCAATACGGTGTACGTCTTCTGAGACATTGCACACAAAAAAAATAGAGAACTAGAAAAATTAGATAATGTGCACCAAACTACACGGATAAACCGTCTAGCAGGCACACAAAAAAAAAAATATAATGCACACCAAACTACACGGACAAGCCGCACAGATGGCACACACAAAAAATAATGTGCACTAAACTACACGGACAAGCCGCACAGATAGCACACAAAAAAAAAAAAAAGATAATGCACACCAAACTACACGGACAAGCCGCACAGATGGCACACACAAAAAATAATGTGCACTAAACTACACGGACAAGCCGCACAGATAGCACACAAAAAAAAAAAAGATAATGCGCACCAAACTACACGGACAAGCCGCACAGATGGCACACACCAAAAATAATGCGCACTAAACTACACGGACAAGCCGCACAGATAGCACACAAAAAATAATGCGCACTAAACTACACGGACAAGCCGCACAGATAGCACACAAAAAAAAAAAAGATAATGCACACCAAACCACACGGACCAGCCGCACAGATGGCACACAAAAAATAATGCGCACTAAACTACACGGACAAGCCGCGCAGATAGCACACAAAAAAAAATAATGCGCACTAAACTACACGGAGAAGCCGCACAGATAGCACACAAAAAAAATAATGCGCACTAAACTACACGGACAAGCCGCACAGATAGCACACAAAAAAAAAGATAATGCACACCAAACCACACGGACCAGCCGCACAGATGGCACACACAAAAAGTAGCTACGTACGGGCGCTCTGGAAAAAAATATTACCAGGCACCGAAAAAAAACCTATGTGCACCGCGCAAAAAGGCGCTACAAATGCACCTAGCTTGCCCTAAGACAAACTAACTACCGCTAAGATTGCTAAAGATTCTGTGCAGCGCTATTCACACGGCGCACTGAAAAGTGCGTCCAGTGCAGAACAACGCTAACACAGCGCACTGAAAAGTGCGTTTGGGTTCAGAAGGGACAGACAGGGAAAAACGGAAGACACGTGGGATCACACAAGGCGATCACACAGGGAACACACAGGACACAGGAAAAAACAGATAGGGATGGGAATTTGTAGGGAACAATAGGGATCAGATAAGGATCAGAACACTATTTATAGTGTAAAAGTGTATTTTGGTGCACACAGTAACGCTCTCTCCTCTCTCCAGCGATACCAAACCAAAATGGTGCCGCTGGAGGAAGAGGAAGGGGCTAAAACCACGTTTTTTAGCCCAAAATCGCTGTAATTGGCCAGTCAGGTTTGACTGGCCAATCACGGCGATCGGCGGGCGGGACCGATTTGATTGGTCGGGTGACGGAGACAGGAACTCCTCCTGCCTCTGTCACCCAATTCTCGTCCCGATGTCACCACGTCGCGAGACGTGGTGACAATTCTAAAATCCTATGCGCTCGCGCCGTAGCTGTACTGCGCTGAGCGCTAATCGTCGGAAGCTGCGCAGTACAGCTACGGCGCGGAGCGCTAAGGGGTTAAAACGCTTAGGAAACCTTTGCAGGTGTTTTGGGTTAATAATTCGAATTTTCTGAGATAATGAGTTTTGAGTTTTTCTTGGCCATAATCATCAACATTAACACATATATAAGCATCTGAAAAAGTTTCACTTGTTGAATTGAATTATAGAAAAAAATTACTTTTCGCTGATATTTCAACTTATTGAGATGCACTTGTGTGTGTGTGTGTGTGTGTGTATATATATATATATATATATATATTATATATTTTTTTTTTCAGAATACTTCTTTGTATTTTAATTTATTATTGGAGGAACTCCTATGAGATCAAGGGCATAACCATAGGCCAAAGAGGCATTGGGTCAGGAGTGTCAGGGGACCCAACCTGCTACACTAAATAATGGAGCATGTTCCCATTATATACATATTGGGGCAGATTTACTTACCCGGTCCCGTCACAATCCCACGGTGTGTGGTCCGATGAGGATTTGGGTCCGGCGCGAGCTCCTGCATGTGTCGCTTCTGCGCCGAGGTCCGCCGGAGTTCACCTGCTTCTTCCCAGTGCATGTGAGTGCTTGATCTTGTGACACAAATACTTTTTTAAATTCCGTGATTTGTCCGAATCCATCGGGTTGTCCCACGGCCAAACCCCCCCCCCCCCCCATTTCTGCCGCATTCAAGCCAGAAATATTCGGGAAACCCGACGAAAGTGCGGCGTTCGGACCCTTAGTAAATGAGCCCCATTATGCAGCACATTGTGCACCATAATATGTATATAAAAAAAATACATATTGCTGCACAGTAATTCACAGTAAACAGCTGAGCCAGCTCAAATGTTAGGCATGAGGACAGCAGGATGGCAGCACTGGGAATATTTAATCTCTACTTTCTGCTATCTACATGTGACCAGCAGCTACTAGGCTGTATGAAGTCAGATTGTGACCTCTGACAAACGCAGGGATAAGAAGACTGTGTGAAAGTGAGTATATACACATGTGTATAGGTGTATGTGCTGTATGTGTGTTTATGGTTTGTGTGTATATGCTGTATGTGTGTATATATATACCTAGTGTGGGGTGTATTTATCAGGACTTCTACACCACAAAAGTGGTTTATAAGCTCTAAATTATTATCACTTATACTAGTGTATCACTAGAACTTGTGATTATTTTCCCCTTTTCGCCACCTCCATAATAGGGCTTGATGGGGTGGCATGAACAGGGGGGAATAGGCCAGCATGGGGCCGAAGCCTCTTGATGTATCAGGCCGCACTGGAGGGTTAGCACGGCTATCATATTGTGTGTCAGCATATGATAAATACCCCCTGTATCTGTATACTATATTTATTTGTATTTTATGTATATATACTGTATTGTATGTGTATATGATGTGTATATACTGTACAAGTGTGTATATTATGTGTAAATGTTGTATGTATGGGATTATAAATGTGTGGGTGTGAGTGTATACATGTATGTGTGTAAAAGTGTATACATGCATGTGTGTAAAAGTGTATACATGCGTGTGTATGACTGTGAAACTTTATTTGTGTTTGTGTAAGTACAAACAGTAATTGTGTTTATATATGTACATAAATGTGTGTGATTGTATAAACATGTGTATGTACAAATGCATACAATTTATTTTAAGGAGATTTGGGACCCCATAGCAGACTAGTTATGCCCCTTTATCTAAACTGCTACTATAGATATCCTTTTTAATAACAGCATGGACCATGGGAATCAATACATGCTATATATTTGTGAACTTCTATGGGAAAATATGCCAGAATTGCTCTGTGACCTTTGCAAAGGACATGAATAGTTCCGCAAGCTGCTTTTTGGTTGTAAAAAGTCACAAAAATGTCACATAACTTTTTGTTGTGAATTTTTTCTGTCAAAAAGTTACAAAGGGTAGTTCTCAATAGAAGCAACAATTGACAGAATTATCATTCTGTTGGCTAGTGCAAGACCTTGTAACTTTTGAAATTTTTTAAAAAGTCACAAAAGTGTTGCAAAGCTAATCGAATCCCCCTGGGATTGCAAAGTGTTGCAAAGCGGACAGCAGACCCTATGAACACTGCTGCCAGATATATCAAATGGCCAAAGACACTTTAATAAATGTGATGGCAGCTGAGCGCAAAAGACCTGGAGGATGCCTCATGATAATTTTCCCCCATTGTGTACAAAAGGGGAATACTGGAGCTATTGGGGCACATTTACTAAGAGCAGTGCAACTGCACTAAATGTGCAAAGCTGGTAGACACATACCTCAAGGGTCTTACTGCTACAACTATAGATAAAGTTGGTCCTACCAAATATTGACTACAAACTACAATATGAATACATATGGAAGCCACAATTTTAATTTTCTTTTTTTGCAAAAAATACTTTACACTTCAACTTAATACCACATACAGTTCTAATAAAATACAAATATGTTTGTGGATGTAACATTTAAAAATGAGGAAAAGTATTTGTACTGATAAGAACATATAGTACAAACATTATTCTCCTGCAGTTGTTGTTCCAATGTGTTCCATTCTATGCAAAGTGGAGCAGTGCTGTCAATCATATATGTAACCATGATATTCCCAGAATGAAGCCTTTAAAACTATCTTGTGGATAAATGGATGTATTTTTGGGAAACATTTTAAAAAATCAATGTAGCTCACAAGGTTAAAAATATACGCTATCCAGACTTAAGATTTTTCAGGTGTTATCTCCATATAACATACATTCCCCATATACTAGGCAACATTAAATGTATATAATTCTTTACCTTTTCTTCTTCCAAGAAAAACATCTCCCTGGCATCCACAGAGGGCAAACTTGCTTCACCATCAGGTGTTCCACTTTGTGAGTCTGGTATGGTAGAAAATTCAGAGCATGGTTTACATTCTGATGCTGAAAGTGATATAAGAAATAGAAATAAGCATTTTAATCTATTTCTTTAAAAGCTGGAAATGTTATTGATGTCTTATAGGGAACTAGCATCAGTTTTTTGGGTATTTTGCATTAATTGCATAAATTTTTAGAAAAAATTGAAAAATTCTTTATCTCTTGTATCCCAGAAAAAAATAATTAACAGTTTATGTCCCAAAGAGAGAGCAGATATGAATAAAACACACATTTAGTAGTTGCAGATATATTTTGTGGTGTCTCTTCAACTACTTCACCACATTTTCCCAGAAAAGTACTTTAGCAGCTTATAATATAAAAATTAGCTAATCAAACTAGATTCCCAGGTGCATGGGGTTAGTGGAAACCATAGTCCTATATTAACAAACAAATGACATACAGTTAAAAAGTTGCAGATTTATTATTTCATAAAAATATCCTAATGACACAAAACCTGATCACAAACAACAGAAGCTGATTGAAGACAGTATTTTGCTAATATTTTCATGATGAAATAAGAAGAGCAATACATGCATTATGCCGAAAAAATTTTATTAATTAATTTTGAAGCAAAGGGAAGAGGAAGGGAGATGACCTAAAGAAATTTAGAGAATAGGTAGGTATCCAGCACTCATAGTCATTAAAAATCCATTTTCCTTCATATAAATCCATTAAAAAGCAAAAAATATAACATGAGAAGGAAAAAATGTAAGCTTAGATACTAAAATAAAAATGAAAAAAAGAACAGAATGACCTACACATTTCGAACGCTGTGTATTTCGTCCTTAGTTATGGTCTGCCATAACTGAGTACCGTTCACATTGAGGCAGGAGATTGCAAAAGTTGGCATGCAAATCAGATGGGTGAGCTGTATTCCCCTTTTTTCTCTCAGTAAGACCGAAATAAATAGTCAGGTTCCAAGGCCTGTCATTCAGCATTGTCTATTACATCCTTTCAGAAGTAGGCTGTAACAGAACAGTATCTTCTCAATATACTGCGCTACAGTTATATTTATTGTATATTGTATGAGCTATAGATAAATGAAAAACGAAAGTAAAATTTTAAATCCCCCATTTTGCCTAGAACCCATATATAAATAAACAAATAAATGCATAAAAATTTTAGGTATCCCTGTGTCCCAAAGTGCCTGACAAATTAAGATATAAAATGATTATTCTATGTGGTGAATGCCAAATATCCAATTTGCCACTTTTTGCCATTTTTTAAGCCAATACACCAGTTTTCTGGCAGAGAAATTACATGAATCTCACCCTCCCCACCAGTTTTCGGGCCTCTCCGACCAACATGCCAATCTTAACCTCTACCCCAAGGCATAGTATTACATCATGCTTCTGGAAGCTAGGGGTGTCCGTTGTATTTGACATCTGACAACTCCCTGTAACACCCACAATCGGAGGAATCAAGCATGACTGCAGCGTGTAAGGGGCTTCCGTTGTGGATTGATCCTCTGATGGCAGCAACAGGGTCCAGTGAGTGTCCAGTGAGGGCTGCGTGATGTCCTCAGAGAGCCGTGCCCTAGCTCCAGTCAGGAAACCTGGCTATAATCTGGATTACAAAATACAGTGTTTGCTCAATATGAGCTTGTCCAAGTGATCAGAGGAATACTTGTGCAAGCCAACATGTAAAAAAAAAAATGGTTTCCTGAACGTCCTGTAGCGAAGGGGAGAGAATGAAGCGGGCTCAAGGGCTGAGCCCTTTTCACACTCAGCGGGTGTTTGCTGCACAATGGAGCAAACACCCGTCGCTAGCACCGATCAGGGATGTTAACCCTTTGATCGCCACAAGCAAAGTTGGATCGCCACTCCCTGTGACGTCATTGAGGATATGCGATCCATTGTCATGACAGTCTCGGGTCACACAAAGATCTGAGGCTGTCATGTTTTAGGCTATTTATTACAATGTGCGATTTGCACATTTTAATAGATGATGTGCAAAAACTCCAAATTCTGCCATAATGTACTATGGCAGTATATGGAAGGATCAAGCAGACAATCTTGTGTTAAAGTACCCTCAGGGGTCTGAAAAATAGTAAAACATTTTTTTTTAAAGTTTATTTTTTTTTTTATTAATTTAACGTGTTTTCCCGACATTAAACCCTGACGGAAAATAGCCCCCCAAAGTCGAAAATGTTACTTTTTTGCCATTTTGCAAAATATAAGAAATTCAAGAAAAAGTGATCAAAAGGTTGTACAGTCCTCAAAATGGTAGCATTGAAAATATCATCAAAAATCGGAAAATATGACATATCCATATACCAAAGTATGAAAAACTTATTAAAGACGCCAAGATGAAGAATTATTTTTTTTTGTACAAGAGGTTTTAATTTTTGTAAATGTATGAAAACATTATAAAACCTATATACAGTTGGTATCCCGGTAATCATACTGACCAAAAGAATGTATTAAACATGTCATTTGTGGTGCACAGTGAAAGACGTAAAGTCCAAGCCCACAAGAAAATGGCACAAATGCATTTTTTCACCATTTTCGCTGCATTCATAATTTTTTTCCCGCTTATTATGAATTGCAATTTGTTATGCAGAAAATATGCCCATGCACAGCTCTTTACATGGAAAAATAAAAAAAGTTATAGATTCTTGAAGGTGGGTAGTGAAAAATGAAAACGCAAAAATAAAAAAGGACCTGGTCCTTAAGGGTTTAAACATGTAACTTCACAGACCAATGCATCTTGGCTTCTGTAAATATCAATAACGGCTGGTGACTGGTTCATGTACCGTTATTTATTTATAAAATTATTTTAGCCCATAAAGAATGGTGGGACCATTGTACAAGTTCTGTCAACTTTGTGTTACTCCCTCATCCTAAGAGACTGTAAGCCCTTGCAAGCAGGGTTCTCATTCCTATTGTTTCATCTAAACAATGTTATTGCTCTGTTATGTCTGAATTTATTTGTACCTGTATATGTACCCCATGATTGGGAACTATATTCAAACCTGAAACTTGAATATTGCTGTTGAAGCTTTTTGGCTAAGAAATCCCTGTTAATCAAACGGTCAACTTTGATTAAGTGTTGTATAATATATATAGATGTGTGTATAGGTTTTTAATAATTAATAATAATACACAGCACACAGAGCTTGTCAAATCAGTCCCTATCCCCTTGAGGCATACAATCTAATCAACCTACCAGTATGTTTTGGAGTGTGGGAGGAAACCGGAGGACCCGAAGGAAACCCACGCAAACACGCAGAGAACATACACTCACCGGCCACTTTATTAGGTACACCTGTCCAACTGCTCGTTAACACTTAATTTCTAATCAGCCAATCACATGGCGGCAACTCAGTGCATTTAGGCATGTAGACATGGTCAAGACAATCTCCTGCAGTTCAAACAGAGCATCAGTATGGGGAAGAAAGGTGATTTGAGTGCCTTTGAACGTGGCATGGTTATTGGTGCCAGAAGGGCTGGTCTGAGTATTTCAGAAACTGCTGATCTACTGGGATTTTCACGCACAACCATCTCTAGGGTTTACAGAGAATGGTCCGAAAAAGAAAAAACATCCAGTGAGCGGCAGTTCTGTGGGCGGAAATGCCTTGTTGTTGCCAGAGGTCAGAGGAGAATGGGCAGACTGGTTCGAGCTGATAGAAAGGCAACAGTGACCACACCGGGTGCCACTCCTTTCAGCTAAGAACAGGAAACTGAGGCTACAATTTGCACAAGCTCATCGAAATTGGACAGTAGAAGATTGGAAAAACGTTGCCTGGCCTGATGAGTCTCGATTTCTGCTGCAACATTTGGATGGTAGGGTCAGAATTTGGCGTCAACAACATGAAAGCATGGATCCATCCTGCCTTGTATCAACGGTTCAGGCTGGTGGTGGTGGTGTCATGGTGTGGGGAATATTTTTTTGACACTCTTTGGGCCCCTTGGTACCAATTGAGCATCATTGCAACGCCACAGCCTACCTGAGTATTGTTGCTGACCATGTCTATCCCTTTATGACCACAATGTACCCAACATCTCATGGCTACTTTCAGCAGGATAATGCGCCATGTCATAAAGCTGGAATCATCTCAGACTGGTTTCTTGAACATGACAATGAGTTCACTGTACTCAAATGGCCTCCACAGTCACCAGATCTCAATCCAATAGAGCATCTTTGGGATGTGGTGGAACGGGAGATTCGCATCATGGATGTGCAGCCGACAAATCTGCGGCAACTGTGTGATGCCATCATGTCAATATGGACCAAAATCTCTGAGGAATGCTTCCAGCACCTTGTTGAATCTATGCCATGAAGAATTGAGGCAGTTCTGAAGGCAAAAGGGGGTCCAACCCGTTACTAGCATGGTGTACCTAATAAAATGGCCTGTGAGTATACAAATTATTTGCAGATGATGAAGCCAGCACCCCAGCACTGAAAGGCTGTAGTGCTAACCACTATACAGGCGGCCCCCTACTTAAGAACACTCGACTTACATACGACCCCTAGTTACAAACGGACCACTGGATGTTGGTAATTTATTGCACTTTAGTCCTAGGCTACAATATAAACAGCTGTAACAGTTATCACAGGTGTCTGTAATGAAGATTTATTGTTAATCCTGATTCTTATGACAACCCAACATTTTTAAAATCCAATTGTCACAGAGACCAAAAAAGTTCTGGCTGGGATTACAATGATAAAATATACAGTTCCGACTTGCATACAATTTCAATTTAAGAACAAACCTACAGACCCTATCTTGTATGTAACCCGGGGACTGCCTGTATATACAAAAAAGGGTTCAAACGGGTCTTGGAGTTAAAGGAAACCTACCATTTCAAATGGTAGGTTTAAGCTGTAAACACAGAGCACCAGCTCAGGGTGAGCTGGTGCCGGTGCTTAGTTTCGTTAGTGTTAAAACCGCAGTATCGCGGTTTTAACACTTTTTAAACTTTATAGCATAAACTGCTTCGGCGCTGCGTGCGCACGATCGTGCGCGCGCCTACATAGGAAATGCCGCAGCACCGAAGCGGCTTCTGCTATAAAGTTTAAAAAGTGTTAAAACCGCGATACCGCGGTTTTAACACTAACGAAACTAAGCACCGGCACCAGCTCACCCTGAGCTGGTGCTCGGTGTTTACAGCTTAAACCAACCATTTGAAATGGTAGGTTTCCTTTAAAGGTTGGGGTGAAGAATGGGCTCCTTACTAACACTGCAATAAGGGGAAGAAAATTCTCTCTACCACAAGGTATCTGGAGAGTATAAATAAAGTTATTAGTATTAACACTGAATTTGGTAAATAAATGTATACACTACAGGGCAGTTTGGAAGAGGGGAAAGACTGATTCTGGGAAGAATGCAAAGGAGATTCTTAAAGGGAACCTGTCACCAGGAGACCCATTTTTAGCACTCCCCCAGTCCCCACAGAGCATAGTACATACACTGCCAAAGTGTTTTTGTATTAAAAATTGGTTTTACAGAAAAAAAGATATGTTATATTGTACGTTTCATTAGCATGTGCTGTGTGACTAGGCAGTTGCCAAATGGGAGGGTCTGGAAAGGAGCAGTTCCCCCCACCCTTGGGGAACAGCTTCTCCATGTGACCTTTTCAAATATTTGAAAACACCCATCACTTGGCTTAGCAATGCCCCCTGCTCCTCTACAGCCAATCCCGAGTGTGGGGAGTTATTCATATATTTGAAAAGGTCACATGTTTCCCAAGGGTGGGGGGAACTGCTCCTTTCCAGCCCCTCCCATTGGGCAACTGCCTAGTCACACAGCAGATGCTAATGAAAGGTACAATATAACATATCTTTTTTTCTGTAAAACCAATTTTTTTTATACAAAACCACTTTGGCAGTGTATGTACTATCATGGCCAGCACCCGGCTTACCTGGGCAAGTGCCGGGGCCCCAGAGCTTCCAGAGGGGCCCACGGCACACGCTGGCCCGATCTTAAACCTCAATTACA
This sequence comes from Engystomops pustulosus, assembly GCF_040894005.1. Taxonomy (NCBI): domain Eukaryota; kingdom Metazoa; phylum Chordata; class Amphibia; order Anura; family Leptodactylidae; genus Engystomops; species Engystomops pustulosus. The sequence goes on from NC_092411.1 coordinate 174,056,353, forward strand.
TCGGCTACCTTGTGCCGCCGATGTAATTGAGAGCCGGCGTGCTGGCGCTTGTGACAGGGGGGCGGCGCCGCAAGCGGGACCCTCCGAGGACTCTACAATTGACAGGCAGAGCGTCTCTGTGCAGGATGCTGGCCGGCGACGTCATGACCTCATGCCGCCAGCGTCCCTGCTGCCGCACAGTAGACGCTTCCCTGAAGATCGTGGTCCCAGAAGAGGAGAAGAGAAGAGGAGCACGATGGAGCCCTGGACCTGCATGAGGTGAGTTAACGTTTATTATTTTTCTACTGCCCACTATATGGTTCCTAACTAATGGAGACTGGCTGTTACAGGTAAAAGGAGCTTTGTATTAAATTGAGGAGCTGTATATTAATCTGAGGGGCTGTGTATTAATCTGCGGGGGCTGTGTATTAATCTGCGGGGACTGTGTATTAATCTGCGGGGGCTGTGTATTAATCTGAGGGGCTGTGTATTAATCTGAGGAGCTGTGTATTAAATTGAGGGGCTATGTATTAACCCATTATGGACGCAGTGTTTTACATTCATTTTTTCGCTTCACACCATCTAAAATCTATAACATTTTCATTTTTCCGTGTACAGAGCTGTGTGAGGGCTTTATTCTTCATAACAAACTATACTTCTCAGTGACGCTATTTATTATTCCATGCCGCGTACTGGGAAGCTGGAAAAAATTCCAAATGTGGGGAAATTGGTGAAAAAACACATTTGTGTCACTTTCTTGTGGGCTGTTTTTTTCCATATATGTAGGTTTTATTGCATTTTAATACAAATGAAAACTTTTTAATACTATGGTGTAGGAACTGTGTGTGAGATGAGCTGACGTTTTCATTGCTACCATTTTGAGGACCGCCACTTTTTGATCACTTTTTATAAAAAAAATGTATGTGATGTAAAGGTGGCGTTTTGGCTAATTAGGCACTATCTTCCATTATGGGGTTCATCGTCAGGAATAACCATTTTTATATTTTGATCAGGCAGTTTGAGAAGCTGTGATGCCTGTTTTGTGATTTTTACTGTTTATTTAGTTGTATATCAGTTGTAGGGAAAGAGGGGTGAATCTTATTGAATTATTTTTTTTTTTCGTTTTTTTAGACCCTCTAGGGTAATTTAACCCTAGATGGCCTGATCGCTCCTACCATATACTGCAATACTACTAAATTGCAGTATATGGCATTTTTACATAGGATTCGTTACAATGTGTACATGTACGGTATAAAGCACTAAGAGGTTAATTCATTAAATTCTATATTTTTTTTAATGCCGCCACATGAGTTTGCTGCTAAGGGGCCCACTGAGGCTCTGTCACCCAGGGGCCCACTGAATCCTGGAGCCGGCCCTGTGTACTATGCTCTGTGGGGACTGGGGGAGTGCTAAAAATGGGTCTCCTGGTGACAGGTTCCCTTTAAGGGGGAAGGAGAAAAATTAATAGAAAATCTATATTCATGTTTCATTGTTTCAGTTATTTATAAATTTCTGTTTCCTTTCTGTGTGTGGTCTGTCAACAAGGATGTCGACCAGAAGATAATATGGCATGCCATGAAAAAGGACCCTTTTCAAAAGACAGTGAGGACAATGCCAGAAGGCCATAAAACAAGTAAGTATGGATTTTTGTCAAAGTCATCTAAGCACAATACATTTAACCATGTGCCACCCACATCATGCATCAGGAGAAATGTGTTATGGTCTGCTTTGTTAAATCAAGCATATGCACATGAAGAGGCATTTAAAAGTAAACAGAGTTTTTAATAAAACCTCCAAGCAGCTTCAACTGTTGGTAAAGAGCATTTATGCTTTTGAGCATATCATTTGGAACACATAGGTAAGTTCCTCTGAATCCTAAACAGGTTCATACTTTAGAACAGGGGTCCCCAAATTACGGGACCGTTTCTATCCTGCCCCAGATGCTTGGAGCGCCTGGCCCCCACGGCCTTCAGCCGTCGGCCAGGGGCCTCTGTCTGGACAGGAAGTCCTGTTCGTTACTGTATTGTGCTCGATGCGGCCGGAAACAGCCGCACGAGCACTATTATTGCAGGTGGAGCGATGTGGCCGGAAGATGTGAGTACAGGTTTTTTTTTAAACGGCTGTAAAAAGATTGTGGCGGTCCTGGTATATGAAATAATTAATGGTGGAGCGGCAGCATAGGAAATAATTAATAGTGGGGGGCAGCATAGAAAATAATTAATGGTGGGGGCAGCATAGGAAATAATTAATGGTGGAGGGCAACATATGAAATAATTAATGGTGGGGGGCAGCATATGAAATAATTAATAGTGCAGGGGCATAGGAAATAATTAATTATGAGGCGCAGTCTAGTAATTAATAGGGGGAAGTATATTCAATAATTAATGGAGAGGGGTTCCAGTATATTTAATAATTAATTGATTGGGCCAATATATCAAATAGTTCACAAGGGGTTGCAGTGTATTAAAGAATTAATTGAGGGGGGGCCCAGTGTATAATGGATGCGGTCACATGTACCGCTATTTATTTTTATGTTGAATCTCTTTATTGTCAAATGACAAAAGTATGCAACAAGTAGTAAACAATATAAAACATTACAAAACAAAAACATCAGAAAAGAAAGACAAAAATTATGATACTATATATGATACAATACAAAATATTGCAGCATACCGGGAGTTTAACATAATACCAAGATAAGTTGTACAATGAACAGTATGTTAAGGTAAAACAAATGGCAAGGTATCGGTGTGCAGTACAAAGCCTAGATAGGTATATGCAGGGTAGTCCACAAGTTCAGGTACGTTTAATGTGCGCAACATGGAGAATGAACAATAGAGAGGTGAACAAAGAAACAAAGAACTAGGCACACATTACTCATATCATATTTGATAATCTCACACCCTGCTTCAGTTACAAATGCAACCCCAAAGGGGATGCAAAACTCCAGTGGCTGTATTCTTATGTCTATTCTTTAAACCTCATGCCAACTTGCAATAACACAGACCAGACCGATTTACGAAATATTCCACGAGCATATCACACGTCACATGGGGTCACACAATAGGGTCACACATTAGGGTGGGGAGGGGGGTGAGGGAAGCAGGGGGAGAGTGGGCAGGAGGAGCAGAAGGGGCAAAAGAAGCCATAGTGGAAAACAATGGGAACAATGGAGAAGGAGAGGGGGGGGGGGGCGGTCAATGAAACTAGTCCCCAAAGAGGGTTTTAAATTCCCCGGATTCCCTAAAGCGTATCCAGGGCTCCCAAACCTTCAAAAATCGCTCATGTGCATCCGGAGACACCGCCGCTAGCTCCTCCATGCGAAAAAGATGAGACATTTCTCGGGCCCACTCTGAGGAGGATGGACAGACGGAGGAGCGCCAATGGCGTGGTATCACCGCTCTGGCAGCCACCAAGCAGAATCTCAAAATATCTTTTTTTTGAGTACCTATCGGCCCAGGAAGGGCTGAGAGAAGCGCAATTTCAGGAGAGGGATTAACTTGCTTTCCGGACATTTGATTGTATGCCTCAAATACTCGATCCCAGAATGGTTTAAGTTTCGTGCAGGTCCACCATATATGCAGCATGTCGCCCACACCCGTTCCACAACGCCAACAAGAATCTGGTATGGAAGGAAAGGCCCTATGCATCACTGTCGGCACCCGGTACCACCTGGCAACTACTTTGTACCCCTTCTCCTGCGCTGCGCATGCCGAGGACATCTTGTGTGTATAGAGAAAGGAGCGTTCCCATTCGTCTTGGTCCAATGGGGCCTCTAGTTCTCTGTTCCAACTCCTAACAAACGGGATTTCTGAAACGTCTGATCCCTGCGAGAGAAGCGAATATATTTGCGATATAGTGTGTGTTGGAGCTGTCTTAGAATAGAGAAGTCCCTCAAATGACGTCAAAGAGTCTGCATATTCGCATTAGAGTTAGAGTATGAAAGACCTTAACTGAGAGTATTCAAACCAAGAGACAGCAACATTGTCCTGCCCTGGATGAAAATCCCCCAGTGGCGGTAGAGGATGACCCTTAAGGATGTCGTACATACACGGATCATCTTGGAGTTTCCAGCCCAGAAAAGACAGCCTCGCCATACCTGGGGGGAAAGCTGGATTCCTAAATATCGGAATAAGTGGGCTACACTGGCGGGACAGGGTACCTCTAGAGATCAGACTCCTCCAAAGCCGTAGTGCCTCTTTTAACAGAGTTGCCTGAGGGGGGATATGAATGTCTAATCCTATAGGGATCCATGGCAATATTTTGAGGAGGACCGGAGATAGGGCCTGTTCCAGTGCTACCCACTGCTTGTCTACGGTATGATGTTTCCAGTCTATAATACGCAAAAGGATTGTTGCTTGATTCCAGTCTATAATACGCAAAAGGATTGTTGCTTGATGATACAGTTTAAGATCCGGAAGACCCGCTCCTCCCATAGCTTTTGATCTAATCAGCACTTTCCACGCCACTCTAGGGCGAGACGTCCCCCAAATGAAACGCATCATAGCACTGCGCAGGGTGCGGAAAAAACTCGCCGGTGGAGTTACTGGCACACCTTGGAACATATACAGAAACCTGGGGAGTACATCCATATTTAAGACATTGATTCTTCCGAACCAGGACAATTTCCGCTTGTCATACGATTGCAGGTCTCTCACGGTACGATCCATGAGTGGTGTATAGTTCAGCGTATACAGTTTAGACAAGTCGTGTGGTATTGAGACCCCCAAGTACCTTATAGAGGTTGGTTGCCATTGGAACGGGAAGTTGTCTCTGATAACTTGCACCTCGTCCTGAGGGAGTGAGATATTAAGGGCCTCAGCTTTGGAATAATTAATTTTAAAGTTGCTAACTACACTGTACCTTTTAAATTCCTGTATAATGGAAGGGAAAGTGATCCTGGGCTGAGAAACGTATAGCAGTAAGTCATCTGCATATAGCCCTGTCTTACAATGACGAGAACCTATCTGGATGCCGTGGATGCTAGGATTCTTCCAAATAGCAACCGCCAGGTGTTCCATTACGAGTACATACAGTAATGGAGATAGTGGGCACCCCTGTCTCGTGCCGTTCTTTATAGGGAAAGGCACGGACAGGTGACCATTGACCCTCACCCTAGCCGTAGGTCCGGAGTACAGTGCCATTATTTTACCCAGAAACTTCGGGCCCAGTCCAATTTGCTTCAACGCTGCCTCCATAAACCCCCAGTGGACCCGGTCAAACGCCTTCTCTGCGTCGATTGACAACAAGCAAGAGGGAATCGACCGAGCATGAGCGTGAGACATGAGAATAAGTGTTTTGTTCAAGTTGTCGCGAGCCTCTCTGCCTTGGACAAAGCCGACTTGATCTGTGTGTATTATCGAAGGCAGATGAGGGGCTAGTCTGTCCGCCAGAATTTTAGAGTAGAGTTTGACATCAATATTGATTAAGGAAATAGGCCTGTAACTGGCTGGGAGAGACAAATCCTTCCCTGGCTTTGACAGGACACTAATATGTGCTTCCAGAGAGGATTCCGGAAACCCAGAGTCCACGGAGACAGCGTTGAATATCCTGGCTAGTAACGGGGCGAGAGCGTCTTTAAATTGCTTGTAAAATGCAGGAGTAAAGCCGTCTGGACCTGGGCTCTTCCCTGTTGGCGTGTTTTTTATGACATTAAGAACTTCATCTCCCTCAATCTCCTTTTCCATGTTATTAGCTACCTCCTCATCCAAAGTCGGCAGACGAGTGTCCGCTATGTAGGATTCAATTTGGGCCGCGAGGGGGGGGATGTCTCGAGGCTGAGTGGGCCTATCTATGGCATATAATGAGGAATAGAAGGAAGCGAAGCTCTTACACATCTCATCAGGGTGATATACTTCTGCCCCTCCTGGTCCCCTAATTTTGGGTATATAGGATGCCTGACTCCGTGGGTGAAGGAGGCGAGACAGGGGTCTACCGCACTTATCGGCATGATCATATAGGTAACCCTGAAAGCGTGTCCTATGTTGAAGGTATTTCTGGTCAAGTAGTGATCTCAGAGACTCCCTAGCCAGCGATAAGTCGGCCAGGTCCGTCGGGGTTAAAGAGGACTTATGTCGCGTCTCCAGCGTCTGAGTACGTGTAGTCAAATCATTTATCCGAGCTAAATTATCTCTCTTGATTCGGGCGCCATGTCTGATGAAGATGCCTCACAAGTCACCTTTAAGCGATTCCCACCGATGTGGTAAACCTGATGAATCCTCAGCCCCTAATGACTGTATGTAGGAGGTTATGTGCTCTGTAATGTCTGCGGTGCATAGGGAGTCCCTAAGAAAATTGTCATTCAGTCTCCAGGTCCACGGATTACGAGGTCTCCGAGAAAGAGTGAGAGTCAGATAAATGGGAGCATGGTCAGAGTGAATTATATTTCCAATTGAGGCCGTAGGTTCCCATGACAGCGCGTCGTGGCTTAACAGGAAAAAGTCGATCCTGCTGTATGAGCCATGTGCTGGGGAAAAATAAGAGTAGTCGCGGTCCTGGGGATGAAGGACTCTCCATACATCTAACAATTGCATGGCCTGCAGGTCCTTTCTCAGCGCGCGGATATGGTGAAGAGGAGTGCTACTACGCCCCATTGAGGTGTCTGCAGATGGGTCTAGGGTAAAGTTAAAATCCCCTCCTACTATTAAATGACCTTCGGCAAAATCTGATAACCGCTCTAGTATCTCTCTGCAGCAAGGGATCGGGTTGTTATTAGGGAGGTACCAGGTGGCCAAAGTGAGCATTTGTCCCCATATTTTAACCTTCACAAAAACATACCGACCTTCGTTGTCTTCGCGTGAGTCTATCACTTCATGTGGTAGCGATTTATGAAAGGCAATAGATACCCCTTTTGACTTTGCTTCTGGATTAGCGCTGTGGAACCAGTGCGTGTAACATCGGTCACGTATGCTTGGCACGCTGGTAGACTTGAAATGTGTCTCCTGCAAAAAGAGAATGTTAACCCTCTGCTTATGCATATCGTACAAAATCTGAGATCATTTCTGTGGGACATTTATTCCCCTCGCGTTAAGGGACCCTATCTTGAGAGTGTCCATATTGAGGTTCAGAAACCACCGGCCAGGGGGAAACACAAGAGGTAAGGCAACTAGGGGGTAGACAACGGACTAGGACCGACCTAGTAAGGTTCTATACACTCTAAAGCCCTTCTTTTGGACAAACTGAAGTCAACGAGGACAAGGGGGAAACAAACAGTAGACCACACTAAAAAAAAAAGGACGACAAATATATATATATATTGGGGAAACACCAGTAACAATACCGTGAGCAGCCTGCTGACCACGGATTCCCCGGTGGGTAGTAGACTAGCTGTGGAACAGATCCCCACCCACCCCACCAAACCCGTTAATTACACATCACGGAAAGGAGAATTCTTAAGGTATCCAGCGAAAAGAAAGGAAGGAGTCAGGGGGAAGAGGAGAAAAAAAAGAATAGGAAAAAAGAAGGAAAGAGAAGGAAAAAGATGAGAAAGAGGAAGAGAATAGTATAAGCCTCAGCGATTAAACAGCGTCTATATCATAGGCCCCTGGGGGCATAATATAGTAGGCTCATTAAACTTAAGTAGAGGCATTAATCTTAGCACAAAAAAAGAAGAACCAGCAAAATTAGCTCACATTATATGGCTTAGCCTATTCTAGAGGGGGAGGCCGAGGATCCGGGCCCCGATTGGCAGGAGCTCTCCCATGCCCCACGCCCCCTCGGGTGCGACGTCTGGGTGCCCTCTCAGGGAGGGGAGGAGCTCCCCTCTGTGCTACTGTAGGAAGGCCCGGCCACTCCGCTATGTCCGGGACAGGAATTTCCAACGCCTCGGCCACAGCTGGAATCTCACTAGGATGGCGAATAACAAATCTTCGATCTGCTCTCCTTATCTGCAGGCGAAATGGGAATCCCCATGAATAAACAATGTTCCTTCGTTGTAACTCATTCAGCAAAGGTTTAAGAGCTTTTCTCTTAAGAAGGGTCAGACGTGATAGGTCAGGAAGATGATGTAATTGAGTCCCTTCATACACGATGTTGCCTGCCAATCGAGCTTTAGACATAATAGCGTCCTTTAGCTGATAACGGTGGACCCTGCAGATCACATCCCTAGGTTGCTCCTGAGGTTGTGGCCGTGCTTGTAGCGAACGATGAGCCCTATCCAATTCCAAAGGCGAATCAGCCGGAGCTTCTAGTATGGAGTTAAAGATTTGGCGCAGAGTCTCGTGAAGCTGAGAGTTTTCCACTGTCTCCGGGAGGCCGCGAACTCTGATGTTATTACGGCGCCCCCTGTTCTCTGCATCATCCATCTGATCCGACAGATATTGCAATTGGTATGGGCAGATAAGGTGGCATCATGGGAATCCAGGCGTTCGTTGACAACCTGATGGGCCATTTCTGCCCCTGATATTCGGCCATCCAGCTGCCGGACCTCTTCTCGCACGCCATTAAGTTCAATAGTATACGATTGTTCCAATCTAGCCATATAGCTCTCCATATCATCTCTAGTAGGTATAGTGCGGAGATAAGAGCTCAGAGCGCGCAGCTCAGCAAGAGCGCCTTGTTCTTGTGAAAGCAACATACGCTGAGAGGCAGGGGTGCCCCCCGGGGAGAAAGCTGCATGGGGTAACTGTCGCCCATTGTGAACATTAAGGCTAGAATCCATTTCTGGGAGCTGGGAGGGACTCGGAGTCATAGGATATGGAGGTGGAGAATTATGCATTGGTGTGACTGGCCAGTTATCTCCTTTCTCAGGCCACAACAAGGGGGATTGGGGAGCTGATGTCATCTCCTGCCCCTGAGCGCCGCTTGGAGATTCCGACATATACTCCCTAGGCCAGGTCCCCGGTTCCCCGTACCCCCGCTGCTGGGTCTCCACTTCATCAGCCCAGGAAGGGCCCGGTTTCGGGGAGCTAGGAGAGGGATCTCTGCACTGTGGGTCTAGGGAGGCAGGAAGCTTCTGATCCCCTCTATGCCCGGCTGTAGGATCTGCAGAGGCAGGGGGGAGAGGTAACAGTACCTGTTGGGAGGCCGGCACAACCTCCCCGTCGCACATGGGACCGGCTTCAGGCTGGACAATGGGAGACTCCAATCCCCGCTGTGCTTCTCCATGAGCAGCGTGCACCTCCGCAACCACTCGCTGCAGAGCAGGACGCGCAGGCATGCGCTCCGGCGCCTCATGTCCGCCCCCGCTGGAAGTCTCCTGTGCGGCCGCCATCTTCCCCACGTGGCTTACCGAGGTAGGTGCCACATGCTCGCCCGGTCCGGTGAGTGTCTCCGGGCCTCCCCTCCTGCCAGCAGGGCAATTTACAGATTGTTCTGGCTCCGGTGCCAGTGCCGGAGTCCGTCCGGCAGCAGGGGGTCCCGCGCAGTTCTCCTCGGCATGTGGCGGGCCCGCCGCCATCTTGGAGGCCCGGGTCCCGGCTGCAGTAGTGGCCATCTCTGCCAAATATCTCCCAATTCCACGGGCGGAGGCCTTGCCTGCTGGCACCGCGGGTGGTTTGGATGGTGCTCTCCGTTTCGCACCCATCAGGATTAGAGAGGGTTCGCTGGATAGCTGGATATAACGGGAGAAAGTGGGGTAAGTGCAGGAGCGCTGTCAGTGTGCGTCCATCGCTCTCCACAGCCAGGCCACGACCCCCGCTATTTATTTTTAAACTTTAGTCCGGCCCTCCAACGGTCTGAGAGGGACAGTGAATGGCATCTTATGTAAAAAGTTTGGGCACGCCTGCTTTAGAAGTTCAATTAGAAGAAGAGAGCCAATGGACAATCGGGAGAGGTAAGGAAATGTGTGTATTGGAATTAAGACTCTCCGAAAAAGAGTTATTATTCTGGCATGAACAAAGAGTTTCTAAGATTGTACACTGATAACAATCAGTTTAGAATCAGGTTGCCTTTTACAGATTAAACTGTAAGGGGAGATCTAGCTGCACAAACACAAAGCATTGTGATGTGCAACAGGCCATCTCTGATTTCTCATTGATAGAAATGGAAAAGCACACTGCTGATATTGAGTAATAGTTGACTTAGTCATATGCAAAGCAGGTTGGACTTGCTGCGCCATGGTACCACCATGTCACTCCACAAGTGCGACTTTGTATGCAGTGGCAGCCAAGGGGAGATACAAAGATGTTAGGCAGAATCGTAGTCGGGAACAGGCAGTAGGTCAGGATGGGCAGCTCAGGATCGGGAGATGAAGCAGCAGGTCAGGGCAGGTGAAACAGGATCAAATACAGAACACAAGGCAAGGACACTAGCTTTCGAAAAGGCATAGAGCATGAAGATCTGGCAGGGAATGCGGGTAGAAGCCGGATTTTAACCATATCCTGGAATGGCCAGCACCAATCAGCAGTACCCCCCTTCGGCCTCCCCATCTTCTTGGAGTGGAGAAATTTCTGCAGGAGGCCATGGTCCAGGATATTGTCCTAGGGCTCCCAAGATCTCTCCTCAGGCCCAAATCCCTTCCAGTCAACCAAGAAGAACCACTTACCTTCATGTCTAGGATCTCTTTTACATCAAAGACATCTGTGAAGTCAGCATCAGGAGCAATTTTACTTGAGGCTGGTTACAGAGGGATCACCAGAATTTAGAGACAAACTGAATCCCCAGATTATAAACGATATGCTAGGGAAGTCCATGGAGCCGAAGATGTGATGGAAGAAATGGCTGACATGGCATGGAGCAGACGGCATACCTGGGAGAGGAATATAATGGGACATTTTGGAAAACCGGTCAGTTACCACCCAGATGACAGTATTGCCGGAGGAAGGTCCATGATGAAGTCTATAGCCACGTGAGTCCACAGGGTGCTGGGTATCGGCAATGGCTGAAGAAGAACAGCAGGTTTCAGACGAGATGACTTATTATGGGCACAGGAAGCTCAGAAGCCCACAAATTCACGAACATCTGTTCCAGATCTGGCCATCAATAGAAATGGGATATTACGTGAGCAATATCCCCAAGTCAGAATCCTCTTCCGTAGAGCAGTGGGATGTAGGTCTTGCCAGTAGGTAGCTGCCGAAGGTCCAATGGAGCGGCCACAACCAGTCGCTCAGACGGAATGACATGCCAAAGAGCCAGTTCTTCCCCAATGACATCCGAGGTACGAGAGAAAGCGTCAGCCTTGATGTCCTTTTCAGCTGAACGGAAATGGATAGGGAAATTGAAACGGGAAAAGAAGAGTGACCAACAGGCTTGTCGTGGATTGAGTCATTGTGAGTCTGCAGAGGATGTTCTTGTGATCGGTGAATATGCAGACCAGAAAATGAGCTCCCTCCAGAAGGTAGCGCCACTCTTCTAAGGCAAGTTTTATCGACAATACTCCTATGGAGTAATTCCTCTTTGTAGTCTTTGAAAAGAAACGGCAAGTGAGAGTTCGGCCTGTAGGCATTTTCTGGTTAAGCACGGCTCCTGCTCCTACTGAGGAGCCGTCAATTCCAAGTGGAAAGGCTTCTCTGTATCTGGCTGTGTGAGAACTGGAGCCGAGGCAAAGGCAGTCTTTAATTTAGAGAAGGGCTCTTCCGCCGCTTGAGGCCAGATTTGGGGATTGGCACCCTTCTTGGTGAGTGCCACGACACAAGAAAGGAGAAGCCCAGGAACCTCTGTTTTGCATGTAATCCTACAGGGCGAGGCCATTGCTGGACCGCAAACAATTTGGAAGAATCCATCTGTAGATCCCTGTCAGAAATAATATAGCTGAGGAAGGGAAGACTTCTCTGATGGAACTGGCACTTCTCAAGTTTGGCGTAAAGGCGATTGGCCCTTAAACAAGTGAAAACTTGCCGCACGTGGGACTGGTGGGATTCAAGATTCATAGAGTACACCAGGATATCATCTAGATAGACACAAGTATATAGCAAGTCCTCAAAGATGTCATTGACAAACTCCTGGAAGAAAGCCGGTGCGTTACTGAGTCCAAATGGCATCATCATGTACTCACGAGTGTTGAAGGCTGTCTTCCACTCATCACCTATAAGGTTATAGGCCCCGCGTAGGTCCAGTTTGGAGAAGACCTTGGCAATTAGTAGGTGGTCAAACAACTCAGTAATCAATGGCAAAGGATAGCGACCCTTAACGGTGACTTTGTTAAGATCGCGATAGTCTATTCACAGAGTGACCCGTCTTTTTTGGCCACAAAGAATAAACCTGCACCAGTTGGAGAAGAGTATTTACATATGAATCCCCTCTGGGGATTCTCTTTGATGTAGGTTTGCTGCGGTTTTGGGTACAGAGAGTTGGTACACCCGACCATGAGGAGACGTACCTGGCCGTAGGTCAATAGGGCAGTAATAAGTCTCTGCTTGCTTCTTCGAAAAAAGACATCTGCAAAGTCTTGATAGGAAGCTGGGAGACCCTCCAGAGACTTGGAGACCACAGAAGAGACAATGACGGGTACTGGATGAGGAACCACCATACTACAAGACTGGCAATCAGATCCCCAACCAAGAATGTCCTCCGTCTTCCAGTTAAGCACAAGTGGGGCCTAGCAGGAGGGACGAGGTGGAAGAGGCAGCACCTTTAAAGACAGTCTCTTTTTATGTATGCTCTGACTTGCAGGAAAAAGGCTCAGTGCGGTACCGGATTGGAGAGGATTTGGCCCCTGACTGAGAAGATGACCAGGGGCTTCTTGAGGCGGTCCACAGAGACGCAATGCTGGGAGACCAGAGCAGCATCCACAAAGTTTCCTACGAAACCGAAATCCAAGAGGGCAGAAACCTGAAACTGGCTACCATGCCAAAGCTGAGGAGTATGGGAATGTTCAGACATGGAGAAGCTTTGTTCTCACCTAGGGACACTTCTCCCAAGAACCCTAGGTGCGGGCGTTTCCCAGACGCTGAGGATGGACAGGAGAAACCCCAAGGAAATGTTCCGGATTGGCAATATACAAACAGAGATCCTGGAACGTTCCTGGGGAGAAAGCCAGGCTCTATCCACCTGCATAGGTTCATCTGCAACTGTCATAGCAGGAGGCTGAAGCGGTCTTTGGAAGGCAGGAGCCAAGCAAGGCAAACGTCAGACCTAGACTTGCGCTTGTTTGAGACGTTGTTCCTCAGAGCGCTCCATGAATCGAATATCTATCCAAGTGGCTGGAGAGAAGAGACCATTCAGAGTAGACGTCATGTCATGCGCAGACAGTGCAACTGCGCAATCAGGGCTGCTTCATTCCTGGCTAGCTCAGAGGCCAAAGTATGGAACCGAACCGCATAGTCACCAATGGATGAGTCTCCTTGACGCATGTTCAGCAGTGTGGTCTCAGCTGAGGTTCCTCAAAGACGGACCTGAACTCAGTGAAGAAAGAGGTGATGTACACTGTAACAGGGTCCCAGAGAGGAGTAGCTCATGCCAGGGCTTTCCCGGAGAGGAGGCTGATGATAAATGCCACCTAAGACCGTGATGAACTGGGTCGGCATAAGCTCAATGTGCAGAAAGCACTGGGTGATAAAGCCGCTGCCTGGGTTCAGCGGCGGGCAGGAATACTGGGGTAGAAGCTGCAGTAAGCTGGCATTGTTGCTGAGTAGCCATCATCTGCTGCAGCATGGCGGTAACTTGTTCAAGCCATTGACCTTGCATGGCAATCTGCTGGGAATGCTTGACCACGACAGTGGTAAGATCAGCCAGTTCAGGAAGAGGAACTTGGTGGGATCCATGAGTGGATCTTACTGTCAGGCTCCAGGGGTAGTGGACACAGTGGACCACCACAGACGATGAAGTAGACATGACCTGGGACCGGAATCTATATGGCACCCGATTTTTACCAGAGCCCACAGCACCGTGGTGCCACCAGGTCATCCACAGGTGCGACTTTGTCCATGCTGGCAACCAGGGAAAAATACACAGATGTTAGGCAGAATCATAGTCGGGAACAGGCAGGATGTCAGGATGGGTAGCTCGAGATCGGAGACGAAGCAAAAGGTGGAACAGGATCAAAGTCAAATACAGAACCAAGGTCACAACAGGAAATCAATAAACAGTCAGGGAATGCTGGGAGAAGCCGGCTTTTAACCATATCCTTTAATGGCCAGCACCAATCAGCGGTTCGCTGGCCCTTTAAATCTTCAGAAGGCAGGGACGTGCACACGCCCTAGGAGACGGGGACACGCCCGCCGGACGGGAAGCAGGAACGAGGACGGGTAAATGGATGTAGCACTGTGGCACACGGAGGACCACGGATGAGTCCGCGACCCGTACGAGAGCACCCGTGACAGTGACAGATTAAACATCCCCAACAAGGATCCAGAAAGCTAGATTTAAAATGTTGCTTTCTTCTATAATAAGAATATGCAAAAGTAGGATTAGTAATAGTGTGATTCTATAAATAGAACAGTTTAGGAATGTTATAGACAACCTAAACTACCTTAAGCCAAATATGAATACGGTAATATGGCACATAAAAGCAGAACAGTGCAAACTGCACTATGTGCAGTTTGCCTGTGTATAGTGCAGAGTGTGTCAATTTCAGGATTCTGCATGAATCTGGTGCCCTCTGCACTGCCCCGACAGAGTACACCACTTTTTTGGTGCATCTTTAACAAAGATTCTTTAAATTCTGTCGGACTTTGCATGTTAAATCTGGTGAAAGGTCCAACAGAGCACCGGAACCCCCTTCAGTGCAGAATTTTTGTGTTGCATGAAAACTAGTGCAGTTGTGCCACAAAAGGTGCAGACACTTCTTAAATACCATTTTCTGGAGCAATGAGGGGTAGTAAATGATTTATAACTAATCAACTCAAAGGTTTTATTCAGTCTTTGAAGCTCACCTGCGACCTTACCCCCTAGTTTTGCAGGTTAAATTATAGGCAATTTATGCCTATGGCAACCATGGGCATGGGCAATAATTCTAACACTAGTTTTCTCACACTCCTACGATTTGTCCCTTGGAAAAAGACCATATTCCCTTATTCCTTGATATGTGTGAACAGTGGATAAGGCTGGTGCCACACATAGCGCTTTGTCTGTGCTTGCAAACGCAGATAAAGTCGCGCCCACCGCCCATTTTGTCACTGTACCCTGCTGTACGGGCACAGGGGGGCACTTGGAATGGAAAGAGCGTTGTTTCGTTTTTGCAGGGCAAATATGGCTGAAAAAGTTTTCATGTGTCAGGATGCATTTGGAAAGCCATAATGGTACCAAAACAGAGGAAAGCCCCAACATGAGACACCATTTTGGAAAGTACACCCCTTGGAGAGTTTATCAACGTGTAATTTGTGTATTTTCCCCAACAGGTGTTTGATTCAATTAGGCCCCAAAAGGGAAAAAAGGTGAAAATTTTCTCAAAAAAGTCACTTTTACCCCAATTTTTTGTAAGACACAAGGGATAAAAGATGAAACAACCCCATAAATGTGTAAAACTATTTCTCCTAAGCACAGAACTGCACCACTTTTGCATATAAAGTGTTGTATGGGTACACAGTAGGGCTCAGAAGGGAATGAGGGGCTTTGGCCTTTTAGAAGCCAGATTTGACAATCATCCTTTACATGTGTCAGGATGCATTTGGACCAAAACAGAGGGGAACCCCAACAAGTGTCACCATTTTGGAAAGTGCACCCTTTGGAGAATTCAGCAAGGTGTAATACGTGTATTTTCCCCTACAGGTGTTTGCTTCAATTAGGTCCCTAAAAGGAAAAAGGTGAACATTTTCCCAAAAAAGTCACTTTTACGGCTAACTGGTACCAAAACAGAGGGGAACCCCAACAAGTGTCACCATTTTGGAAAGTGCACCCTTTGGAGAATTCAGCAAGGTGTAATACGTGTATTTTCCCCTACAGGTGTTTGCTTCAATTAGGTCCCTAAAAGGAAAAAGGTGAACATTTTCCCAAAAAAGTCACTTTTACGGCTAACTTTTGTATCCCATAAGGCATTAAAGATGAAACAACCCCAAAAAATGTGTACTAGCATTTCTCCCAAGTATAAAATTGCCCCACACATGCAAATAAAATGTTGTATGGGTACGCAGTGAAGCTCAGAAGGGAAAGAGGGGCGTTGGCCTTTTAGAAGCCAAATTTGACAGACATCCTTTACATGTGTCAGGATGCATTTAGAGAGCCGTGGTAATACCAAAACAGAGCGGAACCCCAACAAGTATCACCATTTTGGAAAGCACACCCCTTAGAGAATTTAGCAAGGTGTAATATGTGTATTTGTCCATAAAGGTGTTTGATTTAATTAGGACTTAAATAGATAAAAGGTGAACATTTTCTTATAAAGGTCATTGTACCCCTACTTTTTTTATAGCCACAAGGGATAAAAAAATGTAATAACCCCCCAAAATGTGTAAACCTATTTCTCTCAAGTGTAGAAGTACCCCACACGTGTATATAAAATGTTGTATGGGCGCACAGTAAAAGGAAAGGGGAATGTTTGCCTTTTAGAAGCCAAATTTGACAGAAATGTTTGACATGCATTTGGAGAACCCTAGTGGTATAAAACAGAGAAGAATCCGAAAAGTGTCCCTAATTTTTGAACGCACACCCCTTAGAGAATTTTGCAATGTGTAATATATGTATTTGCCCCTACAGGTGAATGATCCAATTAGGCCCTAAACATTAAAAAGGTAAAAATTTTCCTATAAATGTCACTTTACCGCTAATTTTTGTAAGCCACAAGGGATAATATATTAAATAACCCCAAAAAAGGTGTAAAACTATTTCTCCCGAGTGTAGAAGTACCCCACATGTGCATATAAAATGCTTTATGGGCGCACAGTAGAGTAAAAGAGGGATGTTTGTCTTTTAGAGGCCAAATTTGCAAGAAATCCTTCACATGTGTCAGGATACATTTGGAGAGCCGTAGTGGTACCAAAACAGAGGAAAACTCGAAAAGTGACCCTAATTGTTGAATGTACACCCCTTGGGGAATTTAGCAAGGTGTAATATGTGGTGTAGTGTAATACACATGGTGAAATGAGCATTTTGAACATATAGGTGGTTTCCAAATACGATGTGCAATGGAGTCCAAGATGGAAATTGCAATTATTTCTGGAAAGTTCAGTGCCCGTTATGTGGTGCCCCTTATGAAATAATGGAGGGGTATAGGGAGCAAAGGGACCTAACAGTTGTTACAATTATTCATTTTACCGAAATTAATTCACAACAGCTTGGGCGTGAATTGTGAATGTGTTGCGTATAAGGAGGTAGAATATACCAGGGGACCAACTAAACTTTTGTCACTCTGGAGGTGTCGCAGGTCTCTTAGTAGTATGTAGTGTCCATCCTAACTCCTCTTTTGGAACAGACTCTTTATTGAGTCCTACCATTAGAAGCAGCAGAATTCACCGGGAAAATGCTGTCCTAGCAAAACACAGGAACATCTAAACCAGAGGTACTGGGGCCGCGTCCTTCTTGTCCCAATATTAGTTTCCTAATATCTTCCTCTTGAAAACGGAGAAATGATACGGCAGGACGTGGACATTGGAACAGCTCGTAAGAGTTGTACAGCATAATCTGTACATTGTGCATGGCCAGCGCTTTTGTACCATATCTTCGTTTTAGTAGGGAAATTATAGCCAAGTGTTGCTCTTATTCACCCTAGCGATGCCCATTGTGACGAATATTGCTGCTTTTGGCTGGACCAAATCGACCAGCCAATAGCGACAAACATGGACAGAGGGGGGCAACAAAACCCCTCTGGACCGCAAGGCAAAATTGGTGGCTGTCAGGAACAGCCGCCATCCTGCCCCGATCACCGTGTCTACAGACATGGTGACCGGTATTACAGACGTCATAAGTAAATTCGCTGCTATTGGCTTGTCTGAATTGATGAGCCAATAGCAGCGATAATAAACTGGGGGTGTGTGGGGGGGACGTAACCCTTCTGGTCCATGGGGCAGGATGGATGGCTGTCAGGAACAGCCGCTGTCTTACCCCGATCAGTGAACAGCCGCCGTCTTACCCTGACCGGTGTTGGAAAGTCACTACCCGCCGCACCGTTCTATAACAACGCTCGTTGGGAATAGGCTATACAATCTTTATTTATTTTTTAAGCAATTTAGACAAATAAGGGCTTATTTTTTGCGAGACGAGATGCACTGTAAAAAAACTTAATTTTAGTGGGTTTTTAGCTTATTGAAGCAATTTTATTAACTTTTTACGTGTGGAGGAAAATAAAATCATCAATTCTTGTTTTGGATTTTTAGCATTTTTTGGGGGGGTGTTCACTGTAGCATAACAATAATATATTATCTTTATTCTACGGATCACTACGATTACGGTGATACCTCATTTATATAGTTTTATTTTTATTTGTCCAATTTTATTGAAGGAAAACTAGAATAGAAAAAAATGCATTTGTTTTAGTATTGCCATTTTTATAGCGGCATAATTATAGTATTTTTTAGTTGACGGAGCTGGTTGTAAGCTTATTTTTTGCGTGACAAGTTGCTCTTTTTATTGGTATCATTTTGGTGCTTGTAACTTTTTCGGATCACTTTTTAGAACATTTTTTGTAAAGCAATTTGATAAAAAGTTTTAATTTTTGGCAAGTTTTTGGGGTTTTTTTTTTACCACGTTCACCGAGCGGATCCAATTATGATTAGGATTTATTGTACAGATTGTTACGGACGCAGCGATACCAAATAAGTGGGGTTTTTTCGTGATTTTGTGTTTTTTATACTTTATTACTTGTGTAAAGGGAAATGTGGTGTTTGGGGGGACTTTCACTTTCTTTTATTATTTATTTTTATTGTAAAAAACGTTTATTTATTTATTTTTACTTTTTTTACAAGTAATGACATCTAAGCTTGAACAAGTGATCTTCTGATCACTTGTTCAAGCTTTTTTACAGGTTACACAGTGCAATACAGATGTATTGCACTGTGTAATGTAAGACACTGAGCATGCTGCGCATGCCCAGTGTCTTACAGCCGGGTCCTGCCAGAAGGCAGGGACCCGGCTTCCGGAGGAAGATCTCGCAGCCCCGGGCACCGGCAGTCCCGGGGCTGCGATCGGAGCAGCAGACCCCCCCCGGTAAGCGCCGCGGGGGGGTCCGATTCAACTTCTATTAAATTTAAATGCCTCTGACACGCCGCGGTCAGCGCGACCGCGGCGTGTTAGGGGTTAACACCCGCGATCGGAGAAATCTCCGATCGCGGGTGTTAGAGGCAGGTGTCGGCTATAATATATAGCCGACACCCGCAGCTTCTGGCGCCGGCTCCGTTCAGGAGCCGGTGCCAGAAGCTTGACGTAATAATACTGCATTTTGCGGGAACGCACCTCCCGCCATGCAGTACTATTACGTCAAATGTCGGGAAGGGGTTAAAGCATGCATTCACAAACGCATGCATTAATGCGATGTTAATGGTTGTGTTAACACATACGTTAACATTGCTTTAACAAATGCATGTGTTAAAGTGATGTTAACATATATGTTATTATGTATGTTAACATTGCTTTAACAAATGTATGCATTAACGCAACGTTAACACATGTGTTAACGGTTGCGTTTTGTAAACACAAGGGTTAACAGCTGTTTAATTAGGCAAATCACTCTTCAGCTGTTGCAATGCGTTTTTAAATGGTACATGTGACCACACCCTTGGACAGTAATTTGGTACTATATATGTTTCTCCATTGTGACCCAGACCCCTGACCTTGCTTTTTGTGTTATTTCTTTGTAAGTCTTCTTTTGTGTCAGAACTCTGGTTTAGGGATTGACTGTCTCTGTGTTTGTCCCGTATCGACTTAGGATACGAGATGCAAGTAGGCAGGTGACAGCTTCGGGGGGCTCAGTTTAGGGCTCACTGGCCTGTCTGTCCTCCCTTTCAACCCTCCTTACATGATAAAAGAACCCTGATCAAAATTACTTTCAGAACACTTTCAGATAACTTCAAGATATTGTGGTAATCTGGCACCTGGTGATAATTTCCTCAATTATCTGGCAAATTCTATTTAACTGGTACCCTAAACTTCCCTAAGTTTTCCCTGTAAAATAGTGTGCTTCTCCAAAGTGACTAAAACCCTCCAGCAGTAGCTTGTCAAGCTGAAGGCCAAAGGTTGACCCTATCATCCATATCAAGAGAAGTTGGTCATCCCAAGTCTGTGATTTTTATAAAATATTGGCCGTCTCTCCATAAAGTGTCTCAACTTTTAGGGTGCTGTCCCACTTTGTGGTTTGGTCTGCGTTTGCAAATGCAAACTGCTCCCATCGGGGCGGGCGCGGCCCAATCGCATCAGCGTTTCTATGGAAACTCCTGTGATTGGGAACGAGCCACCGGTGTTTTGCATTAAAGTAACACAAAACACTGGCAGCTCGTTCCCGATCGCAGGCGTTTCCATAGAAACGCTGATGCGATCGGGCCGCCCCGGTGGGTGCGGTTTGGTCTGCGTTTGCAAACGCAGCTGAAACGCAACCTGGGACAGCACTCTTAACCCCTTAAGGACGCAGGGTTTTTCACTCATTTCTCGCTCTCTACCTTCAAAAATCCATATCTTTTTCATTTTTCCGTGTACAGAGCTGTGTGAGGGCTTATTTTGTGCGTAACAAATTTTACTTTCCCGTGATCTTATTCATTATTCCATGCCATGTACTGGGAAGAAGGAAAAAAATCCAAATGTGGAAAAATTTAAAAAATGCATGTGCGTCACGTTCTTGGTTCGGTACGATCGCAGTTATACCAAATTTATATATGTGTTATTTCGTTTTAATACATTTTCAAAAATTAAACCAATGTGTACGAAAAAGGAAAAAAAAATTTGCCATCTTCTGACGCTAATAACTTTTTCATACTGGGGTACGGAGCTGTGCGATATGTAATTTTTTGCGAATGAGCCAACATTTTCATTGCTACCATTTTGAGGACTGTGCAATATTTTGATCACTTTTCATTACATTTTTTATGTCACGTAAAAAGGTGTAAGGTGTAAGTCGCATTACGTTGGGGATTTGTGGTTCTGTATAAAATGTTAAAAAAATCAATAAAAAAGAGTTGATAAAAAAAAGTCGCATTCCAGACATTTGGGCGCCATTTCCCGTCTCGGAAGTCACTGACGGTTTTAATCGTTTTTATATTTTGATAGATCGGGCATTTTGGGACACGGCGATACCTAATGTGTGATTTTTACTGTTTATTATATTTTATATCAGTTCTAGGGAAAGAACTTTTGAACTTTTAGTATTTTATTAATTTTGTAAACTTTTTTTTTCTTTTTTTTCCTACTATTTCTTAGAGCATCTAGGGTACATAAACCCTAGATAGTCAGATCATTCCTACCATATACTGCAATACAACTGTATTGCAGTACCATATATACTCGAGTATAAGCCGACCCGAGTATAAGCCGAGAACCCTAAAAACTATTGACTCGAGTATAAACTGAGGGCGGGCAATGCATTTGTCACAACTACCCCCAGTATATAGCCAGCAAGCCCCAAGTGGTATATAGTCGGCCAGCTCCCAATAGTATACAGCCTGCCAGCACCCAGTAGTATACAGCCAGCCAGCCCCTAGTACTATACAGCCACCAACCCCCTGTAGTATACAGCCAGCCTGCCCCCAGTAGTATACACCCAGCTTGCCCCCAGTAGTATACAGCCAGCCTGCCCCCATGTAGTATACAGCCTGCCCAGCCCCCAGCAGTATACAGCCAGCCCCTAGTAGTATACAGTCTGCCCCCCCTCCCCAGCACTTAAAAAAAAAACTTATATAGTCACCCTCCGATGTCCGCGCCTCTTCTTCTATCTTCTTTCTTCTGTCATGGACGCGGCCATTTGTCTTCCAGCAGCCATGTACTATGACGCAGCTGCTGCTTTTTTTTTTTAAAGACTATTTTTTAGGTTAAGACTTGTGTATAAGCCGAGGGGACGTTTTTCAGCACATTTCTTGTGCTGAAAAACTCGGCTTATACACGAGTATATGCAGTATATGGCATTTCTGCACAGTATACGTTACAATGAGCCACTGGCTCATTGTAACAAATATGCAGAAGCCATTCAGCCTCGGGTCAGACGAAGACAAGAGGCTGTCATGGCAACCAATCGCCGCCCCCCGATGACGTTCGGGGGAGCGACGATTGGAGGTAACATGGTGGTGCCCATGCACCACCATGCTTTCAGTGCCGCCGGCGGCAAAGAAGAGGTTAACACGCACGATCGGTGCAAGTACTGAATATGTCAATGGGTTTAATCCCAGATACTTGTCTTGTAGGAACACTGAATTGTTTAAACCTTTTTTTGAATTGACATTTCATTGACTGAGTTAAGGCTGCACCCAGGCTCTCTTGAACCTTAAAATGAAGCACAACAGTGTCAAGCCAATAAAAGGCTGTCTACAATTCCTATATATGTGTTGGGGGAATGAGTGTGGTTATCGACAAAGAATTTGTGTCTTAAAATTCAGTCTTGAATATTTGCTCTTCGCTATGTGGGTCCATAGATTATTAATTCTGTGTGCTTTGAAGTTGCTGCATAACTTCTTTATCCACCTGATTAGGGCTGGCAAATGTGGGTAATTGCCTAGGACACCATCACCAAGAGCCACTGGAGTCACTTTGCAGGAGGCAGAGCAGGAATCTCCTGTGAATCGGAGTAGGTAGTTTTCTCTTTGTGGCACCTAAATAAGCAGCTGTCTCTCTCCTCCCCTCCATTTCCTTGCACAGGCAGTGACTGTCTGATAGAAGATAAAAGGGATAGAGAGGTGTGGAAGGAAAATGTTGCTCTCCATAATGTGCCTCCAGCTTCCACTGAATCAGAGTCCACATATTCTGCTGAGCTGCATAAGATGTAACTGTGCCCTTGAAATATATTTATCTTAAGTGTGTGGATGTGATATGCTTATATGTGTGGTTAATGACATGTGTACTTCCTGTTGACATGCGTACTGAATATGTAAGCTGTTTGTTGACATGTAAACTGTATATTGAAATGTGTACTGCAAAGCCAATGGGGCACATCATTTACTTACAAAGTCACTGGAGTGCCCTAAAAGTGCTTGTCTGTCTATTATGCTGTGTGCGGCAATTCACTAAGATCGTGTGCCAGAAATCATGAATCTGGCGCTTCCCTGCACTGGTCCAACAGAGTTCACCATCTTTTTTGTGGTGCAACTTTAACATAGGGTGGGTGACACAATTTGAAGGTTAAACACAGCGTTCGGTTAGAATCAGTTGGACTGTCCAATGGCACGTCCCCTAATTTTGAGCTGCATGGAAGCCAGCTGAAAAGTACCACAAAAGGGTCACGTGTGCCACAATCGCAGCGCACAGACTTTTTAAATACCTATGCAAGCCATTTTAACCATGAAAAATGTGAGCAGTCCAACTAAAGTGCGGTGCAAAACCCATAATAAATGGGTTTAAAGGACACCTGTCATCAGGTCTGTGTCACTTGTCCTGTCACTACTACCTGTTGGAGCAGCTCACAAGGATCCATCCCAGCCTTTATCTAGTTATTTCATACATTATTCATTGTAAAATCATCTATTTTTTATCATGTAAATGAGGCTGGTCACATGGTCAGAGGCAGTGATGTCACCCCTGTTACCCCTCCCCTCTCCTCCCCCTGTTCATGTCTGTGTGTAATGTATAGTAAAGTATTGCTAGTGTGTGTGTGCTGCATCTGCTGACATGCTGCATCCTCCTAATATACAGGTGAGAGACACAGACATCAGCTACACAAGTACCTGACATGTTCTGCTGTAACATGGCTACCTGGAGCTGCTGTATCTCTCCTAAACACACACACAGGCTGCAGGGGGTGTGGCCACCAGCACCAGGAAGCACATCATTATACAGCCTCACATCATTATACAGGCTGTCAGTCATGCACTGGGGGTGTGGCTGTGCCTTCCACTCATGAATAGAGTGGACAGCTTGAATATGCTAATGCTTCATTGGACATTTCACAGGTCATTTGCATACAGCTTTAGGACCTCATTGCTTAGGTTTACAGGCATATAGCGGGACAATGAAGGGATAGAGGCAACGCTCTCTAATGGCAGTTTATGAAAATATATTTAGTTTAGGGGGGTTATTTTGCATGACGGGTTCTCTTTAATCCTAAATATTTGTCTTCTAAGAACACTGAAACATTTAATCCTTCTGCCGAATCCACATATTGCCGCCCATGACACACAACAACATCAAGCCAATAAAAGGCTGTCCCCAAGACCTGAATATGTGTCGGGGGAATGAGTGTGGTTATCGAACTTGTGTCTTAAAGTTCAGTCTGCAAAATTTGCCCTTTGCTATGTGGGTCCATATGTGATAACCAAGATTATTAATCCTGTATCCTTTAAATTGTTTTTGCCCCATAACCTCGTTATCCACAGGGCCAGTGGTGGGGCAAAGTGGCCACCAAGAGCCTCTGGAGTCTTTCTGCAGGAGGCAGAGCAGTAATCTCTTGTGGATCAGAGCAAAGAGAAACTTGGGTCAACTGCAGACTGCATTTGGCTCTTACACAGACAGTGACTGTTTGATAAATAGAACGAATGGAGAGAGAGGTGTGGAGGGAAAATGTTGCTCTACGTACTGTGCCTCCAGCAGCCGCTGAATCCACTTCTGCTGCTGAGCTGTATAAAATGTAAATGTGCAGTGGAAATATATATATCTAGAATATGTATGTGTGTGTGATATGCTAATATGTGTGGTGCTTGTTAACTTGTTCTGAATATGTGCACTGTATGCACATATGTACACATATTCAACACGTGCCAGTATATAGTACAAAGATTAAGTACACATGTCATGTGTATTGTATGTTATGTATACTGTATGTTGACCTGTGTACTGTATGCTGGTACACTTGCATAAGTTTGTATTATGTATAAATCGGTATGTATGGATATGTACATACACCTAAGGGTGAAGACACACATGGCGTTTTTGGGCCGTTTTTGGGCCGTTTTTACTAAGTGCGTTTTCAGATCGTTAAAAACGCATGCGTTAAAAAACGCATGCGTTTTTAAAAACGCAAGCGGTTTTTGAAAACGCATGCGTTTTTTCTGTTTTTCCGAAATTGCGCAATGAAAAACGGACAAAAACGCATGCGTTTTCAAAAAACGCATGCGTTATTTAATGCATGCGTTTTTAACAATCTGAAAACGCACTTAGTAAAAACGGCCCAAAAACGGCCCAAAAACGCCATGTGTGTCTTCACCCTAATGGTGTCAACAGGGGCATCATGTGACTTCATCTTCCACAAGAGATTATGTAATTCCCCTGTAGTTGCAGCACATTGTGCAGTCCAGCACGACTGGACCTGTCCCTGGACTTAACTCGGTATCAGTGCTACCAGGACACATTTTCAGAAGTAGTGCTAATTCAACGAGTAACAGCGCAGGCTGAATACTGGAAGAGATTACATCACTATACTCTATATACACTATACTGAACTAGCACTGTGGCTAAATACTGTGGGAGATGACATCACTGTGCATGCACTGGCCTTGTTGAACTAGTTACTCTTATACTTTTATATCCAGATTAGTGAGTCCATCGCAGACGTAAAGTCAACATCAGCTCCAGGGCTGACACTAGCACCAGGCATACCTGGGCAAGTGCCTGGGTCCAAAGCTGCTGTAGGGGCCCACATGGCCAAATCTCAGTCTCCCGCAGCTTGACAGTGCCCTGGGTGCTAGTACCACAAAGTGGCGCTCCGTGCTCAGAGGAACACCAGCCGGCGTCGCTGCACTGAAGTCACTGGGTGGCTGCCAGCAGAAGAGCTGGGTGAAGAGAGGGGAGTGGGGGCCCTGAGTATTATTTTATTTTCTTTCTCATTTACTGATAACATTTTGTCCATGGGAGGCGAGGCAGGCTGTATATAATTTATCCATGTAGGTAAGGGGGGCTGCATATAATGAATCCATGAGGGGTTATGGGGTCTGTATATAATATGTATATATGTCACTTGGGTGACACTGAAAAGCTTCCCTCATAGAAATCTAACAGTGTGTTTGCTGTGTGTTCTTCCAGCTCTATGGTAGCTTTACAGGGTACAAACAGGGTTTCAGAAAAATACTTTCTTAACTATTCTTCTCTGTGTATATGATTCTCATCTTTAAATGCTATCTCAGTTGTGACCTGGATTGCAGTCCTCACCTTGTTATTTGTTATTATTTGTGATTTGTTTGTTTCACTGTTTGTTGTCCCTGAGTCCAGTGTCCCCATTACATCGGCAATCTGATATCCAAAAAGAGGTTTATCTCACCATCTGCTTGCTGTAAGCCTGCTTTGGAACCTGCTAGTGTTTTCTGTATTTTAGAATCTTTGACCTTTTTTTTTTATAATTGTGTTTTTATTTAAAGTTTTTCAATAATACAACAAAAACATGTCACATATAGTCATACAAAGAAAAAAAATACAGAATAGTACTTATCAACATCGCAGTCCTACAAGGCGGTCAGGGATCACAATCCCTAACAGCTACTATATATTTTAAACCCAACGAAAAGCACAGAACGCTAAACATCATGTTAGCATTATATTATTGGAGCAACCAGAAAGGTTGTTATACTATAATCAGGATTACAAAGTGCTCATGTCTCACGTGATAGTGGTGGTGCCAACTTCGGTGGATCACCCCGCACTCTGTAAATATTTTGAAAGAAAGAAAGTAGGGGTAGGACCAACATTTTTAAGTTCCCTCCCACCTCAGTTCTTCTGCCCAAAAGTGGTCCCACAGTTCCCATGTCTTGATGGACACTGAGTTTCGGTTGTTTAGAGAGGCAGTCAAAGACTCCATACTGCGAAGCTCTCAAATTCTGGCAAGGAGTTCCATACAAAATGTGTGGGCCTCCCTTTTCCAGAATTGAGAAATCAGACATCTTGCCGCTGTAAGAATGTGTAGGCTCATTTTGGGCATGGGTTGGTGGGATATGTTCAACAGGTAAAAGGGGGGAGCGGCATGTCCACCGCTGTAAACGAGTGCTACAAGACCTGTACCTCTCGCAAGTAAGGCTGTATCCGTGGGCATGTCCAGAAAATATTCTTCAAGGAATCTCCGTGGCGCCACAACGCCAACAGACATATGGTGTGTCAGAGAACCATCTGTTTAAGAGGGAGTGTGTATGATAACAGTGTAACATCAACTTGTATTGATTTTCCCTATGTGTAGTGCACAGAGAAGTTTTAGCCGCCCTTCGCCAGATCAGTTCTCTTGGGTTATAGTTTCCCCCAATATCTGAGTGACACTGGTTCATCATAATCCGGATGTAACATTATCATGAAGATATCAGAGATGAGGCCTGGAGTGTGAATAGTGGACTTGCACAGCCGTTCGAATACAGTGGTTATTGAGAAAGTTTCCGTACTGTCCATAGATAGTAGTAAACGTCTGATACGGAGGTAGTATGGTTTGGCTGAGGATGGGTGGGAAAATCTCTCCTGAGTTAAAGGGGAGAATTTTACTATCTCTGTAGTCTACAATATCTGCGAATCTAAATAACCCCTTGTCATGCAATGATTTAACCTCCAACCCCGGAGCTGCCTGCTCCATCACCGGCATATGTATGAAGGACTGTATGAAGGGAGCAATGTGACACCAAAGGTAACTGGTCCTACATGCTTTCCATAATTCGATCGTGAAATAGGCCCCAATAAGGGTCCAGGGTGTGTAGGGTTGTCTCTTGACCATAAGTAAGAATTGGGGTGAAAAGGGGCTAGCCATAATTTCTTAATCTCCATCCATTTTGAAAAAGCCCATAGATTTGTCGTAGATGGGTCACCCAGTAGTATTTACTTATGTCTGGGACTGATAATCCACCCGTAGTTTTATAGGATAATAGAACCACTTTGGGGACCGTGTGTCTTTTTCCGACCCAGATAAAGTGAAGTATGGATGCCTGTAAAGCTCTCAGGGTACCCAAAGGCACAGATACCGGCAGAGTTTCGAAGCTGTAAAGCATTTTCACTGTTGCTATTCTACTGAAGAGAGATAAAGGAAGACTGTTTCAGTTGTTAAGCAAAGTCAGTATTTCTCGGAAAAGGCGGGGAAAGTTATGCGTATTTAGGGAGCTGTAAAGAGGGATTATGAATACCTCTAAATACTTGATTGTGTCCCTTTTCCAGTTGTATTTGAAGGTGCTTCTAAGTTGCTCTATTGCTTCCTATGAAAGATTAAGTGGTAAGGCCTCAGTCTTGGAAGTAATTACTTTATAGCCAGAGAGTCGGCCAAACGTGCTTGCAAATCAGGTATGGGAGACTAGGGGCTGGGTCAAGGTGAGCAGAATGTCATCCACAAATAAGACTTATTTGAACTCTCTATCTCTAATTGTGATGCCATGGATGTTAGGGTCTCATCTGATGATTGCTGTCAGGGGTTCTATACATATTATAAATAAAAGGGGTGACAGTGGGTATACCTGTAGCGGGCCATTACATATCTGAAAAGGTGCTGAGGAGGCACCAGGGAGTTTGATTTCGGCAGAGGGTTTTGAATATAGCCCTTTCAATGCTTGCAAAAAGGGGCCTCTCAACCCTATAGTTTCTAGAACCTGGAACATGAATTGCCAAGTTTAGGCGATCAAACGCCTTTTCAGCCTCTAGGCTGAGTATGAGGACCTGCTCTTTCTTTTTGTTAACTAAGTCAATGAGATCGATCGTTCTCCTAGTATTGTCGCCTCCCTGATGAGACGGTACAAATCCCACCTGGTCTTTATGGATCAGCTGTGGCATCCATTGGAGGAAGTGGTTAGCCAGCAATTTTGTAAATATTTTTAGATCAGTATTTAAAAGGGCAATCTTTTCCCGGTTTAGGGATAAGTGTAACATAGGAGTGACTGAGGGTCAAAGGTATTGGTTCACGGTGTAAAAGGCATTAAAGAACTTCGTCATGTGAGGGAGCAACACAGAGGAGAAGATTTGATAATACAATAATAATGTACTTCATTGTCCTCTTGGTTCTGATTTGTTTCTGTATGACTATTCTTCGTTGTTTGATTTGTCCTGTTTGTGTCTCCTTGTTGGTGCAGTAACGGAACGATAACCATCTGTCAGCTACCGCATTGGGTAGGATGGACAATGAGGTAGGGATAGCAAGGTTTTAGCTTCAGGGCTTACTGTCCATGTCCTTACTATCTGTGTTCATTCCCTTACAGCAGAATTACACATTTATAGTAGAAAAATATTAAACATGTACAAAAAATGCCCTGTACAACTTGTATTATACACTAGTTTAAAGAGTATCTCTCCCCAATATAACTGCTTTTCTAGGACTCAAAAAACATAAATCCTATAAAATAATCCTTCAGAACCTTTTGGCACAACATTGCAACCAATATTCATCCTGATTATTCTTACTTTGATGTATTTTCTTTATGGACATTTAGATTTCTCTGTGAGGAATCTTGTTCATGTAGAATCTCTATGTCAAAGCTCGTCTGTTTCCTTTCAGCCTTGCATTGCTGAGTAGAACAAAAATAATCCCAAGCCCTTCTAGAGGCCTTAGTAAAGGGAGCCCTGGAGATTGTTAGAAACTGCATTAAATGCATTATTCCACACTTTTGTCTTCTGTTTTGCCAATGAAGATGAACCATATCCCTATGGGAGTTGCACTATGGTAAATGTAGTCTGAATTCACCGTTAAAACACAACTCACTGGTACAGTTATGCAGTGGTGAAACTTTTCCCTGTTTCTGAATTTAACTGCAGGACTGTTGCTATCAATCAAGAGCAGCTAAAAGTATCCTTCTCTTCCCCTCTTTTTGTTCGTTCCTCGTTGACCCAACTGGCTAATCCATAATTTACACATATGATTCCCTATTGTAGTCTCACTATTTGTTATTGCAAGATTGACTATGCTCTGCCATGTGCTGTCTTATGTCATAAAAATGATCCTACTTTTTATTTCTTGCACCAAAAGCCAGTTACACGTGTTCACCATTTCCTGCTCTGTTACCTCAAGTATGGATTTGGCTCATCTGACTCTGCTTGCCTGTACTAGACTGTGTAGATAACTCTCCTGAAACCAGATACTCTCTGAAACCCTTCCAGAAAACCACCCCTTTCTCCACATAAAACACAGAACATTTTTAGAAGCTTAACCAATACATACATTTCACCTTACTCAAGACACCTTATTAAAATATATATGATAGACCTGATCAGAAATTATTTCAGGACCCCATATCAGACTTCATTATAATTTCAGTCGACACGAGTCCCACAAATTAATCAGATCCAAGATCGAAATGACTTTTGATCAAAGACCAGACAGTTTCAAAAGTGGTCAAATTTTTTTGTTGGATAGGGGCAGCAGTTTTTTAATAGTTATGGACTAGGGAAGCAGATCTGCAACAAAATCCATGGATAAGGGAAGGGATAAAGTAACATTTCCTGCATTTCACATGCTTCAACATATTTCTCCACCTCTATTGACCATTTATGCCACCAGTAAGATTCAGTAATCAATTGTCTAGTAGCAGTAACTCCAGAATGCTCAGCAAGTACAGTACCGTGACATTCCTCCAAACCTTTTAATGAACAAGTATAAATATTTTGTCTGTAGGGGTATTGTTAGGAGGCAGGTGTTAACTGTTATATATGATAGTAGACAAATCTGGCTCACTAGCAGACAGAATGGGGCAAATCTACTGAGTACAGTGCAAACTGCACTATATGCAGTTTGCCTGTATAGTCTGCAGAGGGCACCAGATTCTGGATTTCTGGCAACCATTCTTCATGAATCTTGTACCCTCTGCACTACTGAGACAGAGTGCACCACTTTTTTTTGGTGCACCATTAGCATGGGGTGTGCAGCACAATTCTGTCAAACTTTGCATAATAAATGTGGTGCATGGTACAACTGAGCATTGGAGTGCCCCCTTCAGTGCAGAAATATGTGTTGCATGTAGAATAGTGCAGCAGTGGCACAAAAGGGAGCTTTCTTAAATACCTGTGCAAGCAGCTTGCACTAGGAAGAACGTGGAAAGTCCGATAAAAAACTGGCGCACAGAGCTTAGTAAATGTGCCCCAATAACTTTAGGTGGTAAACTCATCACAGGTTCAGAGTTTTGCAAATCAAATAAACAAAGACTGATGGATTTGGTGTCTTTACCCCGAGTCAACAATGGCATTATCAGACTCCTTGTTCTCAGTCAAGGAAA
The DNA here is from genome assembly GCF_040894005.1 of Engystomops pustulosus. NCBI lineage: Eukaryota > Metazoa > Chordata > Amphibia > Anura > Leptodactylidae > Engystomops > Engystomops pustulosus. Next base: position 174,087,354 of record NC_092411.1, read on the forward strand.
TACACACACAGACTACTACAGTGGTAGCAGTTCCAGGGGGGCCCTGTTATCCAACCGGACACGAAAGACAGGAGGATGTTCACCATTATATACATATTGTGCTGCAAATTGTTCAACATGACATATATATAACATATATGTGATGTATATATGCTGTATGTGTGTATCTGTGTGTATATGTGATGTGTATATGTACTATATGTGTGAGAGTGTAAAAATGTGTGTGTATGAGTCAAAAACTGTGGGGCACATTGCTGCAATTCAATAAGATTGCGCACCCGATATCCTGCATGTGTTGCTTCCCCGCTCAGGACCGATGGAATTCACCTTTTTCCTGGTGCGTGTAAGTGCTTGGTCTTGTGACACAATTAGAATCTTAAATCGCGCCCTGAGCCACAATCTGATTGCATGCGACACAATCCCAGCGCAGACCCCTGTTAAATACATGTCAAAGCTGCACAGATCCCGAAAACCGTCCAACGAAAGAGCGATCTGCGACCCTTAGTAAATAAGCCCCTGTATGTTTAACTATATAGGTATATAAATGTGTGTGTATTTGTGAGTGTGATAGGTATAATTTTAAGCCGGAAGGAGGGCCCCTTTCAGAAGTCTGCCATAGGGCCCTGCCACTCCTACTTACGCCCCTACCTACAAGCCTTTATAAAGTATCAATTCCTGGCTCATAACTTCCCCTCCGCGACCCCCCCCCTTCCCCCCGCTTCCTTATGCCACCTCCACACTATAGCATGCTCCTGCTCCAGTTATTGGACAGTTCTACACCAGTCCAGGTTGTACGCCAGAGCCTCTTGGTATATCCAGCGCGATCCCCATGTTTACAAAGCATTACCATAGGAACTGCATTCTTATGTAAAAAGTTTTTAATTTTAACCATCGATGATACATATAGGGTGATATATTCTGTGCTGCTACAGCAGAATGTGTCTGAGATTCACATACTTTCCTTTCAGGACATTCTGTGCATGAATTTATTGTTGATGTGAGATGTTTCCATTGCATGTTAACCTGGTGTTTTTTAAGCCTGGAGAAGAGCAGGGCATACACCCGGTTGATGGTAAAAAATGAAAGAGAGCAGTACTTCAGAATTAGTAATATAAAACAGTGCTAGGTATTTGGAAAGTTTTACTTTGATATATTTTTATAAGATTTGATATATACATTTTATTCCTTAACTGTTACTTCAAAAAATATGTATTGTATAGTAAGCAAGAGTGCTAGAAAGAATAGCACATGTAACATTACACAGATTTACACAAAGTATGCCGAAAAGTAAGAGATATAAAAAGTAGGTTTTCCACCCCCATCTAGACAATTTCACAATTGCGCATTATAAAGGGTGTAGTTTTAAAATAGTATAGCACTAGGCACATTTATGAAGGAGAAAAAGCAAGAAACCGGTCACAAAATCGGACTTTCCAGTGTAGAGTCGGACCATGCGCCACATTTATTACCATGACTCAACAGAATTGCGTAGCACGCACTATGTTAAAGGTGCACCAAAAAAAGTTGTTGAAGTTGCCGTAATAAATGTTGCACCGGAAAGCCACTTTATGGTCAGAAACTTGTGTTGCGTCGGACATACAACAGCCGTGATACTGTCAAAGAAGCTTTATAAATACATGTGCAAGCAGATCGCACTGAAAAGAATGTACAAAGTCAGACACAAACCTGGCGCACTGGCCACTGTAAAGTACATACACATTGGGGTTTTTTATCATACACCGGCCACGTTTATCTCTACGTACATTTGGCGTACAACTACAGATAGACACAGCCAGCCAATTTTCACGCCTCCCCGTGCTAAACCTGTTTTAAAGGCATAAAAGCTCTCATTAATGTGCCCATACTGCGTACGTATACATACAGCGTATAAATACAGCATACACACAAATACTATGCACACTGTATATGCTGTACACCAGCAGCCGATGAAAACGGAGGGCCGGCGCATGTCCGCGGATAAGGGTGTCCGCAAATGAGGTTGGCGGAAGGGAGGCAGGGTTGCACAGATGAGGTGGGTGTATGGGAGGGAGGCAGGATGCCATAAATCAGGTGTTTGGGTGCCTGTTGCTAAGCCAGGGCGATCCACCACTTATGTCAGCAGGGATGGACGCCACTGTTTCACAGGCAACCCTAAAATGCCGCCTCCACAACCAGCAGGGGGAGCTGCCGCCCTGAGGCGAGATTTTCAACTCACCTCATGGTAGATGCGCCCCTCGGCAGCCTCTACAGTTCCAGTCACACAATCATATCAGACCCAGTACAGGACTGATTTGGCAAGCTCTGTACAGCGCTGTGTAATCTGTGTGCGCTATATAAATAATTTATTATTACAGCTCTCAGACATCTGCCCCCACAAGGATCATTTCCCTCACTTATAGATGCCCCAGTTACAGAAAAAATAAATAAGGTATTTCATGACCTCAGGGGGGAAATATTAACCACTTGAAGTTCATCCTACATAAATGAATTGGCAGCAGAGATGGTCATTGCGCTTGCAGCCCTAATTTACATGGACTAGTTTCAGACTGACAGCACTTATCCGTGGTGCTTCAGCATTCAGGACTGGCTGCTATTGGCAGCTCAAGAACTGAGAAAAGTCTTCAGGACTAGCTAATAGCTGTCCCAATGATGTGAACACCATGATAAACCAATCATGTTGTCCAGATTAAAGTTTGTTAAAACTTTCCTGCTTCCTGCAAGCTTGTCTCGCCTTTCTCCTGGAGAGATCATTACCTGTCACTAATGACAGATGGCGATTTAGTGGACAGTTGGCAGACACATGACCCAGTCCTTGGTAGGCATTACATCCCCCTAGTTAGTAAAGTACAGGCAGCTTTAGTTTAATTCAAGATATCAATTAGCTCCTCTGCACATGAAATGGGATACACATTTAACATTGCTAACACATTCTGTTTCCCAAAATCATTGCAGAAAGATGGCACCATCAGGTTTCAGGATAAGGACTAGACTAGTCACTGTAATTCCTCCATAGTCTGAAATCCCAGTCTGAGCATCTTTTGCAATTCTTCTGCAATTGTCTTGCACTTTGCCTGAGGTACCCTGTAAGGATTTTGGTTAACTCTGACCCTGTTTCTGTTATAATGGCATGTTTATTCACATTTGTTTTCCCTGGCATATCAGAAAACACATATTTATTGTTCTGTTCAGAATCCTTTACCTCCTGGATTTGGGCACATGATAAAGTGTCAGGATTTTAACTACCAAAGACCTCAAGTTCCTTGCATGGCTTGATTATATTTACATGATAATCTGGTAGGGCCTATGTTTACTTGGCTGGTGCACACAATAATTTACCTCTTTTATCGTTTCTACAATTTCATAGGGTCTTTGCTTTTCACTGTAGCAATGAGAACCAAAAATCTATCACAATGGTTAAAGGTCCTTATTCTAGCAGACCGGTTATATATCCCATGTTGGCGCTCTTGAGCTTTCTTTACATGTTCCTGTACAAGGGGCATTTTTTTCTTAATTCTTTCTTGCCTCTGGTTCTCAATTACAATTTAGTAAGGGTTAGATTCATTGTCCTAAGTCTCTTTGGCAATATCAAAAATACCTCTGGAGTTTTCTCCCATACACCAATTCAAAAAAAGAGAAGCCTGAACATGAGATAAGGCAGAACACAAATCCAATCCTTATTATCATGTGCTACTTTTTTAAGAATCCCCTTTAAGGTCTTGTGGAACCTCTAAACTAAACCATCTGTTTGTGGATCGTAAAATGATGTATGTGCGCCAGTTGTCTTCAACTGTTTATATAGAAGACCTGAAGGCTGTCATGGCGACCGATCGGTGCTGACTTCACGGGAAGCGACTGTCACTAAGATGGCGGCGCTCATGCGGGTGTTAACGTTAAGTCTTTGTTGCAATATACAGCAAAGACTTACCAGCTATGGAGAGGGCTCAGCCCGTAAGCCCTCTGCATGCACCGGCACCGTACTATTACGGCGCACGTTGTGAAGGGGTTAGAGTGTCCCCTGATCTGTGAGTATCTCTTTTGGAATTCTTATGTGTGTAATTGCCATTCTTTTGCAATAGTTTTTGCTGAAGTTTTCGTAAGAGGGACAGCATACGCTGGTGACCTATAGCAAACCTAACAAGAGGTCCTACCAGATCTATTGCAATTCTCTCAAAAGTAGTATCAATTATTGGCAGGGGCACCAAGGTATAATGTTGTGTAGCTGACACTTTGAACAAGATCCACAATATTCTCTTACCTCTCTATTTATGCCTGGCCAATAAAACTGTTACAAGATACAGTCCTTTGTCTTCTTATATGCCAAAATACCCCATAGCACATGTGAGTGAGCTAGAGCCATAACTTTTCCACTGCAGAATGGGGAAATATTTCATCCACTCCGGGTTCTTGGCGTACCCTATTTATTACTTTAGTACACTTTTGTTCATAAGTTAATATAGGATCCCTGAGCTGGGCTGTCCAAAAACTATTGCTGGAGACTAACAAGTAAGGGAGACCGATTTTATCAGCAAACATCTCTAAAAGAAAACTCACTCAGGAACATCTCTAAAGCTTGCACTGGGTCAAGTTCACTTAGTGTGAATACACACAATTAGGCATACCCCTCTCATTAATTTCCCAGAATTATCAAAATAACAGAAAATGACATCCCACATCTCTCCAACTCCTACTTCATGGATGATTGTCCAACACAGTTTCAATTGATACAGCAGCAGTGGGGTAATTTCTGGTATGGCCATGTATACAGATGACTACCATCTGCTTGTTTTTTTAGTATCCACCAAGCTGCAATTGACAAGAGTCCTGAGTCCAGTAGGGCATCAACTGAATGTTTTTTTTACAATTATTTGACAAGTTTGTCACTCTACATTTCAAGAAAATGAGGAAGAGAAAGCGGGTTTAGTGGACAGTTGGCAGGCACATAACCTGGTCCTTGACATCGCCAACAGACAATGTTCTTGACACTTATTGGCTGCTTAGGATTAATTGGGCTTGATGCTCTAACTAACAAGTTGGTCCCAGTACTACTTTCTTGGCCTGTTCCATCCCTTTAGCATTAGGAACAATCTTATTAAGTTCAGAGGTGATCTGGTTCCTTGGGGTTGGCTGGAAAGTGTTGACATCATAGAGATGGTACTGTGCATTCAAATACCGTTCCACCAGCACCACTAGCTGATCAACATCTTTCCACTCTTTCCATGACTGAAGAGACCATAGGCTGCAGCACTTTATAACCAGATGAAACCTGTCATACATTTGTGACCTTACTGGTATATCCAATTGAAATGTCCAGGTATGTACCCGCTGTGTTCTGACAGCCTGGGTCACTCCTAAGTGAGAAAGTATTTCGGTTTTCAGTCTATGGAAAATGTCTGGCATCTTGCTCATTTAAATGAAAGTAGGCTTTCTGGAACTTTCTTCTGAGGAACAGAGCAATGGTATCTGCCCACTGGTCAACTGGAAGATTTTCCTTCACTGCCGCTCTTTCAGATATTAGTGGATGTTTTAGCTGCTTATGGATAGAAAGAGTGTTTTTAACAGGCATTTTAGACAATTGAAAATGAAAACAAACTAATAAGTTTAAGAACTTGTTTGTGCCAACTGCAATTTTTTTAATGCTGCTAGGAGTGGTAGATAGACAGGCCGGAGGTTGCTGAAAGACTACAGGAGGGCAGTTATTACTGTTTGTTTAGAATAAAGTAAATTATTTAATGTATATATAAATGCTATGTATCATCTGTGTTGGGTATACTGTTCCCATGTAGGATTATTAAAGTTTTATCCTATCCAATCCTGGTGAAAAACTCTTCCACATCATCCTCAGGGGGTCATTCTTTGTAGAGAGGCTTGTGCTCTATTCCTAGCAGAGACAGAATGGTTCTGCACTAGAGGTCTTTCAACAGCACCTTAATCTATTCTATCTCATTTCAATTTATCATCTGCTTTACTCTAAGGTTGCATCCATCCAGGTACACCCGTGCTCCACTATGTGGCGTTTCCCCCCAGTCGTACTTACCCGTCCAGGCTGTGTTCCCGTCCAGGCTGCATGATCCCGGTACTAGGGCACGCGCCGACTCATCCTGACTTAAAGGAAACCTACCACTTGAAGTGGCAGGTATAAGAGGGAACTACCGAGCACCAGCTCAGGGTGAGCTGGTGACAGAGCTTATTTTTGTTAGTGTTTTAAACCGCAGTATCGCGGTTTAAAACACTTTTTAAACTTTATGGCCGAAGCTGCTTCGGCGCAGGGAGGTACGCGATCGGCGCACCATGCGCGCGTCCGTCCCCGCGGCTCTCATTCACATCCTATGTAGCAGCTTCGGTCATACAGTTTAAAAAGTGTTTTAAACCGCAATACTGCGGTTTAAAACACTAACAAAAATAAGCTCCGGCACCAGCTCACCCTTATACCTGCCACTTCAAGTGGTAGGTTTCCTTTAAAAGGGCCGGTGTCCTCCTAATTGGTGCTGGCCAATCCTTATAATCCAGCTCCTCCCTTCACTCTCCGCCGGATCTTCAAGTCATTTCCTTGAAGTAAAAGCTCTTCTGTGTTCCTGTGGCGGCCTGCCATCCCAAGGTCCTACCATCCCACCAAGGACCCACTCCCAATACTGGCTGACCTTCCCAGCAGTATCGCCCAGCAGTCTCAAGAGATTGCTGTCCAGAAAGAACTTCTAGACAAACTCGCTGCCACTCTTCGTCAGATGATTGCCTCCCAGCAGCAGGCTCCCGCAACTCCTCCTGTTGCTCCAGTCACCCCGCCATGTTTTCCAGCAGTAGAGTCTGGACCAGAATTTTTTACGCCTAGCAAATTTGATGGCAACCCCAATTTGTGCAGGAGCTTTGTTTCCCAGTGCTCGCTGCACATTGAACTAATGTCGTCCCAGTTCGCCACCGAATGCCCTAAGGTGGTTTTTGTCTTTTGTTTGCTCTCCGGAGAAGCCCTGGCTTGGGATACTCCTTTCTGGGATAGTGGTGACCCAGTCACGGCTACCCATACCACGTATGGGTAGAAATCCGGTCCATGTTCGAGCAACCTCATGCCCTTCCAAGAGTTGCTGCAGCCTGCGGCTTCCCAAGAGCTGCTCCAGCCTCCCAAGGGCCAACCCAGCCTCTGCAGCTCCCCAGTGCTGCTCCGGCCTCCCAAAGGCAACCCAGCCTCTGCAGCTCCCCAGTGCTGCCCCTGTCTCGCAGTGGTCAACCCAGCCACAACCCAGTGCACAACAAATCAGTCAGCACCAACAAGTCAAAAAAAAACTTCCACCCATCTCCGTGAGCATGCATCGATGACAAAAATATCCACCAACTCTCCCCATACATCCCCACCTACCCTTTTATGTTCATTTGTGCTGTTATATGTAGTCCAGGCTTGGGCAGTTTTGTGTACAACTCAATTTCCCGGAAGCATTACTTTTTAAAAACTTTATTTTTACAGCTGATAAAACAGTTAATGTGATTCTGCAAGTCCAAATGGGCTGATATTTTTTATGTTATGATACTGCCACTCACCTTTGCCATCTGCTCTTCCTATGATTAGTAAGACTGTTACCAATTTATCATGTCGCTGCTGCTGACTGCCACTGCAGCATGGTCACTGTGAATATGCCACTACTGTGTGGAATAGCGCCATAATATTCTCTACAGCTGTATGCTTTTGCAGCTTAGATGGAACAGTCCTAAATGTATTAAAAATTAGATTGCCAAATATAAATATCTCTGTAAAGATAAAATCCTAAAAAACAACCACGCTCATGGTCTTAAATTTCACCTTGTCTGTGTAAACCAGAGTAAGAATTCTGGAACTCTGATAAATTTGTGGGGGGTTGAAGTTTTAATTTTCCAATTTGAGGGGACGCTTGCGCTGCAGCTCCGGCTAGCCCGACATTGCTAAAAATCTAAATAAATTTGATTTTGTTCTTATGATACAGTTCTGTGTCGATCTCCTTTTTTAGTAAAAGAAATCATTCTCAACTTTTTATATTCTTCTGGCCTACGCAATTAGTGGCTAATGGGGGCTGTATGATTTTGGATACAGGGGGCTGTATAACAATTGATTACTGAGTGACTATTGACTTTTGACTACTGGGGGCTGCATGATGGAAAGAGCGTGTATAACTTTTGAAGAACATATTTTACTGGACTAGATTTCAGGTACCATGTCACATTTGCAGACCTCCTGAAATACCAGAACAGCAGAAATCTCCAAGAGTTATTCCATTTTAGAAACCAAACTCCTGAAGAAATTAATAGGTATAGTGAGCTTTTTAATCATAGAGGTGTTTCATAGAAATGAAAAATTACATTTCTTCAAAAACATATGCGGCATTTAAAGTTATGATTTCATACACCACAAATGAGCAGATCAATGGGCTCCAGAGACTAATTAATTACCAAATAAACCATTCATGAATGTAAGTAATGTAAGTTGCAAATAAAAAGGCAAAAAATTGGTCAGATCTTACCAATCCACAACAGGGGAGACCAATCCTAGATATGGGGTATAGGTAGTAGATATCTGGGAGCATCCAGGACGGAAAAAGATAATGGCACTGCCCCTTGTACACCCTATTACTTACTTACCCCTAATCCCCAGAAATAAGCTTCTGCCCTTACAAGTGCAGTCCCAAGGCATTCCCTAGAGAGGACAAAATGCCATTATGTGTCCTAGAGATCAAAACATAACACACTTCCAATGCGTTTCCAGGACCATACATGATGGACCTTTCATCAGGGGATTTCAGTTATCCATTCAGTTGTCCTGTTGGATTCTGCGGGTATGAGACAGTGGTCCCCAATAAACAAACACAGAAGTGACACATATAGAGCAGCAACCATTTGCTTATGGCTATACGTATTCAAAAGTTGGCGGCATCTAATCTCCACCTATTAGGTAGGTCCACATCAATAGGTGGCCTAGTTTGCAAGACAGAGAAGATACCTGCTTCAACTAGTGATGTAGGCAGGAATATATAATCAATGTGTATATACCAGACTCGGTACACCCACCTGCGTGGCACCATGCCAATACTCACCACGTGGCCAGGGAGTGATTGGGGGTGTGGCTTAGGGGGATCGCCGCGGCACGCTATGCGTGCCGCCATTTTGTCCCTCTTTCCTTTTCACAAATGTTGGGAGGTATGAGGTATGTGACAGAAATTTCATTTTTTTATTTCAAACTTTTGTAGTGGTTTCAACCTGTGCTGAGCAGTTTTAATTTGCTGCCATGCAGAGTTTACTTTCCTGGGTCAGCTGGGTGTCCTCAGAAAAGCTGGATGCTGTCATCGTTTAGGATCTGTGTGTGGGGGCTGAGTAACATAGGGCCTAGCTAGTAAGTTGCTGTATCCAGGGAAAGGATAAATTACTAATGCTCAGTTCACTTAGACCTGTTTATTGTTTCTTCTGTGACCTGTGGTACGCCTGTCTTTTATCCTGTTCCCAGTTCTTAATCCTGGGACTAAACCTTGAGACAAAACCTTGTGTACTCAAACCTTTGCCTGACCCTTAATCCTGTCTGTTTCTGGTACCCTGTAACTTTCCTGTGCCTTGCACTGGAGTCACCTTGATCCTATTTCTGTTCCCCAAAGTCAAAGTAGGGAAAGTCAACTAGATTTGCCTGACCTGTGGGGTTTGGAAAGGCTTTAGTTAGAAATTTCATTCCATAATTGCTTTTTAAAAGGAATCCACAACTTCTGGTGAAAAGTAAAAAAAATTATATATCATTGTATATATACCAGTTCATGCTAATGTGAGAAGTCGGTTTACTCAAATTACAATTCTGCAAGCTAGAGGTCTTTAGACCAAAATAAAGAAAAATGTATAAAAATTAACTTCTATTTCTTTCATATAATAAAATCAGAACTATGTCTGTGCTGTCAATTATTTGGGATATACACTCACCGGCCACTTTATTAGGTACACCATGCTAGTAACGGGTTGGACCCCCTTTTGCCTTCAGAACTGCCTCAATTCTTCGTGGTATAGATTCAACAAGGTGCTGGAAGCATTCCTCAGAGATTTTGGTCCATATTGACATGATGGCATCACACAGTTGCCGCAGATTTGTCGGCTGCACATCCATGATGCGAATCTCCCATTCCACCACATCCAAAAGATGCTCTATTGGATTGAGATCTGGTGACTGTGGCGGCCATTTGAGTACAGTGAACTCATTATCATGTTCAAGAAACCAGTCTGAGATGATTCCAGCTTTATGACACGGCGCATTATCCTGCTGAAAGTAGCCATCAGATGTTGGGTACATTGTGGTCATAAAGGGATGGACATGGTCAGCAACAATACTCAGGTAGGCTGTGACGTTACAACGATGCTCAATTGGTACCAAGGGGCCCAAAGAGTGCCAAGAAAATATTCCCCACACCATGACACCACCACCACCAGCCTGAACCGTTGATACAAGGCAGGATGGATCCATGCTTTCATGTTGTTGACGCCAAATTCTGACCCTACCATCCGAATGTCGCAGCAGAAATTGAGACTCATCAGACCAGTCAACGTTTTTCCAATCTTCTACTGTCCAATTTCAATGAGCTTGTGCAAATTGTAGCCTCAGTTTCCTGTTCTTAGCTGAAAGGAGTGGCACTCGGTGTGGTCTTCTGCTGCTGTAGCCCATCTGCCTCAAAGTTCAACGTACTGTGCGTTCAGAGATGCTCTTCTGCCTACCTTGGTTGTAATGGGTGGTGATTTGAGTCACTGTTGCCTTTCTATCAGCTCGAACCAGTCTGCCCATTCTCCTCTGACCTCTGGCATCAACAAGGCATTTCCGCCCACAGAACTGCCGCTCACTGGATGTTTTTACTTTTTCGGACCATTCTCTGTAAACCCTAGAGATGGTTGTGCGTGAAAATTCCAGTAGATCAGCAGTTTCTGAAATACTCAGACCAGCCCTTCTGGCACCAACATTCAAAGGCACTCAAATCACCTTTCTTCCCCATACTGATGCTCGGTTTGAACTGCAGGAGATTGTCTTGACCATGTCTACATGCCTAAATGCACTGAGTTGCCGCCATGTGATTGGCTGATTAGAAATTAAGTGTTAACGAGCAGTTGGACAGGTGTACCTAATAAAGTGGCCGGTGAGTGTATATCGCCACTAAGATGGCTTCTTCTGGGGGACTGCCAGGAAAACGAAACAACACATTTCAAACATCTATAGCCCATCTAGTAGTGGTAGTGGGTTTTTGATTTTTTGTTTTGGAGCACCATAAAGGGAAAACAATAGGATCTATGCAGAAGGTGTATGTGTGTGACAACACTTGTGCCTCTATTAGAAAAGAGTGTAATCTCTCCAAGGCCAGCTATGGATTCTACTAGGCTGGTGTGGAGCTCTTAGGGTTTCACAGCGGTCACTTGTGCCTATAGAGGAAGCCCACTAGTTTAGTGGTGAGTTTCACCTGTCCACTAATTGCTAGCAGTCACACATGCTCAATTTTTTCTTGACAGAGGTTTTTTCAGAGTCCACATACACACTGGTATCCCTAATAGTAGATTTGGCTTACTCAAGTTCTACTTTTACTGCCTGTAACGAATATAGGGAACTTGTCTTCATGGTACCTATCTGTTCCTATCCCTAGGTGCTCTATTGTTAAATGTAATATCCTAGTGTTATATGTCGCTGCAGTCTGACATATATCTAGTCTGGATAATCCCACTCCTTATCACCACAGTTTGAAACATAAGCTGCTCAATCAGCCCCCCCCCCGACATGTTTCGCCATATTCTGGCGTCCTCAGGGGGTATCAGGGCTGAACTGAGGAGAATATGAGAAGTCAGCTCTCTACCTCATCTTGGAAAGTACACCCTTCCCGAAATTTATCAAGTTATATGGATCTATAGATAGTAATTTTTTTCAGAAATAAAGAGGATGAAAGTTAATTTACATTCTGTGTAAAGTGCATTGGGTACATTGGGAGGCATGCTAATTTCTGTTACCTTTTTCTACAGTAATATTATTTTGGAGTGGCTATGTGATTTTGATGAAAATGTATTAGCATTTTTTTTATGGGGGAGGAGGGCGCTAAGTAGAAAAACATCAACGCTTTCATTGACTTTTGGAACTTTATTTGTGGTGTTCATTGTTTAGCCTAAGTAACATTACTAGAGATGAGCGAGCACTAAAATGCTCGGGTGCTCGTTATTCGAGACAAACTTTTCCAGATGCTCGAGTGCTCGTCTTGAATAACGAGCCCCATTGAAGTCAATGGGAGACCCGAGCATTTTTTTGCTAAAACAGAACAGTAAAAGAACAGTGCTTAATTAAATATACCAGATGTTTCCTGATGTTTTGCTTGTTAAAACAGATTGAAATAACACTATTCTTCACTTTGCAGGTGTGCGCGCGTGTCTCCCGCTAAGTTCGGAGATGTTCCGAACATCTGGAATGTGAAGAATATTGTTCTTTCAATGTGTTCTGTACTTTAAAAACAGTGAATACAGGACCATTTAAGTGCATAACACATTGAAAGAACAATATTCTTCACATTCCAGATGTTCCAAACATCTCCGAACCTAGCGGGAGACACGCGCGCACACCTGCAAAGTGAAGAATAGTGTTATTTCAATGTGTTCTTACAAGCAAAACATCAGGAAACATCGGGAATATTTTATTAAACAATAAAAATACTGTTCTTCACTTAATTTAATGCTCGATCGGAAGCAGGGGAAATACTGGTCCGAGTAACAAGCCGGTCCGAGTATGCTAATCATCTCTAAACATTACCTTTAATCCATGGGTTAGATGGATACCATATTAATATAGTATGCAGAATAAAACCTATTTTTTCGCAAAGATAATGTCCAACATTTTGGGGGGGGGGACATGTTGTTGTTTACATTAGTACCATTTGGATAAGTTTTTAGATACATTTTTGGTATTATTTTTAATTGCATTTTTTTCTGGGACAAAATCATGAATTAGTAATCATCCAATAACTTTTTCAGTACAATAGCATGTAATAATGATGTATTGCTGGGTCACCCAATGAAGCTGCCTAGGTTGACAAAGACATGTAAGATCCTCCCAAAAAGCAGTTTAATTGCTGCAGTCCAAATAAACCTGGGATTTACTGGGTTATCACCAGCAATCAGTGCCTGTTATTACGGGGGTGTTATATATGATGGTTCTGTTCATATGTTGAGCTGAATCGACATTAGCTCCATGACGTACATATACAGCATGGAACCATTGCCGTAACTAGGAGAGGCAGGGCCCCATACAAGACTTCTGAATAGGACTCCCCTTCCCCCTTAACCCCTTCCCGTCGCGGCCCTTTTTCGATTTTGCGTTTTCATTTTTCACTCCCCACATTCAAAAATCTGTAACTTTTTTATTTTTCCATGTACAGAGCTGTGTGATGGCTTATTTTCTGCGTAACAAATTGCACTTCAAAATGGTGGTATTTAATATTCCATGCCGTGTACCGGGAAAAAAATTCCACATGCAGTGAAATTGGTAAAAAACGCATTTGTGCCGTATTCTTGTGGGCTTGGATTTTACGGATTTCTCTGTGCACCCCAAATGACATGCCTATTTTATTCTTTGGGTCGGTACGATTACGGGGATACCAAATTTGTATAGGTTTTATAATGTTTTCATACATTTAAAAAAATTAAAACCTCCTGTACAAAATTTTTTGGGGGGATTTTGCCATCTTCTGGCGCTAATAACTTTTTCATACTTTGGTGTATGGAGCTGTGGGTGGTGTCCTTTTTTGCGGATTTTGATGGTGTTTACAATGTTATCATTTTTAGGACTGTACAACCTTTTGATCACTTTTTATAGAATTTTAAAAATTTTTTTAAATGGCAAAAAAGTGCCATTTTCGACTTTGGGCGCGATTTTCCGTTACGGGGTTAAAACGTAGTGAAAAACCGTTATCCTATTTCGATAGATCGGGCAGTTTTGGACGCGGAGGTACCTAATGTGTTTATGATTTTTACTGTTTATTTATATTTATATCAATTCTAGGGAAATGGGGGTGATTTGAAATTTTAGGTTTTTTTATTATAATTTTTTAATTTTAACTTTTTTTTTATTTTTACAATTTTTTTAGACTCCCTAGGGTACTTTAACCCTAGGGTGTATGTACGATCCTATCATATACTGCCATACTACAGTATGGCAGTATATGGGGATTTTACTACTCATACATTACAATGTGCTGACAGGAATCTATAGGATTTAAGTCTGGTGCATTGCCAGGCTAGTCCAACACTTTTCCTTTATTTTCTTCCAGGAATTTCTTCACACACTTTGAATTGTGTCATGGAGCCAAATCTTGTTAAAATACCCCTTCAAATTTATGCATGAATGGCACAATAAAACGTTTAAAATGTTTATGTATCTGGATGAATTCATCATATAATCAACAGGAAATAAGCTCCCTGTACCATCAGCTGTAAAAAGCTGATAAACCTCTTAATGCCGAAGCCACTTTTCACCTTCCTGACACGGCCCATTTTTTCAAATCTGCCCTGTGTTACTATAAGTGGTTATAACTTCGGAACGCTTTAACATATCCAAGTGATTTTAAAATAGTTTTCTCGTGACACTTCATGTTAGTTGAAAAATTTTGGTGGTATGTTTTGCATTTATTTATGAGAAAATCAGATATTTGGTGAAAATTTGGAAAAATTCTTGATTTTCAAACTTCAAAATGTTCTACTTTTTCCATGCATAGGCATAACCGCATAAAAACTTAATAACCAACATTCACCGAATGTCTAATTTATGTGGACATGGCTTTTTATGCATACTCTTATTCTTTTAGGATGTTCTGGGCCTTTGAACGTTAGGTGCGATTTTTCACATTTTCATAAAAAACGCAAAATCCTGCTATTGAGGGACCTGCTCAGGTTTCAAGTCACTTTGAGAGGCCTAAATAAAAGTAAAACCCCATAAATTACATTATAGAAACTACACCCCTCAACGTACATGAAAAAACTTTTATGAAGTTTGTTAACCCTTTAATTGTTTTACAGGGGTTAAAATAAAATCGGATGCAATTTTGAAAGTAAAATGTTTTTGGCTAAATGAATGTGTTTTTCAAAAAATGTACAAATTCTCAGTGGATAAAATACCAAAACGCTCCACAAAATTTAATACCCAATCCCTCCCGCATATAACAATACCCCATATGTGGTGGTAACCTGCTCTATGGGCACACGCCAGGGCATCGAAGGGAAGCTGCGCCATTCAGAGCAGATTATGCATTGTCACTTTTTATTGGCTATACAATCTTTATTTTTTTGGCAATTTGGACATATAAGGGCTTATTTTTTGCGACATGAGATGCACTTTACAAATACTTCATTTTAGTGGGTCATTAGCTTATTGATGAGATTTTATTAACTCTTGAATGTATAGGTGAAAAGAAAATTGTCAATTTTGGTTTACTTTCTTTTTGTATTTTTTGGGGGTCGTACACCATTCAGTAAAAATACTATATTATCTTTATTCTATAGGTCACTACGATTACGGTGATACCTCATTTATATAGTTTTTCATTTATTTTTACAATTTTACTGGATAAAAACTAATATAGAGGAAATCTCATTTGTTTTTGCATCGCCATCTTTTCGGAGACGTAACTTTAATATTTTTTGGTTGACAGAACTGGTTTAGGGCTTTTACGTGTTGAGTTGTTCTTTTCAGTGGTACCATTTTGGCGCACATAACTTTTTTTGATCACTTTTTAGAACATTTTTGTGTAGAGATTTTATTAAAAATGTAAATTTTTGGCATGTTTTTCGGTTTTTGTTTTTACGGCGTTCACCAAGCGGGTCCAATAACGGTTTTTTTATGTTTTTGTACGGATTGTTATGGATGCGGCGATACCAAATATGTGGGGGTTTTTTGGCGATTTTGTGTTTTTTTCACTTTATTGCATGTGTATAGGGAATATTTGTGTTTAGGGGACTTTAACTTTATTTAATTAATTCTTTTAATTAAAAAATGATTTTATTTAATGTTTTTAACCTTTTTTAACTTTTACAAATTTTTAAAAAATGCTTGAAGCAAATCTACATTGTTTTTATAAACTTTTTATTAAAAAGATTTTACTTTGTAGAACTTCAGTTGACTGTCAGCGCCACTGAAACTTCATTTTTTCTCTTCATAATTTCATAATTGTGTATTTTTGGGGTTAGTCACTGCTCTCCATGTTTTGTTTAGTGCAATCTAAAAGGTTTTCTGTTAAATGTATTATTTATAAAATTATTTAATCAATTAGTATTTTTGAAGCACTGTGGTATTCTATCTTACATATTTTAATGTTCAATATATTATTTTCTAATAACGTTTGAGGGTCAAAACATCTGGCATACTGTACATTACTTTTCAGTCTATAATCAGAAAACTTAATCAAAAAACGAAATAGATCCTGAGAGGTCATGACAGGTCTTAAAGGGAACCTACCACCACATTTTCACAAATGCAGCTAGTGAAAGGTTCCTATACATTAACTGACATCCTTCTTTAGATAAAAATTGTTTCCCTTACTTCCCAATAAATCAACTTTATTATCCTTTGTGGCATCAGAGTGAGCGTGTCCTGCTTGGCCGACACCTCTAATCCAGTTCTCATCATGCCTTATGCCTCCTTATTATCCAGCACTTCATGACATGTCATCTGATGTCATCTAAGATCTTATAACTTTTACAGTTGCAAAATATACCCCTTGTATGGATCTTATCACATAAAATCACAGCACGCTTCCATTGACTTCTACTCCTCTTCATGCCGTTATGCTGTGACTTGATGCATACATTGCAAACTTTGCAAACGTAAAGGGTATTGGACCTAAGATGACATCACCCTGGTGACATGGTAATATGTATGAAACACAAGGCACAGTGTAAAATAATTGACACAGGAAGTCCTGACACAATATTTTCTATACATAAATAGAGCTTTATATGACTGTAGTTGAATATTGGCCGATGCTCCCGAAGTACAAGGAGGCAGGGCAGTGATTTGCAGAGACAGAGGTGTCAGTCAAAATAAAGGGGCATGGTTCACTGAGAATACAGAGTCATTTTTTGAAAAAAAAAAAGAGTCAAGTAAGTTAAGTTGTATATCAGAAAAATGGCCATAATTAAGGTAAAGTGCCTCACTGGCAGCTAATTTTAGGTGACATGGGGAGGACTTGAAAACCTTTACCAGAAACTTTGTATGTGATTATTAACCCCTTCCCGCCGCAGACCTTTTTTGTTTTCATTTTTTACTCCCCACACGGACTCTGACAGCACAATTGCCAAAGGACAGGACAACACCTCCAAGGCATAGAGTACAAGACAATTTTCCCACAAGAAATTGAACAAGGTGAACCCATCGTTCACCCGGAGACGTGTTGACGGATAATCTACCACTACATGAGTCACTGTCTGCCTTCTGGTACTACATGCTGTATCCGAGATTGGTGGAGGTTGAGAAGATTTGAACCAAGTGTTGCACAATGTGTCCATGCTAACTCCCCCTTTCAGTTGCTAGTTCCCCTTCTCCTTTGCCGAATTCCTCTGCCCTGAACAGCAACTGAGCTTGCAATATCAAATGGGAACTCTGTCAGTATGCCCTCATTTTGTCTTATCCTTCATTCTCTAGTGGTGGAAAGAAAAATGCTATGCTATTCTTGTAACATGGTGCCAGCAGAGTGGCCCCCTAGTAATCAGCACTGGTGAATATCCGGGCTACTCAGAGGTAAGTTTACAGGCAGTGGAGCATGTATTGGCTCAAGTGAGCCAGGCTGCACAGAGCCAAGGACAAGTGGTCCTAAATGAAAGGTAGTTACTCCACCACATCCGCCACCCACACTTCTGTAACAACGCTGAGTGTTGCCCTAATGTGAGCAAAACTCCTCTTCCTCCTCCAAAATGGTCTTGCTTGACAGTGCAGTACCTGACAACTGTTGGTCCAGCAACTCACCCAGCAAGCCATGTGTGGAAATGCCTGGTACGGCAATACCCCATATGTCGCAATAATCTACATGCTGGGCACAGGACAGAGCTGAGCATGATGCATGATGAGTGCAACGTTCAGGGTACAATTATATATCCAGGGACGTGTGATAAACCTGGAATTTTTTCATCCCCTGATGAAGCGCATGTTACGGGCAAAACGCCCGGGGCATCAACATCTCCCCTCTCCAGGACCATCTTTGATGGTAATGTAATTGCATTACTTCACCTGTATTTAGTACCTAGTCACATTGTGATAGAATTGGCTATATTGTGTAACACTATGTTATTATTGCAGCTGATCCAATTGCATTATTATTTTTGTTGCCTTCATGTCTATGCCTGTAACCCTGCTTTTTTCGGGGCATTTGTCACACTGTTATATAGTTTGTTTTTTATGCCCCTTTTGGAGCACAGCCTACACCTCTTCTGTGTCCTTCCCAGCAGTTGGGGGAACTTCTCCTGGAAGTGCTGCCCTGGTACAATACGTGTGGCCTTGTTTCCAGATGTACCAGCAGGCCCCCTCTAAAAATCAACTGCTTGACTACCACCTCTTGAAATTCCAGGAAAGTTCCCCCCTGGCCTGCACTTCAAGGTAGCACGTAAGCATTATACAGTGCTATTTGCATGATGTGCACGGCCGTCTTCTTGTACCAAACTCTTGACTTCTGCATGGCATTATTTGGCTGAAGTACCTGGTCCGACAAATCCACCCCTCCCATGTACCTATTATTATCCAAAATACAGTCCGGCTTGGGGGCTTCTGTACTGATACCTCATACAAAGGCAGGGTTGGTGATGTGCCCATGTATCATTGTTAGTACTAGGAGCTCTCTCTTGTCCTTGTACCAAGGCACTTCAACACTACTACGAAATCACCTTCTCAGGGGTTCCTCAGTGTCGTTTACTGAGGACGAGGTGGACAAATAAAACGGACACTCGTCCCCACTAGCAGACTCCGTATCGGAGGCCATATAATCATATACCTTTAAGTCAGTACAAGTCTTCTGGGACATGATGGGGGGGATAGTACACAACCTACA
This sequence comes from Engystomops pustulosus, assembly GCF_040894005.1. NCBI lineage: Eukaryota > Metazoa > Chordata > Amphibia > Anura > Leptodactylidae > Engystomops > Engystomops pustulosus. The sequence goes on from NC_092411.1 coordinate 174,106,385, forward strand.
TAGAACAACGCCTGTGATGTCATCGGAGGGGTGTCGGCTGGTGATGCCAACACCTCCCACCGAGGTGTCCAAAATGCAAGTAGCAGTCGTGTCCGATATATCAGACACTGAGCGTCAAGTCACTGGGCTCAGCGTCCGATATATCGGATGCGGAGCGTGAACAGGTTATTTTTTGTGTGTGTGTTTTCAATTATATGGGGACAGAGGGAGAGGTGGGAGTGGATGTCGTCCATAAACAATAAAGAAGGGAGCGGAACTGGCAGATTCAGAGTCCAAGGAATTATAGGAGAATTCCACCCAAGGTAACAGGGTGGACCAGTCGTCCAGAGGAGAATTCCAGCTTTACTTGCAGTTGGTTGTACAGGGAACGCCAAAACCTGGAAACAAACAATGCAATGAAGGTGGAAGATACAGAGAAAGAACAAGCTGGCAAGACGAGGAGCTGATGGCAGACCAGGCAGAGGTCCCACAAAGTGCGACATTTTAGAGAATTGGTTTATGACCACCCAGATGACGGCAGAAGATCCGTAACAGAGTCCATTGCTACATGAGTCCAGGGACAACTGGGTATAGGCAGTGGTAGAAACACACCTGCCAGCTTGAGACGTGACTACTTATTTTGGGCACAGTAAGTGCAGGAACAAAGTCTTGTACATCCTTGAACAGACCTGGCCACCAGTAAAAATGAGAGACGAGAGCAACAGATCTTTGCACCCCAGGGTGCCCAGCCACACAAGAGCAATGTCCCCAAGTTAGTATCCTCTTCCAAAGAGCAGGTCGGACATAGGTCTTGCCAGGAGGGATTTGCTGAAGGAGGAACGATATGTTGAGGAGCTGGTTCGTTCCCAATTACATCAGAGGCATGCAAGAGCATTGGCTTTGATATTCTTCTCTGCTGGACGGATTAGGAAGTGAAAGCGAGAGAAGAAGAGGGACCAACAAGCTTGATGTGAACTCAGACGCTGAGCTGTCTGGAGATGTAGGAGATTCCTATGATCTGTATAGATGCAGACCGGATGACAAGCTCCCTCCAGAAGATAATGTCACTCTTACAAAGCAAGCATTATGGTGAACGGAACGAGTCTAAACGGCATGACAAGATACTTGAGGTGTCCATCACGAGTAGGTGCGTGCGTTTCCCAGATGCTGTGAACAGAGTGGACAAGTCTCGAGAAATTGCTGGACAAAATTCTCCTGTCGTCATCAGCAGTGTTCTTGGATAGTCAAAAGAGCTTTATCCACCTGCATGGCCTCTTCTGCAGGAGACAAGAAGGGCAGCTGTGGTGGTCTTTGGAAGACTGAAGCCAAGCGGAGCAGTCGACGGTCCTGACCTGTTTTTTCAAGACGCTGCTCTTCCAGATGCTCTAATAACCAGATGTTGATCCAAGTGGCCAGGGAGATTAGGTCATTCATAGAAGACAGCAGGTCTAATGCAGAGAGGGCGTCTTTGATTCAACTAGCCGGTCATTATTTTAAAGGTGGCGACCAAGGCGGCTTCATTCCAAGAAAGCTTGAAAGAGTACGGAATTTAATCGGGTAGTCACCAACATCCCCTTGACGTAAGTCCAGCAGGGCAGTTTCAGCAGAAGATGCCCAGGCTGGTTCCTCGAAAACGGACTGGAATTCCGCAAGGAATTTGGTGATAATAGCAGTGACCGGGTCGTTTCTGTCCCAGACAGGAGTAGCCCATGCCTTTCCCAGAGAGAAGGCTGACCACAAATGCCACTTTAGACCACTTTAGAGAAGGCTGACCACAAATGCCACTTTAGACCATTCTGTGGTGAATTGAGTAGGCCTCAATTCAATGTGCAGTCAACACTGGTTGATGAATCCCCTGGACAACTTGGTGTCTCTGTCATACTTGGATGGAATGGATAAATACAGTCTGGGTCCTGCTGAAGACATTATAGCCACTGTAGCGGAAGGTGCCGCAGGAACAGGACGCTGCTGCTGGGCAGCCAATAGCTGTTGGATAATGTTGATGAGTTGTGGAGGAGGTGGGGACACATCCACCAGTGCACGGGAGCCGTGACCCTGCAGCCGGGTTGCAGGGGAACATGGATGCATCTACGACTCGAGACATACCTGTGACACTTTGTAATTAACTGCCTATTCTCCTGTTGGCCCCAAAATGGAGGCTGCTTAGCAGACACTTTACAAGGCTGGCTAGATAGCCAATGAACAGGTTCAGACTATAGATCAATCAGTGGGCTGGATAAATTTACCTGTCCACTGGCAATTATTGTGTCTGTGATACCTGGTTTGTTTCTTGCTACTTAGTTTTGTATTCCTGACCCAGCTTGCCTTTGAGTATTCTCAATCTTTACCCTTGGCCTAATTACGTTTCCACGCCGTCTTCATTAGGTCAAATTACTGCTGGACAGGGGAAGGCAGTGTGCAATCTGATTAGTATAAAGTTAACTAATCACATAGTAGATGCTCGCAGGAGATTCCTGTATGATGTTAGTGCTTTTTCCCACGAAGACAAAATTCTTAAATTTACTCAGGATAACAAAATAACACATTCTGTAATTCACTGTATTAACAAAAATACAGCATTTCAGATAAAGATATAATTCCAACCCATTTCTATCAGTCCTGGTACATACAATAAATGAGTGTATATAAACCTGTATCCTGATAATATAAGCACACAAGGATCATAATGTGACTACTTAGTGAGTCTCCTTAGCGAGTCTCCTTAGTGAGTCCCCGGAATTTTACACTGACTATCACTGAGTTATAGGTGCTAAAAAAGCAATACAAGCAGTAAAATTGCAAAGTAAAGGGGTTAAAATGATCTTTGTAAATTTGAGAACTTTCTTTCATGGGCATACCCCTTTTAAAAAAACACCAAACCCATAATTTTGGCTGATGTTCAGCTTCAGGCTTAGAGACCCAAATTTTGCAGTTTGGTTCCACTCATCACTGGTGGATGATAAAATATTAAGAAATTTATACAAACATTTTCTCATTGTAGTGTCACAATATAAGTGTAAAGCCGTAGAAGGTACGCAACTAGTAGCTACAAAGCTGTAAATATTTTTTTTATTTCTTACTATAACTTTACTTTCAGAACAGCGTAATATGTACAGTATGTACTGACAAACTGCTATTAATAAACAAAATACATGAGGGTATTGTGCATTATAGAAAGAGACAGTAACAAGGAAAGGAAGCTGGACAGTATTTAATGCATACATACACTCTCTTTGGGAACATCCATAAAAGGATATTTAGAGGGGGAAAAGCAAGCTATAGCCCTATGGAATCCCCAGCTCTGGTTAAGCAGAAGCAGGTTGTAAAGTAACACTTGCACATGTATGTTTCCCTTTTAAGAACCTTAAATTATATTTAGTTAGAAAAGCATACAAATGTGAATATATTTTTTTCTACAATGTGAATTGATTTTTCTTTATAGTTATTTTTCGACAATTTTAGAAAGGGAATTTGCCAAAAGCCTTCCATTTTATTCCCCCCATGTAATTTTAAAAATGTAACATTAATACAATGTATACATTAAGATACCATGGAAGTATAATAAATTCTAAGAACTATAATGATTTTATTTTTCTGTATGTGGGCTTTTTTTCTTGATGACATTGTCAATGCACAGAGAGTAAATAACCTCATTGTGTCCTGGACCCGGTGTTGTGATATCATGTGTATATGATCACATGAAATCACAGCATGCCACCATGAACTTCTACTTTGTGGTGAGCACACCACACCATGAACGAGTCGGGTTGCCACAGAATACAAAGTAAGTAGGGCTTATCCTATATTGTGGCAGATTTGCAGCACAGCTGCACGTCTGCCTTTGGAGGGAAGTGAGGTGAATAGCACTCACCCCTCCCCTCCACCCAGTCCTGTGCTTGCCTGGGATCCAGTTCAGGCAATGTGTATCCATCTGAATGTGTGCGTACATGTGTCTGTGTATATATGCATGAGTGTGTGTACTGTATATTAAGATTATATATATTACACACACAAGTATATATGTACAAGTGTACACTCAGCGGCCACTTTATTAGGTACACCATGCTAGTAACGGGTTGGACCCCCTTTTGCCTTCAGAACTGCCTCAATTCTTCGTGGCATAGATTCAACAAGGTGCTGGAAGCATTCCTCAGAGATTTTGGTCCATATTAACATGATGACATCACACAGTTGCCGCAGATTTGTCGGCTGCACATCCATGATGCGAATCTCCCGTTTCACCACATCCCAAAGATGCTCTATTAGATTGAGATCTGGTGACTGTGGAGACCATTTGAGTACAGTGAACTCATTGTCATGTTCAAGAAACCAGTCTGAGATGATTCCAGCTTTATGACATGGCGCATTATCCTGCTGAAAGTAGCCATCAGATGTTGGGTACATTGTGGTCATAAAGGGATGGACATGGTCATCAACAATACTCAGGTAGGCTGTGGCGTTGCAACGATGCTTAATTGGTACCAAGGGGCCCAAAGAGTGCCAAGAAAATATTCCCCACACCATGACACCACCAGCCTGAACCGTTGATACAAGGCAGGATGGATCCATGCTTTCATGTTGTTGACGCCAAATTCTGACCCTACCATCCGAATGTCGCAGCAGAAATCGAGACTCATCAGACCAGGCAATGTTTTTCCAATCTTCTACTATCCAATTTCGATGAGCTTGTGCAAATTGTAGCCTCAGTTTCCTGTTCTTAGCTGAAAGGAGTGGCACCCGGTGTGGTCTTCTGCTGCTGTAGCCCATCTGCCTCAAAGTTTGACGTACTGTGCGTTCAGAGATGCTCTTCTGCCTACTTTGGTTGTAACGGGTGGCGATTTGAGTCACTGTTGCCTTTCTATCAGCTCGAACCAGTCTGCCTATTCTCCTCTGACCTCTGGCATCAACAAGGCATTTCCGCCCACAGAACTGCCGCTCACTGGATGTTTTTTCTTTTTTGGACCATTCTCTGTAAACCCTAGAGATGGTTGTGCGTGAAAATCCCAGTAGATCAGCAGTTTCTGAAATACTCAGACCAGCCCTTCTGGCACCAACAACCATGCCACGTTCAAAGGCATCAAATCACCTTTCTTCCCCATACTGATGCTCGGTTTGAACTGCAGGAGATTGCCTTGACCATGTCTACATGCCTAAATGCACTGCGTTGCCGCCATGTGATTGGCTGATTAGAAATTAAGTGTTAACGAGCAGTTGGACAGGTGTACCTAATAAATTGGCCGGTGAGTGTATATGTCTATATGTATGAGTGTGTTTATGAATATGTTTATATATGTATGAGTGTGTGTATGTGTGGATATATGTTTGAGAATGCTTATTTGTGTTTATATATGGAGGAGTGCGTGTCCGGGCTAGCACACGGCCATCTGAATACGGCCTAACAGTGTCTGTGTGTGTGTGCACATGTGTATGTCTGTGTATATATGAATGATTGTGTGTACATTAATATATATATATATATATATATATATATATATATATATATTGACGTGGGGTGCAACTGTACGGGTTAATTTAGCCTACTCAAACTTGCGCTCACCTTTCACTCAGGACACAAATTGAGCCTAAATCACACCTCATACAGTTCCAGCACCCCACTGCCACCACTTATTGCATTTATACTGGGACCAATAAGTATCCCACTCTACATCAACTCTTGCTCTCAAGCAGTCACCTTGTCACACCACTAGACATGCACACTCAGCACTTTAGCAGTCACACAGCTAACCACACTTCACAAGGCTATGAGTTCGCAGAGCTTACAGGGACCAAAATTAAAGTGAAAAGCTTTAATCACGAAAAGTTGATCAGTGCATAAAAAGATATTAAAAACAAAAGAATTACAAAATAAAAGGACACACAACACGGCAAAACAGCTATAAAATAAAAAGGGAGAAAAATAACAGAAACTTACAACTTAAAGTAAATCCTGATTCCCTGGAGGTGGGAGAAATAAGGAACACACTCAGCTTATCAAGCAGCCCCCAAAATGTGAACACCAATTCTTGGATTTCATATTGTTTTATTTCTTCTAAGTTTGGTTCAGGTTTCAGAACCTCCCATTCATTAATTAGTCCAAAAGGTAATTCAGGATTGGGCAAAGTGTTAATGAGGGGGGAGATTCCAGAAATGTTTAACAGTTCTTTGTTTCCAAATCCCTAGATGTAGGGGTGGGGGTAGGTGCAGAGGAGAGGTGGCCAAATGGCTTTTGAGGTCACCACAGAACATTCTGCAGGTCAGAGTTTATCAGGTTGTAAGGATCTCCAGGATGTTGTAAAAGAGGCCTGGACGCTTCAATGAATGCCACACATTTCAACAAAGTTTGTAATTGCCCAATAGTTCAACAAATCTTACACATTCAAGAATAATATTTCCTTGACTCTATATATTAACAACTGAAAATATATTGTGGATTCATTAAAATAGTCACCATTTGCTTTGATTACTGCTTTGCACACTCGGGATGAGCTTTAAGAGGTAGTCACCTGAAATGGTCTTCCAAAAGGAGCATGGTGACTTGGACAAACTGAGTGATTGGTCATCTGCTTTGCGAATGAGGTTCAATGTGGATAAATGTAATGTTATGCAGCTGGGGACTAATAATCCATATGCAACATATGCCATTGGGAGAGTAAATCTGGGAGAGTTCTTTGTTAAGAAGGCCCCATGTGTACTACTAGAACACAGATTAAATAACAGCATACAATGTCAATCAGCTGCCTCTAAAGCCAGCAAGATCTTGTCATGTATCAAAAGTGGTATGGACTCTAAGGATAGGGATGTCATTTTACCACTGAACAAGATTGGTTTGGCCTCACCTGGAATATGCTGTTTAGTTCTGAGCACCGGTCCATAAAAAAGAGGCCCTGGAGCTGGACAGGGTACAATGAAGAGACACAAAAACCACTAGACTTGTTTAGTCTTGAAAAGAGAAGACCAAGAAGGGACATAATTCATTTATATAAATTTACTATGAGAACTGTCAATCTGTGCAGTAGCCTGCCCCAGGGGGGGGGGGGGGGGCGAGAGATAGCTTCAAGAAGGGCCTAGATGCTTTCTTATTACATCTAAATGACATTGAAGGTTATGTTATATAGAATTGTTTCCCTTAAATCCCTTCCTTGTCCAATCCTTTCCATTCCTTGGTTGAAGTTGATGGACATGTGTATTTTTTCAACCGTATAAACTATGTACCTATAACCTTTTAAAAGGATTACAGGGCTGACAAGTGATATGAACTGGATGTAGAAGACTTGTCGCTATGAAGATTTTAAGGCAAACCAAAGGAACTTTTGTGACAATGGATGGGTTCGGACATGTTCTTTTATGTCTGTTGAACACCGTGCCCTTTAAAGGGAACCTGTCACCAGGGACCTCATTTTCACTAAAGACAGGTTGCAGAAGCTTATTATACCTGCATTGCAAATCTGCCTTTTCTAAGAATTTACATTACAATATAATCGTGTGTTATAACTTACCTTGCACACTGACAAAATCCTGGGGTAGTCACAGGGGCTGGACTTTGGTTTGGATGCATTTCAAAAAACAACATGGAACTTGTCTGTGTTACTCACTCCTCAGAGCATGGCCCCCACCGTTGTCCTCCTGTACAGCTTCTCCGTCCTTCTCAGAGGTCACAGCCTGGTGAGGTGACATCAGTGGGAGAGGGACATAGCTGTACAGGAGCACAAAGATGGAGACAGCCTGCAGCTCAGACAAGTCACATGTTGTTTTTTGAAATGCATCCAAACCAAAGTCCAGCCTCTGGGACTACCCCAGGATTTTTTCAGGATGCAAGAGTAAGTTATAATACACAATTATATTGCACTGCAAATGCTTAGAAAAAAAGCAGCAGAGAGGCATTTTTGCACTGCTGGTGTCATGGGCTTTTACAATCTGTCTTTAGTGAAAATGAGGTCCCTGGTGACAGGTTCCCTTTAACTTCCTTCTCAGTGGACAAGTGCTGAGTGAGTGGGGGGACAAAAAGGGAAGTGGTGTATGTTTGAAATATATATATGTATTTTAACCCCTTTAACCCCCCCTGTATGTTGCAGAGGTGTGGGGGGTGTATAAGGAGGGTTTACGGGCTGATCTCTTTTCATACACAGGTGGGGTTTGTTGCATACTGCAGCAAACCTCCACCGCTAATAACCGCAGTCGGCGCTTGCACCGATTGTGGCTATTAACCCCTTTGATGCAGCTGATTTATCTGGCGCATGCGCGATGGAGTGGAGCGCACGCCGAACACAGCAAGCAGCATAGCTCTGCCACACCACTGAGGTAATCCTGACCATTGTCAGTTACTTTTCTATGACCTGCGTATTATCAATGCATTATTGTAGCAGCTCTTACAAATATATTTGTATTATATTTTACTGCGTTATCTTTTGGCCCCTGATGAATCCATGATGACTATGGAATTATCTTTGGAGGACCTTCTGCTGGCCCCTACAGGTTTACAGAGGGACACTGGACAGAAGCTAAAATTATGCAAATTTCCCATCTTTCTACTGTGTTGCTGTCCTCAGGAGGCCAATATGATTGTTGAAGAACAGGGAGCAGTAAGTTACTGTTTTAATTTTTGGTTGGCACCTCGCGATAAATAAAGGGGCACTCGGCCGCTAAAAGGTTCGCCATCACTGATCTAGGGTAAATGTACCCTAGAGGGTCTAAGAAATAGTAAAAAAAAAAAAAAAAAATTCTGAAAAGTTTTAAAAATAATAAGTAAAAAACCTAAAAGTTCAAATCACCCCACTTTCCCTAGATCTAATATAAAACGTAATAAACAGTAAAAGCCACAGACACAATAGGTATCGCCGCACCCAAAATGCCCTATCAAAATATAAAAACTGTTATTGCTGGCGGTGAAACACATGACGGAGGATTGCGCCCAAATGTCCAAAACACAACTTTTACACCATTTTACGTCATATAAAAAATAGAATAAAAAAGTGACCAAAATGTCGCACAGACCTCAAAATGGTAGCAATTTATAGTGGAGATCAAATCACAAGGGCCCATTTGTGTCCAGATATAATACTTAATCAAATAGGAATCGATGTTGCTGAAACATGGTCTTTGGTGGGACAAAAAGACAAATGTTACCAAATGTACTTGTACACCTATGTAAAAACTGGATACACAACGTGAATTGTATGTAAAGCTTGTTAAAACGTTTTGACCAAATAAAGTTTTTTTAAAAAAATTTTTAAAAAAGGTAGCAATGAAAACGTTGGCTCATTTTGCAAAAAATGGCACCTAACACAGCTCCTTACAGCAAAGTATGAAAAAGTTATAAGTGTCAGAAGATGGCGACATTTCTTTTCTTTTTCGTACACAATCGTTTAACTTTTTAAAATGTATTAAAACGCAATAAAACCTATATAAATGTGGTATCACCGCGATCGCACAAAACCAAAGAATAAAGTAGAGGTGTTATTTGGAGAGCGCAGTGAAAGTCGTAAAAACTGAACCCACAACAGCTTGACGCGAACATGATTTTTTTTCCAATTTTTCCACATTTGGATTTGTTTTCCAGCTTTCCAGTACACGGCATGGAATAATAAATATTGTGACAGATAATTAAAATTTGTTACACACTACAGTGAGCCCCAACGCAGCTCTGTACACAGGAAAATGAAAATGTTATGGATTTTTGAAGGTGGAGAGTGAGAAATGAGCGCAAAAACCCTGCGTCCTTAAAAGAGTTAACATGCGTTTCTTTTTTCTTCAATTTTGGATTTTATTCATTATTGGTGTGCATTGTTACCTTTCCTCCCTTGACTCTTTTTGTTTTTGCCCTTAGTGTTTAGAGGGAGATACTTTACACCCCTCCTTTGTGCCAACAAATTGTCGTCTATTCATGCAAAGATTATTGCATTAAAATTCCTACAGAACAATTCATGCAAGGCTTACAGGACCTGTGACACTTGGCAACAATCTATTGAAGAGATGGTTCAAACTGATAAGATATTGTGAGGGGGGATACTGAAAGGGCAAATAAGCAGTGCAATGGTGACATGATAGTGAGGAGTAAGGAGATAGTGAGCAGTCATTCCCCACAAACCCCTAAAAATTATATACCTTGGAATCCCAGGGCACAGAATGGGGTTCTTTTGCGTGTGGACATGGTTCCATTTGTAGAATTTATGGATTTATCTGTAATAAAAACTTTCAAGATTGTACATTTTATCACTTCAGCACTTCTGGGGTCATTTGCCTACTGATATGTTCATGTGGGCTTAAAGGACATCTATCACCAGATTAAAGATTGCAAACTAAGCACACTGACACACTGGTATGTGCCCCCTCTGGCAAGATCTACTCTTCTTTTAGCTACTTATGCTCTGGTTATTACAAAAAAAGGCTTTAAATTATGCAAATGAGCATGAGGGGCTCCAGGTTCCATAGGAGTTAATGAAGCCTGGAGCCCCTCAGGCTCATTTGTATAATTTAAAGCCCTTTTTCTTAAAAACAAGGGCATAAGAAGCTAAAAGAACAGCTGATCATGCCAGAGGGTGCCCACAACATTATGTCTGAATCTTTGGTTTACAATTCTTGATCTGGTGATAGATGTCCCTTAAATATTTAGAAAACACCACACGGGAATTAAAAGTGAGGATCCAGGAACATGTGAAGGCAGCCATTAAGGTTGAAGCATTTCTAAAGAAAAACTTAAAAAAGCTTTCATACAAACATCACAACTGCTCAAATGGCTACCATGGTTGGAGTACTATTCTCAGTGATCGAGAAAAAAAATATTGGTTATTGGTCTGTATTGCTGTCTGTGCTATTTATGATCATTTTACTATCTATTTGTGGTTTTGTGTTCATTCAATTTTTTGTTTGCGTTGTGGGTGTGTCAGTTCCTTCCCCATATAGCTTGTGCGAGTAGTATGGTAATAATTTACCCTTACATAAACTCTTTTCATCCTTTTCTTTATTTTGAGCTTATTTCCTCTCTATTTAATTGCTTTTCTTTTTGAGCATCTTTTCATATTTTCTATATTCATCCATTATACAGCTATTGCTGAGGCGGCTTTTGATAAATTGGGCCTTATTATATACCCCTCTCAAGCTTTTTGTCATACCTTCACTTATATATGCCAACTCGACTTGTATAGTGCACCCATCGCTAGGATAAGAGTGAATAGTATCCTGTCTAATCCGTTTCTTTTTAGGAACAGAAACAGACAGGACAAAACACCTGAGACTGCAGCTTTTCAATCTTATGACAATCACCTCTTATCCATCTAGCTTTCTCCCTATAACTCAACTTTTTACAGACTCTTCTGGCAGGCGTAACCCGTATCGCGTATCGCGGCTGTCACAGTATCTGCCTCTGGCATAGCTGCGGCAGTAAATCAAACTAGTGTCACAATTATGTGATAGCTGCTTGGGGAGGAGCAGGGCATCTTCCTTTTACAGATTTCTGCTGCATTAGAACTCTTCTCTGATACAGCCTGTAGGGGTTCAGCTCAAATGTGGGGGTTGGCAATGACAAAGCTCTCATGGACAGCAGGATTCAAGTTCAAACTGTGCATTTATTCCAGAAAAAAACACCAGTATCAAACAAAACATCAAATAAAATCCTTGCCTGTCCGGCTCTAACTATACACTTGGCGGCCCTCACTAGCCACTGGAGGGTTTCTCCCTGCCAGCATGAAAAATACTTTCAGCAACTCTGTGTCACTCACATGTGGCTCTCACACAGTCCAGCTTCTGTGTCTACAGATTTAGAGCCCCTTCTGACTGCTACACACCCTTATTTAAGGGATTGCAAACCTGGTGCATTGTTAGACCCATTAGAATCTGGAAGCTTTGGTCTGGAGAGGTGATCACACTTCTGTCTCCACTCCAGCAAATAGTCCTGTACCGGGTCTTCCAAGAGACCAACACATGGAAAACAGCTTCCAGTGTGACCTAATGCACATTCTGGTCGCTGAAATACACATCAACACTCATTTTCTCTCCAATTCAATAGTGACCTTGTCCCAAGCCGAAAGCCTACACAGAGCAGTAAGTGATACACACTGTCACTTCCTGCTCTGTTTGCAGCAAGAGTGCACAGGACGATAAGTAACCATCCCAGTGCCCGCAGCATAATGACGTCAATACGTTGCAGGTGTTGCACATTACTCCGTGCGCCAAAGAAAGAAGAGAAGAACTTTTACTGGGAGGAACAGGAAGGTAAGTATCTTATTTTTTTTCCTGTCCAAGTCCCCTGCCACCAATGGAATTTGTGAATGGAGCTGCCACAAGAAGACTTTCTCTACCGACAAATTATTCTCGCTCTTTCAGTGGAAAAATAAGAGACCTTGCATGAGAGCCCGCCTTTTATTCCAAAGGCCTGTAAACATGGATATTGACCTACCAGATACCAAGGCTTACAATCAAGAATGAAATTTATCTATGTCTATCACTATTGCAGACACCAGATAACTTATATAATTCTGTGGAGCACTCACTATTCTCAGGCCAGCTAATTACGTTTTGGAATATGGCACTCTATCAAAGAACTCTAACATCCCAATCACCGTTGTTTTCAGAGAAACAAGCAGTTTATTACATAATCCTAAAATAATGTGGTTTGTTCTATACTTTGTGCTTTATACATTGGATGTGTCACTTAATTTGAATTATTTATACTCATTATTTAGTCTATTTAAGCGGGTTTTTAAGTTTAGTTATTTATGTGCCATTAATTTGCTGTAACAGGATGCCATTGTCTTTTAACACTAAGTAGCATTTTTTTGTAACATGATTTCATTGTCTTTTTGTTGTAATGATTGTAGAGAATTTTATTGTAGCCTTCTTGTATATAGAGATCATATGTAAATATCTATGCTCACATGTTAAAATGTATACCTTATAATCTAGTGCATTCCTATTCTCACAACATCGCTAGCAGTAGAAAAGATAAAAGCTGCATTTATTGGGGTCCAACGTCAGCAGTGTTACAATTGCAAAGTTTTGACCCTGTCTCTGAAACACAAAGTTTAACAGGGAAACTGTATTGTGATGGCGTGGCTGTATAGTGCTACTGCACTCCTGGTATGCGCCAACAGCATGCAGATGGCCATCATGCCATAGTTATTTTGGTGGACGGTGCGCATGTGACTCACACATGCGTAGGTGAGACCGCAATGAGACAGATCTTCTGTATTGCGTGTTCCTGCAGTAGCCGTCCTCCCGAATCACTGGCATGAAGTGAGGGGACATGTGCAGGAAACACACACCACTGATTACATTATAGGAGGGAATTTTGTCATAAGAAGATAGAAGAGATGATGATGTAGTGAGAAGGCCAAATTTCTTTGTTTAGTTTTAGTTTTGCTAAATCTGCAAAGAAGTGTTGTAGCTGGAAGAAGCTGAAATGGCAGTCTGGTAGAAGAATAAGATGAAAGAGTCTCCTCCGATCAGACGTCATCATATTTATAGTAAGGCTACATTCACACGAATGTATGGGGGTCGTACATTCACAATGTACAATGGCGCCATATGGGAGCGGTACGTGCAGCACCGTACCTTTTTGTAGCCCGGAGAAAGATAGGACATATCCTATCTTTCAACGGAAAACGGCACCGGGCTCTATGTTAAGCTATGGAGAGGGACGGGGGTGAACGCGCTCTCCCCGGCTCCAATGTATGTCAGCCATACTACGGTACAGCGGGTGTACATCCTGTGAATGCAGCCGAAGTGCCATCAGGCGCCAGAAATTATGAATCTGGCGCTTCTCCGCAATGGTCCGACAGGGTTCACCATCTTTTTAAATACTTTTAAGCACTTTTAAAATAGGGCTTGAGACACAATTTGAAAGTTAAATATGGCACTCGGTCCGAATCAGTCTCAACGTCTGACAACACGCCCCCTAATTTGTGTTGCATGAAAGCCAGCACAGCTGTACCACAAAAGGGTCACGTGCAATACAATCTCAGTGCAAACACTTATTAAAGCTGCTTCAGCCATGAGGAACGTGCACGGCCGGACAAAAGTGCAGCCAGTAAATGTGCCCCAATATTTTGTACATTTTTGTTTCTATTTTAATGTACTAACCTCGGTTTTGGTATTTTTTTTTATGTATTGAGCTGGGTTCTGAAGCTACTTATATTTACTCAACCAGGTTGAGGTGCTGTATTTATTTACTGAATGAGGTTTCAGTGCTGTAAATATGTACAAACTTGGTTTTAGTGCTCTATTTACTGTTAGTATTAGGTTAACTTCTGGTGCTATACATTTATAGAACTTGGTTACGGTGTTGTATTTATGTTATGATCTTAGCTATGATGCTGGATTTAACATGGTTCTGATTTTCTATTTGTTCTGCCTTCTGGAATTATGCAGGCATCTTAAATGTCTATATATGATTTACTATGTCAATTAAATCATTTTAGATACAAAAAGGTTGATTTAAATAGTACATTAATAGAAAGTGCATTTTAAATATTGAAAATGTTGATTACAGTAGGTGGCATATTTTCTCACTAAGTAGAGCGCCTATTGTTAAAATTTGAATCCCACCCTGGTTAAAAATGATGAGTAGTTGATACTATGTATACTAAGTTGCAGAACTAAATTAAGTTGAGGGAGGGAGCTTTTTTTTGCACAAAGCTGTAAACTTAAAGCTTAACCCCTTCCCGCCGAGGCCCTTTTTCATTTTTGCGTTTTCATTTTTCACTCCCCGTCTTCAAAAATCTACAACTTTATTTTTCCATGTGCAGAGCTGTGTGAGGGCTTGTTTTATGCGTAAAAATTGTACTTCATAATGACGGTATTTAATATTCCATGCCATGTACTGGGAAGTGGGTAAAAAATTCCAATAGTCTTGTAGTTACTGGCTCATAAAGAGCCATTATTCGTTGTAAGACCTTGTTTTTTAAAGTTTCTCTTGTTCTTTGCTACTTTATCTGCCTGGATAGTGTATTGATCATTTGATCTAATGACTTATTAATACTTCCTTCAGTGATAACATTCTGATATGCTACAGTCGGTGGAATGTTGAAATACTAAAAACTTAAATAAAAATTCAGTTACTGAAAAAAAAAATTCCATATGCAGTGAAATTAGTGAAAAAATGCAACTGCTCCGTTTATTTTGTGGGGGGTCGGATTTTATGCATTTCACTGCCAGCTATGGAGAAGGCTTAGCCCTCACATGTTGGGAAGGGATTAAGTACAAAGTTACCTGGCCAAAATATTGTTTTAGCATAGGTGGAGAGAGCATTTCATATCCATACCGCTTTACAAATCATTCCGAAGCCAAAAGAGCTGGCTCTTTAAAAAATATATGTATCCAATGGATATTTCAACTAGAGAGACTGTGTAGAAGAAATATGGTGAACTCACTATGATTAATCAGGAAGAATACAAAATAGTGGTTAAAACATAGCTTTTACTGGAATCGTTTAAAAGTGAACAAACAGTAATCTATCTTCAAAGAAGTTACTTGGACGCACGGTGCCCATCTGAAAAAACACAGGAAATGAGGTTTTTTCCTTACGCGGACCGCATTATCCCCTGATGAGCCCAAAAGGGTGAAACAGGCCCTGTCGGGATTTGGTTACGCAATTACCCTTATGACACACTTTGTATTATTTGTCCTTAGAGACGCTTTATTGACTGGGACGTTACCTCTAGACTAGGTCCATTTACAGGGCTAGTTATCTAGGGTAAGGTTCCGGTCGGGGCTCGTGGTCAACTAGGGCCACAACCCCGAGGTTAGGCTAACAGGGTGTTCTAGATCTCTACCTAGGGCATTAACAGGGAGAGCTATAGCCATCTTTGACCTATATCTCCCATGCCTGGAGTCACAACACTTTGTTCCTTCCTCCTCTTTTCTCTACACTCTGACTTAGGGTGCTCATATACATCCCACTGACCCTCTTTGTTACCTCCAATGAGGAACAACCAAATATCTGAGTGTAGACCCGGAACTTTCTTTCGCTTTTCAAGATGTGCAGCCCACAGAGGTGAGCTTCCTATATATATTTTTCTGTTGTATGTTAAATTACATCACTAGCATTGAACCGTAAGGAGACCACCAGGCTCACACTTGCTTCATTTCCTGTGTTTTTTCAGATGGGCACCGTGCGTCCAAGTAACTTCTTTGAAGATAGATTACTGTTTGTTCACTTTTAAACGATTCCAGTAAAAGCTATGTTTTAACCACTATTTTGTATTCTTCTTTAAAAAATATAGCCTAAAAATTAAGCTCACTAAAAAGAGATAGACTTCCCATCACTACCTGGTATATCTATTAGCCCTACTTATAAAATTATCTTCATCTTCTCCTGAAGTGATGGGCACTTCCTGGTTGTAACATCTGCTTAGGGCACTGAGGCCAGAGCAGTCTGTAGAGTTTTACTCTATGGACTGTCCTTAGCAACCAAAATGCTTGGCAGAGGTATTTTAAAAATTTAAATAGAAACAGCTGCAACAAGGTGGAATGTGGTTTTCATTTATTGTGCTTACACTTAAAGAATTATTTCAAATGGGCTGCTAATTCTATTTCTATATCCAGCATTTATTTGCTAATATTTAGCATATCCCTCTCTAGTCTAGCAAACTATGTACCTCTTTCTCCCGCCTTCCTCTTTGACACACTAGCTATGTTTAAAAAAGCAATGTATATACAATGAGTAACAATGAAGTTAGTTCATGGAAGAAGCTTTCATAGTCAGCCAAAAGAATCTATCTAATTCATGGAGCATAACTCTTGGCATGTGAATGTTTATATCTACAAAAGCAAAGAGTTCATTCAGAAGATATATCTGACAAAATACGATGATATTAAACCTACAACTATCCTCAAATTTCGGACACAAACTATGCTTTTGTACTGCCAATGGTGAAGCACATAGAACTTAAAAATTTTACAAAAAGCTCTTGAAATATCAAATGTAATATCCCCTAAATGCCAAAGCCACTTCATCTTCCTGACACGGACCATTGTTTCAAATGTGACATAAGTCACTATAAGTGGTTATAACTACGGAACGCTTTAACATACCCAAGTGATTTTGAAATTGTTTTCTCGTGACACTTCTTACTTCATGTTAGTTCACAAATTTTGTTGGTCTGTGTCTGTGAAAATTTGGAAAAAGTCTAGATTTTTGAAATTGAAAATGTTCTACTTTTTCCATATGTAGTAATAACAGCAAAAAAAACTTGCATTAACCGAATGTCTTTTTTATGTCTCCATTGTTTTTTATGCATTCTCTCATTTTTGTAGGATGTTATGGGGCTTTGAACTTTATGTGCGATTTCTCAGATTTTCATAAAAAACACAAAATCAGGCTTTTGCGGGACCTGCTATAGTTTCAAGTCACTTTGAGAGACCTAAATAAAAGTAAAACCCAATAAATTACCCCATTATAGAAACTACACCCCTTAATGTATGTAAAACAACTGTCAAGAAGTTTGCTAACCCTTTAATTGTTTTACAGGCGATTAAATAAAATTGGATGTAATTTTGAAATGACATTTTTTTGGCTGAATGATTTTTTTTACTTGTACAAGTTGGCTTGTTCAAGCTCTTCTTCACCTAATACACTGTAATACAGATGTATACTCAGAACATGCTCAGTGTGTTACAGCCGGGTCCTGTCAGAAGGCAGAACCTGGCTCCCGGAAGAAGCCACACAGACCCCAGGCTGCCAGTGGAGGATCGGACACCCACAGTAATCAACGCATGTGTATGTGTAGGGGGGATTTGGCACGCGTGACCACGGCGTGAAAGAGGTTAATGCCTGCAATCAGAGAAAACTGGTGTAATAAGACTGCAAAATGTGGGAACTCACCTCCAGTCATGCAGTACTATTACGTCAAATGTCAGGAAGGGGTTAAATTGATAATTAATATGACAACACATCAAATATAGTAATGGAGAGTTTGAACAAAAATTACAGTATTATACAAGAAACGCTGGACAGAGAAGCAAGAAACAATTTGGCATAATCATGCATAGGGCCAAATTTAATTAATTTAACACTAGATAACAGTTATAATATAAACGTTACCAAAAAAAAAAAAGCATCAATGGTAACAGGGTAGATAAGAAATAATACCATATTAAAACCTTACTCTATAAGCAATACCAACATAATCAGTTTATATACGGTATCAACATGCCAGATCACATGTGCTGTACTGTGATGATAATATACACAAGCCATATGAGGCTGGACCCACAGAAAGAAGCACCATATAGCCTTGCAAGAAGGGGTTATATAATACGAATATATCTTTGGATTTAGTACATTCTATTATCTGAAAATGCAGTTTTAGTGAATTCTGAAATTCGTAGGAAACTTTTTTTTTTAATATTATACACTTGACATCTGTTTCGGACAACAGTAATAAGCTGCCTATTTTTCTGCTGCTGCAGGAGGGCTCTTAGCAGGCAATCTGAAATGCTATATATAGAGAGGTAGGCCAGCTCATCTATAAAAACAGTCATTGTCTTTGCATGGATCTCCTCTCTGCTATATATATATATATATATAGATAGATAGATCTCATAGATCTCAGATGCCAAGTACTATAACAGGGGTCCGATCAGGACCCCAGGGCTGTCCGCAGGCAGTGCCAGGATCTCAACCCCTTTCAGGACGCAGCCATTTTGTAGCTTAAGGCTCAGCCCCATTTTTGTATTCTGACTTGCGTCTCTTTATATGCTTATAACTTTTGAAATCTGTTACCTATCTAGGAGATCATGCGATTGTTTTTCCCCCACACATGTTGTACTTCATTTTAGTGGTAAATGTTGGCTGCTAAGTTTTGCGTTTATTTACAAAAAGAAAAATGATGAATTTTTCAAAAAGTTTGCCATTTTCGAAATTCTAAATCATTGCGATTTCAGGCAGATAGATTTACCACCTAAATAAGTTGCTGAATAACATTTCACATATGTCTACTTTACATTTTCATAATTTTTGAAATGTCTGGATAATTTATTTCGATATTGTGCGGCTTACGAAATCGTATATCTATTTTCCATATTATCAGAATTGACTATTTTGGGGATTAATACGGTTTTGAATGAAATTTTACCTATTTAACATCAAAACCCCCCCCTCTATGTATCAACCCATTTTAAATCTTCACCCCTCAAACCATCAGAAACAGTTTTTAGGAATATTGTTAACCATATCTTCATATCTTCATAGTAATTAAATCAAAATGAGGTGAAATTTAGAGTGGTCAAATTTTGTCAGTTGTATGTTCATTTAGCCTTAAAATTTACACATTTCCAAAAGATTAAAAGAGAAAACACATCTTACTGTCAGTATCAGCATGCGGGGTCAGCAATGGGAGGTCCAGGCAGATGGGAATGGGAACGCAGGCACATGGGACACAGCAACACGGAGGAACTCGGGTAACACAGCAACACGGGACACAGGAGCAGGAACACACAGGAACGCAAGAATACACAAGAAAGCAGGAATAATCGCTAGGAAGCTTTCTCTTAGGCTGTGAGGCACAAAGATCCGGCAGTGCTTGCAGGAAAAGGCAGGATTATATAGAACTTAGAGAAATGGGCAGAAATAGAGAAAATACGGAAAACCGATATTCAATTTGTAAGCATCAAAATAAATTATCCATACATTTCAAAAATTATGAAAATATAAAGAAGACATACAGGAAATGTTATTTAGCAACTTTTTTAGGTGGCAAATCTATCTGCCTGAAAATGCGATGATTTCTAATTAAGCAAATGGCAAATTTTTTTTAAAAATATTTTTTTCTTTTTTTTTTTTAAATAAATAAGCACAAAACTTATTACCCAAAATTTACAACAGAAATGAAGTGTAACATGTGAGGAAAAAATCAAACAAAACAAACAAACTCATACTGGCTTTGATAATTAACAGTGTTCAAAAGTTATAACCATAAAAAAGCGACACGTGTCAGAATACAGAAAATGGGGCTGAGCCTTAAAGGGGTATTCCCACGATGACAAGTTTGTTATATGTACTCAGGATAACAATATAATACTTTCTTTAATTCACATTTAACAAAAATACATAATTTCATAGCATTTCTTATCAGTCCTGGTGTACACAATTTCAGTTGCACATAGACACGACCCTGTAACTTCTGACTTAGGGTCGGGTGGCCGCCATCTTGGATTTGAGTGGTGCAGAATTTGTGTTTTTCTGCTCTGAGCCTGTAGCCACGCCCCCCGGCAGTCCTAGCACACAGTTCACACTGATATACAGACACTCCCTCACTTCCTGCCAGCAAACACATGAGGAGGAGAGAACCTACACCTACATGGAGATAAGTGATCCAGGTTACGGGGGAGGCAGGCACATATCTGTGAGATGTAGCAGTGCTGGCAGTGTATAAGTCTGTCAGCCTCTGTCTGTCATGCCTCTGTGTAATCTCCTGCATCTAATCTCTGATCTGTCTCATCTCTCCTACTATGTGTCAGTGTGTTAGTACAATGTCAGAAGCCAGATGAAAATG
This sequence comes from Engystomops pustulosus, assembly GCF_040894005.1. NCBI lineage: Eukaryota > Metazoa > Chordata > Amphibia > Anura > Leptodactylidae > Engystomops > Engystomops pustulosus. Next base: position 174,126,850 of record NC_092411.1, read on the forward strand.
TATATACACCTTGTACCCTGATTATCTAACCACATTAACCCACAGAACTAGATGGATCATAATGTGTCAGTTTAGAGAGTCACTGCCCAGACCCTGGGATTTTGCACCGAGCAGCCTAGGGAGTGATAGAAGCTAAAACAGCAAGAAAACAGAGTAAAATTGTAAAGTAAGGGGTTCAAATGATCTTTATTGTGTTAACATCACTAGATACACACAATTTAAGCTATAAATAGGCTATGTCCTTATGGAATTAATCATAACTGAAGTCATCAAGTCATGATTAAGAGTGGTAACGCCACTTGGTAGTCCAAAAAAGGTAAAAAGGTGCTCCAGCGAGTGCAATAAAAGCATTACTGTCACAGTCTATGGGGAAATAGTCCCTTAGGACTAAGTAGTGGACTCCCTGGACCACCGCGGGAGATAACAACCTTAGCCGCACCCGGGAGCGGAGTCTAAGTGAACTCCTGGTCTTCACCAGAGCCCGCCGCAAAGCGGGATGGACTTGCTGCGGCGGGGAGTCACCAGGTCGCTCCACGGGTGCGACTAGGCCCACGGTGGCAGCCAAGGTAGGGACACGAGGACCACGGGAAGGCAGGCAGGACCACGGGAAGGCAGGCAGGACCACGGGAAGGCAGGCAGGACCACGGGAAGGCAGGCAGGACCACGGGAAGGCAGGCAGAACCACGGGAAGGCAGGCAGGCAGGCAGGACCACGGGAAGGCAGGACCACGGGAAGGCAGGACCTCTGAAGGACGGCTGGCAGGACCTCTGAAGGACGGCTTGCAGGACCTCTGAAGGACGGCTGGCAGGACCTCTGAAGGACGGCTGGCAGGACCTCTGAAGGACGGCTGGCAGGACCTCTGAAGGACGGCTGGCAGGACCTCTGAAGGACGGCTGGCAGGATTGCAGGACCGCCACAGGATTGCAGGACCGCCACAGGATTGCAGGACCGCCACAGGATTGCAGGACCGCCACAGGAATCTAGGACCGCCACAGGAATCTAGGACCGCCACAGGAAACTAGGACCGCCACAGGAATGCAGGACCGCCACAGGAATGCAGGACCGCCACAGGAATGCAGGACCGCCACAGGAATGCAGGACCGCCACAGGAATAACACAGGAAACCAGGAACACGGAAACACCACGGAACACGGAAATCACAGAGGCGTCTGGAAACGCTCGGGAACACAGAGGGCTTTCTCTTCAGTAATAGGACATGAAGATCCGGCAGGGGATGCTGGGAGTCGCCAGGCTATATAGCCGAGCCTGGAATGCCAGAGCCAATAAGGAGGACGCTGGCCCTTTAAGGCTGGAAGAAATCCGCGCGCGCTCCCTCTAGTGGCAGGAGCACGCGACTGCATGGAAGCAGCATGCGGCCTACACGCTGGGAGCAAGAGTGCAGGCCGGAGCCTGGAGAGGTAAGTGAGAGCTGGGGGAGCGGGGACCGCGGCAGCAGGCACGGGTACACCCTCAATCCGTACCGAGGATCGCGGGTGTAACCGTGACAGTACCCCCCCCCCCTTAGGGCCCCTCTTCTCTTCTTCTTCAGCCCACTGTTCTTTCTTCGCCTCCTCCAATTCTTCTTGGTGATGAGACACCTTAGGAGGAGAGAAGGCACCGGGAAGACTTGGGAAGCAGGCTGGGTCGGCTCTAGGCACACCGGAGCAGCCTCAGGGGAGGTCAGAGCAGCCGTGGCAAGCTGCGGAGTCTCTGGGGCAGCCGTGGCAAGCTGCTGAGACTGGGGCGCCACTGGAGCAGCCGTGGCAAGCTGCAGAGTCTGGGGCGCCACTGGAGCAGCCGTGGCAAGCTGCAGAGTCTGGGGCGCCACTGGAGCAGCCGTGGCAAGCTGCAGAGTCTGGGGCGCCACTGGAGCAGCCGTGGCAAGCTGCAGAGTCTGGGGCGCCACTGGAGCAGCCGTGGCAAGCTGCAGAGTCTGGGGCGCCACTGGAGCAGCCGTGGCAAGCTGCAGAGTCTGGGGCACCACTGGAGCAGCAGTGGCAAGCTGCAGAGACACTGGAGCAGCATTGGCAAGCTGCGGAAGCTGGAGAGTCTCTGGAGCAGCATTGGCAAGCTGCGGAAGCTGGAGAGTCTCTGGAGCAGCATTGGCAAGCTGCGGAGGCTGGAGAGTCTTTGGAGCAGCATTGGCAAGCTGCGGAGGCTGGAGAGCCACTGGAGCAGCTGCGGGGAGCTGCGGAGGCTGGAGAGCCACTGGAGCAGCTGCGGGGAGCTGCGGAGGCTGGAGCAGCTGCGGGGAGCTGCGGAGCCACTGGAGCAGCTGCGGGGAGCTGCGGAGCCACGGGAGCAGCTGCGGGAAGCTGCGGAGCCACGGGAGCAGCTCTGGGAAGCTGCGGAGCCACGGGAGCAGCTCTGGGAAGCTGTGGAGCCACGGGAGCAGCTCTGGGAAGCTGCGGAGCCACGGGAGCAGCTCTGGGAAGCTGAGGAGCCACGGGTGCAGCTCTGGGAAGCTGCGGAGCCACGGGTGCAGCTCTGGGAAGCTGCAGAGCCACGGGTGCAGCTCTTGGAAGCTGCGGAGCCACGGGTGCAGCTCTGGGAAGCTGCGGAGCCACGGGTGCAGCTCTGGGAAGCTGCGGAGCCACGGGTGCAGCTCTGGGAAGCTGCGGAGCCACGGGAGCAGCTCTGGGAAGCTGCGGAGCCACGGGTGCAGCTCTGGGAAGCTGCGGAGCCACGGGTGCAGCTCTGGGAAGCTGCGGAGCCTTGGGCGCCGCTGGAGCAGCTCTGGGAGGCAGTGGAGACACCGGGACCAAGCTCGACAGGCGAGGTAGCCGGACTTGAGGTGGTTCAAACCTGGACCAGATTTTAGCCAGGAACTTGGTATGGGAGACCATGTCCGGGTCACCACTATCCAATAGGGGGGTAGCCCAGGCCAGGGCCTCTCCAGAGAGCAGACAGTATATGAACGCCACCTTAGAGCGTTCGGTGGGGTACTGGGAAGATAACAGTTCAAGGTGCTGCGAGCACTGGGAAATAAATCTCCGGCACAATTTGGGGTTCCCATCGAATTTGCCCGGTAAAAAATTTTCGGGTCCAGTCTCTACTTCCAAAAAACATTGCGGGGTGACTGGAGCAACGGGAGGAGCCAAGGGAGCCTGCTGCTGGGAGGCAATCATCCGAAGAGTGGCAGCAAGTTTGTCCAAGAGTTCCTTTTGGACAGCAATCTCTTGGGACTGCCGGGCGATGGTGCTAGGGAGGTCACCCAGTAGCAGGTACGGATCCTCGACACAGTCCATGGCTTTTGCAGGATACAAGACCTTGGCGGAGTCCATGGCCGGATCTTACTGTCACAGTCTATGGGGAAATAGTCCCTTAGGACTAAGTAGTGGACTCCCTGGACCACCGCGGGAGATAACAACCTTAGCCGCACCCGGGAGCGGAGTCTAAGTGAACTCCTGGTCTTCACCAGAGCCCGCCGCAAAGCGGGATGGACTTGCTGCGGCGGGGAGTCACCAGGTCGCTCCACGGGTGCGACTAGGCCCACGGTGGCAGCCAAGGTAGGGACACGAGGACCACGGGAAGGCAGGCAGGACCACGGGAAGGCAGGCAGGACCACGGGAAGGCAGGCAGGACCACGGGAAGGCAGGCAGAACCACAGGAAGGCAGGCAGGCAGGACCACGGGAAGGCAGGACCTCTGAAGGACGGCTGGCAGGACCTCTGAAGGACGGCTGGCAGGACCTCTGAAGGACGGCTGGCAGGACCTCAGAAGGACGGCTGGCAGGACCTCTGAAGGACGGCTGGCAGGACCTCTGAAGGACGGCTGGCAGGACCTCTGAAGGACGGCTGGCAGGATTGCAGGACCGCCACAGGATTGCAGGACCGCCACAGGAATCTAGGACCGCCACAGGAATCTAGGACCGCCACAGGAATGCAGGACCGCCACAGGAATGCAGGACCGCCACAGGAATGCAGGACCGCCACAGGAATGCAGGACCGCCACAGGAATAACACAGGAAACCAGGAACACGGAAACACCACGGAACACGGAAATCACAGAGGCGCCTGGAAACGCTCGGGAACACAGAGGGCTTTCTCTTCAGTAATAGGACATGAAGATCCGGCAGGGGATGCTGGGAGTCGCCAGGCTATATAGCCGAGCCTGGAATGCCAGAGCCAATAAGGAGGACGCTGGCCATTTAAGGCTGGAAGAAATCCGCACGCGCTCCCTCTAGTGGCAGGAGCACGCGACTGCATGGAAGCAGCATGCGGCCTACACGCTGGGAGCAAGAGTGCAGGCCGGAGCCTGGAGAGGTAAGTGAGAGCTGGGGGAGCGGGGACCGCGGCAGCAGGCACGGGTACACCCTCAATCCGTACCGAGGATCGCGGGTGTAACCGTGACAATTACATTTTATTCCGTATAGAAGTTAAAAACATGGTTGAGTGCACAAGATCAAAAAAGTTGACGCGTTTCAGACGAGGCATCGACTAAGGATGGTAACCAGTCTGAAATGCATCAACTTTTTTGATCTTGTGCACTCAACCATCTTTTAAATTTCTACGTGGAATAAAATGTAATACTTTTATTGCACTCGCAGGAACATCTTTTTCCCTTTTTTGCACTACTGAATGTATTCACCTGAAGCAACTCAGCATTTCCTGCTTCATGCAAAGTCTCTCATTTCTCTGTTCCATGTCATCATTCACACTTTGTGAGCTGCATCCATTTTTATGCTCATTTTTATAATTGTAACGCCACATGAAATGTGCCACACTTCTGGATGATTTAAATGAAAACGCACATTTGAAAACAAAGGCACTTTTTTTTGCAGTTGCTAGATCGTGGTCCGTTTCTTTTTCTGGATGTCCGAAATGCTGGCTAGCCAGTGAGTAGGTTAATACCATACAATGAGTTGAAATCATTAAGGACATTTCTCAGTATTTTTGAGTACATGGCCTGAAATAATCACAATTAACTAGCTGTTTACCAGTAATTGCAATTTACTGCAAGAAAACTGGTGTAGAAGCCCTGATACATGTCCCCAATAACTATTTACCTCTTTTTGCCTCTATCTCTATGCGAAGTGGGCGTAGAATAGCATGAAGGGGGCCCTGCTAGTGGTCTGGTGTGGGGTGTTCCTGCAACATGCCTGGGTAGTCCCTACAAACAGTCTGTCAGGGTCGCTAGGGAGAATGCTGGGACTTCTGGTTCTTCTGCTGGTGCCAGCAGCGTTCTCCGACCCCCGGCACGTATCCACGCAAACTACACCTCTCGTCCTGGGCAGCGGCTGCTAAGATCTCACGCTGTCTAGGAGTTGTGTTTGGAACTGCTGGGACTTGTGGTACCTCTGCATGATGCCTGGTTGTTCTGCACCATGAGGGGTTAATTCCCAGAAGCTGTCCAGCTCCTATCAGCTTCTGGAGGCGGAGTTCTGGCTGCATAAATTGCAGCTTCACTAGTCACCTGAGCCAGTGTTTGAAATCCCTTCATCACTCCCTTGCTGCATTAGGTTGACGTACCCTCTCGTTGTGACTTCGGCTAGTTTACCATTCTTTTGTGTTTTATGTTTGTCAGTCTGTTTGTGTTTCCCTTCCCACATTTATCCAGTGTATTTCGAGTCTTCAAGTAGTCGCCCCACGGGTTAGCATGGGGGGGGTCAATAGGAAGGGACAGAGGGTGGGACAAGCTCAGGGCACACTATCCCCTGTCTTCTGTGTTACCCAACCCTAACAGAAACACTGGCCACACATTGGTCTGCATCCTGTATATGACCTGCTACATTCACTCCTTCCATGGAGCCTTTGTCAGCTGTGGTCGCTCAGGTCCAGACCTTAACTCAGCATGTTCAGAGTCTGTCTTCAAATGCAGGTTTCGGGGCAGATAACACCGCAGGCTCCACCACCACCTGCACCAGAACCTAAGGTTCCTCTCCCTGACTTGTTTTTTGGTGACCGTAAGAAATTTTTTTAATTTAGGGAGGGATGTAAACTTTATTTTTCTTTACGCCCTCACTCATCGGGCACCGAGACACAAAGGGTGGGCGTGGTCATTTCTCTTTTGCGAGGTGATCCGCAAAATTGGGCCTTTTCTCTCCCACCTGACTCTCCATCCCGCTCTTCTCTTGACGCTTTGTTTTCTGCATTAGGCCAGATTTATGACGAACCTGACCGCCGAGCACTGGCAGTTTCCCACCTTAGATCTCTGTGTCAGGGAAATTGACGGCGGAAGATTATTGTGCCCAATTCAGACAGTATGTGACTCGCAATGGAACGACTGTGCCCTAAAAGACCAATTTATGTCCGGACTGTCAGACCGAGTACAGGACTTAGTCTTAGCTTATGCCGAGCCACAGACATTAGATGAAGCTATGACTCTGGTTGTCCGAGTTGATCGTCGCCTAAGATCCAGGCGATCACCTCGGGTGTCTCCTGACTGTCAGCCAGCGGCCAGTCTGTCTCCAGGCCGTCAAGAATTGGAATCCAGGGAGCTGGATAGCATCTTTCCTGCACAGCGGAAGCAACATCGAATAAGACGCCATCTTTGTTTCTGCTGTGGAAGTCCTGATCATCAGATACACCCCTGTTCCAAGAGGCAGCAGCAGGAAAAACTTCCGCTTCTAAGCACTAATCGAGGGGACTGCTTAGGAGCTCAGGTACTCCCAGTTGTGTCTAGAATGTATTTACCTTGTACGGTTAAGTTTCAATCTGTTTCCTGTACTGGTCGCGCCTTCTTGGATTCAGGCGCTGCAACTAATTTAATTGATTATAATTTTGTCTCTCAGTTTTGTATGTCATTGATTCCATTGTCCACTCCTATCCAGATGTCAGGTGCGGATTTGACCCCTCTACAGGCAGGGTTGATTAAATTCCAAAGCCCGCAGATAAAGCTTATGGTAGGAGCTATGCATAAAGAATGGTGTTCTTTCCTAGTTATGGAAAATTTGTCTGAAAATGTCATTCTTGGTCTACCCTGGCTCCGGATCCATAATCCGGTAATTCATTGGGAAACTCTGGAGCTGGTTCATTGGGGTCCTCACTGTAAGGATCACCTGACCAGAGTTTCATTATGCACAGTAGTGGCGGAAGATCAGAGTCTTCCAGGTTTTCTCTCTGACTACTCAGATGTGTTTTCAAAACCCTTGTCCCAAGTCCTTCCTCCTCACAGGGAGTTTGATTGTAAAATTGACCTTCTTCCTGATGCTAGATTGCCAAAGGGTCGTATATATAACCTGTCGGTACCAGAACGGGAGTCACTGAAGAGTTATATTGATGAGAGTTTGGCAATCGGACATATCCGTCCCTCTGAGTCGCCCACTGGGGCCGGGTTCTTTTTTGTTGAGAAGAAAGATGGTGGTTTACGGCCGTGTATTGATTATCGAGAATTAAATAAGATAACGGTAAAAAACTCATGTCCTCTCCCCTTGATCCCGGATCTCTTAAATCAGGTTTCTGGGGCCCAAGTTTTCTCTAAATTAGATCTCAGAGGGGCCTATAACCTGATTCGGATCCGGGAAGGGGATGAGTGGAAGACCGCATTTAATACACCTTTGGGACACTTTGAATACCTGGTTATGCCCTTTGGTTTGAGTAATGCCCCAGCGGTGTTCCAAGGGTTTATGAACTCCATCTTTCATGATTACATCGGTTTATGGTGGTGTATCAAGACGATATTTTGATTTTCTCTCCTGATATGATTTCTCACCAGCAACATCTCCACCAAGTACTTACCAGGTTGCGCAAAAACCACCTCTTCGCTAAGCTGGAAAAGTGTGTTTTTTGCGTCCAGAAGGTTTCCTTCTTAGGTTATGATGTTACTCCCTCTGATGTACAGATGGATCCGAGTAAGGTTCAGGTGCTCACGGACTGGGTTCGGCCTACCAATCTTAAGGCCCTACAACGTTTTTTAGGTTTTGCTAACTATTATTGGAACTTTATTAAGAACTTTTCCGTGATCGCCAAACCCCTCACGGATCTAAACCGTAAGGGTGCTGATCCGAACAATTGGTCCCCTGCCGCTTGCTCTGCATTTGAAACTCTAAAAGCGGCATTCTCGTCAGCCCCAGTTTTGTTTCAACCTGACCTCTCTCTACCGTTTGTTGTGGAGGTAGATGCCTCCGAGGTTGGAGTAGGTGCAGTGTTGTCTCAGGGGTCCTCCACTCTCACCAGATTTAGGCCCTGTGCATATTTCTCTAGAAAGTTTTCTTCTTGTGAGATGAATTATGATATTGGTAATCGGGAGCTCCTTGCCATTAAGTGGGCATTTGAAGTCTGGCGACACTTTCTGGAGGGAGCTCTTCATCCGATAACTGTGCTCACGGATCATAAGAACTTAGTATATTTGGATACTGCTAAGCGTTTAAACTCACGTCAGGCTAGGTGGGCCTTGTTTTTCTCTCGCTTTAATTTTGTGGTCACCTACCGACCTGGGTCAAAAAATGTGAAGGCTGATGCCTTGTCCCGTAGCTTCGGGACTCCTGAGCTTCCAGAGGCTACTGACAGTAATATTTTGTCTCCAGGTGTTGTGTTGGCAGCTGTCTCCTCCCACCTCTCCTCTCAAATTTTAGCAGGACAAAGATCTGCACCTAAAGACCTTCCGGAAGGCAAATTATTTCTTCCTCTTTCTTGTCGTTTGAAAGTGTTGGAGGAGACGCATTGCTCGGTATTGGCAGGTCATCCGGGAATGCGGAGTACCTTGGATCTCTTAAAAAGAAGTTACTGGTGGCCTCACATGATGTGCACGCATTTGGCTTCACATGATGTGCACGCATTTGTCCAAGCCTGTCAGGTCTGTGCGCGAGGAAAGACTCCCAGGAGACGTCCTGAGGGGCCTCTGCTTCCAGTTCCCACCAGGCCATGGTCTAAAGTGTCTATGGATTTTGTCACTGATCTGCCAGCATCTCAAGGCTACACAGTGATTTGGGTGATAGTGGACCGTTTCTCTAAGATGGGACACTTTGTTCCATTAAAAAAGTTACCTTCAGCTGAAGAATTGGCTGAATTGTTTATACAGAATATTGTACGCCTCCATGGTATACCAGATAATATTGTGTCAGATAGGGGCGTACAATTTGTTTCCAGATTTTGGCGAGCATTTTGTTCTAGACTGGAAGTTAATTTGTCGTTCTCGTCTGCGTTTCCCCCCCGAGTCTAATGGTCAGTCCGAAAGAATGAATCAGGAGATAATTCATTATCTGCGACTCTTTGTCTCGGACAGTCAGGACCAGTGGGTGAAATTCCTTCAGTTGGCAGAATTTGCTATTAATAATCACTGTAGTTCTTCCACTCAGGTTTCTCTGTTTTTCTGCAATTATGGTTTTCATCCTCGTTTCTCCTTTTCTTCTGTGCCTGTCTCTAATATTCCTCGGGCGGAAGCTATTACATCCAAGTTGCGCACGCTCTGGTCGCAAGTTCAGGAGAATATTCAGAGGGCACAAAATTCTATGATCCAACAGACTGAAAGAAGGCGCACTAACTCCAATACGTTTGTGGTGGGGGATAAAGTGTGGTTATCAACAAAAAACCTTAAATTGAAGGTCCCCTCTTTGAAGTTTGCGCCCAGGTTTGTAGGTCCATTTGTTGTTACTGAAATTGTTAACCGGGTTTCCTTCTAGATTACTCTTCCAGCAGGGTGGCGGGTTCATAACACCTTCCATAAGAGTCTTCTGAAGCGCTATGTTGAGCCTGTTTTGCCTCTTCCTGACCCTCCTTCTCCATCTATTGTGGAGGGGAATCTGGAATTTGAGGTGGAAAAAGTTGTGAATTCCAGATGGGTAGGTAACTCCCTGCAGTACCTGGTCCATTGAAAAGGTTCTGGTCCAGAGGATAGTTCTTGGGTTCCGGCTAGGGATGTTCATGCTCCGCAGTTACTCAGGTTATTTTATCAGGCCTATCCTTAGAAGCCATCTTTAAGATCTAGGGTCCGAAGGCTCCCCGTTAGGGGGGGGGGTACTGTCAGGGTCGCTAGGGAGAATGCTGGGATTTCTGGTTCTTCTGCTGGTGCCAGCAGCGTTCTCCGACCCCCGGCGCGTATCCGTGCAAACTCCACCTCTCGTCCCGGGCAGTGGCTGCTAAGATCTCGCGCTGTCTAGGAGTTTTGTTCGGAACTGCTGGGACTTGTGGTACCTCTGCATGATGCCTGGTTGTTCTGCACCATGAGGGGTTAATTCCCAGAAGCTGTCCAGCTCCTATCAGGTTCTGGAGGTGGAGTTTTGGCTGCATAAATTGCAGCTTCACTAGTCACCTGTGCCAGTGTTTGAAATCCCTTCATCACTCGCTTGCTGCATTAGGTTGTATTGCTCTGTATCTGTATCGTTGTGACCTCGGCTAGTTTTTGACATTGACTCTTTGCTTACTGATTTTGCTCTTGACGTACCCTCTCGTTGTGACTTCGGCTAGTTTACCATTCCTTTGTGTTTTATGTTTGTCAGTCTGTTTGTGTTTCCCTTCCCACACTTATCCAGTGTATTTTGAGTCTTCAAGTAGTCGCCCCACGGGTTAGCGTGGGGGGGCTATAGGAATGGACAGAGGTTGGGACAAGCTCAGGGCACACTATCCCCTGTCTTCTGTGTTACCCAACCCTAACACAGTCCGTACAAACTTAAATGACAGTTTGAAGGCTGTGGCATAGTTCAGGGCAGAATAGTACGCCAGTGCAGCTGTCCTGCTTAATACATCCCGATGCATTCAGCGGCACTGGAGGGGTGGGGCTTTATTGGCGGCCAGCGCACGAGACATTTCTCGTGTTTGTCAAGTGGTGTAGGCCGTAAAGTCTGCTAGCAAGTTCCAGATAGTGGGTTTGTACTCATTAGGAAGGTTTATCTGTAACCCCTGGCGACATTGCAGGGTAAGATCTCCACGATTTAGTCTGACAGCTAGCATCATGTTGGGTTGTGGAAGCAACATCATCATAACATAGTGGAAGACAGCTGAACATGGCTTAATAGTTTGGAGGTGGATGCACATGCATTTCAGCTCCGTGCAAGAAAGGTTTGAAATCAACTTATACACTAGGGACAGGTGTTTACCACAGGGTCTATGCCCAAATCCTAGGAACAACGGGGGAGATTTATCATATGCTGAGGCACGAAGCCCTGCAACCCGAAGCCATGGTGGATACATCTAGAGGCCTAAACTTCATGATCAATCTGCCGATGGCCTGCACTGGTGGACAAAACTACGCCAGGTCCAACCTGAGTAAAATCCAGTGAACATTCAGCAGTGAATGTATGCAGGTTTTAGAAAGTGTACAGGCTTGGGGCAAGAGTGCCCCGTGCCCAAGAGGTGGCATATTGGCAATGATAATGACAAAGCAGTGAGCAAAAATTTGCAATTATTTAAAGCACTGATAAATGTCTGCCTAAATTTTCACCAGGAGTTAAAACACAGGGGTGCAACTACAGGGGTAGCAGACATAGCAGTCATCGCAACTGATACAAGACACTAAAGATTGGAGGATGTGCACCATTAATGCATATTACACTATACCAGGGGTCGGGAACCTATGGCTCGCGAGTTAGATGTGGCTCTTTTGATGGCCACATCTGGCTCACAGCCGGGGCTCCTATCTATGGCCGTAACTACAGCTGTAGCAACTGTTACGATGCCTGCCAACAGGGGCCCATATTCAGCTGTATGTCCAGGGCAAATGTTGCTCCCCAGTCTGTAGTTATGCCCCTGGATGTAATCAGGGGTGGACCGTCCTTCTCCTTCCTTGCAGCAGCCTCCTCCGTGTGTGAGAGACGGAGCGGAGGAGACTGTCTGCCTGCAGCCAATCCCTGCGCTGGATGTAGCAGCGCGGGAGATTCATTAGAGGAGAGAGCTTCATACTCGGGAGAACGTCGAGCACCTGAGTAGAAAGAGTCAGCAGCTGGAAATCGGCCAGAGCTAAACCCTCCCTCCTCCCTGTGTCTTACTGTCACACTCTGCCTTAACCACTCAGTGTCCCGTGTGCAGGAGCAGCTATGAAGCTCTCCTGAGACCCCTCTGCATCATTCCCACGCATCTTCCCCCACTATTGCATTTCTTCATTAATGTGAGGTTCTGCAGCAGCTGAGACACGTAATAGCTAGGGCCCAAGACAAAATTGTGGTGCACGTAGGTAATAAATGTGGGGCATGGTACGACTAAACAGTAACAGCCTCTTTAGGTGCAGTCTTGTGAGACACAGCAGCCGCAACACAAAACTGGCGTAGACACGTTATAAATACATGTACAATCTCCAAAGATATTCTATCCAGTGCAAAGTAACCAGAAAACTGGCGCAAACGCTTTAATAAATGTGTATTGGGATGTTCTGTGAGGGCTGGCGCGTGTATTGGGATGTTCTGTGGGGGCTGGCACATGTATTGGGAGGTTCTGCAGTGGTTGGCATGTGTATTAGGATGTTCTGCAGCGGTTGGCGTGTGTATTGGGATGTTCTGCAGCAGTTGGCGTGTGTATTGCGATGTCCTGAGGCAAATGGTGTGTGTATTGGGGGTTCTGCAGCAGTTGGCGCATGCATTCTGAAGGTTCTGCAGCTCCTTTTTAAAGTGTTGGTCCATTGTGAAGCTTCAATTTACTAAAGTCAATGATAAGCAGGAAGATGAGCTGCAGGAGTGTTGGTCTTAAATAAAGTAAACAAAAAAAGATGGCGTGGAGTCCCATAGTGGTTTGACATAGCAAAGAATATACACTAGATATTCTATGAGTCAGGGGGGGGGGGGGTTAGTGTTTCATGAAATAAACCCTCAAAAGTAATCAGTGTGTGTTGTTGTAATTCCAGATGTCGAAACAAAAGACCACAACTGAGAATATTCGAATGATGACAATTTCCCCTTTAACTGAGGATCATCGAGGATCTTCTATACCAGAACGGACTACCGCAGGAGATTAAGGACCGGTTGACATCAGGTCAGGGAGGCCATCCCCTTCTGTAGATTTTGAACCTACCAAAACTTTCCAACTGATTCTTGGTTGTCCAGAACCCCATACGAATCTCAACATGGCAGAATGTAGAGACCTAAAGAAGACCGGGGGGGATTGGGGGAGGTCATGAATAGGAACCATCTGGAAGATGTACAAAAATCTAGGGAGTACATCCATCTTTAATACATTGACTCTACTGAACCACAATAAGAATTTTGTATAAGAGTCCCGAAAGTCTATCACAGTCCGTTATAGTAAGCGAAAATAATTGAGAGCAAGTCTTCTTACTTCGTGAAGTTGGCTTTAAAACTATTCAGAGTGCTATAGCGTTCAAACTCCTGTAAAAAGCGATAGGAAGTAGATCCCAGGCTGTGAAACAGAGGAAAAGATTGTACCAACCTGAATACCACAAATATTAGGAATATTCTGAATAGCAATGGTCAGGTGTTTCATAACTATTACATAACGCAAAGGTGACAAGGGGCATCCATCTCTCATACCAATCTTGATTAACCCCTTAATGACTGCCCTATCCGGAATCTACGTCGGTCATTAAGGGTACTTCTTCTGTCGCGACGCCTTTCTACGGCGCCGCATCAGAAGAAGATTTCGGGATATCGGGTCAGTATAGTGCCGATGTCGGGCTGTGATATCACGTATGACCGCGGCGTGCAAGTGTGTCCCACGTGGATCAGATTCCCCCCGGTGTGCTTACCGGGGGATCCGATCCCTCCTGCCGCTGCCCCCGGGTCCGGCGAGTGACCCGGGGCTTCCTGCTCCTCTTCTCGCCGGGTTCTGCCTTCCTGGCAGGACCCGGCTGTATGTAACTGAGCATGCGCAGCATGCTCAGTTACTTACACTATACACTGCAATACAAGTGTATTGCAGTGTAGAGGCTTGAATAAGTGATCGGATGATCGCTTGTTCAAGCCAAAAGGTGGAAAATATGTGAAAGTAAAAAAAAAAAAAAGATTAAATCATTTTATAATAATAAATTAAATAAATAAAATAAAGTTCCATAATCTCCCCAGTTACACTTATAATGCAAATACAGTATATAAAACACAAAAACACACGAAAAATTTACATATTTGGTTTTACCGCGTCCGTATTAATCTGTACAATAAATCTAAATTAATATTGAACCCACTCAGTGAACGACAAAAAAAAAAAAACTACAAAAACTTCCCGTAATATACAATTTTTCATCAAACACCATCACAAAAAATGTTCTAATATTGGTTTTGCTCAGGAAAATCGAGCAAAGATAAGAGAACCTATATAAATGATAAATCCAAAATAAAAATTAATAAAATCTCATGAATAAGCTATAGACCCCCAAAATGAATTATCTATACATTGTATCTCATCCCGTAAAAAAAATAAGCCCTTATATGTTTGCATTACCAAAAAAAATTAAAATGTATAGGTAGTACAATGTGACAATACAAATCTGCTGTGAATGGCGCCTCCATTCATTCTATACTCAACCGTGCGCCCATACAGCAGTTTACCACCACATATGGGGTATCAGTACACTCCGGAGGAATTGGGCATCGAACGTTGCAGTGAGTTTCATCATTTCATTTATTCTGAAACTGTCAGTTTGGCCTAAATGAATGTATTTTCCAAAAAAATTCCATAGTTTCTAAATCGCAGGTCCATATTGTTTTAACCCATGTGAAACACTTAAAGGATTAATGGACTTAATAGAAGTTGTTTTACATATGTTGAGGGGTGAAGTTTCTATAGTGGGGTCATTTATGGGGTGTTACTATTATTTAGGCCTTTCAAAGTCACTTGGAAGCTGAGTTTTCCCTCAAAATGTGAGTTTTGGCAATTTTCATGAAAATGAGAAAAATCGCACCTAAAGTTCTGCACCTCATAACATCCTAGAAAAGTGAGAGGACGCATAAAATATCATCCCAACATAAAGCAGACATTCCGTAAATGTAAATTATCAAGCTTTTTGGGTAGTTTGAAAAATTTACCATTGTCGAAATTTGAAATCATTGCGTTTTCAGGCAGATAGATTTAACACCTAAATAAGTTGCTGAATAACATTTCCCATATGTCTACTTTACTTACTTACTTACTTACAAATCGAATAGCGATTCTCCATATTTTCAGAATTTACTATTTTGGGGATAAATCCCGTTTTGAATGAAATTTTACATATTTAGCATAAAAAAAACCCTATGTATCAACCCATTTTCAAATGTGCACCCTCAAGCTATCAGAAACAGCTTTTAGGAAGATTGTTAACCCCTTGAGATCTTATATGTTCATTTAGCCCTAAAATTTACATATTTCCAAAAGATAAAAATAGAAAACCCACCATACAATTTGTTCTGCAATTTCTCCCGAGTGCAGAGACCTCCCAAATATGGCCGTTTTTTGTTTTATGGGCGCACAGTGAGGCGCAGAAGGGAAGGAGCGCCCTGCAAATGCCAGGATTTTAATTTCCTCATTGGTCCCTTTTGTAGGCTATAAAATTTTCGTATAATAATAATCCTAATAATCATGTTATCTTTATTCCATGGGTCGATACAATCACAGGGATACTGTCAGAACCGTTCAGTGTGAATTGTGCCTCTGGAGTCTGGACACACCCGATGACTATGGTCCAGCAGTTAATGAGTTACCTGGTCTTTGCTGGACTGATGCAGCTGATTTCAGCTCCAATCAGCACTAGTCCTATCAGCTTCTTGTCTGTCTCTCCAGCTTTACTTATAAGGCTGCCAGTGGCTCAATTGCGTGCTGGCTATTGTCTAGTTCTTACCTGGATATCCCAGCTCCCCATATTTCCCTGTGACCTCTTTGTACCTTCTGTTATCGTTGCCGAACCTTTGCCTGACTTTGACTTCCGTTTTTGCCTACTGAATTTGTACTGCGATTCTTCTGGTTTTGATTCTGCTTGTCGACTACCCCTTATTGTGTTGTCTGTCTTGTCCAGTTACGTGTGTCACTTACATAGTATAGGGACCGCCACCGAGGTTGTCCGCAGTTGCTAGAGCTGTCTTGAGGCAAGTAGGTAGGGACAGTGGGAGGGGGTTCAGCCTCAGGGCTCACTGTCTGGTTGTCTTTCCCCCCACCCTCTGACAGATACCAGACATGAATATTTTATTTTACGTTTTACAAAATTTGGGGAAAAATCGATCATTTTTGCATTGTCGTCTTTCAAGTGGCATTACTTTTTTGGCCACAGAGCTGGTTTATGGCTTGTTTTTTGCGGGAGATGTTGTACTTTGCAACAGCAGTATTCTGTTTTTTGAACACTTTTTATTGCATTTTTTGTGAGATTCAATAGGTAAAAAATTATAATTTTTGGGAGGTTATACTATATATGTGGGGTTTGTGTTATGATTTAGACTTTTTTTAGCGTTACATGTCTCTTTATATGTTATGGGGCTTATCGGCATTTTTAGTGATTTATGACTTTATTTTTTTATTGAAAATTGTTTTTTTTTTTTACTTTTTCACTATTCCACCATGGGACATGAACGAGCAATCATCGGATTGCTTGTTCATGATAATACTCTGCAATACCGATGTATTGCCGGGTATTAGCAGTGTCAGCCTATGCACATGCATAGGCTGACACTCTGCCTGTAAGATGACGTCAGAGATGCCATCTGACTGGCAGTGCCTGCAGGACCCCCGAGATGCCATAGCAACGAGCGATCATGGGGAAAGAACCCCCACAGGCATGTTAGATGCCACGGTCGTGCTGACCACAGCATTTAACGGGTTAAACACCCCCAATCGGAGCCCACTCCAACCGCAGGTGTTACACTGGGGTGCCGGCTATATGTTACAGCCGCCACCCCGTGTTTCCCTGATACCGGTTCGGCTCAGATCTTGAGCTGAACCGGCATCTGCTCAGCATCCAATATATGGGACGCTGAGCGCCAAGTCACAGCGTCAACAGGTTAACCCCTACGGGACACAGCATCTTTTGGCCTAAAGGACGCGGACCCATTTTTCAAATCTGCCCTGTGTCACTATAAGTGGTTATAGCGTGGGAACGCTATGAGAAATCCAGGGGATTTTGAGATTGTTTTCTGGTGACACATTGTACTTCAAATTAGTTTAAAAATTTGGATGAAATCTTTTGCGTTTAGTTATGAAAAAAAACAAAATTTGGCAAAAAATTGGAAAAATTCTATATTTTCAACGTTCTAAATTCTCTACTTTTGATGCAGATAGTCATAGCACCCAAATAAATTCATAACTTACATTTCCCAAATGTCTGCTTTATGTTGGCATGGTTTTTTTAAGATTCCACATATTTTACTAGAATGTTATGAGGCTCAGAATTTAGGTATCATTTTTCACATTTTTTGTAAAATCACCAAAACCCGTATTTAGATGGACCTGCTCAACTTCTAATTGACACTGAGAGGCCTAAATAATAGCTAGACTCATAAATTACCCCATTGTGGAAACTACACCCCTCAACGTATGAAAAACCACTTTTAAGAAGTTTGTTAACCCTTTAGGTGTTTTATAGGGGTTAAAACAAAACGGAGGTGCAGTCTGAAAATTGTAATATTTTTTCACAATACACTCATTTTGGGTGGAAAATTAAACATTTACAATGGATTAAATGAAAAAAGGCTCCACAAAGTTTGATACCCAATTTCTCCCGAGTACACCGATACCCTATATGTGGTGGTAACCTGCTGTATGGGCGCACGGCCGGGCATAAGAGGGAAGGAGGCGCCATCCAGATCCGATTTGCTATGTCACATTGTACAGGCTATAATTTTTTTCTTTTTTTATTGAGGACCTATAGGGGCTTATTTCTTTTGCCACATGAGATGCACTTTTCTGGTACATAATTTTGGGGCATCTATAGCTAATTGGTGAGATTTAATTAAAGCTTTGTTGGTGGAGGAAATGAAAATCGTCAATTTTTAGGAACATTTTTATGTGTTTTTTTTTTGGCCGTTAACCATACCATAAAAATAGTATATTATTTTTATTCTATGGGTCGCCACGATTACAAAAATACTTCATTTATATATATTTTTTATTTTTTCCCATTTTTACTGAATAAAAAGTAATTTGGCAAAATTGTTGTTAATTTTAGCATCACCGTCTTTCATATGCATAACTTTTTTATTTTTCACCTCACAAATCTGTTTAAGGGCTTATTTTTTGCGAAAAGGATTGTTCTTTTTAGTGGTTATATTTTAGATTGCGTAACTTTTTTAAATCACTTTTTAGAGCATTTTTAAAGGGCATTAATAAAAAATCATCTTTTTTTCAGAGAGAGTTTTTTGAGGTTGTTTTTTACGGGGTTCACTTTGCGGATCTAATAACGATTCTGTTTTATTATGCAGATTGTTACGGACGCAGGGATACCAAATATGTGGGGGTTTTGTGTATTTTATTCAATTGTACTGAATAAAAACTAATTTGGAGAAAATCTTATTCATTTTAGCATCACCATCTATTCATATGCATAACTTTTTTATTTTTTGGCTGACAAATCTGGTTAGGGGCTTATTTTTTGCGAGAACAGTTGTTCTTTTTAGTGGGCTTATTTTAGAGTGCATAAAATTTTTTAAATCACTTTTTAGAGCATTTTTTATAGGGTATTAATTAAAAATTATCTTTTTTTCGGAACTTTTTTGCGTTTTTTTCCTCCGGCGTTTACCGTGCGGGTCCAGTAATGATTCTGTTTTATTATGCAGATTGTTACGGACGCGGCAATACCAAACATGCGGGTTTTTTTTGTGTTTTTATGTTTTTTATACTTTATTAAGTGTTTTTATGGGAAAGTGACATTTTAGGGGCTTATATTTTTATGTATTTATTTTTTATTTATTATAATGTGTAGTGTTAAGTGTTTTTGCATAATTTTACTTCTACATACTTGAACTTAAACCAGTGATACTCTGATCACTGGTTTAAGTTCAATACACTGCTCTACAATACTATTTTATTGTAGAGCAGTGTAAACTGTCTAAGCATGCTTGCGCATGCTCAGACAGTTTGCAGTCAGACCCGGAAGGGTTCTGGCTGCCATGGAAACCGGGCAGCTCCGGGGCACATGCCAGTCCTCGGAGCTGCCCAGGAGAGGATCGGATCCCCCGGTAAGCGGCACGGGGGATCCGATCCATAGGGGGAAGACCCTTACACGCCGCGGTCATGCTTGACCGCGGCGTGTAAGGGGTTAACACCCGCGATCGGAGTCGGCTCCGATCGCGGGTGTTAGCGCAGGCTGTCAGCTGTACTAGACAGCTGACAGCCGCTGCTTCTGGTACCGGCTCCGTTCGTGAGCCGGTGCCAGAAGCAGGACGTTATAGTGCGTCCTGGTGCGCTAAGTATCTAGCCACCGGGACGTACTATAACGTCCTGGTGCGCCTAGGGGTTAATAACAAGGTTTTGTTTAGGTTGTAAAGCACCACCCTGCCCTTGACAAAAACCAACTTGATCTGTGTGAATCACAGGGGGAGAAGGGGAGGAAGACGTTTCGCCACAATCTCAGAGTACAATTTTTTTCACAAATCAAAAGCTGTTGGGATGTAGAGCAACTTTGCCTATTATTTTTGTTACTTATATCCAGTAGTTTCTTTTTTTATAGCCTTCAGATTACCGCTTTGCAACAGTAGCTGGTTCCTCTGTCTGTGCTAATAAACCCAGAGAGTCCGTAGATTGTTTATAGTTTATCTGTCGGTTTCATTGGAGGGGAAGGGCTGCTGCTTCCACACTATGTATGTAGAAGAGCTGCATGTGTTCAGAACAGTGGATACAGATGTCTCTTGCACAAAATAGTATGGTACAAGATCTCCCGTTTCCTATCAGTTCCTCTATCCTAGTCTGAACCTCTTGCTGCTCCTTTCCCCCATCTAGTCATTGGCACTTTGTGCACTGTGCAGATAAGCTATTACTGTTCACACAGCACAGGCTATAGACTTCATGTAACTGGTTTACTTATGATTTCTTTCACTTACATGTTCCCTGCTCCTGCATGTGATGGAAGCTTCCAGGCTAGTCACCATATACATCCTGTATGTGCACTGAGCAGTGTTTAGTGGATTTACTTATGGAAAACTACCGTATATAATCGAGTGTAAACCGCCCAAGTATAACCCGAGGCCCCTAATTTTACCACAAAAACTTGGTAAAACCTATATTTTTTTTACTCGAGTATAAGCAGAGTTTGGGTTTTCAGCACATTTTTTTTGTGCTGAAAAACTAGGCTTAAACTCCAGTATATATGGTTAATGGATTTAATACTGAATTACTTTGAGAGAGAACAAGGCATTGTGTGAACTGTGGGCAAGCTTACTGGACTCGGCTTGAGGGCAAAGACAGACATTAGAGATTTTTGTTAAATACTTTCAGAACAAAAACGGGAATCACATATAATAATTTGGTAAAATCATTATAACTTTACAGTTACGCTTTAAGCCAAGAGGGTCCAGGCTTTTACCCGATGCAGTGTTTTTAATGGACAAGGACACCTCCGTTTTCCCGCTCCAGTGTAGCGCCATAGTCTCCAGGAAGGATAGACCAGTCTCAGAAATATAAGAGTCTATGCATTCTCCCTGCTGTTGTAAAAGAGTATGCACCTGAGAACCCCCGATAACGTATAGAGCCGAGCAATAGTCATAAAAACTGTCCCATATATCCAAACCATAGTATAAATCCCTTCTAGTAGAATCCTTAATCCTCGATATCTCCAAGGAATAGGGATGAAGAAGCTGAGATATTGGGAGACCACATTTGTCAACATGGTCATACAAATAACTCTGAAAGTGGGTGCGATGCTGGTCTTTGCGTGAGCATAGAGGTTCCTTTGCTTTCGTCAGGTCAGCTAACCCTTCTGATGTCTGTGAGGCTTTATGGTGCGTCTCCAGGACATGTATGTGTGAGCACCATGTCTGATAAAAATTACCCACATCTCTCCTTCAGGGGATTCCCACAGCAGAGGCAATGTAGAAGCATTGTCATTACTATGCCCGTCCTAGGAATGCTGCTATAACCTGCTGGACCTCAGTTGCATAGAGGAATTCTGTAAGAAAGTTGTCGTTTAGATGCCACGTCCCGGGACAACCGATTTTTGGATAGTAAAATACTCCCTATTTTAGTGACAGGGTTCCAAGCAAGGGCAGCGTGACTGAGTAAAAAGAAATGAATTCCACTATACAAGATTTAAAGTTGGAGTAATCCCTATCACAGAGGCGTAAGACAAGCCAGATGTCCAGTAATTAAAGTGTGTGTAAGTCTTTTTTCAAAGAGTAAATATAGTGTAATGGAACTGAGCACCGGGCTGCTAAATGTATCTTGAGCAGGGTCCATAAGAAAGTTAAAGTTGCCCCCTATTATCAGTTTGCAAACTTAGAGAGCTATGTCAGCAAGGATCTGCAAGTGGTAGCTGGATTAAGATTAGACAGGTACCAAAATGAGAGAGTAAACGTGTGACCAAATATCTTTACCTTCAGGAAGACATACCAACCCTGGTCCGTCCACTTTTTCATCTAGCACCATGTGTGATAGAGACCTGTGTAGTGCCACTGAGACCTCTCTAGAGTAGGCTTTGGAGGGTAATTGCACTCTCATTTCTTCAGAACTATTTTTATGTTATGATCTCGGTTCTGAGATGCACAAACCTTTAGTTTTGTATTTACTGTAAGCATTGGGCTTGGTTATGGTGCTATGTATAAAGTTTAGCTATGGGACTATATTTAGGGTATGATCTTTGCTCTGGTGCTGTATTTATTGTATGATCTTGGCTCTGGTGCTGTATTTAACATAGTTCTGTAGTTGTAGGTGTTCTACCTTCTGGATCTATGTAGCTAACTTAGCATATTTCTATTTATTTTCTATTGGCAAAGGGGCTTTATATACGTCTATATATGAGTTAATTTGTTAATTAAATAATTTTATATACAAAAGGTTTTAAATATTTTAAATATTGGAATTGTTGATTAGAGTAGGTATCATATTTTCTCACGCCGTGCAGAAAAGCAGTGATAACAATAATTTATTGTACCCGCAGGAAAAAATAAGGTGTCACATTCCATAAAAGATACAAACAGGCATTACAGATAGCCATCACAGTCACTACAAATATATCAGTAAAAAGACTTAAAAAGACAAAAGTAACTACATAACAGACAAAATAAAATGATTGCCCATTTCAGCAAACTATGTCACCTGCAGCTCAATTAGTTGTTAACAAGATAAAGAACGATAGGCATGAAAGATTTTCGAAACCTATACATTCTGCATCTTAACCCCTTAATGACCGCCCTATCGGGATTCTACGGCGGTCATTAAGGGTACTTCTTCTGACGCGACGCCTTTCTACGGCGCCGCGTCAGAAGAAGATTTCGGGACATCGGGTCAGTTTAGTGCCGGTGTTGGGCTGTGATATCACAGCGGCGTGCAAGTGTGTCCCCCGTGGATCGGACCCCCCCGGTGTGCTTACCGGGGGATCCGATCCCTCCTGCCGCTGCCCCGGGTCCCGACGAGTGACCCGAGGCTGTCGGCTCCTCTTCTCGCCGGGTCCTGCCTTCCTGGCAGGACCCGGCTGTAAGTAACTGAGCATGCGCGGCATGCTCAGTTACTTACACTTTACACTGCAATACAAGTGTATTGCAGTGTAGAGGCTTGAATAAGTGATTGGATGATCGCTTATTCAAGCCAAAATGTGGAAAATGTAAAAAAGTTAAAAAAAAAAATTAAAACTTTTTATAATATAATTAAATAAATAAATAAAATAAAAGTCCCATAATCTCCCCAGTAACACATAAAATGCATATACAGTAAATAAAACACAAAAACATACATATTTGGTATCACCGCGTCCGTATTAATCTGTACAATAAATCTAAATCAATATTGAACCCGCTCGGTGAACTACGTAAAAAAAAAACTCGGAAAACTTCCCATAATATACAATTTTTCATCAAACACCATCACAAAAAATGTTCTAAAAAGTGATCAAAAAAAGTTACGTTCCCTAATATGATACGACTGAAAAGAACAACTGTTTTCGCAAAAAATAAGCCCTCAACCAGATCTGACAACAGAAAAATACAGAAGTTATGGCCCTGAAAAGTTGTCAATAGTAAAAACAATGCGATTTTCTCCAATATTGGTTTTGCTCAGGAAAATTAAGCAAAAATAAGAAAAACTATATAAATGAGGTATCACCGCAATCGTAGTGAACCAGAGAATAAAGATAAAATATTATTTTTACATTGCGGTGAGCGGGGGAAAAAAAATGCTAACAATCCAAAATAAAAATTGATGATTTTGTTTGTGTCCCCCTTGAAATAGTTAATAAAATCTCAAGAATAAGCTTTAGACTCCCAAAATAAATTATCTATACATTGTATCTCATCCCATAAAAAATAAGCCCTCATATGTTTGTATTACCAAAAAAAATAAAAATTTATAGGTCGTACAATGTGACAATACAAATCTGCTGTGAATGGCGCCTCCATTCATTCTATACTTGGCCGTGCGCCCATACAGCAGTTTACCACCACATATGGGGGTATCAGTACACTCGGGAGGAATTGGGCATCAAGCGTTGCAGTGCGTTTCATCATTTAATTTATTCTGAAAATTTCAGTTTTGGTCTAAATGAATGTATTTTCCAAAAAAATTCAATAGTTTCTAAATCGCAGGTCCATATTTTTTAACCCATGTGAAACACTTAAAGGGTTAATAGACTTACTAGAAGTTGTTTTACATACGTTGAGGGGTGAAGTTTCTATAGTGGGGTAATTTATGGGGTTTTACTATTATTTAGGCCTCTCAAAGTCACTTGAAAGCTGAGTTGTCCCTCAAAATGTGAGTTTTGGCAATTTTCATGAAAATAAGAAAAATCGCACCTAAAGTTCTGCACCTCCTAACATCCTAGAAAAATGACCGGAAGCATAAAATATCATCCCAACATAAAGCAGATATTCTGTAAATGTTAATTATAAAACTTTTTGGGTAGTTTTACTTCCTGTCTGGAAACCAGAAAATTTGAAACTTGGAAAATGAAGAATTTTTACAAATTTTTGCCAAATTTTCACTTTTTTTCAGAACGAAATGCAAAACGTATCACTTAAATTTTATAACTAACATGAAGTACAATGTGTCACGAGAAAACATTCTCAAAATCACCGGGATATGTTAAAGCGTTCCGAAGTTATAACCAATTATCGTGAGACTTGTCAGATTTGAAAAATCGAGTCTGGTCATTGAGCTGAAAACTAGTGTCGGTGATAAGGGGTTAAAGCAATACATCTCACTAAAATAACTTATGTGCTTGCACCAAGTGATAAAGTGGGTGGTATGGATTATGCAATATGCCCTCCAGCTTGTTCAGCATACGACGAAGAAGAAGATTCCCAATCTTCCCCTAATACCCCTGTGGTGAGCCTGTTACCACCCTTCAGAAAGGGAGACAGGATTCAAGACACGAAACAGCAAGTTAACATTAAAACTTGGGCCAACTCCTTTAACCATATGTAGATTTTTAAATATCAGGGGACAGTATTGATTATCCTGCCAGCCCTATAGCAATAAGTAAGAGAATTATTTCAATCCTTTTCACCCAAGCCTAAGGATAAACTTGTATAACATTGTATTTTGCCATACACTTATTATTATGTCAAACATGAGAAATTAGACAACCTCTTTAAAAATGCCCCAAATCAAGGTAAAAACAAAATTCCAAAACCTGGTAAAAAAAAAATTAAAAATTGTCAAAATGCTCAGAAACGAGACAGCATATTATCTATAAAATAAAAAAGAAGCTTTGCCTTTGCAATGGAAGTTCAGGCTTAGTGAGAAGACTGCTCTCAGAATATAGAAGGAGACACTTATGTACTGTACAGCCTGTTATAGGCAGCTGATTCTTCCAAGGTCATAGGATACAACAGACAGAGCAATGATTGACATGACAAAATAAGCAGCGTTAGAGTCATGACATTTGTATTCATACATATCTTACTGATTAACAGAAAATATAACCATATTATTTGAACCTTTCAACTACTACTACTTTCAAGTTGATGTTTCTTCTAAACATCTCTAAAGCACCATTAATGTTTTCAAGCTTTGTAAAGCTGCTGCATATATTGACTTAATTTTAAAAATATACGCTCACATTCACCAAATAGAAAAATTGCTGTAACAGGTACAGGTAATTCTAAATCATATATACAAAACTAGATGAAATCATAGACATTGTCACATGATCTATATTTATATACATGATATGCTAATTATTTTAAGATTATTTCACTTGTTGCTCTTTAGAATATCTGTGAATGTCCTTGTCAGTGTCAATTGCTTCATGTAACTTATACGATACTTCTATACTGTCCTTCTATTATAGAACTCACTCTGCTTTTTAGCACTATTTACCTCTTTTAAATGACCATCTCTTCATCCACAATTTAGAGAAAGAAGGCCAGGAGTTGTTCAATACAGAGTCAGACATCTTGAGAAATAGCTGTTTTAAGGATACATTTAAACCCACTGTTTCCCTGCAGACGTCAGGCTCAATCTGAACCATCAGGACCAAAACAGCTCAGGATTCCCATTAGAGCTCCAAATTAGGGGCTGCCTGCAGGGGGGAGGTACATCCTCGAAGAGTCTGGTCTGGCTGCTGTGTAATTCATAGCCAAAGGGAAATATTTAACTACTGACTGCCCAGATACAAAGAGTAACATATAATAACAGAATCATAGTGAATCTCATTATAGTTATAAAATGGACAAGGAATGCTTATGGCTTGTAACACCTAACACTGGGGTTACATGCCATCTGCTGACATGTTATTTGTTTTCCATAGAGTAATTCATGTGAAGGGGCTGCATCTATTTTGATAAATCATTTTAATTTTATGTGCATCAAGCTTAGTTTACAGTTTCCTTTCCTAGGCTTTTAGGGAATAACCAGATTTTATCAATGTCTAAAACTTGTATAATTGCAAAAGAGTTGTATGAGATGGAGTCACAGAAGCAATTCATTCTCAAACAAGCTCTCTTGTATTATGGCCTTCAAGGAGCAGGACATTAAAACATCCACAAGTTGAACATGGGTTAGGACGAGAGCGGTGTCTGTGGGAAACAAAACTAAGGCTATATTCACACTGCCGTTGCCCGCCCGTACCGTAGCGGGCAACGGCAGTGTACGGGGAGAGGAGGAGGTGAGCGCAGGAGGTGGCGCACGGCGCCGTACTACGGAGAAAGATAGGACAGGTCCTATCTTTTTCCGGCTACGGAGCGGTACGGTGCCGCACCGTACCGCTGCCGTAGGGCGCCGTGCGCCCATTGATGTCTATGGAGGACGTATATCGGCTGTATATACGTCGGCCGTATATACGTCCTCCAGCCTAAGGCTACATTCACACGACCGTAAGAAATTGTCCGTATCCGTACCGTTTTTTTACGGATTACATACGGCCACACTGTTTTCTATGATAAATACGTCCAATCATTTATATTGCCGTTTTTAAGCCCGTACCGTATTTTGGCCGTAAAAAAATATAGAGCATGTCCTATTTTAACCCGTATATCTGTCCCGTATGCTCCATAGAAGTCAATGGGAGCGTAAAAATAAGGGCTAAATACGGGTTGCATACAGTTGTGCACCGTATGCTGCCGTATATACGGGCCGTTTCTAGGGTGACCAGGATCAAGGGGGTTGACCTTCCTGTCAGCATTTGCTCTGTGTAGTAGTGGCTGCAGTGTCTGGTGAAAATGTCTTTCCTCTCCATGGAGCGTCTTATTGCTCTTGTCCAGGAGAATCCCATTTTGTGGGATAAAAGAGATGAAACATTTTCCGATCGCGCTAGAAAGGCCAAAAAGTGGGAGGAGGTGACGGCTCTGTTGCTTCCAGATGATTGGAGTGAGGCGAAGACTGCAAAGCAGCGTAAAGAACTTGGTGAGTGAGATTCAATCCCCTGTCACAATCTTGCCAGTGACCTCTATAGCTTCACCGCTGCAGCATTGTGCATGATAGATGTAACCCCTGCAGCTTTGTGCATGATAGATGTCATCCCTGCAGCTTTGTGCATGATAGATGTCACCCCTGCAGCATTGTGCATGATAGATGTCACTGCTGCAGCATTGTGCATGATAGATGTCACCCCTGCAGCATTGTGCATGATAGATGTCACTGCTGCAGCATTGTGCATGATAGATGTCACTGCTGCAGCTTTGTGCATGATAGATGTCACCCCTGCAGCTTTGTGCATGATAGATGTCACCCCTGCAGCTTTGTGCATGATAGATGTCACCCCTGCAGCTTTGTGCATGATAGATGTCACCCCTGCAGCTTTGTGCATGATAGATGTCACCGCTGCAGCATTGTGCATGATAGATGTCACCCCTGCAGCTTTGTGCATGATAGATGTCACCCCTGCAGCATTGTGCATGATAGATGTCACCGCTGCAGCATTGTGCATGATAGATGTCACCCCTGCAGCATTGTGCATGATAGATGTCAACGCTGCAGCATTGTGTGTGACAGATGTGACCTTCCTTTTTTTTTTTGGTTTCAACAGTGGGAATCATCACCAAGCGCTGGACATCAGCCCGTGACCAGTACAAACGGGAGAAAAGTCTGCTTGCCAAAAGTGGTAGTGGGACATTAAAGAAGAAACCCTACCTCTATACCAAGTACATGCGTTTCTTGGACGCAGTAATGGATGTGGGAGAGTAAGTATATAAAGTTTTCAAAATGTTAAACATGCTCTATATGTCCAGAGGTGTGTTCTTTCCATCATGCAGAATTATGTCCCTCAACTGAAAAGAATCATTATGCATGATTGACAAAAAAATCCCTTGCATATACATTTTTAATATATTTTTTTTTTATCCCACAGTACGGCTGATAACCTGGAGGAATCACCAGCCCCAAAGATGGCAGCCTCTCAGGACGAACCGTCCACTGATGTGGAGGACGCGGGTGGAGAGGCTGGTCCTTCCGCTCAGGAGCCTCCTGAAGTCCCTGCTCCTTCCACACCACCATCAGCACGGCAATCTGCAACACCAACCCATAGTTGTCGGCGCAGGCCACCGCAGACACAGGAGAGGACAACTGTGGAAAATGTGGCTTTATGCGAAATCTTGAATCAGCTAAGAACCCGAAGGGATGACTCCCCAGAGGACGCATACTTAAGGGGACTGGCGCCAGAATTAAGAAAGGTGTCAGAACATGACATGGCCAACTGCAAAGCGGCACTGTTTGCAGTGGTTCAGATTTTCCAAAAAAACTGACTATCCTCATAAAAATGAGGTTGGGCTTTACCTGGACCGGCACCGGGAACGTGTTGGAGGCCAACTCCCGCCCAGCCCTCCACGGCCCACTCGTATGTACCCCACACCTTATGAAGTCCCATCACATAGTCAGGCATCAATGGGGGGAATGTCCAGGGAATTTTTTGATTTATAATTTTTTTTTGTTTATTTTATGTATATAGTTTTAAAATTTATTTTCATAAAAATTATGAAAAAAAGTAAAGTCCACTGTGTTTATTTGGGAAATAGTTTTTATATAATGCAGTGTGCCACAACCACAAAGGTCTGTGCAGACCGTGTCATTGAGCAATCAAGCTACAAG
Source organism: Engystomops pustulosus (assembly GCF_040894005.1). Classification (NCBI taxonomy): domain Eukaryota; kingdom Metazoa; phylum Chordata; class Amphibia; order Anura; family Leptodactylidae; genus Engystomops; species Engystomops pustulosus. The sequence continues at coordinate 174,155,297 of NC_092411.1, forward strand.
GATACATGGCCTGCATACACTCATGTGTACAGTGAAATAATCCCTCACTCTCCACCCCCACATCCAACAAAACACGATACACAATTTTTAAAAAATATATTTATTTAAACATGATCACTTAACGATGAGGTCTTGGTTAACTCCTTTGACTTATTTTTAACTTGTGGCACAAAATTCACAAATCAAAAATGGGTCAATGAAGTTTTAAGCTCACAACCCACGTCAAGGGGCCCCATCTCTTGTGAGTCCCTACACTAACTACCAAAACAAAAAAGAGGAAAAATAATAAAAAACTGATCTAATAGTCCAGAGCCTCAATGTCCACTAATAGCATCCATCTGCTAGGGAACTGCACCCTCTGAAGAAACAAAGTAGGAGGCAAACTGCTCACGAACGAACAGTCCTGCCGCTCCGGGTCGTCCTTGGAGAGTGTTGTCCAGGGGGATAGACGCTGTTGGATGTTGTCCCTCCAGTTCACCATCTGAAGCACCATCGTGGATCCGAATGAAATTGTGAAGAATAACGCAGGCTTGCACTACCTTCTTAATATTGTCCGGGTCCATCTGAATTGAGCTATGTAGAACCCGTTACTTGTTGCTTAGAATCCCAAAAGCACACTCCACATACCGTCTTGCACGAGTGAGCCGGTAATTAAAAATGCCCCTTCGTTCATCCAAAGCACGCCGAGGGAATGGTCGCAACACATGACGGGAAAGTCCAAAGCCTTCATCAGCGACGATCACAAATGGTGCAGGAGGTCCAGTTGATCCAGGTAGACATCTTGGCTCTGGAAGGGTGAGCTGGTTGGAGCGAAGCCGTTCACCCATTCTGGAAGCCCTGAAGACCGCTGCATCCGCAGAACTTCCATAGGCCCCAATGTCCACAATTATAAACTTGTAGTCACTGTCAGCCAAAGCCAACAAGACCACAGAAAAATATTGTTTATAATTGAAGAATTGGAACCCTGAGTGAGCCGGCTTCTTTACATGGATGTGTTTCCCATCCAGCGCCCCAATGCAATTTGGAAACTGTGCAGATTCCTGGAAACCACCCGAAATCCGGATCCAGTCTTCAGCAGTAGGCTCAGGCATCACCGCAGCTTTCAATCGCTCCCATATCACTTCGCAGGTCGCTCGCACGATCATTGAAATGGTGGAAACACCCAGCAGAAACTCATAATGCAGTGAAGCAAACGAGTTCCCAGTGGCAAGAAACCTTAAAAAAAAAAAAACAAAAAAAAAAAAAAAACATTTAATATTTAAACACACAGTCCATCTTGAAATAATGAAACGTATGTACTATGAAAAACTTACCGCAGTGTCACGATGAGCCGTTCCTCTGGTGTAACGGACCGCCTCATGTTGGTATCCTGTAACCGAAGCTCCGATCGCAGGTCCTCCAAAAGACGGACAAACTGACCGCAGGTCAGTGTACAAGTTCCTGAAGTGACCCCTCCTAGGCCGCTTAGCGACAATGGGATGAACCCAAAACCGCCGGGTCCTCTTCTGCTCCTCCGCCTGCATTGCCAAGCGCCTTCGGAGAATCGTCACAAGGGCCCAGTCCAGGAGCAGATCATCAGTGGGATTGTATGACATCGCTGGAGCTAAAAATGCCAGAAACCACAGCCAAAAGAAGCAATGGAGTCTAACCCCGCTCTCAGAAATGGCAAAATGGAGTCTGGGCTGGTCAGGTGACCAAATTTGGGGTTGGACAAGCCTTTGTCATCATTTTGTCATCATTTTTCAGAATTTGCCAGCCCACCGTATTTTATACGGACACGGTACGGATACGGGTGACATACGTGCACATACGGATGAAAAACGGTCCGTATATACGGCCACATACGGCCCGTAAATACGGGACTGGAGAAATCATACCGTCGTGTGAATGTACCCTAAGGCTACATTCACACGACCGTATGATTTCTCCAGTCCCGTATTTACGGGCCGTATGTACGTGACGTTTTTCATCCGTATGAAGCACGTATGTAACCCGTATTTTATACGTCCCCATAGACTTCTAGGGAATACGGAACTGAAATACGGGAGAAAATAGGACATGCTCTATATTTTTATACGGCTAGTATACGGTACGGAGTTAACAACGGCAATATAAATGGTCAGACATATTGTCCATTGAAATGAATGTGGCCGTATGTAATCCGTAAAAAAACGGTACGGTACGGATACGGCCGTTTTCATACATCCGTGTGAATGTAGCCTAAGGCTATATTCACACTGCCGTTGCCCGCCCGTACCGTACCGTAGCGGGCAACGGCAGTGTACGGGGAGAGGAGGAGGAGGTGAGCGCAGCTCACCCCCGCCCCTCTCCATAGCAACCTATGGCGCACGGCGCCGTATTACGGGAAAAGATAAGACAGGTCCTATCTTTTTCCCGTGTACGGAACGGTATGGTGCCGCACGTGTGCGGCACCGTACCGCTCCCGTAGGGTGCCGTGTGCCCATAGAAGTGTATGGGGGACGTATATCGGCCGTATATACGTCCCCCATACGTTAGTGTGAATGTAGCCTAAGGGTGAGATAAGATACTGTAATGCGACAAATCACCTATGACTTTCTAAACAAGGGCAGTCAGAGTTGACAACCAGAAGGCACCATGACCAAGGACATCGTCCAATTTTACGATGAGGGAAGGATAGGCCAGTTAGTCTCCAGCAGCTAAGCTACAAACTGAATGAGCTCTGTAAGTGGTGATAGAAGTTGAATTAGGGATGCAGATTGTAGATGTTTCGCTATGTCTTTGTTAATTAAATTTCTCTTTTGAGCTAGTAAAAATACACTACAGCTGAAAAGTTTGGGGTCACTTATATTTTCCTTATTTTTGTACGAAAAGTACATTTTATTTCAATGAATCTAACATTAATAATAATAATTCCTTTATTTATATAACACACACAGATTACGCAGCAATACACAGAGCTTGCCAAATCGGTCCCCAATGGGGCTCACAATCTAATCAACCTACTAGTATGTTTTGGATTGTGGGAGGAAACCAGAGGACCCAGAGGATACCCACACTAACACCTAGAGAACATACAATCTCTTTGCAGATGTTGACATTAAAATGAATCATAAATTCACTCTGTACATTGTTAATGTGGTAAATGACTACACTAGCTGCAAACATCTGCTTTTTAACCCCTTAGCGCAAGCAGTGCTTGCATTTTGGACATCGACCTGTGGTGAGACAGGGGGCATTGTCAGCAGATACCCCTCCAATGACATCACAGGACCGATTTGATTGGTCCTGTGACGTCGATCGCGGCCATTGGCCATCGGCTGGGGGGGTTGATCTTACTAGCCCAAATGCTCTCTAACATTGTGATTGGTGGTGTTGTGCTAGAGAGGAGGAGGAGGCGTTGGTGTGTGGAGGAGCAGGAGTTTTTGTGCCGGGACTTCTGACCCTACATGGATGACCCCCTAATAACTATGCCCCTCCGGTCCCTGTTTTTACAGCCAGCCCTGGGATACACAGACACGGCAGGGCTCGGACCAGTAGAATAATTTAATTTTTTTTTTTAGCGAAGACCTAATTTGGCTGATGGTATCCCAGACCAATCTCTAGGCTGCACAATATAGGGCCCAAAACACCACTTCTTTTTAGGCACAACCACACAGGTGGACCCATGTCAGTGTAGCAGAGATGGAGAAGTATTGGGTCATAGTACTTTTTATTGGTATGTCAAAAAGTCAAAAATCAGGGATCACTGGAGCACAGACATACTGTATCGCACCCTGGTGTTCCGCATGGCAAGGAGTAGGATGCGCTTTGAAGCCATCCATAGGTTTTTTGCATTATGCCAAAAATGCACAGTGCCCACCCAGAGATGACCCCAGTTATAATAGATTGTATAAAGTCCGGCCCATATTAGACTGATTTATGGAAGTGTATACTCCAAAGAGGCACATATCAGTAGATGAGTCCATGGTACATTTCAAAGTGAGACTTCAATTCTGCGAGTACCTGCCCAATAAGAGGGCAAGGTATGGCGTGAAGATGTACAAGCTGTGTGAATGCGCACCAGGGTTCACTTTTAGGTTCAGGGTATATGAAGGGAAGGACTCTAGAATAGTGCCCCAAAATTGTCCCCCCCTTCCTGGGAATTGCTGGAAGGATAGTTTGGGATTTGGTGCACCCACTATTGGACCAGGGCTACCACCTCTACCTGGACACAGAAGAGGTGTAGGGTGTGCTCCAAAAGGGGCATAAAAAAAACAAACTACATACCAGTGTGACACATGCCCCGAGAAACCAGGGTTATGCATGAAAGATTGTTTTAGGATTTATCACACGTCCCTGGATATATAATTGTACCCTGAACGATGCACTCTCACACAGCGTATACATCATGCCGCATCTTCCCTGCTGAGCTCTACCATGTGCTCAGCCTATAGATCAGTGGTGGCGAACCTATGGCACGGGTGCCAAAGGCGGCACTCAGAGGCCTTTTCGTGGGCATCCGGGCCATCGTCCCAGCACACCAGACAAGACTCAAAGAATCTACCTGCAATTCCAAGCAACTTAAAAGATGCTGCTTTCAGTGATATTTTGATACTGACTTCGCTACTTGGGACTGTAGGAAGAGGGAGAATTAGACAGGGTCGAATTATTTTTGGAGGACCACCTGCTGGGCCCACGATTCTCTTTGTACAAGGGGAAACTGTAAAGAAGCTAAAATAATGAAAATGTTTCCATCTTTCTACTGTATTGCTGTCCTCAGGAGGCCAATATGATTGAAAGTTGTTGAACAGGGAGCAATAAGTTACTGCTTTAATTTTTGGTTGGCACCTCGCGATAAATAAGCGGGTTTTTGGGTTGCAGTTTGGGCACTCGGCCCCTAAAAGGTTCACCATCACTGCTATAGATCATTGCCATATATGGGGTATTGTCGTACCCGGGAGAACCCGCATCATGATTTTTTGGGGCGTTTGTCTCCCGTGGCAGGAGCTGGGCACAAGATGACATAATGAATAATTTGTACTATGTACTATCCGTTATGCATCATCTTTGGGATCTAGCTGTGGGGTTACTACTACACCCCTAGATTTATTCATGGAGGGATGTAGTTTTAGAACTGGGCCAGTTCTCAGGAGGTTTCTAATGTACTGATCCGTAAGGGCTTCTACAAAATGTTTTATGATGCAAAAATGTTTTTTTAAATGTTTGTACTCCAAACGTCATTCTCTTCCAAGCCCTGCCGTGTCTTCATCTTGTAGCCTATTGCCACACATGGGGTACCATAACTGTAATATCTCGAAGAATGATTTTTGGGGTGTTTATCCACAGTGGTATGAGTTGGGCTAATTTTTTAACTGCCCCATTCACTTTGTATTACATTTGAGCCAGCAACTTAAGAGTTAAAATGCTCATACAACCCTAGTGTCAGGATGCGGGATCTGTGGATCCTCTGGACCACCGTGGGAGGTGGTACTAGCCGACACCTGGTTTTCACCAGAGACCCCGGTGGGGTGTTTTCTAAAGTGGCATGGGTTGGGCACAATATATTATGCACTAAATTTACATTTTTGAGATAAAATCGCATTTTTACTCTGCACCATTTACTTTGCATTAGATTTTGGCCAGCATGTTGGGGGTTAAAACAGTTTGTATTGTTACAGGGGCTTTTCAAGTACACTGTTGCACCACAAAACATTCACAGCTAAATTGGCTTGCCAAAAACCCGATAGCACAAACTCAGTTCTGGACATCGCTGTGCGACGAAACAGCAGTTGACATCCACACGTCTGGTATTGCCGCAGGGAAAAAATTTTGGGATGTATATTTACCTTAAATTCCTTGTGTCCATTTTAGGGGTAAATGAGAATAATCATAATCAAAAATTGAAATTTCCAATCCACTTTTGTTTGCTTCAGGAGAAAGAATTAAAGGGTTAACATACTTCGCAAATGCTGATTTGAATAGTTTGAGATTTTAGGTTCATAAAATGTTACTTGTGGGGGTATATAGTACATAAGCCTATATAGGGCACTTTCTAACTAAATTGGTCACCAAAAATTTTGCATTTTTCATATCTCTTGAAAATCTGAGAAGTTGCTACTAAAACTTAAAAACTCACATCCAGAGGTCGCACTAACATTTTTCCAGAAGGGTAAAAATACTCCTCTCACCATTTTTGAGGAGTATTTTTACCCGAGGAGGAGTATGAAAATTTCGGTAATACACATAGCACACTCACAACTCACAGCACACACTCCCCACTCACAGCACACACTCACGGCACACAACACAACACCGCACACACTCCCCACTCACAGCAGAGCACACACTCCCCTCTCACAGCACACACCACAACACCGCACACAACACACTCTGCACACACTCACAACACACACTCACACTGCACAGCACACACTACACTCACCCGGCACTGCTCTTAGGCCCCGTCGATCACAAACGCAGGCAGCTGCGGGCAGGTAGAGATGGAGCAGGATGGGGAGCAGCAGCTTCGTGGCCCACATGCAGTGGCGTAACTAGAAGAGGCTGGGCCCCATGACAAACTTCTGCATGGGGCCCAGCCTCTTCTAGTTACGCCACTGCATGTGGGCCACGAAGCTGCTGCTCCCCGTCCTTCTCCATCTCTACCTGCCCGCAGCTGCCTGCGTTTGTGATCGACGGGGCCTAAGAGCAGTGCCGGGTGAGTGTAGTGTGTGCTGTGCAGTGTGAGTGTGTGTTGTGAGTGGAGTGTGTGCAGTGCTGTGACGTGTGCGCCGTGACAGCGGGCACACGGGACAGGAGGAGGGGGTGAGCGATGCTTACCCCCTCATACATACAGCATGTACACACATACAGTATATACAGACACGCTGCATACACAAAACAAATACGCATACGTACAGCATAAACACACACAGCATATTCATACACTCACAGTGCACACACACCCGCACACGCCATACACTCACACAGCATATTCATACACTCACAGTGCACACACACCCGCCATACACTCACACAGCATATTCATACACTCACAGTGCACACACACCCGCACACACCATACACTCACACAGCATATTCATACACTCACAGTGCACACACACACCCGCACACGCCATACACTCACACAGCATATTCATACACTCACAGTGCACACACACACCCGCACACGCCATACACTCACACAGCATATTCATACACTCACAGTGCACACACACACCCGCACACGCCATACACTCACACAGCATATTCATACACTCACAGTGCACACACACCCGCACACGCCATACACTCACACAGCATATTCATACACTCACAGTGCACACACACCCGCACACGCCATACACTCACACAGCATATTCATACACTCACAGTGCACACACACCCGCACACGCCATACACTCACACAGCATATTCATACACTCACAGTGCACACACACCCGCCATACACTCACACAGCATATTCATACACTCACAGTGCACACACACCCGCCATACACTCACACAGCATATTCATACACTCACAGTGCACACACACCGTACACTCACAGTGCAACTGCACATACCATGCACAAACAGCCCATACTCTCACACAGCACATACACTCACAGGGTGCACACACACCATATACACAACACAGCACACACACACACACACCACAGCACACATACAGACACAACACAGCACACATACAGACACAACACAGCACATGCACAACACATACACACAGCACATACATAGAGGGACTTACAGTCGGCTGTCTGTCGCATTCGGGCGCAGGAGCCGGGAAGCAGAGAAGCCGAGGGGAGCGGAGGAGCCAAGCAGCGGACGAGGGGGGAGGGGGTCAGGGGATAGCGGAGAGCGGGGGAAAGAACGGCATCGGTGACAGCCCCGCCCCCCCTTCTGATGGGCCTGGTCTCAATGGCGACCGCGGACGGTACGCCACTGCCCACATGTCTCCCCTGGGGCGGGTGCTCTCACTCCGGCCCGCCCCCAGTCACGTGTCCCGCTGAACGGCCCGGCGCGCGCTGCGATCGCGCTACTGACATTTTCCTCTTTTGCAGCGCGCGCCGGGCCGTTCTGCCTGCGCGCTACAGGGAATAATTGCCAAGCGTAACTTTACGCATGGCAATTATTTTGGGGGGTAATGGCGCCTCATCACGCGTCTATGACGCGTGGTGAGGCGTTAATGCGACCTCTGCTCACATCCATAAAAAATGGAAACAAAACAAATTATGGAAATAAAAAGACGAACAATGGCAAAATATTTCTACAAAAAAATAAATTGTGGTGTGACTTTTTGTCCAAAAAGTTGAAACTTTAAAATTGTCATCTAAAATTTTTTCCTAAATTATTGAACCCCCCCCCCAAAAGAAATTGATCACCGAAATGATACAACCAACATATACAGTGCAGTAGTTTATGCCAAGTTTTTCAGCACAAAACTCGGCTTATACCAGGAGGTCCTCTTCTGTCCAACAATGTTCCGGCTCCCTCTCTCCGTGCGCTGCTGTTGCTCAAGCTGTGACGTCAGCGGCTCGCTAACAGCACAGTGTGTGTCGAATGTGGCGCACACACCAGAACGTCAGCAAGCCGCTGACGTCACAGCTCGAGCGACGGCACCACATGGAGAGGAAGCCGCAGCCAAAGAGGACCTCCCGGGGTGGCGTTGAGAGGCGAGTACACTTTTTTTTTCATTATAGGCTGTGCATGGGCTGTATCCTGGGGGACGAGGGGCTGCATACTGGGGGACGAGGGGCTGCATACTGGGGGACGAGGGGCTGGCAGGGGCTGCATACTGGGGGACGAGGGGCTGGCAGGGGCTGCATACTGGTGGCAGGCTAGGACCAATGCATTTCCTACCCTCGGCTTATAATCAAGCGAAGAGTTTTTTTCCAGTTTTCTTGTGTTAAACTTAGGTACCTCGGCTTATTCTCGGGTCGGGTTATACTGGAGTATATATACGAAAAAAAGGGTGCACTCCAGCACTGTACAAAGGGAATCCTTGTCGAGTCTTAGGCCCACTGAATTATCCTTTATTCATTAAAAAGATGCACGAATTCACATGAGGAGACAATAAGGTTGATGCGTTTCGACACTGAGCGTCTTAATCATAACCCATCCTTTTAACCAGACGGCTGAGGATCATCTTTCCGTGCAACGAAGGGGAGCCGAGGTCAGAGTGCCATCTTTTGAGGTCTCGTGGTTGGGTGAGCTGGCATTTTTTTACTACTTCATTGTAGTGGGATATATTTTTTTTTTACACTGGGAGTATATATATGGTACAATTTCTCACGAGAAAACAATGTAAAAATCACAGGGATATCTGAAAGCGTTGAAAACTTATTACCACAGGAAGAGACACTGGTCAAATTTAATAAAAAAAGACTGAGCCTTAACGTACAAACCAGCTGCGTCCTTAAGGGTTTAATGCAATATATACATAGGTGTGTATAGGTCCATTAACAATAACCACCACTCCAGTGGCTTAACCCCTTAAGGATGCGGGTTTTTTTCATTCTCCACATTCAAAAATCCATAACTTTTTAATTTTTCTGTGTATAGAGCTGTGTGAGAGGTTATTTTCTTCTTAACGAATGACTTCTTAGTGACATAATGTATTATTCCAAGCCTTATACATGGAAGCTGGCAAAAAAACCCAAAAAAACAGCCTCTGCACCGTACATGTACAACACAGAGTGTGAAGGAGTTAACGGTACGTTGGGGCACATTAATTAGAGTGGTGCAAACTGCACTATGTGCAGTTTGCCTGTGTGTAGTGAAGCATGCGCAAGATTCTTTAAATGTGTTGCAACACATTTTCCCCCAGGAGTATGGCGTAGTGCTGCGAAATCACTGTGATAGTACCAAACCAAAGAATAAAGCAGAGGTGTTATTTGGAGCGGTGAAAGTCTTAAAACCGAGCCAACAAGAACATGGCGCAAACACTTTTTTTTCCCAATTTTTCCACATTTGGATATTTTTCCAGCTTCCCAGTACATGGCATGGAGTAATAAATTATGGGACAGAGAAGTAAAATTTGTTATGCACAAAATATGCCGTCACACAGCTCTGTATATGGAAAAATAAAAAGGGTATGGATTTCTGAAGGTGGAGAGCAAGAATAGAGTGAAAAAACCTGCATTGTTAAGGGGTTTAACTATTATAACTGGGCACTGTGTGTTGTCGGTGTAATGCAAAAACTTATTGATGGCTTCAAAGCGCTTCCTGCTCATCGCCATGCAGAACATCAGGGTGTGGTACACAAAGTCTGTGTTCCAGTAACCCCTGATTGAAGTATTATGCCCCAATACTTCTCCATCTATGCTGCAAGGACAGGGGATCACATTTGGGGTTGTGCATAAAATGAAGAGGGGTTTTGGGCAATATACTGTGCAGCATAGAGATTTGTCTGGTCTACAATTAAATTCAATAGCTCCTCATAAAAAAAAAAAAAAAAAAAAAACTTGTCAAATTCAATTCTAGGATGGCCCAAAGTACCTGGGGCTACACATGTGGGGTCAGTGAATGCCCGAGACACTTCTCCCCTAGAAGTCCCAGGCACTTTTCCAGCATAAACCCTACAAACCTACGGACACCGCTAGCACTGTGTTTACAAACACAACGATAGCGCAATGGCGGCGTGCGTCAGCCCAAACTCATTTGCGTTTGCAGTGAAACGCATGAGATCAGTAAGCAATTGCATGTGTTTCACTGGAAACGCTAATGAGATCATGCCAAGGCCCATAGGGCGGCAACTGCATAGTGATTACACTAGATTAAGGCCTGTCACACTAGGCTGCAGACTGAGGGCGTATTCACACAATGGGGGACATTTACTTAGAGTGTCGGTGTTTGCATTGGCTTTGTTACCGACCTGCTCTCGGAAAGAAGATACACATTTAATATTGTAGAGCTGTGCAGAGACATTTCTGTCTCCGAGCCCATTTTCTGTCCCCGAGCCCATTTTCTGTCCCTGGGACCAAAATCTGTCCCAAGCACCAGAAATGTGTCCAACAGTCCCTGCTAGACCAGTTTTCTTTTGGTCTACTTTCCGCCAGTTTACAGCGCCCAAAAATGGCTGTGACACATATTAATTCTGTCTGAGTTTCCACTCCGCCAAAGCCACGCCCCTTTTCGGAGAAGAGTCGGAGCAGACGGAAAAAGTCATTTTTTCTGTCCCCGACAGCTAATAAATAGGTAGGAGAGCAGAACATGTGGTGAGAGCGCCACAAAACTGGCGGAAACGCCATAGTAAATGTCCCCCACTGCGTTGTGATTTTTCCACTGCATCTAAATGCAGTGTAACCGCAGCAAAAATGCATAAAAAACCACAACGCAATGCATTGTGTGAATGTGCCCCGAGGGCACTTCACACGATGCATGTGTCACCGTTTTTGACGCATTCCAAAGGCTTCAGCCTTGATCACATGCTGAGGTTACATTGCGTTTTACATGCAGTGGAAACGCAATATAACCTTAGCATGTGTTAAGGCTGAAGCCTTTGGAATGCGTCAAAGACGAATAAAAAACCCAGACTAAACGCATTGTGAGAACGTGCCACATGTGGCGTTTGTATTGCATTTACAAGCGCATTGCAAATGCCTGTGGACAAGGCTAGGCGCAAGCGATTATACGCTTTCATTGAAACGCATGAGACTGGTAACCAGCACTTGGTGTCTTACATTTAAACAATGCAAAACACCATGTGTAGGTTAAGGATCGCACGCATTTTAACGGAAGCTCATATGCGATTGGGCCAAGCTCTGCTCCAGGTGTTTGCACTGCATTATGCATATGCGTTTCCAGTGGTGCACCTGCCATGAGGCGAGTTGAGCATCTCGCCTCAGGCTGCATGCCTCCTGCTCGACGAGAGGGCGGCATCGTGCGTCCGACACCATGCTCCCCACCGTCGGCGCCACCGTGCTTCCACCCCCCTGCCGACCGGCATAGAACTCCCGTGTTCTGTCCGGCGGTCGACACTGTGTTCCCACCCCCACTCCCCGCATATTATGCTCCAGGTTCAACCACCCTCCGCTCCCGTCCGGCACCATGTTCCCGGCTCAACCCATCCTCCAGCGTGTGCCCGCCCCCCTCTGCCCGTGAACGAACTCCAGTTTCAGTGCTTTGGCCGGCACCATGCAGCCGGCCGACACTGTGTTCTCACTCCCCACATCACTCCGCTCCCGTCTCCCGGGCCAGACCACAAACAAACTCCCCTCCCAGCCCCTCCATAACCCACCCCTGCTCCGGGCCCAACACACCTACCCTCCCGCGATGGGCCTGGACCCCCCGCGCACGAACCCCCCCCCCCGCCGCCACACGTGTGTATATTTGCTGTATGTATTTGCAGTGTGTGTATATATGGTGTATCTACTGTTTGTATGCATACTACATGGCGGTAGGCTGCATGCATTTTATACTACATGGTGGTGCGCTGTATGCATTTTGCATTGCTTTATTTTCACACCAAACCATTATGATGGATCTGGTCCGGACACTCCCTGATTTTATATATATATATATATATATATATATATATATATATATATATATATATATATAATATATGTATGTGTATCTGTGTATATATATATATATATATATATATATATATATATATATATATAAATGTGTGTGTATCTGTATATATATATATATATAGTGTGTGTGTATATACAGTATATAGTATGTGTGTATGTATACGTGTGTGTATATTTGCTGTATGTATGTACAGTGTGTGTATATGGTGTATCTACTGTTTGTATATGTGTATATATAGGCTGTATTTGTGATATTAATAAGAGCTTCTATTTTGTACAATATGGTGGTACACTATGCATTTTATACTACATGGCGGTACTCTATGCATTTTATACTACACGGCGGTCCGCTGTATGCATTTTATACTACACGGCGGTCCGCTGTATGCATTTTATACTACATGGAGGTGTGCTGTATGCATTTTGCATTGCTTTATCTTCACATCAAACCAATAGGATCTGGTCCTGATACTCTCTGATATATTACATATGTGTGCAGGGGGATGGGCGTCTCTCTATGGGTCGCCTCAAGCAGCAGACAAGCTTGGTACACCCCTGTGCGTTTCCAATGAAACACATGCGTCTCATTGCTCATCTCCTCAGCTGTTGTATATGCGTTTCAAACGCAATGAAAATGCAGGTCAAAACGCAACGTGTGAACGCGCCCTCAGGGTGTGTTCACGCATTCAGTTTTTCAGATGCAGTTTTAAAAGCCAAAAGCAAGTATGAATGATAATGGGTGAAAACATATCACTTGTAAACATCACACGTTCAGTTTTTCAGATGCAGCTTTTGATTCCCAAAACAGGAGAGGAGTGAAAACAGAGGAAGAGATCTGTTAACATTAACGGGATGTATTAACATTGTGTTTACATTATGTTAGTGCATTGTTAACATATGTGTTAACATCACATTTACACTGCGTTTTGTAAATGCAAATGTTAATAGTAATGTAATTAGACAAATCACCTCTCAGCTGTTGTAACGTGTTTGAAAATGCAACCAAACTGCACCACGTGACTGCGGCCTCATGGCACATTCATATAATCTTGGCATGTGCATGAGCCCTTCAATAGAGGTTTTATTCCTTGCAGTAAAACCACACACACTAAACTATTCTGCACTGTGGTTTTTGGCTGTGCAGTTTTTCCGGGTAAAATGCATTTATTTCTCTTTTTCACCAATGAACACTACACAGCCAGAAAACTGCATAACAAGCTATGGCAATTCATATAAAAGCGAATGTGGGTTAACTGAGCGTTATAAAAGTCTCACATAAGTTTCTCTCGTTGTGATTGTAACCAGGACGTGTAAACCCAGACGAATTCCCTGGCATAACAGGGTTCAGGGCGGCGGGGACGACAATTCACTCTTCGCCATTCTCATAAACCTGACGCTATCTTACCGAGACTATGAAAAACCTATTCTGAGTGAATAGCTTTACCGTATGTGACACGCTCCGAGTAACATAACGTGCAGAGGCTGGGGCTCGCCATATAACTATACGAAGATTGGGATGTGCGGGCAGACGAATTGGTGCACTTAGTCCCCGCCTTCCTCACTAGGCGGGAGGCCGAGGAGTGTAGGCGGAGTAAGTGCGCTGACTGAATGGAGGGAAGTTTGAACCATCGGCTGATTCCGCATATGATGGGAGGGGGCAGCGGGAAAGAGCAGTGCTTTCCTTATTATTGTTCGCCCGCAGTATGTGAAATACGGTAGGAAGCTCTTGTCATGGTGCTAGTGTTGTGGAACTTCACTGATTCCCCTATTCAATGATCCTCCTGACGTGACCTGTGGGATATGGAGGATTTGGCTCGAAAGTTGTGTGAAGCGGTGGAGAATGAAGACTCCAAGTAAGTATAAGACGCTAAAGACTGGAGGTGTAGCCTCACCAATGTTAGTTATTCCTGGTATAAACAACAATTCCCTTTCCTCTGAGGGCACATGGTCACACATTTTGGATTTTCCAATAGTAAATCCTATTTGCATACATCACAGTAAATGCTGCATAAACCTGACGCTGACATTTGTACCACAGATGGCCGCAGTTTCACACAATGCTGCGCTCCCCCAGGCTAATAAATGATAGAGGTAACATCAATTTCACAATTTGGCCCAAATTCATACATCTGAATTTTATTTAACCCCTTCCCTTGCAATCCTTTTTCGTTTTAATTTTTTACTCCCCACCTTCAAAAATCTGTAACTTTTTTTATTTTTCCGTGTAAAGAGCTGTGCCTGGGCTTGTTTTCTGCAAAACAAATTGCACTTTATAGTGACAGTACTTATGATTCCATGTCGTGTACTGGGAAGCGGAAAAAAAAAAATTCTGAGCGCCCCAAATGACATGTCTACTTTTTTCTTTGGCTCGGTACGATCACGAGGATCCTAAATTTGTATAGGTTTTATCACGTTTTCATACATTTACAAAAATTAAAACCTTCTGTTCAAAAAAAATTCTCCGTTCTTGCTAACTTCTGGCGCTAATAACTTTTTCATATTTCAGTGTACCGAGCTGTGGGTGGTGTTATTTTTTGCGACTTTTGATGACATTTTTAATGAGGACTGTTTTTTAATATTTTTCAAAATGGCCAAACATTGGCACTGTCGACTTTGGGTGCTATTTTCTGTTAAGGGGTTAAACGCTGGTAAAAATAGTCATTATATTTTGATATAGCGTAGCGGGCAACGGCAGTGCACGGGGAGAGGAGGAGGAGGTGAGCGCAGCTCACCCCCGACCCTCTCCATAGGAAGTAATGGCGCACGGCGCCGTACTACAGGTAAAGATAGGACAGGTCCTATCTTTTTCCCGGGTACGGAGTGGTACAGTGCCACACGTGTGCTGCACCGTACCGCTCCCGTAGGGTGCCGTGCGCCCATTGCCGTCTATGGAGGACGTATATCGGCCGTATGTACGTCCTCCATACGTTAGTGTGAATGTACCCTTACTGTTTATTTGCTTTTATATGTGGTCTAAGGAAAGGGCGGACATTTAAACTTTTACTTCTTTTACTATTTTTTTTTTCATATTGTTTTTTATTAATTTTTATTTTACCATTATTAAAGACCTTCCAGGGTAACTCTGCATGGTCCGATTACTAATACTATATACTGCAATAATACTGTATTGCAGTATATAGCAATATTGCAATGATTTCTACCAGCCTGCTGGCTATTAGAGATCATGGCATGCCTACGTGTCTCATTGAGACTGTAGGCTGCCATGGCAACCGATCGTTACCCATGTAAAGGTAAGTTAAGTGCCAGCACAGACTGTGTAGCTCGATATAGTTTGTCCTTGGTCGCGCAGGTGTTAAAGAGGACTTGTTGCCCAGTATAAACCCTCTAGGAACTGCCTAGCCCTACCCCAGTAATAGCAATGTTAGGCCCTTTCCACAGGATAGGGCCTCACTTGCTGGTCTGTGGGAGTCTCAGTGATGAGACCTCCACAGATCCTGAAAACTATCTGATGGGGTCCTTCATTCCTTCGTCAGACCCCTTGCTGCTCTGTCAGAGTAACGAAGCAGACAGTCGAACTTGATCGTTCTGCTCCATTAATCTCTATGGAGCTGACGCAGATCACCGAGCACAGAGGGTATCAGCCACATTTCCCACCCTAGGCTTATACCGGAGTCAATAAGTTTTCCCAGTTTTTTGGGGTAAAATTAGGTACCTCGGTTCAACTTATACTCAAGTATATAGGGTATTTGTCCTATCTAGCTCCTCCATCATAAAATAGAATAAATATTTCCCATATACCATGTATACTCGAGTATAAGCCGATACAAATATAAACAGAGGCTCCTAATTTTATGGAGGGCGCCGCCATTTTTCTGAGGATCGTCGCTCCAGGTGATCGCATCAGGGAGCGGCGATCCGCCGCCATGGTAGCCTCGATTCTTCCAAAGACCCGAGGCATCTTCGGGTTAACCCATTCATTACAATGTGCTATCAGCTCTGGACATGGAAAAATAAAAAAGTTATAGATTTTTGAAACTGGGGAGTGAAAAATGAAAACCCCAAAAAAAAGAAAAAGGGCTTCGGCGTTAAGGGGTTAAAGAATACAGCGTGCATTAGTGCTCCAGCAGCTGTTTCTCGCCATTCCAGTCCTCTGCACTGTGCTTGGTTCATGGGATCTGGCCACGGCACACTGGTCTGTTTCCATGTACCGAGAACATTTGTAAGCAGAAGGCCATATTCTGATGCTTACCGTGTCCCTACTCTTCTGTTATTCTTGGCCTTTAAATCGAAGCTAAATCTTCTAAAAACAGCCTCACAATAAAATCTATATCTTTCCTCAGGGAGGTAGAAAATCTCTTGAAATATGGAGCCAACCCAAATCTAGTTCTTCCGACTGGCATTGCAGCCATTCACCTTGCTTCAGGAAAGGAGAGTGAGTGTGCCCTGAGATGCTTGACTCTGATTTTGCAAAACGGGGGAAATCCTAATGTTAGGTAAGCTTGTTATTTGTTATAATGTGCACAAGTTTTTAACTGGAGGAGCAAAGTCTCCACTCGGAGCATAAAGTGTACTGCAAAGCTTACAGACAGCAGAGATATGGGCAGAGGTCGCACTAACATTTTTCCCAAAGGGTAAAAATACTCCTCTTACTATTTTTGAGGAGTATTTTTAGTCGAGGAGGAGTATGAAAATTTCGGTAATACATATAACTAAATAATATATAATAGCCGTATATAATGTTAATAGACGCTATTTATAAAAAAAAAAAAAAATCATCTGTCTGCTCACCACGCACAATACACACACACTCGCACACACACACCCTCGCACAGCGCACACTCACTCCCTCCCTCGCACAGCGCACACTCACTCCCTCCCTCGCACAGCGCACACTCACTCCCTCCCTTGCACTGCGCACACTCACTCCCTCCCTCGCACAGCGCACTCCCTCCCTCCCTCGCACAGCGCACACTCCCTCCCTCCCTCGCACAGCGCACACTCACTCCCTCCCTCGCACAGCGCACACTCACTCCCTCCCTCGCACAGCGCACACTCACTCCCTCCCTCGCACAGCGCACACTCACTCCCTCCCTCGCACAGCGCACACTCACTCCCTCCCTCGCACAGCGCACACTCACTCCCTCCCTCGCACAGCGCACACTCACTCCCTCCCTCCCACAGCGCACACTCACTCCCTCCCTCGCACAGCGCACACTCACTCCCTCCCTCGCACAGCGCACACTCACTCCCTCCCTCGCACAGCGCACACTCACTCCCTCCCTCGCACAGCGCACACTCCCTCAGCGCACACTCCCTCCTTCCCTCGCACAGCGCACACTCCCTCCTTCCCTCGCACAGCGCACACTCCCTCCTTCCCTCGCACAGCGCACACTCCCTCCTTCCCTCGCACAGCGCACACTCCCTCCTTCCCTCGCACAGCGCACACACACCATAAGGTACACACTCACAGTACACAGCACACACTCACACAGCGCATGGCACACACTCACACAGCGCATGGCACACACTCACCACACACACAGCGCATGGCACACACTCACCACACACACAGCGCATGGCACACACTCACCACACACACAGCGCATGGCACACACTCACCACACACACAGCGCATGGCACACACTCACCACACACACAGCGCATGGCACACACTCACCACACACACAGCGCATGGCACACACTCACCACACACACAGCGCATGGCACACACTCACCACACACACAGCGCATGGCACACACTCACCACACACACAGCGCATGGCACACACTCACCACACACACAGCGCATGGCACACACTCACCACACACACAGCGCATGGCACACACTCACCACACACACAGCGCATGGCACACACTCACCACACACACAGCGCATGGCACACACTCACCACACACACAGCGCATGGCACACACTCACCACACACACAGCGCATGGCACACACTCACCACACACACAGCGCATGGCACACACTCACCACACACACAGCGCATGGCACACACTCACCACACACACAGCGCATGGCACACACTCACCACACACACAGCGCATGGCACACACTCACCACACACACAGCGCATGGCACACACTCACCACACACACAGCGCATGGCACACACTCACCACACACACAGCGCATGGCACACACTCGCCACACACACAGCGCATGGCACACACTCGCCACACACACAGCGCATGGCACACACTCGCCACACACACAGCGCATGGCACACACTCACCACACACACACACAGCGCATGGCACACACTCACCACACACACACACAGCGCATGGCACACACTCACCACACACACACACAGCGCTGAGCACACACTCACCACACACACACACAGCGCTGAGCACACACTCACCACACACACACACAGCGCTGAGCACACACTCACCACACACACACACAGCGCTGAGCACACACTCACCACACACACACACAGCGCATGGCACACACTCACCACACACACACACAGCGCTGAGCACACACTCACCACACACACACACAGCGCTGAGCACACACTCACCACACACACACACAGCGCTGAGCACACACTCACCACACACACACACAGCGCTGAGCACACACTCACCACACACACAGCGCATGGCACACACTCACCACACACACAGCGCATGGCACACACTCACCACACACACACACACAGCGCTGAGCACACACTCACCACACACACACACACAGCGCTGAGCACACACTCACACCACACAGCGCATGGCACACACTCACCACACACACAGCGCATGGCACACTCACCACACACACACACACCACACAGCGCATTACACACACTCACACAGCATTCACTCACTCACTCGCACAGCACACACTCACAGCACATGGCAGACACACGCAGCACACACTCACCCAGCGCATACACAGAGTGCAGTGTACCCCCGGCCGCGGCTCACACTCACCCGGCACTTCTCTCAGGTCCCGCCGGGATCACATGACCGCTGGCCGCTGCTGCAGGCATTGAGACCTGGAGCAGCAGCATCGCGGGGTCGGCCCTCACATCTCCACATCCTGCTGAGCGGCCCGGCGCGCGCTGCGATCGCTCTTGTCATTCCCCTCCTATACAGTGCGCGCCGGGCCGCTCAGCCTGCGCGCTACACGGAATAATTGCCAAGCGTATCTTTACGCATGGCAATTATTTTGGGGGGTAATGGCGCCTCATCACGCGTCTATGACGCGTGGTGAGGCGTTAATGCGACCTCTGGATATGGGCTCTTAGAAAATGAAGAATTTGTTTCACTAGTGACCAGAAACTGCTGTATTTATCATGATTTCTGTAGTATGTTAGATTTTATTTTTTTTACTACTCCCCAACTAACTCTTTGCATTCAATTGACATTCCATTTATTCTTTTAAGAAGACCAGATTTATAAAGTGTTTGTTTTCTTTACTTACCCCCTTGCTGCCAAGGTCAGTTTTCATTTTCCTAGCTAACCCCTTTTTTGCAATCTGAATGTCACTCTAATTGGTTAAAACTTTGGAATGCTTTAACATATAAAAGTAATTTTGAGGTGTTTTAAAGGACAATGCGTCCTGAGAAAGTTAGTTTAAAAATTGGGTGGATATGTTTTGCAATTTCGGTTCCTGGGGAAATCAGGAGTCTAGGGTCAGGCAGGACAGATTATTCTCCTGACGCTGCAGTGAGCTCCTCTTTGCATTGGCCCCTCCTCTTGCATTCCAGGAAGAGATCACAGACACAGCCTTCATGCTGGCAAACTGCAGCGTGAGGAGAATAAATTTACAAGCTACAGGCAGATAAGGTCTTTATCCAGGTGATGGAGGCACAGCAGGGTTGACGGTGTAAGTTATAGCTGAGATGGCAGAACTGAGAATGTTATTGTGTGTTTTATGGATCTCCTAATTTCTGATCTGGTTCGCTATAATTACTGCAAAACCTCATTATGCGTCGGCTGCTCTTGTTGTCCATAGCTGGTGAGCTTTTCTGAATATTCCCATAGCACCCGCGCTCAGTGCTAACCCTTCGATTGCTGCTGGCATTTAAAATGTGTGACGTCATCGGGGAGTGCCGATCTCTTACTATGACTGTCACGGGTCATAGTATACTGTTGCAGTATATGGCAGTTTTACTTGTAATCTCCAAGCATCTTCAAGTGTCATGAATAAACTTCCGACTGCCATATCAACCAATCCTCACTCCTCCAAGTTGGGGGCATGTATGCAGCTTTTAAATGGTTAACGCCCCTAATCAGTGGCAATACCTACTGTTTGTATTTGTTGTGTTTGGAAAATTCAATACCCATGCTAAATGGAGTCCTCTCCATACACCCGGCCCAATGCTGCATCATAATAGTACAGCGTCTGTAGGGAGTCGGTTAAATGGCTCCTCTCTTTCTTTAACCCCTTAAGGGCGCAGCCTTTTTTTTTTTTTTCAAAATTTTTCACTCTGTCTTCAAACATCTATAACTTTTTTCATTTTACCCTTGTACAAAGCATGAGCTATATTTTCTGTGTAACAAATTGTACTTCTTAGTGATGGTATTTTTTTTTATTCCATACAGTGAAATTCATGAAACGCATTTACACTATTTTCTTGTGGGCTTGGTTTTTAAGGCTTTATTCTATGGCTCGGTGCAATCACAGGGATACCACATTTGTGCAGGTTTTAAGGTATTTTAATACAGTTTCAAAAAATAAAACTAACTCAAAATGGGGACATGGGCACAACTAGAGTAAAGGTGTCCACTCATCAAAAAGCGATGCATCAAACAATAAGCAATGAGATGCGTACAAAGGAGAATTACGATACCTCAATATTTTTTTCAAAGATATGCAAAACATGAACAGGACAAAAAGCACACACCATGGGGCATAATTGCCAGGCCAGTGGCGCAGAGGCCCTGAAATAATCGCAAATGCTAACTTGTTGCTAGCTTTTGCGATTATTTGCCCCGATCCGCCACCTTCACACCAGTGGGGCGTGAAGGGGGGGGGGGGGGGGCGGCCGAGCAGAGGGTTGTCACTGTCCCTGCGCACTCACTGCTGCCGGCGACTTTTGCTGCCTGGCGTAGGATGAAAGCTGCGCAGCTGGCTGCCCCGATACATCAAGAGGCGAATATGCAGTGGCGGGGCTATCATACGCTGGCGCTCGTGATGATAAATATATGATAAATATGCCCCCATGTGTGTATGGAACTACCCCGGGCTGGAAAAAGTGCTAGCCCAGTGTTAAAGGGGATTTTGGGGATTGGGTTTTTACTCAGTTCCTCTAGAGAACACAACTATACACAAACCTGCTTTCCTGCCCCGTCTTGGACACTCGCTAATAAATATATATATATATATATATATATATATATATATATATATATATATATATATATATATATATATATTATATTAAATATCAATATAACACTACAGCAGCTCCTGGATATACCCAGAAGCAGGAGTCACATCCAGTACCTGACCATATACATGTATCTATAAAGACATATATATACATGTATCTATAAAGACTCATGCACAATAGCATCTATAGATCTACTCCTCCAATACACGTGCAGGGCACAGATCCCCGTGTAAATGGGATATGGCTACAGGTTGTACATGTAGTTACACTAATATATACACACTCACTGCAGACACTTGGTTATGTATATATGGTAAAACACATAACACCTGAAATATCCATTGGATACACGTCTACTATATTATAATAAGTGCTATGTTATAATTACTCTTATAAAGTTATATAAATACACACAAAGCACACACAATATATAACCGGGTTCCTTATGTTAAGTGCTGGTCGTCCAGGGAGGGTTGGCAATCAAAGAGAGAGCTTTCTGGTTTTACCAGCCTAAATATCCATTTTGGGCAAGCCCCTGCCCACCCCTTATAACTCCACCTTAAGAGACCCCTCAGGATAGATCCCAGTGTGTGTAGATAGAGAATCTCACACCTGGTTCATGGTGGCTTTTTCCTGTTCAAAGCCTTCTGCTATGTAATGAACAAATGGCCTCTGTACATACTGACATCTCACCACAGAATGTCAGTGTATACTGTATCCATTTACCCTATATGTGATATATATAATTATTGAGCAGAGGGTCCAGTTAGGAAGAATGTTCCCCTGTAACACCCCTGACCCATTCTGAATGTCACAATGTCCGAAACAAAAATTCGAAAAATAATAGTTGGTCGCTGAGAGCCTAACTAATGCCTACACTGAAACTTAATGAAATGTCATACACAAAAGGTGGTCCATAAACAAGTATATAAATGCAAGCAGGCCGGCAGCTACAGAGAGGAGGGGAAGGGTGTTGGGGGGGGGGGGGGAGTCGGAGAAAAGAGGCAGACTAAAATGTGACTTCCGCAGGTTGGATGAAGTGTGAGTAGTACCTGTCCTGAACATATATACGCACAGCCCCAACCTGCAACAAAATCCCTGATTACCTGAGAAGTAGAGTATATACATGTAGCGTCAATAGATCTGTACTGCACAATAACAGAAGCTCCTATCTCATATGATGATCACATGAGTGAAGGGTGATAAGGTCTGTAGGACAGTGTGTAATGCGCATGCACCAGTAAGAGCTCCACAAATGCTATGTGCAGGGCCGGCTCCAGGTTTCAGTGGGCCCCTGGGCGATAGAGCCTCAGTGGGCCCCTTAACAGTGAACTCATGTGGTGGCATGACCCTGGCAGCTGAGCTCAGACACAGTAAAAGACAATCATATTTCAATTACATCGGCAACAAGGATGCCGTCGCTGATGTAATTCAATTTTCTGATCAGGAGCGTAATGGGCTCCATAGCAGACCATTTCCTTAAAAACACATGCATGTTTTTACACAATCACAATCATTTTTACACTCATATACGTGTCTACAGATTTATACACACATACAGTATATACACATCAAATTTACAACATACACACAGATATACAGCATATACACACACACATCCTGTATGTACAGCATATATATGCACGAATCCCATATATACAGCACACCAAATATATATACAACATACACACGCATCCAGGATATACAGCATATATACATACACATCCGATATATACACATAGCACATACGCAGATATACACATGCATCCAGTATATACAGCACATACGCACAGATATACAGCATATATACACACGCATCCAGTATATACAGCACATACGCACAGATATACAGCATATATACACACGCATCCAGTATATACAGCACATACGCACAGATATACAGCATATATACACACGCATCCAGTATATACAGCACATACGCACAGATATACAGCATATATACACACGCATCCAGTATATACAGCACATACGCACAGATATACAGCATATATACACACGCATCCAGTATATACAGCACATACGCACAGATATACAGCATATATACACACGCATCCAGTATATACAGCACATACGCACAGATATACAGCATATATACACACGCATCCAGTATATACAGCACATACGCACAGATATACAGCATATATACACACGCATCCAGTATATACAGCACATACGCACAGATATACAGCATATATACACACGCATCCAGTATATACAGCACATACGCACAGATATACAGCATATATACACACGCATCCAGTATATACAGCACATACGCACAGATATACAGCATATATACACACGCATCCAGTATATACAGCACATACGCACAGATATACAGCATATATACACACGCATCCAGTATATACAGCACATACGCACAGATATACAGCATATATACACACGCATCCAGTATATACAGCACATACGCACAGATATACAGCATATATACACACGCATCCAGTATATACAGCACATACGCACAGATATACAGCATATATACACACGCATCCAGTATATACAGCACATACGCACAGATATACAGCATATATACACACGCATCCAGTATATACAGCACATACGCACAGATATACAGCATATATACACACGCATCCAGTATATACAGCACATACGCACAGATATACAGCATATATACACACGCATCCAGTATATACAGCACATACGCACAGATATACAGCATATATACACACGCATCCAGTATATACAGCACATACGCACAGATATACAGCATATATACACACGCATCCAGTATATACAGCACATACGCACAGATATACAGCATATATACACACGCATCCAGTATATACAGCACATACGCACAGATATACAGCATATATACACACGCATCCAGTATATACAGCACATACGCACAGATATACAGCATATATACACACGCATCCAGTATATACAGCACATACGCACAGATATACAGCATATATACACACGCATCCAGTATATACAGCACATACGCACAGATATACAGCATATATACACACGCATCCAGTATATACAGCACATACGCACAGATATACAGCATATATACACACGCATCCAGTATATACAGCACATACGCACAGATATACAGCATATATACACACGCATCCAGTATATACAGCACATACGCACAGATATACAGCATATATACACACGCATCCAGTATATACAGCACATACGCACAGATATACAGCATATATACACACGCATCCAGTATATACAGCACATACGCACAGATATACAGCATATATACACACGCATCCAGTATATACAGCACATACGCACAGATATACAGCATATATACACACGCATCCAGTATATACAGCACATACGCACAGATATACAGCATATATACACACGCATCCAGTATATACAGCACATACGCACAGATATACAGCATATATACACACGCATCCAGTATATACAGCACATACGCACAGATATACAGCATATATACACACGCATCCAGTATATACAGCACATACGCACAGATATACAGCATATATACACACGCATCCAGTATATACAGCACATACGCACAGATATACAGCATATATACACACGCATCCAGTATATACAGCACATACGCACAGATATACAGCATATATACACACGCATCCAGTATATACAGCACATACGCACAGATATACAGCATATATACACACGCATCCAGTATATACAGCACATACGCACAGATATACAGCATATATACACACGCATCCAGTATATACAGCACATACGCACAGATATACAGCATATATACACACGCATCCAGTATATACAGCACATACGCACAGATATACAGCATATATACACACGCATCCAGTATATACAGCACATACGCACAGATATACAGCATATATACACACGCATCCAGTATATACAGCACATACGCACAGATATACAGCATATATACACACGCATCCAGTATATACAGCACATACGCACAGATATACAGCATATATACACACGCATCCAGTATATACAGCACATACGCACACAAACACATACAGTATACATGCATTTACATATGTAGCAATTATATTTACCCCAGCTGGATGTCGCTCGGTCGGAACGTGGTGACAGGATCAGGAAGAAGGTGCACAGCGCTGTGAGGTGCTAGGACGGGCCAGGCCGGGCACAAGTCGGACGGGACGCGAGGTGTGCGGGCTGGCGGGGCGCGAGGTGTGCCTGAGGCAAAGCGCGCAGGCCGGGCAGGGCGCAAGGCGCGCAGGCCGGGCCTGACGCGTGGCTCAGGATGCGACACGTCACAAGAGAGGTGGGTTGGGCAGGTCAGAGGGCCCGCCCCACTGCCTCTCCGCCCGCCCCACTGCCTCTCCGCCCGCCCCACTGCCTCTCCGCCCGCTGGACCGACCTGCCGGCAAGTAGTAGATTGTGGTGGGCCCCTTTGGAGCTCCGGGGCCCCGGCACTTGCCCGGGTCAGCCGGGTGCTGACGCCGGGCCTGGCTATGTGCATGCGCTTGATTGATGATTCACAGAGTGAACAACAGGATTAAGAACTAAATACCACAGGCACCTTAAAAGTTTAAAATTCATACACACAATGACGGACCTCCACTTTAAACCGTTTGTGGTGATTATATACCACTCTTATGTATAAATATGATAAAACTACCAAATTCATGAGTAAAAAGTATCCATAGTTGTGATTGATAGAAAGTACAACAGCCATAAAAGTACTCAGAGCAAAAACCATGTGCCCTTGGAAAAATTAGGGTAACCATAAATATCCAATAGTGTTCCAACATCACAAAAAAAATAATAAAAAATTAGAAAAATGCATGGTTTTCAAACATTTTTCATGATACATCAAGGAAGTTGCGGGAGACGGTTGTTATACTAAAATGAACATACAGACCATTCTCACAATAACATTTGAAGTTGCTTTCACGTAGATAAAGCATAGGGCTAATCTTTAAAGAGAACCCGTCATGCAAAATAACTCCCCTAAACTAAATATATTTCCATAAACTGCCATTAGAAAGCATTGCCTCTATCCTTTCATTGTCCCTCTACATGCCTCTAAACCCAAGCAATGAGGTCCTAAAGCTGTATGCAAATGACCTGTGAATAGTCCAATGAGTCATTAGCATATCCCTTTACTCTCACTAACTCCTCAGAGCTGCTCAGGCAGTGAGATGGCTCTCCTCTGTCTGACTAGACTGGTCTGTCTGACAGACTCTTGTCAGTCTTCTTCTGATTGACTCCTGTCAGACTCACTTCACTAGCTGAACTGACTGTTGGCACTCTCCAACCGTCCCTTCTCCTCAGCTCCTGGTAATGTGGTGGTTATGCCTCCAATTACATCCCAGCTTGCAATACAATATTATAACAGGTGTGATTGGCTGATGGAATGACATCACATTAAACAATTAACTCCTGCCTTACTAGGCAGGATCTACCGCTGCAGTGTTCCCTGTGTTGTGTAGTGACCTGCTGTGGGGTTGATCAGACTCCACACAGGTTGCAAGCTACATATTGGGATGTATTCGCAACAACCCCTCTGCCATGTGTCGGCAGGGGTGTTGCACATCCTTTTATTTTTCTTGATACATTTCATCTAATTTTGGTTCTCCTACAAGCTTTTCACTTTTTTTCTTTATGTCAAAGTATATGCCTCTAATTTTTGTGTCTTTCAGTCTCTGCCGTTCCCTTGCCTTATTGCAACTGATATTTCTCTCCAGCATAGATGCCACTCCTGTACGAGTTTCAGACAAATTTGTTTTCCATGATCTTCATTATGAGCCTTCTGTATGCTCGATTAT
This sequence comes from Engystomops pustulosus, assembly GCF_040894005.1. NCBI lineage: Eukaryota > Metazoa > Chordata > Amphibia > Anura > Leptodactylidae > Engystomops > Engystomops pustulosus. The sequence goes on from NC_092411.1 coordinate 174,182,972, forward strand.
AGGGATGTTCTTGTTGTTGTCCAAGGGATTCACCGTCAATATATTGTGTACCTATCTCTGTTTCAGACCTTAGAGCTTAGCCCCTTAGTTACGTGGGACCCCTCGTTTTCGTGATCTGTGGGGGGGGGGGTCTCATCACGGAGATCCCCACTGATCAGTAAGGCCCTATCCTGTGGATATATTATACAGGTCTGTATTTGTGTTTTGAGATGTTTGAATACTATTGGATATTTATGGTTACCCTAATTTTTCCATAAAAACACATTTTTTGCACTTTTAAGCTCAGGCACATAGCATTTGTGGCATTACTGGCAGTTGCGCTGTCCAACAGACCTTATCACCCTTCACTCATGTGATCATCATGTGAGATATGGGCTTCCGGTCTTGTGCAGTACAGATCTATGGACGCAACATGTGTATACTCTACTTCTCAGGTAATCAGGGATTTTGTTGCAGGTGGGGGCTGTGCGTATATATGTGCACAGGACAGGTACTACTCACACTTCATCCAACCTGAGGAAGCATTAAGTATGTGATATAGTGAGGTATTTTGAATCCAAAGGGATAGATTAGGGCTGCCTGTGTCCTTTAAGTAAGTTGTAGACACAGAGCTTCTGAGTTGTCTATGTTGAGCCTTAGTCCAGATACTGAGTGAAATCTATGTATGTTTTAAGGGCTTCACCTGCTGATGAGGGGAGTGGAGTGGAGTGGAGGGAGGTTAATAGAGTTGATAGTTTTCTACTCCCTAGTGTTGATGGAGTATAGTGGGACTGATAGAAGTGATGAAATGTATTGGGGATGCATTTAGGGTGTGAGGTGATGTTTCCCTCTTGTGTCTAAGTTAATGCTTTCTTTCGGTTGTAAATGGCCTGCCAGCATTTTGTCCATTTTATTGGCATTTGTATAGAATAGAGCCTTTGTCCATTTCAGCGCCCTCTCCGCTCTTGTGGTAAGGAGGGCCTTAAGCTGTAAAGTTAAGGTCTCCGGTAGGAAAATTGGCAGTGTTTATGAAGCATAGCTTTAATAGTGGGGAGTTGGAGTGTCGGTAGGGCAGTTCACAATATATATTTGTCTGGATTGTAATGTTCCAGAGTATCAGAAAACGACTTTCAGTGTCAGAATATGTTATTAGTGGTTGGAAAGGGAAGGGATTTCTATGGAGAATAGCTACACCCCTTATCCATCTAGTATGTGATGCCATGCAGACCCTTCTATATTGGGAAAAATGTGTCTTGTAGTATTTCATGAACCACCCTGTGTGCGTTTCAAACCTGGATGGGAAGAAGAGGAAGAAAGTAACAATTGGGGACAATACAGACAATAAGTATGGGTAAAGGGGCATCATGGGGGAGACTCGTAATTAAGATGTCAACCCACAAATGACACCACAGTATCATGAGAAGCATTGAGATTAAAGGGTATAACAGACATTTGCATTTTCGGTATACGCCGTTACATTATTTGCAAAAAGAATTAAACCCTTGAAAAGGAGAACAGGAGAGGAAAACAAGTATAAGTAATTATAACAGATTTTCAACTGACATCAGCAGGTGTCGTCTTATGAAAATGCACACTTAATCTAAGTGCAACATCCCCCACCAGGGCCTAGCCTTTTCTCGGGGCCTGGAGTCAGCCGGGGCCCGCAGTACCTGAGTGGCTGGCGGTTGCGGCCTAGGCACGCTAGTGTCACGTTGCTTGGTATGGGGGAACCGGAGGGCTGTCCTACAGCCTGGCAGGTCTCTAGCAGGGTGGTGTTGGCAAGAAATGATGAGGGAGAGGCTGCTATAGCGGATCTCCCTGGGGCAACCCTTTGGTGTCTAGAGTATAAGTCTCTGTGTAGTGGACAGGGTGCCTGTGATGATGGCAACCGAAGTAGCAGGGACCAGACGGAGGCAGAGGTTGAACAAAAACAACTTACAGTTCTTTATTGGAACCGACAAGAACCGCAGCAACGTGCCTTAACAAAATGGTGGAGTGCTGAGATGCAGTCGGAGGGAGCGACAGGAGGGATCATCAGCCTGGATGCAATGGCAGGCTGGGAGATAGCTGTGTCCTAGAAGGATGCTTCAGCTTGTCCTGGGTTGCTTCAGGTATCACCCTGGAAGGTAGGATGATACCCCTTTCCTCTCACTGACTAATTCACTACACTCTACTGTCTCACTGCTTGGTCTGACTGGCTAGTCTTTCTGACTGAATCCTGTCAGACTCACTTCTCTGACTGAACTGACTGTTAGAAATCTCCAACCGTCACTTTTTCTCAGCTCTTGGTCATGTGGTGGTTACTCCTCCAATTACATCCCAGCTTACAATACATTAGGATAATACATGTGATTGGATGACACATTTTACATCACATAAAGCAATTAACTCCTGCCTTGCCAGGCAGGATCTACCACTGTAATACTCATCTGTGTTATCTAGTGTTATGTAGTTACATGCTGTGGGGCTGATCAGACCCTACACAGGCTGCAAGCTACATGGTGGGACATATTCGCAAACACAGCTCTGTCTTGCATCGGCGAGGGTGTTGCATAAGCATATAGCAGTTCAGGTGTGGTAAGGTGAGCATTCATTGTGGTGTCAGACAGGTCACCATTGTCGAGGTGATCTAGGGGTCTGTTAAGGAAGAGGTGCTTGTTCGGCGCAGGGGATCCCAGCTCATTCGAGGTCTTTGATACCCTCTTCCAGAGAGCGTACTAGGAACTGTGAGCTGTTGTGTAAATGCCAAAGAGAATGGGAATCCGAATCTGCACTGCTTGAAGTGGCGTTGTGATAAGCTGCATGTCTCAGCGTTTGGCTGGACAGATATACGCAAACCGTTTAACGGAATCAGGGAGTCTGGGTAAAGCTGCATTACCTCTGGCGGCATTTAACCCCTTAACGCTGAATCCACCTTTTCACCTTCCTGACACTGCCCATTTTTTTCAAATCTGATTTTGAAATGTGTTTTTTCGTGACACTTTGTACTTCATGTTAATTAAAAAATTTTGGTGGTATGTGTTGCGTTAATTTATGAGAAAATTTGGTGAAAATTTTGAAAAATTAGCAATTTTCAAAATGCTCTTCTTTTTCCACATACAGTCATAACAACAAAAAAACGTAATAACTGACATATAACGAATGCCTACTTTATGTGGACATGTTTTTTTATGCATACTCGCATTTTCATAGGATGTTTTCTTTCGTAAACGGAAAATTATATTTTTTAGGGACCTGCTCAGGTTTCAAGTACCTTTTGAGAGGCCTAAATAAAAGTAAAACCCAATAAATTACTATAATTTTATATTATAGAAAGCACACCCCTTAACCCCTACGGGACTCAGCCTCTTTTGGCCTTAAGGACGCGGCCCCATTCTTCAAATCTGACCTGTGTCACTATAAGTGGTTATAGCTTTGGAACGCTATGAGATATCCAGGGGATTTTGAGATTGTTTTCTCGTGACACATTGTACTTCAAATTAGTTTAAAAATTTGGATGAAATCTTTTGCGTTTAGTTATGAAAAAAAACTAAATTTGGCAAAAATTTGGAAAAATTCTTTATTTTCAACATTCTAAATTCTCTACTTTTGATGCAGATAGTCATAGCTCCCAAATAAATTCATAACTTACATTTCCCAAATGTCTGCTTTATGTTGGCATGGTTTTTTAAGATTCCACATATTTTACTAGAATGTTATGAGGCTCAGAATTTAGGTATCATTTTTCACGTTTTTTTGTAAAATCACCAAAACCTGTATTAGATGAACCTGCTCAACTTCTAATTGACACTGAGAGGCCTAAATAATAGTGAGACTCGTAAATTACCCCATTGTGGAAACTACACACCTCAACGTATGAAAAACCACTTTTAAGAAGTTTGTTAACGCTTTACGTGTTTTATAGGGGTTAAAACAAAATGGAGGTGCAGTCTGCAAATTGTAATATTTTTTCACAATACACCCATTTTGGGTGGAAAATTAAACATTTACAATGGATTAAATGAATAAAGGCTCCACAAAGTTTGTTACCCAATCTCTTCCGAGTACACGGATACTCTATATGTGGTGGTAACCTGCTGTATGGGCGCACGGCCGGGCATAGAAGGGAAGGAGGCGCCATCCAGATCAGATTTGCTATGTCACATTGTACAGGCTATAATTTTTTTCTTTTTTTTTAATGTGGACCTATAGGGGCTTATTTCTTTTGCCACATGAGATGCACTTTTCTGGTACGTAATTTGGGGGAATCTATAGGCTAATTGGTGAGATTTTATTAACTCTTTGTTGATGGAGGAAATGAAAATCATCACTTTTCAGGAAGATTTTTATGGGGTTTTTTTTGGCCGTTTACCATACCATAAATATAGTATATTATTTTTATTCTATGGGTCGCCACGATCACAAAAAGACCTCATGTATATAGATTTTTTTTTTTCCAATTTTTACTGAATAAAAAGTAATTTGGCAAAAATTTTGTTAATTTTAGCATCACTGTCTTTCATATGCTCATATGCATAACTTTTTTATTTTTCACCTCACAAATCTGTTTAATGTTTTTTTTTTTTTTTTTTGCGAGAAGGATTGTTCTTTTTAGTGGTCTTATTTTAGAGTGCATAACATTTTTTAAATTACTTTTTAGAGCATTTTTTATAGGGTATTAATTAAAAATGATCTTTTTTCGGAACGTTTTAGCGTTTTTTTCCTACGGCGTGTACCGTGCGGTTCCAGTAACGATTCTTTTTTATTATACAGATTGTTACGGACGCGGCAATACCAAATATGCCGTGTTTTTTTGTGACATTTTAGGGGCTTATATTTTAATGCATTTATTCTAATGTATTAACTTTAGTGTTTTTGACTTTTTAATTATATTTTAATTATACATACTTGAACTTGAACCAGTGATGCTCTGATCACTGGTTCAAGTTCAATACACTGCTCTCTACAATACTATTTTATTGTAGAGTAGTGTAAACTGTCTGAGCATGCAGGCGCATGCTCAGACAGTTTGCAGTCCGACCCGTAAGGGGTCTGACTGCCAGGGAGACCGGTCAGCTCTGGGGCACATGCCAGTCCTCGGAGCTGCCCAGAAGTGGATCAGATCCCCCGGTAAGCGGCACGGGGGATCCGATCCACAGCGCAAATACCCTTACAGCTGACAGCCTGCGCTAACACCCGCGATCGGAGCCGGCCCCGATTGCGGGTGTTAACCCCTTACACGCCGCGGTCACGCATGTGGAAGCCATCTCGTTTCTAAGGGACAACATGGGAACATTTATGAGAAATTATCTTCACGGAGGAACTTTTTTTTTTAAAATAACATCCAATTGAAGAAACGTTTACATATGGCAAATGAATTCAATTAAAGGTAAATGCGCAGATGGGAATACCCCTGTAAAGATCCGGAGCTTGCTTTCAGTAGTGCCCACTACTGTACATATGCCCTTCACATTCGGTTGTGCCAATAACTTAACTGATGGTATATACAGCTTCAGTAAACACAGGAGAAATCCCTACTTGTTGCATCCATTGACTGCATATGACGTGTCCTCTATCTTCTCCATAACTACACCACACAGACATATTATATTCTTCATTGTCCCAACATCTTGGTTCTCTGACAGTGTTATCCTGCTGCTACCCTGAACACTCTTTAACGTGCACACATGCACCTCTAGCACAGACACACAGAACATTCCTCCTAGGATTAAAGCTGCAGCTTCCAGTACTGGACACTGCTACATCCCAGCCTGTATCTACTACCAGGCTGGTGAACTACTCCTGAGGATCACTCTCCATGACCACTCTCAGCAATCTGGACTCTCCAGTAATCCGGCATCTGTACAAGATCGTTTGACACGTTTGCCTGCAGTTGGTTGAAAAAAGAACCGTGCGTTATTTTGCACAACGTTGCCTCCATCTGGTCCCTGAACACGGCTGTAACATCAAGGGCTCCCCCATCATCATCATCATCCAGGGACTCGTACTACGGACACTAAGGGGTTGCCCCTAGGAGATCCAGCACATCAGCCCCTCCCTCCATATTTCTTGCACACACCACCTGCTGGAGGTCTGCCAGGCTGTGGGACAGCCCTCCAGTCCCCATACCTAGCACCGTGACATCAATGTGCCTAGGCCGCAACCGCCAGCTTCTCTGGTATTCTGGGCCCCGGTGGGGGATATTTCATATGTTCTTCCCCTTCCCTTAGTTCCTATCATGTTTCCCACTTGCCTCACTGGTGCAGCTCTGTGCACAGGATTCCCCTGCAGGTCATCTGATCATGACATCATCACTGGTCCTGTAGCCTCCAGGTAGTATTATTCTCCCAAATGTCCTGCTGATCTGAAGGCTCTGGCCAAAATATCTGGGGCACAAGCCCCTGCCATACCCCAATACCCCCATGCTATAGGGTTATATACAGTGAGATACTCTCAGGATAACATATCTAATAAACCCCTCAAGTTAAAGGAAATCTACTTTATAGAGGACCTGTAACCCCAAAATTACCCCCACAAAATATTGCCCCCCATAATCCTCACCCCAGCCCCTTTCTACCCAGCCAGTTTTTTTCTAAATTTATTTGTGGTAAATTGATTTAAAGCTATCCAACCTCTTACTAAATAAGAGGTCGGATTCTCCTATCTTGTGTCGCCAGTTGGCCTTATTCATTAGGGGGCTGGCTGACACACCCCCTGTCTGCGGGGACCTGTAGGAGAAGCCGGCAGCATTGCATGTATTGCATAATCGCTGCCGGCTCTCCGAGATGCAGCCGTACTGGCAGACTTTCTCCTATACATTGCCATGCGGTAACGCTGCACCAACAGCATCTGCGGCCGCGCTAGGCTTACATATACCGCCGAATCGCGGAGAACCAGCAGCGATTACGCTATACATGCAATGCTGCCGGCTTCTCCTACAGGTCCCCGCAGATGGGGGACGTGGAGGGAGTGTGTCGGTCGGCCCCATAAAGAATAAGGCCGACTGCCGGACACAAGATAGGAGAATCCGACCTCTTATATAGTAAGAGGTCGGATGGCTTTAGCTTTAAATCAATTTACCACAAATAAATATTTTAAACTCTGGGGAGAAAGGGGCTAGGGTGAGGATTATGGGGGGGGGGCACATTTTGTGGGGGTCATTTTCGGAGTGACAGGTCCTCTTTAAAAATGGATTATGAGAAACCAGGAACATTTACACATAGAACCAGGCGCTGTGACAGTGATGATCATCTTATGTTTTTTATCCATGACCTCCTTCCTTCTAAAATAGACTTTAATAATTTATGTTAATGAGCTTGACGGGCAATGGGGGGAGGGTGTTTGCAGAACCCATCAGTCAGGGACGGAGCTCACACATTTAAATTTCATCCCCCAAAAGCCTTGCAGCGCCTGGGTGCTTCCACTTCATAGCGGTTCTGTGTACTGCATGACCCTGGCCTGTGTCTTAAACCAGCCGAAGTCAGTCCAAAGTTAAGGATGGAGACAGGATAGTGGGAGACCTGAGCTGAGGACTAAGGGGAATATTCCTTTTTTTATCTCATTTTGTTCAGGCGTGGGGTGGGGTTGTCAAGGGGTTCTGTGTGTAATGAATCCATGGGGTGCTGTATATAATATACCCATAAGGTACCTGCATATGATATAACCTATGGGGGGGCTGTATATAATCTAATCATGTTGGGCTTTATATAATAAATCTATAAGGCAGCTTTATATAATATAACAATGAGGAGCTGCATATAATTTAACCCCTTAATGACCGCCCTATCGGCTTTTTACGGCGGTCATTAAAGGTACTACTTCTGACGCGTACGCCTTTCTACGGCGGCGCGTCAGAAGAAGTTTTCGGGACACCGGGTTATTATAGTGCCCGGGATCGGAAAAGCTTACCGGGGTATCCGATCCCTCCTGCCTCAGCCCCGGGTTCCGACGAGTGACCCGGGGCTGTCGGCTCCTCTCTGTGCCGGGTTCCGCCTCCTGGCAGGACCCGGCTGCGTGTAACTGAGCATGCTCAGCATGCTCAGTTACTTACACTATACACTGCAATACAAGTGTATTGCAGTGTAAAGGCTTGAATAAGCGATCGGATGATCGCTTATTCAAGCCAAGAAGTAGAAAGTGTAAAAAAAAGTTTTAAAAAAAAATCTTTTTATAATATAATTAAATAAATAAAATAAAAGTCCCATTATCTCCCCAGTATCACATAAAATGTAAATAAAACACAAAAACACAAACTTATTTGGTATCACCGTGTCCGTATTAATCTGTACAATAAATCTAAATCAATATTGAACCCGCTCGGTGAGCTACGTAAAAAAAAAACTCGAAAAACTTCCCATAATATACAATTTTCCATCAAACACCATCACAAAAAATGTTCTAAAAAGTGATCAAAAAGTTTCATTCCCTAATATGATACGACTGAAAACAACAACTGTTTTCGCAAAAAATAAGCCCTCAACCAGATCTGACAACAGAAAAATACAGAAGTTATGGCCCTGAAAAGTTGTCAATAGTAAAAACAATGCGATTTTCTCCAATATTGGTTTTGCTCAGGAAAATTATATACTATATACATGAGGTAACACCGCAATCGTAGTGAAACAGAGAATAAAGATAAAATATTATTTTTACGTTACGGTGAGCGGGGGAAAAAAAATGCTAACAATCCAAAATAAAAATTGATGATTTTGTTTGTGTCCCCCTTGAAATAGTTAATAAAATCTCATGAATAAGCTTTAGACTCCCAAAATAAATTATCTATTGTATCTCATCCCGTACATAATGAGCCCTCATATGTTCGCATTACCAAAAAGAAAAAAATGTATAGGTCGTACAATGTGACAATACAAATCTGCTGTACATGCGCCCGTACAGCAGTCACCACCACATATGGGGTATCAGTAAACTCGGGAGGAATTGGGCATCAAGCGTTGCAGTGCGTTTCATCATTTAATTTATTCTGAAAATGTCAGTTTTGGCCTAAATGAATGTATTTTCCAAAAAAAATTCTATAGTTTCTAAATCGCAGGTCCATATTTTTAACCCATGTGAAACACTTAAAGGGTTAATGGACTTAATAGAAGTTGTTTTACATATGTTGAGGGGTGAAGTTTCTATAGTGGGGTAATTTATGGGGTTTTACTATTATTTAGGCCTCTCAAAGTCACCTGAAAGCTGAGTTTTCCCTCAAAATGTGAGTTTTGGCAATTTTCATGAAAATAAGAAAAATCGCACCTAAAGTTCTGCGCCTCATAACATCCTTGAAAAATGACTGGAAGCATAAAATATCATCCCAACATCCCAACATAAAGCATTCTGTAAATGTTAATTATCAAACTTTTTGGGTAGTTTTACTTCCTGTCTGGAAACCAGAACATTTCAAACTTGGAAAATGAAGAATTTTTACAAACTTTTGCCAAATTTTCACTTTTTTTCAGAACGAAACGCAAAACGTATCACTTAAATTTTATAACTAACATGAAGTACAATGTGTCACGAGAAAACATTCTCAAAATCACCCGGATATGTTAAAGCGTTCCAAAGTTATAACCAATTATCGTGAGACATGTCAGATTTGAAAAATCAAGTCTGGTCATTGAGCTGAAAACTAGTGTTGGTGATAAGGGGTTAAACTATGAAGGGGCTGTATGGGGCTAGTTTTATTTGTTGTCAAACAGTGTAACACCTTCTAGTTTTTGTTTCTTTCATGGCTCAGTGTGGGGACATCATCCAGAAAATCAAATTTAGATGTAAATTGGTTGTATAAAGTCGAAGAGGAGGAAAGTTTAACACTGAAGTCAAGATGGGGGGGCTCTGAATGCCTCCCCCACTCTATGACAGCATGTATCAGACTTCAGGAGATCTGTTTATTAATCTCCTGGATGCAGTGCTTTCAATTACAGTGAAGGGGGCTTTCCGAGGAAGAGAGAGCCTGACTTCAGTGTTAAAATCTCCACCTCCTTGACTTTACACTTCATAAAATCTGACTATAAAATGGATTTTCTGAATGGTGCTACCGCAATAGGTCATGAAAGGTGTTCAGCTGCTTGGCAACAAACTTATAGTGGTTTATTAGGTCAACTTCTGCTTTAATTACTGTACATGGTTTTTATTTTTAGCCTGGGATAAGATAATGAAAGTTGTTTCCAGAGAGGATATGATAGGGAACCGACCTACACTGCAAGTACCCCAGGCTAACCACTAATACATCAAGGTAGCCGGCTGGACTAAGGGTATAGAGTTAGTCGTCCCTACTCTCAATAACAACGCCATTCGGTATATATCTTGACCTAAAGTGTTTCTAGTGCTCCTATCATCACTTATTCACTGTCACACATTATGATTTTTGAGACTCTTGCTCATTGTGGCAGAAATATGGTCCCTAATATCCTCATCATGTTTGAGGATCTGCCCCCCCCCCCATACCCTGGTGGGTGCCTCGGTACACTTCCCTTGTTCCCTGGGTTTTATATGGGCTAACTGTCGACTTTTGTGGCAGTTTAGGACCTCTCGGCTCCATCAGGATTTTTGGCTTTGTGGACCATTTTTGCTCACCCCTCTTCTCCATCGGAGATGTGCACCATTTGGATAGAGGGGTGGAGCCTCGGTTCTCCCCCTGCCGCTAGTTATTCTCCACCTCCCTTGGCTGCGGGGACGCTCCCTGGCGTCGGCTGGTCTCCGCGATCCAGTTTTTCTGCGCCTCCGCACTTTTGCTCGGGGATGGCTTGGGGGTTACTATGGTGATGTGACGCCTGACTCTGGCCCGATCACATGACCGGAGTCACATTACTGGCGTTGAGGGTTGGACTTTCTGCTGCCTTATCTTCTGATAGGCGGCGAGGACGATCCTTTAGCTGCCATAGCGGGGGCGAGCTGTAGGTCCTGCCCATTAGGGCGGGTCTCTATGATGGGGCATATTGTGATTGGCAACCGGACATCTCTGGCACTCCCTATGGGAGGGGACTCTGCATTAAATACCCAGTGTTTTTCCTCACTTGCTGCCGCTGATATCAATGCGACAGCGGGAGCCCATGCCGCTCTGTCTCAAAAATCATAATGTGAATGAGTGTGACCCCTGATGATAGGAGCACTAGAAAAGCATTGGGTCAAGATATATACCTAATGGCGTTGTTATTGAGAGTAGGGGTGACTAACTCTATACACTTAGTCCAGCCGGCTACCTTGATGTATCAGTGGTTAGCCTGGGGTATTTGCAGTGCAGGTCGGTTCCCTATCATATCCTCTCTGGAAACACCTTTCATTATCTTATGCCAGGGTCCATTATCACCATACTGACCTTGGGTTCATATGAACTTTCTATATCTATTTTTCCGCGGCATTGGGGGAAATGACACACTATTCTTAATGGGTTTGACCACTAAGTGGTCCGTTTTTTTTACTGCAACTGTGAATAAAGGCTATATTTTAATTGTTATCCACCGTCAGATCCCTCTCATTAATAATATTATCAATGAACTTGCTTTTGGCACATTTATCCAAGTTTTAGGCCTCATGCATACAGCACGGTGCAGGAGGGAGGAGGGGTGATCGCTCCTTGCCATAGGAAGCCGAGCAGCCACGCCATATTTCCAGCAAAAGATGGAGAATGTGCTTTTTTTTTTTTTTTTTTTTGTGGCTGTGGCGTTGTATGGGATATGTTCACTGTGCCCGTGGACAATGCACTTCTATGAGGTCGTATGCTAGCTTACGGACAATTTCTATGTTCTTGTGGCCTTAAAGGGGTATTCTCGTCTGGGCATTCACATTCCGTTTAAAAAAATTTGCCATATATAAACAATTCTTCAATTAGATGTTATTAAAAAAAATGTTCCTGTGTGAAGATAATTTCTTATAAATGTAGTGATCTGGTCCCTTAGAAACGAGATGGCTTCCTCGGATACGGCCACCTCTGCTGGAGGGATTGCACAAAGAAACAAAAGGTTTTTGTATATGAAATGTCCGGGAGTTACTGCAAATCCCACATCAGTCCTGTGGTAATGATCGCTGAATCCAGGAGGTCAGGCAGGACTCTATATCCCAAGTCTGGCCACCGCTGCCAGAGTGTGACGTGGTCGTATCCGAGGAAGCCATCTCGTTTCTAAGGGACAACATGACTACATTTATGAGAAATTATGTTCACACAGGAACATTTTTTTTAATAACATCCAATTGAAGAAATGTTTATATATGGAAGATTAATGAAACTGAATGTGAGCGTCCAGACGAGAATACCCCTTTAAGCCCGCTGTAAATTTACCCTCCTGAAGTTTATAGGGTTAGTTTTCTCTCTACCAACTTTCTTACTAAAGCATAATTGAAAATCAATGATATTGTGACCACTATTCCCCAGGGGCGCCCCCCTATTTCTGTGACTATTTATTACAGGTAAATTGTCTTTTGTTATTGAGAAGAACCTGCTGCCTTTTCTAAGTTAAATCACATTAGATGCATTATTGAACACCCTGTAAGTTGATGAAAATATTATCTTCACTTTACATGTTGTGTTTTTTAAGATCTACAGATGATCTGACACCAGTGCATGTTGCAGCTTCTTGGGGATGTTGTAAGGCTCTTATCTTCTTACTGCGACAAGGTGGTGACCCTTCTATTGAGGACCAGGTGAATTTTATGTTTAACTTATGAGGGTGCAGTCACACATTGCAGTTTAAACTTTGAGGTGGTTTTAGGTGCAGTTTTGTTAATTAAACAGGTGAAAGACATTTGTGGAGCAAGTTTCCCCTTCAAAATCAAATTCACTCGTTCAGTTCATGACTTTCACCTGTTAAAAAATTGCAATTAAAACCACCACAAAATGTATTGCGATGCAGTTGTAACTGCAACGTGTGATGGCACCCTTAATGTAATTTTTTTTTCTGATATTTCATTTCTGTTTATTCATGGTGTGTCTTTATATTCAAGGATGGAAATACACCTTTAGACTTGGCCTTATTTGAGAATAACCGAAGATGTGTGGTTGCTCTTCAAGAATATAAAGAGAGGCTCTCTGGCAGATATTCAGATGAAGTACAAGGTCATTCAACACATTTCTGTTTTAAGTTTAATATAATTAATTACATAATGATACCCTGTCACTTAAAGGGGTTGCCCATCTTTCCACAAATATTTTAATAATATTGCTGCATATTTGCCATACTTATGTGAATGCAATGGTGCTTACAAAGAGGTGCTATTGTTTGAGAAAAATCCTTATGGCAGCACATTTGGTCCTTGGTTTGTCCATAAAATGGACCTTGCTGGGGACTGTCGGGACTGCTTCATCTATGCACAGTCCTATTCCCTGATCCCCGCATAGCAAAGCCAGCCAACCTTCACACAAGTGCATCGCAGACGCGCTGAATAGGGCAGAGAAAAGTAATGCGAATACAAACTATTGATCAGGACGGTGTCTGCACATTTTACAGTTATCACACACCCGGCAGACACTTTAGCTGCTGTATAGATGCGTTCCACTTCTCCTCCCTCTTCATTGCACATGTGCTAAAGGATGTCTAGTGCAGCCGTCCGGGCTGCGTGTAACGTGCCAGAACTATAGATGTTACTAGCAGGCAATGTCCAATCCCCCCCCCCCCTTATACACATATTCTACCGTATTTTTCGGACTATAAGGAGCACAAAAAAATCCTTTTATTTTCTCAGAAATCAAAGGTGCGCCTTATGTATGAAGCATACTTACAGACAACACCTGCCTTGAACTGTGCACAGGTCTGCCACCTGCTGGTCATTCATCCGTATAATCAGGTGGGCCTTATATATGAACCTAGACATTTTAGCAGGCATTGATTGATGGTGCGCCTTATAGTCCAAAAAATACTGTAAATGTTTTTGGCATCTGTATATAATTGTATGTACTTTAAATAGCTGTGCTATTAAATCTGTTTTATAGAATAAAAGAAATGATTTATTGGCATATTGCTCTTCTTACCCTCTCATTTAATTTTTTTATTTTCAATTTGTAGATGGATTACAATTCTGAAGTATCTTTTATACTTAAAACTTAAATGTATCCTGGACCGATGTGTTTTAAGGAATATCCTTTCTTTCTCTTAACAGGTTATAACAAAAATGATTCCTCTATACTTGGGGATATCCCAGAATTGAGCAGCATCACAATACTTCTTGAATCAACAAACGAAAATACTCAGTTGAGCAGCACCAAAATCTCTCCTTTGATGTCTCTTCCAAAGGTTGTGAATCCAGGGGTTGATGATGCAATATTATCAAGTCAGGTGGAAATACCAGTGTTTTTTCCAAAAGATGAATGCAGAAAAGAAAACAGTTATACTTCCAAATACATGGCAGAGAAATGTGATTCGGAGACAGCTAAAGCAAAATCAGAAGTTCCTCTCAAAAGAATATTGCAGAGTAGTCCATGTGATGAATTTTATTCCATTTACAGGGAATCTGACATCACTTTAGATAGTTCATCCATAAGCAAAAAACATAACCATGAGGTGTCATTTAAAATTCACCTTGATGTTGTAAATACTAGTCTTTCAAATAATTATGAAATGGCACTGAAGCCTTCTTCAAGCAGATGTATTCATAATAACACAAACTTTGAGATTTTTGGAAAGCAGGGAGGATTAAATGTGACCTCTCCAGACCATGTTCACATTTACAACAAAGAGCACCATGATGAGAACATGGAAAAGACTGTATGCGGTAATGTTTCTGAGAATGAACCTTTGGATGAGAAAGAAACCCGTTCCATTAGTAGTTATACTGACTGCAACACTAGCCTCTGGGAAAGTGATGACCTAAAGTGGGGCACGGGTAAAATACAAAGCCTCTTCCAAAATCCAAATGGTATTGATGATTTTGATCAAAGCAAAGATCAGGCAACGTTACTTTTTGATAAAGATGCGTACAAACACAGGAACACACACAACTCAAGAACTGTATATAAGAACAAAGAAGCTATGCCAGCAGTAGAAAATGGAGGACTAAGAGAGGATTGCACACATACAGCTGAGTGTACAAATCAAACTGTTGCAACGGATAAGACCACCATTTCTGAATATGGCAACCAGGGCGACTTGCAAAAACGGTTAAGGAACTTATTACTTTCTACCAAAGGCTGTTATAGGCCTGAATCAGAAGCGGCATGTCCTGACACTATTATTGTGGAATCCTTTAAGCATCATAAAGAAGAGAAATCTGATTTACAGGAGGACTTGGAAAAAACCCCATTGGAAACAAAAAAATTTCATTCACCATCAGCAAATAATGAGAACAATGGTGACTTCTTTACACCACGCAGCAAAAGCAGACTCCATTCTTTTAGATTTCGTCAAAATATCTCTTCACTTTTTGAGGACTCTGTTGAAATGCCTAAACGAGGCAGGAGATTGAGGAGTCCAGATGGCCTCGTCACATCTCCCACACCTCATATTCAACCAGATGACTTACTGCCTAAATGGAGCTCCTTCTCTGGTGTGATGAGTGATCAAATGAAAACCTCTGATGCCCTCAATGATGCTGCTACTAACAATTCTCCAAATATAACCTTAACAAACACAATTTCACAGGGTCATACACCGGATGCCAACCTCAATTTCAGCAACTTTTTAACAGATGACCTTTCCTCAGAGACAGAAGTAAAGTCTTCCCTGTCGTTAAAACAAACCCCAAGGAATAATGGTCGAGATGATGGGATTGTTGAACATGCATGGCTAACTGAAGATGGAGAATCTGAGATTAGTGGAGTTGCTGAACAAAATAATGTACAAGTTAGTTCTTCAGTGGAAAGGAAACCATTGTCTGAAGCTTTAGCAAATGAGTCTTTTTTCCATAGTACTTTAATAGAAGATGTGGGAGAGAATAGTAGTAAAGCTCCACGTTACAGCTTCAGTAGACTTTCATGTATTCCAAAAGATAACAGTATTGTACAATTAAGTTCAGAAGCAATTAATGATTCTGGCAGTGAAAAGGTTCCATTATCACCTGGTGGACGCCCAGTTACTGCAACTCAAATGGTGCCTGTGGAATACCTCTATAAGGATAATGAAGGACATGTATTTATTGAAAAGCATATGCCTTCCATAAATCAGTCTGAATCAGATACCACTGAAAATTCAGACAATACGATAATATACAACTGGAGAAACTATCAAGTCAACACTTTCAACATTAGTAAGGCTTCTTCTCTTCAGTCACCTAATTGTGTGGCTGTGGAGCTCTATAGATTTTCAAATGATGAAATTGCAAGCAGATTGAGAGGACTTGGGGAATCTGGACATGTAACAAGCCAGAATAGGAAAATGTGCATCTTATTACTAGACAAGCGTTTAAAGGAACAAACTTTAAATAGACCCACAGGTAAGAACCGTTTATTATTTCACTTTAATTGTATGCATTATGCAATTAGCAACCGTCCATGTCATTTATCAGAGATGGTCTCTATTTTTGAATGAGATTACTGCAAATAATTGATATTGTTTGCATAATGATAAAGTGTATTGGAAAATTGTATAACTTATGTATCAATTCTTCATGGCTTTCTAGATTTCTGCTTGCAGTCTTCTTGCTGTCATGCAACAGTAAATTCAGTTTTTTACTTCCTGTAAATAAATACTGTTCTATTGTCATGTGATGTCACACAGGTGCATGGCTTGTTATATCACACAGCTATGATTACAACGTGTCTTTTAAAAATAGCCATATACCTGTGTTACATCACAAAACCATGTATCGATGTTTCTATACATTAAGTAAATTATGATGCTTCCTGTTGCATGACCAGAAGCGGAGATCTTGGAAAATATGAAGAATTGATATAGAATGTGTATTGGAAAATTGTGTAATGAAAAGTTGTACAAACAATATCAATTATTTTCTGAAATGCCCTTAAAGGGGACAACCCCTTCCTCTGAGTTCTACCCAATACCTAACGTCCCCTCTCATTACGCCCCCATTTATAATGCTCCCTCTACTTATGCTCTATAAGGTCTTAAATGTATGGTTCATAAAGTAAGAAATGTGTACTGTGGGTACAGAAAATATTTCACTCTGTTTCATTTTAGACAATTGGTAAGATCAAAAAGGTTTTTTTTAATCCTGCACCCCATCTTCACAGGAAAATAAAACATGTACCGTATATTCCGGCATATAAGACGACCTGGTGTATAAGACGACCCCCCTACTTTCCTGTTAAAATATAGAGTTTAAGATATATTCGCAGTATAAGACTACCCCTTTTCCAACACCTAAAAAACACCGGTAAAAATTTAAAAAAAAACAGATTTGAATTTAACATGGTCCTTTTTTTTAATTTAAATTCTTATGACATGCAGGTATATAGCAGGAAAACTGTCGCTCATAAACATAAGGCATACAACAACATTACCATCGTCCATTTTACTAAATATTCCATGCCATGTACTCGGAAGCGGGAAAAAAATTCCAAATGCAATGAAAATGGTGAAAAAACGCATTCGCGCCATTTTCTTGCGGGCTTGGATATTACGTCTTTCACTGAGCGCCCCAAATGACATGTCTACTTTATTCTTTGGGTCGGTACGATTAAGGCGATACCAAATTTGTATAGGTTTTATAATGTTTTCATACATTTACAAAAATGAAAACCTCCTGTACAAAAATTCTTTTTTTTGATTTTGCCAACTTCTGGCGCTAATAACTTTTTTATACTTTGGTGTACGGAGCTGTGGGTGGTGTCATTTTTTGCGAAATTTGATAATATTTTCAGTGATATCATTTTTAGGACTGTACGACCTTTTGATCACTTTTTATAGATTTCTTTTATATTTTTTAAAATGGCACAAAAGTGCCATTTTCGACTTTGGTCGCTATTTTCCGTTACGGGGTTAAACTCATTTAAAACACCCGCGATCGGTGCTAGGTGTTACCGGTAAGCCTTTGCTGCAATATGCAGCAAAGACTTACCAGCTATGGAGAGGGCTCAGCCCGTGAGCCCTCTCCATGCAGCGCGACCCGATCGCCGCCGTGATTACCGGCGTATAAGACGACCCCAGAGAAGACAGAAGATTTTTCTGTCTTCAAAAGTCGTCTTATACGGTAGATACATTTGCTAATTTATTTAACAAGAAAAACAAATATCACATGCTCAATAAGTATTCAGACCCTTTGCTGTATTGAGTAGCAGCTCCCTTTTGAGCTAGTACAGCCATGAGTCCTCTTGGGAATGAAGCAACAAGTTTTTTACACCTGGATTTGGGGGACCCTCTGTCATTCTTCCTTGCAGGTCCTTTCCAGTTCTCTCAGGTTGGATGGTGAACATTGGTGGACAACCATTTCAAGTCTCTTCAGAAATGCTCAATTGATTTGGGTCTGGGCTCTGTCTGGGATAGTCAAGAATGGTCACAGAGTTCTTCTGAAGCCATTGCTTAGGGTCATTCTCTTGTTGGAAGGTTAACCTTTGGCTGAGTCTGAGGTCCAGAGGTTTCACCCAGGATATCTCTACTTGACCACTTACATGTTTCCTGTAATTGTAATAAGGTTTTCCTGTACCTGCAGCTGAAAAACATTGTATAGTATGATGTTATCACAACCATGTTTCACTGTGAGGATTGTATTTGGCAGGTGATGAGCAGTGCCTGGTTTTCTCCACACATACCGCTAAGAATTAACACTAAAAAGTCCAATCTTCTTCTCATCAAACCAAAGAATCTTATTTCTCAGTCTGGGAGTCATACATTTGATTTTGTTTGTGAAAGACATTTGATAGCCTGCATACAATTTGCAGAGGGTAGGCCTCTGTCGGCACACTGCCAAAAATCTTTGTCTGACTTTGTGGAACTTTCTCCTTACTGCATCTCTGGAGCTCAGCCACAGTGATCTTGGGGTTTTTCTTTAACTCCAAGAGCCAAGGCTCTTTTCCCAAGATTGCTTAGTTTGGCTGGATATCCAGGTCGTGGAATAGTTGTGGTTGTCGAAAACTAATTCCATTTGAGGATTATGGAGACCACTGTACTCTTGGGAACCGTGAGTGCTGCAGAAATTCTTTTGTAATTTTAATATAAAATAAATTTTGATCTCGCCAATTGGCTGCAATGAAACAAAGAGTTAGAAAGGGGTCTGAATACTTTCAAAACTTGCTGTATATCCAGAGAAATGCACCCCATAGTAAGCAGCAACTTTAAATTATTTCCTGTAGCCCTGTATCCATATGGCTATTTTGCCTAAAAATTAGGATTGCATTAACTAAATAATTTGCTCTGATCCCGATGTATCTGAATTCACAATTCAGTGTATCAAGTTTTAAAGTACAATGATTCCAGTATTAAACTTTTAAAGGAAACTTACCATCAGAAATCTACAAATTTTAGTAGGTCTGAGCCTAGTAATGTTCTAAGCCCTAATCTGTCTTTACATAATCCTATAATATTTTCTAAGATATACTACACTTTGCTGAAAACTTGGCATATTAGGTAAAGGTTACTGGGGCGTGGAGTAGCCTCTCTAGACCCATTCTCTACACCCCATCACCCTCTGTGAGATCTCCGACCTGTGCATCCTGGGCGCGCTCTTCACCCTTGGAGCTTTGCGCAGTATCCCTGGCTTCATAGCTGATGGGAGTGCCACTATGCGCGTGTGTGCTCTGTTGTTGGGGCTACTGTGCATGCGCAGAACTTGGCAGAAGTTTGAGGAGCATGCAGAGACTACTGGGGCGTGGAGTAGTCTTTGCTCCCACTGCCCTGAGAGGGCTAATCCACACCCCAGTAGTCTCTTTCGAAAATTAGCATATTAAATAAAGTGAGTATAGTATAGCTTAGAAAGTTGTAGTTAGATTTCTGATGGTAGGTTTCCTTTATCCTACTGGATTTAAAGGGGTTTTCTCGTCTGGGCATTTACATTTCAGTTTGATAAATCTTCCATATATAAACATTTCTTCAATTAGATGTTATTAAAAAAAATGTTCCTGTGTGAAGATAATTTCTCATAAATGTAGTCATGCTTTCCTTTAGAAACTAGATAGCTTCCCCGGATACGGCCACCTCTGCCTGAGAGATTGCACAGATAAACAAAAAGTTTTTGTATATGAAATGTCCGGGAGTTACTGCAGGTCCCATTCAGTAATGATTGCTGAATCCTGGTGGTCCAGCAGGACTCTATAGCGCATGTCTGGCCACCGCTGCCAGAGTGTGACGTGGTCGTAACCGAGGAAGCCGTCTCGTTTCTAAGGGACAACTTGGCTATGTTTATAGGAAATTATCTTCACACAGGAACATTTTTTTCCATATCGTCCCCCATGACGGCCCACCTGGAGGTTGACCCCTTGACCTCTGTAGGGACAGGAAGCAGAGAGGTTAAATTCCCCCCCCTTGCACTCACATACCAGTGTCTTCCTGTCCCTACACAGGGCAGGGAGTGGAGAGAACTCTCCCCGTCTCCTCCAGGGGGACAGTCAGGGGGGAGTATAGGTGCGGGACATGTCCCTACATCCTACCTGGTCCCGGGCCGCGAGCGGTGCATAGCGCATCCTTCCCCTGCCTGGAAGGGGACCTTCGACCGGCTCTGTTGACGGCTCCGCGAAGCCAACATCACCCGGGCGCGTGCAGGGAAAATGGAACACTTCCGGGTGTTCCAAGATGGCGACTTCCGGCCAAAGTGTGTCGCACCGGAAGTGACGTATCGCGGACACGAGAAGCCGGCGTGAGTATGTTTGAAATATCAAGCGGGCTCTCACATTGATCTGAGGTCTATACTTCTGTCGCCATCAGCCGTGCACGCTACGTGGAACAGGTACATTACCTTAAGAATTGAGTATGCTTTCTTTCAGTAAAACTAATGGAGAAACATTGTCTTTTTAGAATATAGAGCTGGTGCCTGGATTTCTAGCTGAGCCTTCACGTTTATATACGCTATTAAGGTCAGCCATTGTGAGCACATATATATCTATATGATATTGCGGCTATGTAATTGCACATTCTAACGTTTGTTATGTTTATGCATAGATTACAATTGGCAGCTCCGAGTCCTCAGCAATGGACATCATTGTATCAGACCCCCCGCCTATAACTCCTGTGAGTGGTTTCGGGGTGTCTAGTATGTTTGGGATTTCTTAATTCCACATTACATGTAGCCTGTCTACAAAATCTGGTTTTGTTCTCCTTCTTTTTGGTAGGAATCTAAAGAGAAGGAGAAAACAAAAGAGCTAGAGAAAAAGAAGGCACAATCACGCAGATGCAATATGTGTTTCAATAAGCTCTTAAGTAACTACAAGAAACCTGTATGCAAAGAATGTTTAGACAGTCTACTCAAAGAAGAAAAATACTCCTTTATGGAAGAGATGAGATCATTCATTAAGGGAGAAGTCCAGACATCTGTGGCGGCTTCTGTGGCTTCCATTATTCCCCAGATAGTACCACCTAAAAGGCCCAGGGTGATGGAGTCCTATTCTGAGTCTGAAGCTGAATCAGAGGAAGCTAGTACATCTTTTTCCTTAGATATGGATGTTTCTCAATCTATAGCGGCTACCAAAATGGAGTCGAAATACCTATTCGCATCAGAAAATCTTGATGCATTACTTAAAGCGGTCAGAGATACGTTAAAAATTGAAGACATTGAGGAGGCAAAATCTGTACAGGATGAACTATTTGGCATACTTAAAGCGAAAAAGAAAAGAGTGTTTCCAATAAACAATACACTTAAGGAATTGATATTGGAGGAATGGAGAGAGCCTGAAAATAGAATTTCTGTCTCTAAAGATTTCAAAAATCGTCTGATATTTGATGAAGAGGAAGTAAAGAACTGGAATGCTACACCCAAAGTAGATGTCCAGGTGACTAAAATCACAAAGAAGACTGATCTTCCATTTGAAGACGCCATTCAGCTTAGAGACCCGATGGATAGAAAAGCTGATAGTTTATTGAAAAAAGCATGGGAAGCCGCCATGCTTAATTTAAAGGGGAATATAGCTACGACTTCTGTTTCCCGTACTCTCTTTTTCTGGCTATCTGAATTAGAGAACCACATAAAAACTGGCACCTCAAGAGAAATGCTGCTGGATACTATTCCTATGTTAAAGTCTGCTACAGCCTTTATTGCGGATGCCTCGGCAGAGGGAGTAAGGTTCAGCGCAAAAGAAAGTGCCTTGTCAAATTCAGTAAGACGTGCCATTTGGTTAAGACAGTGGAGTGGTGATTGCAGATCAAAAGCCAAACTATGTAGTCTTCCCTTCCAGGGTGAATATGTATTTGGGGCAGAATTAGACGCCATTCTGGAGAGAGCGGCGGATCGTAAAAAAGGGTTTCCTGAAACAAGAACAGGTCAAAGGAAACAATCCTTTCGTGACCCAAAGGAGAAGAAGTTTCCATACAGAGGTAAAGGCAAACAAGGTAGATGGAGTTATTCCAAAGGTGGAAGAGGAAGAGGATTCCTACTCAGCTCCAGTAACTCATCATCTAACTTTAGAAAGCAATGACGCCAGAGTGGGAGGAAGACTGCTCCATTTCCGTCACCATTGGACCCAAATAACCTCAAACCCATGGGTCTTAGGGATTCTACTAGACGGGTACAAGTTAGAACTGACTTCTCTTCCTCCCAACAACTTCATAGTAACAAAACAGCCGTCGCAATCACTAACCTCCAGCTTATGGCAGGAGGTCCTGAAGCTAAAGACCATGGATGTGATATCTCCAGTACCCAAACAATCACAAGGGAAAGGTCATTATTCTCCTTTATTCCTCATAACAAAGGCAAATGGAACATTCCGTCTAATCTTCAATCTCAAAAATCTGAACAAGCATATTCTTTACAGGAGATTCAAGATGGAAACTATATGCTCAGCCACCCCATTAATTCCGCCAAATGCGTTCTTATGTACCATCGACCTAAAAGACGCATACTACCATGTGCCGATCTATCCACCATCTCAGAAATTCCTCAGATTTGCAGTAGTCACTCCGGAGGGAAACACAGCTTGTTTTCAGTACAAAGCTCTCCCGTTCGGGATCTCGTCTGCCCCAAGGACCTTTTCAAAAATCATGATAGAAGTAGTGGCATTTTTGAGATCCAAGAAAGTGGTGGTGATTCCATACCTGGACGACCTACTGATAATTGGTCAGACAGAACGGGAACTTATACAGCACAGGAATCTGACGATTACTACCCTGCAACAACTAGGCTGGTGCATAAACTGGGAGAAATCAAAACTGACACCCAGCAAAAACACAATATTCCTAGGCACACTTCTAAGCACATCCTTACAGATGTCATTTCTTCCTCCCGAAAAAAGGGACAGACTCATTCAGAAGATACACCACTTCCAACAACAAGACTGTTGCACAATAAGAGAAGCCATGAGAATGTTGGGGCAGATGACGGCTTGCATACAATCTGTTCAATGGAGTCAAAGTCATACTCGAAGATTCCAGTGCTGGATTTTAGAGGTTTGGGACAAGAACTCCCACCATCTAGACCAGAGTATCCAACTACCTCCAAGAGTCAAAATGTTCCTGAATTGGTGGACAGACATGTCACATTTAATGAAAGGAATACCTTGGCATCCATGGCCAATCAAAGTAATCCAAACAGATGCCAGTCGGTCAGGTTGGGGTGCAAATCTAGGAGACAAACTTCTTCAGGGTCGGTGGACTGTCTCCATTCAAAATCGGTCCTCAAATTACCGAGAACTAAGAGCGGTATGGGAGACCTTGAAAAACAGTGCCTCAGAACTCAAAGGACATCATGTGAAAGTCTACTCAGACAATATAACAACAGTGGCTTACTTGAAGCATCAAGGGGGCACAAGGAGCAAAGATCTCCTGGAGTTATCGGAAAAGATTTTTTGCTGGGCAGAAAAATATATCCTCTCGTTGAAAGCGATCCATCTAAGAGGAGAAAACAACAAGGTGGCGGATTTCTTAAGCCGGAATCACCTAGATCAAAACGAGTGGTGTCTGAACGACAATGTATTCCAAGAGATAACCAAGGTTTGGGGTCATCCGACGATAGATTTATTTGCTACCAGGACCAATTCCAGAGTAGGAAATTTCTACTCGCTGGACAGCACCGGGTCAGGCCTTCAGATGGACGCATTCAATCAGGTTTGGGACGCTCCTCTTATGTATGCTTTTTCTCCTATTCCACTGATTTCCAGAGTCATACAAAAGATTCGGGCGGACAAGGCCACTGTAATCCTAATAGTGCCATACTGGCCGAAAAAGAACTGGTTCCCAGCCCTAAAAGAAATGGCTCTAGCAGAACCGATAATTCTGCCTGTCAGAGAAGATCTCCTGTCCCAAGGTCCCATCTATCACCCAAACCCACGGTCTCTCAGTCTCTCGGCCTGGATCCTGAAAGGTCATTACTAAAGTCCAGAGGTCTTTCAGACAAGGTAATAACCACCATGAAAGCAAGTCGTAAACCAGTCACCTTTGCTATTTATAATAAAATATGGAAAAAGTTTATGTCATTTTGTGGTTCAAGTCAACCTAACCAAACATCTCCGAATATTTCTCAGATCCTAGACTTCCTGCAGTCCGGATTTGACAAAGGGTTGAAGACCAGTACCCTCAAAGTCCAGATTTCAGCTCTAAGCGCTTTCTTTGATCATCCCTTGGCCGATAACAGATGGATCAGCAGGTTTGTAAAAGCCACATCCAGACTGAGACCAAATTATATACAGAAAATCCCATCATGGGACCTTTCTTTAGTTCTGAATTACCTTACTGGGCCACCATTCGAGCCTATGGAAGATGCTAACATAAAGGACTTGACCCAAAAATTGACCTTCCTAATAGCTATAACATCCGCTAGAAGGTTAGGGGAGATTCAGGCATTGTCGATTAGAGAGCCATACTTGAGAATCTCTGAGGATAGAGTTACTTTAAGGCTTGATAAAACCTTTGTTCCTAAAGTTTCTTCAGAGTTTCATCGAAATCAAGAAATTTTCCTTCCATCGTTTTTTCAGGATCCAAAATCTCCAAAAGAAGCTACTTGGCATTCCTTGGATGTCAGAAGAATCTTGCTGCATTATATAAAAAACACGGAATCATGGCGCCAAGATTCCAATATTCTCCTTCAGTTCGGCAACAAGAACAAAGGGAAGAAAGCATCTAAAGCCTCTATAGCCAGATGGATTCAGCTGATCATCAAAGGAGCATATGAGTCCCAGAATCTGACTATTCCTGAGCGAGTTAGAGCCCATTCAACCAGAGCTATGGCTACCACATGGGCAGAAAAGAGGGGCGCTTCCATCGAGGAAATATGCAGGGCTGCCACCTGGTCGAACCAATTGACCTTTGCCAAACATTACAGACTGAATATCCAGAATACCAAAGAATTAGCCTTTGGTAGAAAAGTCTTGCAAACTGTAGTCCCTCCCTAAGGAATTATTTGATAAATCTCCAGGTGGGCCGTCATGGGGGACGATATGGAAAATGGGAATTATTCTCACCGTTAATTCGGTTTCCATTAGTCCACCATGACGGCCCATGTATTTTTTCCTACCCCTAGAAATATATGTATATATATATTGTTATGCTATAATGATATATTACTGTATATAGTGTATGTGAAATTAACATGCAATAAAGGGGTTGCATCCACTGCCGGTGTTATTATTTGGAAGACACTGGTATGTGAGTGCAAGGGGGGGGAATTTAACCTCTCTGCTTCCTGTCCCTACAGAGGTCAAGGGGTCAACCTCCAGGTGGGCCGTCATGGTGGACTAATGGAAACCGAATTAACGGTGAGAATAATTCCCATTTTTTTTTTTTTTAATAACATCCAATTGAAGAAATGTTTATATATGGAAGATTAGTGAAACTGAATGTGAATGCCCAGATGAGAATACCCCTTTAAGCTTTTTCTGCTTTAACTATAGTGCACAATGGTCATAATCTAAAACCGCAAACCAAAAGCCTATTTTGGTCCAACATTTGAATGATTTTCTGGTGGAAAATTATTTTCAAATTTTGTAGTGTGAACATGACCAAACCCATTTTCAATGACTATAAAGCTAGTTTTCTCATTTTATTAAATATAAAATATATTATTTCATTTGCATTTATTTTAAAGGCTTTTAAAAGGCTTATTGTTAGCTGGTTGAACATATTTAAAGGAGATCTACCATTTTAAAAAAATCAAGCATATAAACCAGGTACTGCTCTGCTCAGTGGGTGTTACCAGGGCCCCTCTGCTGTAGATTTACAGGCTGTTACACTGTGCAAGGAGCACTTCTACCCTCCCACTGTGCCCTGAAACTTCTGCTGCTGCCATGACTTTACAGCAAGAAGAGGGAGGCAGGGAAGCTCTGGTAGAGAAGGGGGGAGGTTGAGACAGTGTGACAGCCTGTGAAACCAGAGCACAGATTGGCTCTGGTAATGCCCACTAGTCCTTTTTTGGCTTATCATAATTTTTAAAGTTGATTTTTAGAAGGAAGGAAGCCATGAATAATAATATAAGAAGATTATCACCGTCATGGTCCATGAGTCTAAGTGCCCCTGGTTTATCATGCTTCATTTTCATGGTAAATTTGCTTTAACCCCTTAAAGACCAGGCCATGTTTGTTTTTTGGGGTTCCCCATTTTTCACTTCCCATCTTTAAAAATCCATAATTTTTTTTTCTTCTGTTTACAAAGTTGCAGAAGGTCTTGTTTTCTGTATAATGAATTGTACGTCCTAGTGACAGCATTTAAAATGGTTTTCCTGCTTCCAGCAAAATGGAAAAGATTATGCTATGAAATTGTAGAAAAAAGCATTTGCCCCTTTTTTATTTTGTGGACCCAGTTTTTAAGGCTTTTACTATGTCCTCCAAATGACACCCCTGCTTTATTTGGTTCAGTATTATTGTGGGAATACCAAATTTGTATAGGCTTTATTATGTTTAAAGGTAGTCTACCACTAGAGGAAAGTAAAACAATGCTAAACATATTTGTGTATTTTCCTCTTCATTGCAATCCAGGCGCTAGTCTTCTTTTATTCACGACATGCCTGGATCGCCTTCACTTGTACATCATAATGCATTAAGGCAGTGATGGCGAACCTTTTAGAGATCGAGTGCCCAAACTACAACCAAAATCCACTTATTTACCATGAAGTGCCAACATGAAATTTTAAGCAGTAACTTACTGCTACCTGTTCTCTCACATCTTTCAATTATATTGGTGGTCGGAGGCCACCAGTTATAAGAAGGAGGGCAGATTCAGATTATCATTGTAGCTTCTTTCCAGGGTCTCTCTGTATAGGAACAATGGTCGGGTCCAGCATGATGACCTCCAAATAATGCAGTTCTGTCAAAACCTTCTCACTTTTCCCATAGTTGCAAACAGCCAACGAAGTGTCAAAGTCGAGAACAGCATCTCTTAATTTTCCTGGGACTGCAGGGAGATTCAGTGTTTGGTGAACTCTGTCCTGGGGTGATGGCCTGGGTGCCCATAGAAAGGGCTCTGAGTGCCACCTCTGGCACCCGTGCCATAGGTTCGCCACCACTGCTTTAAGGGGATGAAGAAACATAAGTGTATCCAAACAATTGTTTTAACTTTACGTGCATCCATCCATTTATTTATATTTTTAATGTGAACTTTATTTTAACAATTCTATTTTAGGTTTTTCTTTTGAATATAGCCCTGAACTCTCTTTGGCCCTAAACACCTTTAATATTCCAGACTCTAGCAAAGACGAAGCTGCACTTTCACAAGAATTTGACCAACCAGATAAAACACGAAAGTGGAGGGAGGGCATTTTAAAATCAAGTTTTAATTACTTATTGCTGGATCCCAGGTAAGAGACTAGATTGCACATGAATTTAGAGCAAAGGTGCACAACCTTTATTGGTCTGATGGTTGCATTATCCAACCGATCAACATTGAGGGTCCAGACAGGTAACCATTAACCTTAACCCCTTTGTGTCTAAGCCATTTTAGACCAAAAGGACCAGGCCTGATTTTTCAAATTTGCCCTCTGTCATTATAAGAGGTTATAACTTCGTGACGCTTTAACATATCCAGGGGATTTTGAGATTGTTTTACCGTCGCACATTATGCTTCAAAGTAATAGAAAGATTTTGATGATATCTTTTGTGTTTAGTTATGAAAAAAATTGAAATTTGGCAAAAATTTCTAAAAATTAGTCATTTTTAAAATTCAAATTTTTCTGCATTTCAGGCAGATAGTCATAGCACCCAAGTAACTTTATAACTAACATTTCCCGAATGTCTGCTTTATATCGGCACAGGGTTTTATGCATCCTTTCTCTTTTCTAGGTTGTTAGGAGGTTCAGAATTTTGGGTGCAATTTTTCTCATTTTTATGAAAATCGCCAAAACCCTTATTTAGAGACACCTCCTCAGCTTTAACTGACTTTGAGAGGCCTAAACAGCAGTAATACCCAATAGATCATGCCATTTTGGAAACTACACACCTCAATGTGTAAAAAATCAACTTTAAAAAGTGTGTTTAGATGCTTCACAGGGGTTAAAACAAAATGGAGGTGTAATTTACTAGCTATAATTTTTTTTAGGCAATATATTAATTTTGGCCAAAAATTAAACAGTCACATAGTATTAAATGACAAAAAACTCCACAAAGTTTGATACCCAGTTTCTCCCGAGTATGAGGATGCCCCATATGTGGTGCATGGGCGCACGGCTGGGCTTAGAACGGAAGGAGGCTATAAAATGTTTATTTTTTTTGTAAATTGGACATATAGGAGATTTTTTTTTTTTTTTGTGTGGATGAGATACACTTTTCAGGTACATAATTTACGGGGGGGGGGGGCTCAATAGCTTATAATCGGATTTTATTAACTCTTTCTTGGTGGTGGTTAAAATCATTAATTCTTGTTTATGGTTTTTGTATCAAAAAAAAACAATGGGTAGAACATTTATATTGTTTTACAGAGCTATGTTAGAGCTTATTTTTTGCGGGACAAGCTGTACTTTTTCTTGGTATCATGTTGGGGTAAATTTTACTTTTTGATCACTTTTTATGCGCTTTTTATGCGGTCAGATGTGAAAATGTAATCATTTTTGTGAGGTATTTTTGTGTTTAATGGTGTTCACCGTACGGGTTCAGTGACCATTTTATTTTATTTTACGGGTTGTTACTGACGTTGTGATTAGAGATGAGCGAACACACTCGTCCGAGCTTGATGCTCGTTCAAGCATTAGCGTACTCGTAACTGCTCGTTGTTCAGACGAATATTTCGCCAGTTCGAGAAAATGGCATCTCCCGCCATTTTGATTTTTGGCGGCCAGAAACAATCACAAGTCAGGAGACTCTGCACTCCACCCAGCATGACGTGGTACCCTTACACGTCGATAGCAGTGGTTGGCTGGCCTGATCAGGTGACCATGGAATAGACTAGCCCCTGCCCGCGCTGCTCGCATCATTCTCTGTCTGGATGCCATTAGGGAGAGAGCTGCTGCTGCTGCAGGGATAGCGTTAGGGCAGGGTTCCCCAAACTACGGCCCGCGGACCTTTTCGATCCGGCCCCTGACGCTTGCCGGGCCCCCATGGCCTTCGACGGCCGGGCAGGAGTCTCCGTCCGTCCGGACAGGAAGCTCCTGTCCGTCACTGTATAGTGCTCGATGCGGCCGCAAATGGCCGCTGGAGCACTATTACTGGAGCGATGTGGCCGGAAGACAACCCCGGCGCACATCGCTCCATGAACTAGGATGCGCGGCCGCGTGATGACGTCATCACGCGTCCGCGCACCATTTCCTGCCCGGCCGCAGGACGAAGAAAGAAGACGCGCGGTGGGAGACTTAGGAGAGTACAGGGTTTTTATTTTTTATTAAAAAAGGGCAGTAAAAACATTGTGGTGGCCGGGGGCCAATAATTAAGGCAGTATAGGGGCAGCTTAGTAAATAATTAATTATGAGGGGCAGTTTAGGAAATAATTAATTATTAGGGGCAGCATAGGAAATAATTAATTATGAGGGGCAGCATAGGAAATAATTAATTATGAGGGGCAGCATAGGAAATAATTAATTATGAGGGGCAGCATAGGAAATCATTAATTATGAGGGGCAGCATAGGAAATCATTAATTATGAGGGGCAGCATAGGAAATCATTAATTATGAGGGGCAGCATAGGAAATCATTAATTATGAGGGGCAGCATAGGAAATCATTAATGGTGGGGGCAGCATAGGAAATAATTAATTATGAGGGGCAGCATAGGAAATAATTAATGGTGGGTTAATAATTAATAATGGTAAATAATTATTTCCTATGCTGCCCCTCACCATTAATTATTTCCTATGCTGCCCCTCACCATTAAATATTTCCTATGCTGCCCCTCACCATTAATTATTTCCTA
Source organism: Engystomops pustulosus (assembly GCF_040894005.1). Lineage (NCBI taxonomy): Eukaryota > Metazoa > Chordata > Amphibia > Anura > Leptodactylidae > Engystomops > Engystomops pustulosus. The sequence goes on from NC_092411.1 coordinate 174,213,216, forward strand.
TGCTGCCCCTCACCATTAATTATTTCCCATGCTGCCCCTCATAATTAAATATTTCCCATGCTGCCCCTCATAATTAAATATTTCCCATGCTGCCCCTCATAATTAAATATTTCCCATGCTGACCCTCATAATTAAATATTTCCCATGCTGCCCCTCACCATTAATTAATGGTGGGGGTATAGGAAATAATTAATTATGAGGGGCAGTCTAGTAATTAATGGGGGGAGGCATATTCAATAATTAATGGAGAGGGGTCCCTGTATATTTAATAATTAATTGGCCCAATTAATTTGGCCAATATATAAAATAGTTCACAAGGGGGTGCAGTTTATTAAATAATTAATTGAGGGGGGTGCCAGTGTATTATGAATGCAGTCACATGTACCGCTATTTATTTTTAAACTTAAGTCCGGCCCTCCAACGGTCTGAGGGGGACAGTGAATGGCCCCCTATGTAAAAAGTTTGGGGACCCCTGCGTTAGGGTGTTATATTAGCTTACTGTTGGGCAGGAGTGAGTCTACAAGAACCCAACGTCCATTGTTAGGGCTAGAATAGTGTTAAATTTTTTTTTTTTTTTTGGTTTGCTTGTGGCTGGCCTTGCTGGCACTAGTAGTGCAGCTAGTACCATATTGTGAGGAATTTGCAGGGAGATTTGCGAACGTTCTATTTAGCTCTTATTGATACACATATCCATCTCAAACACCTAAGTGGGACAATTTATTAGAGGTTTGATTGAATTAGGCACAGTATGCTTTTTTCTTTTTTTTTCAAAACTAAAAGTCATCAGGCACAGCACAAAATCCTGTTGTGTGCTGTCAGTGTAGGTTAACAACTAGCCATAGCAATAGGATAGCATCGTTTTGTTAAAAACACAAAAAAAAAAATTACAGTTTACACTTTAATTTGGAAAATGGTGAGACACCACCTGCTGATGAGGGAGCAGGGGAAAGCTGCAGAACTACACTCCCTAGGTTCATGTCTCAAGTTACTGGGACTCGTGGTAGAGCACTGTTGAGGCCAGAACAGTGCGAACAGGTGATGTCGTGGATTGAGGACAATGCTTCTAGCCATTTGTCCACCAGTCAGTCTTCCAAGCAGTTCACCCATGTCACCGAAATCCACACTCCTCCAGCTCCTTCACCTCCGCCTCCTTCCCCCCAGTCTGCCCCCTCCCAGGAAAATTTGGCATTTGAAACGGCATACTCTGAGGAACTGTTTTCTGGACCCTTCCCACAGTCACAAACCACTTGTCCGGTTGCTGCTGATGCCCAGGTTTTCCACCGGTCGCAGTCTGTGGGTGATGATGACTTTGTTGATGTAGTGGAAGAAGTGTGTAAAGAGGTGTCGGACGATGAGGAGACACGGTTGTCAGACAGTGGTGAAGTTGTTGTCAGGGCAGGAAGCCCGAAGGGGGAGCAGACTGAGGGATCGGAGGATGATGAGGTGACAGACCCAAGCTGGGTTGATAGGCCGGGTGAACACAGTGCTTCTGAGATGGAGGAGAGTCCTCGACGAAAACAGGTTGGAAGAGGCAGTGGTGGGGCCAGACAGAGAGGCGGGGCCAGAGCTGGTGTATTAGCGCCAAATGTTTCACGTAGTGAAGCTCCCGTAGCGAGGGCTAGATTTTCGGAAGTCTGGAGGTTCTTTAAAGAAACACTGGATGACCGACGCTCTGTGGTGTGCAACCTGTGCTACACCAGGATCAGCAGGGGTTCCACCACTACCAGCTTAACCACCACCAGTATGCGCAGGCATATGAATGCTAAACACCCCACTCAATGGAACCAATGCTGTTCACCTCTGGCCGGGCACACCACTGCTCCTTTCCCTGTGTCATCTGCTGCCTCTGCTAGTCAGCCCCCTTCCCAGGACCCCGACCCAAACACCTCCCGTGCGAAAACCACACCTTCGCCTCCACGATCCTCTGCAGCATCCACCAATGTCTCCATGCGCAGCGTTCACCTCTCCATACCCCAGACGCTGGAGCGCAAGAGGAAGTACAGTGCAACCCAACCACACGCCCAAGCCCTCAACGCCCACATCTCCAAACTACTTAACCTGGAGATGCTGCACTATAGGCTGGTAGAGACCGAGGCCTTTCGCAACCTCATGGCGACGGCCGCCCCTCAGTATACGGTCCCCAGCCGCCACTACTTTTCCGGATGTGCTGTCCCAAGCCCTGCACCAGCACTTGTCAGACAACATCATCCGTGCCCTGACCAACGCCGTTTCTGACAAGGTCCACCTGACCACGGACACGTGGACGAGTGCTGCCGGGCAGGGCCACTATATATCGCTGACGGCACATTGGGTTAACTTGGTGGAGGCTGGGACTGGGTCTGACCCTGGGGCTGGTCATATACTGCCGACGCCGAGGATTGCGGGGCCTACCTCGGTCCAGTTCTCTCAGGTCTACTATCCCTCCTCCTCCTCCTCCTCCCACCCCTCCTCCACCTCCTCCTCCGAATTACCATCCGTGGGCATGGCGCCATCAGTCGGTAGCTCTAGGCACAGCAGCAGTGCCGTCGCTAAGCGACAGCAGGCGGTGCTCAAACTGCTGAGCCTAGGCGATAAAAGGCACACCGCCCAAGAGCTATTACAGGGCATCACGGCGCAGACTGATCTGTGACAACGGCCGTAACCTGGTGGCAGCTCTTCAACTCGGCAGACTGACACATGTGCCATGCCTGGCCCATGTGTTAAATCTCATAGTTCAGCGGTTCCTCAAGACATACCCCAATCTGTCTGATTTGCTCACGAAGGTGCACCGCATCTGTGGAAGTCCAGCACAGATGCTGCCACTCTCAGGGCTGCGCAGCGCCGCCTCCAACTGCCCGCTCACCGACTGTTGTGCGACGTGCCCACGAGGTGGAATTCAACATTAACCATGTTATCCAGAGTTTACCAGCAGCGAAGAGCGATTGTAGACTGCCAGATGTCAACTTCCACCAGAACTGGTAGTCAGGTCAGTCAGCTTCCTCAAGTCTACAATGAGGAGTGGACGTGGATGTCTGATATCTGTCAGGTGCTGAGTAACTTTGAGGAGTCAACACAGATGGTCAGTGGTGATGCCGCCATCATCAGCCTCACCATCCCGCTGCTTGGCCTGTTGAAAAACTCTCTGGTCAGCATGAAGTCAGAAGGTTTGCGCTCGTCACAAGAGATAGGGGAAGAAGATTCCCTTGTTGATAGCCAAAGCACCCTTAGGTCTGTTTCTCAGCGCATATCGGAGGAGGAAGAGGAGGAGAATGTTGGCGAGACATAAGAGGGGAGCATTGCTCAGTCCTTCACTGTTCAGCGTGTATGGGCAGAAGAAGAGGAGGTGGAAATGGACAATCAGGCCAGTAAGGGGAGTGGATTCTTGCGAGTTGGGACTCTGGCGCAAATGGCTACCTATCCCGTGACCATAGCGTTCAAAGAATTTATTCCAGCACCGATTACTGGGTATTCACTCTCCTGGACCCACGGTACAAGCAAAATCTTTCCTTTCTCATCCCTGGAGAGGAAAGGAGTGTGAGTGCATTAATACCAGCAGGCCCTGGTGCACAAGCTGAAACAGTATTTCCCTTCTGACAGCGCTAGTGGCAAAGGGCGTACTTCTGCGGGACAAGTAGCGAGGGAGAGTAAGCGAGCAGGCAGCTTGTCCAGCACTGGCAGGGGTACGCTTTACAAGGCCTTTGCCAGTTTTATGTCACCCCAGCAAGACACTGTCACCTGTCCCCAGTCTCGGCAGAGTAGGGCTGATCTTTACAGAAAGATGTTGAGGGAGTACGTAGCTGACCATACCATCATCCTAAATGATCACACAGCTCCCTACAACTACTGGGTTTCAAAGCTGGACATGTGGCACAAACTGGCACTGTACGCCTTGGAGGTTCTTGCCTGCCCTGCCGCTAGCGTGTTGTCTGAGCGGGTTTTCAGTGCAGCTGGTGGCATAATCACCAATAAGCGTACACGCCTGTCGACTGACAGGCTGACGCTTATCAAGATGAATAAAGCCTGGATTTCTCAGGATTTCCATTCTCCACCAGGTGAAAGAAGCTCAACCTGAATAATGTATGCACTCCTTCTCCTCATTTTCCTCCTTCTCCTCCTCCTCTTTGTATTAAATTGTCTCCATAGCGGCCTCCCCACACGTGGTCTCCATAGCGGCCTCCCCACACGTGGTCTCCATAGCGGCCTCCCCACACGTGGTCTCCATAGCGGCCTCCCCACACGTGGTCTCCATAGCGGCCTCCCCACACGTGGTCTCCATAGCGGCCTCCCCACACGTGGTCTCCATAGCGGCCTCCCCACACGTGGTCTCCATAGCGGCCTCCCCACACGTGGTCTCCATAGCGGCCTCCCCACACGTGGTCTCCATAGCGGCCTCCCCACACGTGGTCTCCATAGCGGCCTCCCCACACGTGGTCTCCATAGCGGCCTCCCCACACGTGGTCTCCATAGCGGCCTCCCCACACGTGGTCTCCATAGCGGCCTCCCCACACGTCGTCTCCATAGCGGCCTCCCCACACGTCGTCCCCTTAGCAATCAAGCAGTGTCAGGCAGAATTTTGGGTTGTTTTCATGGCTTCCACATCCAACTTGTTAACTTTGTCGCCACCCTGCTGTGTTATCCACAAATTATACTGTCAAACTTTTATCATGTACCGATATGATTTCAGTGCTTCTTGCGCATCTGTTTACATTCCCCTCACCCGCCATAACCAAGCCAATTACTTATAAGAACAGTACTACACTTGATCTTATACAAAAGGTTTTTAGGAGTGCTGTTTGTAGCCCCCGCCTGCTTTGAAAATTATAATTTTTTCAAAGTAAATGCTTCTGGCCCCCAGGCCCATTTTTGGGTGGGGGGGGGGGGGGGCCGAGAGACAGGGGCTTGGACAGGTGAAAGTTCGCCTGGCAGCGGACCGCCAGCTCCATCCCAAGATTAGGCAGCCTCAGAGGCATCCATGCATACTGCCCGTGCTGTTTCCTGTCCATTTCGCCTCCACGATCTTCCACAGCGTCCACCAATGTCTCCATGCGCAACTTTCAACTGTCTATACCCCATACGCTGGAGCACGAGAGGATATATAGCACATCATCCCCTTATCAAACGAGCTGTGTGAAGCAGAATTTTCAGGTGTTTCACCAGATACATAATGGAATTCGGAGCATCTGTCGCCGCCATGCTGGAGACCTGAAGTTTCAATCATAGCAGCGCAATATGGATGCCCCATATTGTCACTCTTAATCATGGAAGTCGTCTCCATGGCTGCCTCCACATGTCGTCCCCTTATCAAAAGAGCTGTGTCAGGCTCATTTTTCAGGTGTTTCACTAGATACGTTATGGAACTTGGTCACTATGTCGCCACCATGCTGTGTTATCTACTAAACATACCGTCAACCTTTTGTTCACATAGAAAATCATTTCAGCGCTTCTTGCTCACCTCCTTTGGTTCCTCTCTGCCACCCATTGGTTTGAAGCCTGAGTCCATTTGGGGTATGTCGCCATGCCACTCTCTAGCCTGCTGCTGCCTCTGCATTCCGTCTTCTATAGTGTCAGGGTCAATTATTGGATGTTTTAGATGCTATCTAGCCTCATTCGGTCACTCCATTTTGGCATAATGGTGCGATTAGGCAGCATCAGAGGCATCCATGCATGCTGGCCCTGCTGTTTCCTGTCCATTTCCGTTGTGTTTCCATCCTTTTCTGAGGTTTCCAGGTGTTTGGCCAAGCTTCCCTGTGCAGACCCTTGGTCCCCTTGAAAAATTCTCAATTCTCCCTTTGACTTCAATGGGGCTCGTTATTCGAGACGAGCACTCGAGCATCTGGAAAAGTTCGTCTCGAATAACGAGCACCTGAGCATTTTAGTGCTCGCTCATCTCTAGTTGTCATACCCTATATGTTGTGGTTTTTTTGGTGATTTTCACTTTTTTAAATGTTTTATTTGATTATTGCATGGGATGGGACTTAAGGGAACTTTTATTCTTTTTATTCATTTTTTTTTTTTTTTTTTTTTTTTTAACTTTTTTTGTTTTATTTTGCCCCAGGGTGGGACATGAACAAGTGATCACTTGTTCATTGTAATATACTGCAATACTAATGTACTGCAACATATTACATAGTGCAGAATTCTGCATAGGCTGACAGCTGCACTGTTAGATCATGCACAATGCACGATCCTAGCAGGCAGCTACTATAGGCAGCCCTTAGGTCCTTATCGGAACGGGGGGTGCCGATCGTCGCGCCGATGCACCATAGACTCCGCGGTCACTATGACCGCGGCGTCTATAGGGTTAAACAGTCGGGATTGCGATAGTTGCGATCCCGGCTTTTACTGCGGTCAAGGTGCGGGAATGACCCGCATCCTATGACGTAGAATCGCGTCAAGGTGCGCAAAGGGGTTAAAGGACATCTACCACCAGGATGAGAGTGTATGCAAATGAACCTATGGAGCCTGGAGCCTGGTGGTAGATAAATTCGCAAAATACCACAGTACAGCACAAATGCCAGCCCACAAACCGAATACTGCATTGGTACAATAACTAATACAGAATCAACAATACAATTTCAAATGGCGTCATAAAAAAAAAACAAAAAAACTGAGTAGACAATTTAGAGTGTGGTTGGACTTTGCTGGTGGAGTAAGGGGTAGCCCACACTATTCCTTCATATGAGAAAAGATGATTAAAAATACATAATACACCTGCACTGTCCTAGTAATATAAATGATAGTTAATGTAGTACCTGTGATGGAGTGTGAAAACTCCCAGATGATATTTGTTTCCAGTCTGAATTTGTTATTCACCTGAATGAACCAAAGAGGTTTCTGCATCCAAGAAATATGCATGTAGAGGATGTCCAACAAGTGGTGCACTTTGAATAGGTCAGCAACAATGAGGAGCAGACCCGGCTGGTCGCTGCAACTCGCTAAACAATTCAGTTGGAGTTGACATCACTCAATCTACTTTGAGAAAGTGAGGGGTATCGTGTGGGAGAACCGCTATATGTCCTACAGGCAGATAAAAAGTACATGGTAAAAGCCCTGGATCTGTCTGCAGTAACCTAAGGGTAAGCAGGAGGAGTCTGTTTGGTCTATGTTGGCACCGCTAGCATAGACACCTTTGTAATGTCCATACTGGGCCTGCTTATTATGGAGTAGGGGTAGGCTGGAAGTGGGACTCCTACTTTGTCCGAGCTTCGGTCCTGGATTTCTGTATAGCCCACAGGCGCGGGTCACAGACCTCGTTAGAGCCCGATTTAGACTGCAGGCCAGAAGCAGTAGGAGAGGCACTACCTGGAGAGCTGAAGGCTGGACTTTGTTCACATAGCAAAGGTAAGTGCCTCCTGATATTCTGTTGGCCAAGAGCGTACGCCAGGCAGCCTGGTACATGTATAGTTAGTTGCTGTTATTGTATTAGGCATTGCCCGGCCAGCAGGGTTTATTTTGTATGTGCCTAAGCCAAGGCTAAATTTGTGTTTTGCAAAGAAGTGTGAATAAGCACTTGAATTTTGGACTTTAACTCTGTGTGTGTCCCTGCTTCCTCCACTGCTACAAGGTATCTACCAGAGCCATAACCCACACTACGGATCGTCCAAAGGAACACTTCTCCTCAACGTATTTAGAAAATTCACGACTTTCTTCGTCAGGCTGAGAGGTATGTGTGCCACACCATGACGACCCTCATTATATAGAGTTCGGTAACTGCAAGCGTTGCTGGAATCCATTGTGTACCTCAGGGATACTCCCTGAGTAATGACTCATCTGATACCCTCAACAATACTAAACGTATGTATTTATCTAAATGCGCATCCTAATCTAAAGGAAATATAATAAAAAAAAACTTTTTATTAATACTCTTAAAAGATATATGAATAATATAATATGTATAAAATATATATGTATATATGTACACATTCTTTGAATATGTCTTAAGTATTAAAAAGTAAATGCTGTATATATTCGAGTATAAGCTGATCCAAGTACAAGCCGAGACCCCTAATTTTAACACAAACTGGAAAAACATATTGACTCGAGTATAAGCCGAGGGTGGGAAATGCATTGGTCATAGCCTCCCCAGTATATAGCCTGCCAGCCACTTGTAGTATATAGCCTGCCAACACCTGCCCCCAATTTAATACCCTGGGAAGTCCTCTCCTATACAGCGATGGTCCGACGTCAGCCGCTCCCTGACATCCTAGTGTGGGCTGATGCCGATGCACATAGCAGAACGCCAGCGCGTGGCTGACGTCATGATCCTTGCAACGGACGGCGTGGGGACACGGAGCCGATGCTGGTGCGTCGCTGTAAAGAGGAGGACCTGCCGGGGAGGGGTTGGTAGGGTGTCGGAAGGTGAGTACATTGTTTGTTTGTTTTTTCTTGACTCGAGTATAAGCCAAGGTGAGGGTTTTTCAGCACATTTTTTTGTGCTTATTCTCAAGTATACACTCACCGGCCACTTTATTAGGTACACCTGTCCAACTGCTCGTTAACACTTAATTTCTAATCAGCCAATCACATGGCGGCAACCCAGTGCATTTAGGCATGTAGACATGGTCAAGACAATCTCCTGCAGTTCAAACCGAGCATCGGTATGGGGAAGAAAGGTGATTTGAGTGCCTTTGAACATGGCATGGTTGTTGGTGCCAGAAGGGCTGGTCTGAGTATTTCAGAAACTGCTGATCTACTGGGATTTTCACGCACAACCATCTCTAGGGTTTACAGAGAATGGTCCGAAAAAGGAAAAACGTCCAGTGAGCGGCAGTTCTGTGGGCGGAAATACCTTGTTGATGCCAGAGGTCAGAGGAGAATGGGCAGACTGGTTCGAGCTGATAGAAAGGCAACAGTGACTCAAATCGCCACCCGTTACAACCAAGGTAGGCAGAAGAGCATCTCTGAACGCACAGTACGTCGAACTTTGAGGCAGATGGGCTACAGCAGCAGAAGACCACACCGGGTGCCACTCCTTTCAGCTAAGAACAGGAAACTGAGGCTACAATTTGCACAAGCTCATCGAAATTGGACAGTAGAAGATTGGAAAAACGTTGCCTGGTCTGATGAGTCTCGATTTCTGCTGCGACATTCGGATGGTAGGGTCAGAATTTGGCGTCAACAACATGAAAGCATGGATCCATCCTGCCTAGTATCAACGGTTCAGGCTGCTGGTGGTGGTGTCATGGTGTGGGGAACCACACAGCCTACCTGAGTATTGTTGCTGACCATGTTTATCCCTTTATGACCACAATGTACCCAACATCTGATGGCTACTTTCAGCAGGATAATGCGCCATGTCATAAAGCTGGAATCATCTCAGACTGGTTTCTTGAACATGACAATGAGTTCACTGTACTCAAATGGCCTCCACAGTCACCAGATCTCAATCCAATAGAGCATCTTTGGGATGTGGTGGAACGGGAGATTTGCATCGTGGATGTGCAGCCGACAAATCTGCGGGCAACTGTGTGATGCCATCATGTCAATATGGACCAAAATCTCTGAGGAATGTTTCCAGCACCTTGTTGAATCTATGCCACGAAGAATTGAGGCAATTCTAAAGGCAAAAGGGGGTCCAACCCGTTACTAGCATGGTGTACCTAATAAAGTGGCCGGTGAGTGTATATTCTAATTCTATTTCATGATTAACTCCATTAGGGGCCAGTGTTTCTAAAAATAATTCGTTGGCATTCAGCCCAAGAGATTTGTGGATAAAATCCCCTTTCTGATGTTGAACCAGTAAATTTATTCTGATGCTTCACTTCTATATTGTCTAAAGAGAGGGCGTCCTTCAAACACTCTCTCAATATTGTAAATATGTTCTTTCTAACGTTTCATAAGACTGTATAGGTCTTCCTATATATTTTCCACATGGACATTGAATACAGTATATAATGCCCTTTGTCTGGCAATTCATATGTTGTTTAGTATTATACTCTGATCCTGTCAAACATTCTTGCCTAAAATTGGTTGTTTTAATTTTTTTGTATTTGCATACCTTACAAATGCGACACGGAAAGAAGCCTGTTGAAAATTCTTCAACTTATTCTGTGCATTAGTTACTCTATTTCCCTCTATTGTGGGGACCAGTAAGTTTCCGAGAATCTCAACCTGGCTTCTTTTTGTGTTGCAAAGATTATGATGTACCTTTAGATACATACTTTTAGTATTGTTGAGGGCATCAGATGTGTCATTGCTCAGGGAGTATCCCTGAAGTACATTATGGATTCCAGCAATGCTTGCAATTACCGAACTCTATGTAAAGAGGATCGTCATGGTGTGGCAGACATACCTCTCATTCCTAGCGAAGTAAGCTGGGACTTTTCAAAACGCGCCGTGGAGAAGTATTCCTTTGGATGATCTGTAGATTGAGTGACATAAACTCCAACTGAATTGTTTAGTGGGTTGGAGCCACCGACCAGGGCTGATCCACATTGTTGCTGATTTATTCAAAGTGCACCACTTGTAGGACCTCATCTATATGCCAATTTCTTGGATGCAGAACCCTTTTTGGATCATTCAGAAATTCGGGCTGGATACAATTATTATCTGGGAGTTTTCACACTCCATCACAGGTACCACATTAACTATCATTTATATTACTAGGACAGCGCAGGTGTATTATGCATTTTTAATACAGGTCCTTTTCTCATTTCTGCTACTCTGCTATGACTTTTAACGGAGCTAGAGGGGACCCACTAAGTACATGACAACTGTTCTATTCTCACCACTGAGGTCTCATTTTGTTCCGGCTGCTGCACCGCCCTGATTTAGAGAATCTAATTTTTGGGTGAGTGGCTAACATTTCGTGTCAACACTTACGTTGTAATAGTTAAACCCTTTAATGGCAAAAGGAAAATAACAGCATGGAAGAGCAAGAGATTGTGGGAGAGAATTGTAGTAATACTACTTGCAGTTATAAGATGGACGCCCTGGATATGACTGGAGAATCGGAGATTATCTAAGTCCACTCTAATGTTGAAGAAACGGGTGTAGAATAAAAGGCACAGCCGTCCGAGATGTAGGCAAGCGTCTACCTATGGCACGCATGTGCCTTTCATTTTATGCCTGATTCTTCAACCAGCAGCTAAAAAGTCTTTGACTAATGATTTAGATCGGCCGAAAACATTAACAATTATTTTTTTGCCGCAATAATCCTGATTCACTTTGCATCAATCTCTTAGTACCAGAATACAGACAGGAGTGCAAATGGAATATACCTTGAATTCAACTCATTTTCCCTAAATATAGGTTGCAGAAGCCCATCACACCTGCATTGCAAATATTCCTTACTGCCTTCTCTAAGCATATGTATTATGATATAATTTGAGTGGCTTTCTGATGAAATCCTCTGTTTAGTACCAGGCTGAGCCCTCTCCATAGACGGTAAGTTTTTGCTGCATATTGCAGCAAAGACTTACCGATGACACCTGGTGCTAGCACCGATTGTGGGTGTTATTGCCACTGCCATCTTGTCACGGATTGTCGCTCCCCATGACGTCATCTGTTGCCATGACAGCCTTGGATAGTATGGCAGTATATGATAGGACCGATCAGACAAACTAGGGTTAAAGTACCCAAGGGATTTTGAAGAATAATGCAAGTAAAAATTAAAAAAAAGTTAAAAAAAATAAAAATTATAATAAAAAAAAAAAATTCAAATCACCCCCCTTTCCCTAGAACTGATATAAATAAACTGTAAAAATCAAACACATTAGGTACATCCGTGTCTGAAAATGCCCGATCTATCAAAATATAATAACTGTTTTTCACAGAGTTTAAACCCCGTAACGGAAAATAGTGCTCAAAGTCGAAAATGGCACTTTTTTGCCATTTTTGAAAAATATTTTAAAAAAACCTATAAAAAGTGATAAAAAGTTATTGACGCCCAAAGATGGCCAAATCCAAAAATAAATTTGTACAGAAGGTTTTAATTTTTTTAAATGTATGAAAATTTTTTTAAACCTATACAAATTTGGTATCCCCATAATTGCACCGACCCAAATAATGAAGTAGACATGTCATTTGTGGGCTTACAGTGAAAGCCGTGAAATCCAAGCCCACAAGAAAACGGTGCAAGTGCATTTTTTCACCATTTTCACTGCATTTGTAATTTTTTCCCACTTCCAAGTACACATGCCATGGAATATTAAAGACCACCACTATGAAGTGCAATTTGTTAAGCAGAAAATAAGCCATCACATAGCTCTGTACATGGAAAAATTAAAAAGTTATAGATTTTTGAAGGTGGGGAGTGAAAAATAGAAATTAAAAAAAAAAGGCCAGCTCTTTAAGGGGTTAACTAATGCATAAGGTTTCTCATACAAAGAATGTCCTACATTGCTTATATTAATGACCTGCAGCAAGCCGGAAGCTGAGATGTGATTGGTTGCTATATAACCTAGCATCCTGTTGATTATCCAGGTTAACTTCGACAATAGACAAAGGCTCATGTAGTTTGGTTAGGTTACTTAGCGTTTTTGGTCTGACGTTCCATGCATCACAGCGTCTGTAAAAAATTTTGTGATTGTAAATGTGACTTCCTTTAGTGGACACACACATGTATAATGGAGTAGCGCAGTAGACTATTAATTAGGTGTTTCTATTAAAAAAAAAAAGTTAACTTGAAATTTTGTCCTTTTAGGGTCACTCGAAATCTTCCATCTCGTTTTCATGAAATATCTCAACTAGATTGCTTCCGTACTTTTGTCAGTGCTATTTTCTATGTGGGAAAAGGAAAACGATCTCGACCGTACTGTCATCTGTACGAGGCACTCTCTCACTACAAGGGTAGCTGCAAACAGGTACGGATCTTAATCTCTGTTTTGCTATGTTGGTCAAGGTAGAGAGGGTTGGTGGGGAGATGTAGGACACATTTTATGACTTGAATAAAAGATAATCCTGGCATGTTACTTGATTGCCTACCATTAGAATAGATGCCTGATATCAGATGACTAGGGGTCAAAAAGCCCCCCTGCCCAACAGCCAGGCATTCAGATGTTGACTGGATGCTGAGCTGCAGTAACATCTACACAGAGAATAGAGTATTCTGCTTCCTTCTCCCTTGCATATCAGCTGCTGAGAATACCTGATGTGTGGGGGTGCTAGCTTTTGGACCCCTACCAATCTGTCATTGTTGACCTACCTTATTCCTATACCAAAAACACAAAATAGAGGTTTGGAGGAAAGAGCTATGTACCTACAACTCTAAGTATAAATACACAACTATTAAATATTCACCCAATAAATGCATGAAACCATATTGGAAAAATAATAAATTTTTATTGTATCCAACAAACAAACGGTATGGCTAAAAATTGGTAATTAATCAGAGGGGGAGACAAACAGACTCATTGTACATGCCCGGGTGTAAACAATATATTCATAATTAATAACCCATAGCCCAATCGGATAGCTAACCCAATTACATCATATGCGCTGTTTAACATACCCACCCATGATGGGCAGTCGCTTAGGGAGCGAGACCTTTCTCCTGCCCATGGTCGGGGATATTTTACCCTTATGTACCCATGTACTATTTGTTTGTATTCCTGTTTACTACAGGATATGCTTAACTTTTTGGGACTTTAACTTATTATGGTCATATGTGCTATTATGGCTGTGGGAATGATTTTTGTTCCTGTTATACAGCAGTGTAAATTGATTTTTTATAGGGGTTATTAATTATGAATATATTGTTTTACACTCGGGCATGTGCAATGAGTCTTTTTCGGTTTGTCTCCCCCCCTCTGATTAATTACCAATTTTTATCCATACAGTTTGTTTGTTGGATACAATAAAAATTTATTATTTTTCCAATATGGTTTCATGCATTTATTGGGTGAATATTTAATAGGTCTGTATCTACCCTTATTCCTGAAAACCTTTTTAATGAACTTTTTTTTTTTTTTTTTTAACATTAACTTTTTTTCACATATTTCTTTTTAAGAGTAATGTCTGATACTTAAATATAGAAAACTTCATTGTATAGAAAGATTTCATCTGAACTGCCCATCTTGCACTAAAATGTAATACTCCACATTCCATATACCGTATATACTCGAGTATAAGCCGACCCGAGTAGAAGTCGAGGCCCCTAATTTTACCACCAAAAACTGGGAAAACCTATTCACTCGAGTATAAGCCGAGGGTGGGAAATTCATTGGTCACAGACCCCACCAGTATATAGCCAACCAGCCCCCTATAGTATACAGCCTGCCCCCAGTAGTATACAGCCCAGCCCAGCTTGCCCCCAGTAGTATACAGCCAGCCTGCCCCCACGTAGTGTGCAGCCAGCCAGCCTGCCCCCACGTAGTGTGCAGCCAGCCAGCCTGCCCCCACGTAGTGTGCAGCCAGCCAGCCTGCCCCCACGTAGTGTGCAGCCAGCCAGCCTGCCCCCACGTAGTGTGCAGCCAGCAAGCCTAAAAAAAAAAAACAAAACTTATATACTCACCCTCCAGTGGCCCCGATGCGCAGCGCTGCTACCCCGATGTCCACGCGGCTCGTCTTCAGGCTTCTGTGCCCGTCTTCCTTCTTCTGCGGGGCGCCGCCATTGCTCTCTCCCGGGCCGGTGCCTAGTATGACGCGCCGCTGCTGACGTCATGTTAGGCGCCGCCCGGGAGAAAAACAATGGTGGCGCTGAGCAGAAGAAAGAAGGCGGGCACAGAAGCCTGAAGACGAGCCGCGCGGACATTGGGGGAGCAGCGCTGCGCATCGGGGCCACCCTAGGGTGAGTATATAAGGTTTTTTTTGGGGTTTTTTTTTTTTTTTTTTTTTTTTTTAAAGTAATTTTTATTGACTGCTGTGTTGACTCGTGTATAAGCCGAGCGGACGTTTTTCAGCACATTTTTTTGTGCTGAAAAACTTGGCTTATACCCGAGTATATACGGTAAGTGGAAATTCACAAGTCTCATTTGAGCAGTCTTTATTTTTCAAGTCGAGAGTGAAAAGATAAGATTAAAACCATAAAGTTTATTGCATTTTACATGTAAAAATGAAAAACTAGTATTTGAACAAAAACCTTATGTCTAGTACCTAGTGCCCTAGGTTATACTATAGAGCTATGTTCTGGTGATGTTTAGACGCAGTCAATAAACAATGGGTTGGTCTCTTTCTGCAGTGCTATGATAGGTGTACTTTCTGATTCCTGTCTGCAATACCTAAATGGGCCAAGACGGGTCATATCTAGTGCTGCAAGAGACTGGCAATGTGCTCAGGCAAGAATGATCTCTGCAGGATAGGAGAGGATGAATCCAGCAATTAGGCAGGCATAAGGATATAAAGGTGTAATAAAACTTCAATTTATTTCATCTTTATTAAAAAAAGGTACCATAGTGAAACACGTTTTGAACTTACAGAGAGTTCTTAATCATAGTCTTTAACATATAATGAATCTGTACCTCTTTGTGTTCAAACAGAAGTAGACAGCAAACGGGTCTCAGATTTTGTTAACATTGGAGGAGGAAACAAACTCACAGATATATGATCAAAATACAAACAAGATTTCAGAAAGAAAAAGTTAATATATGTACATTAACTCACTTTCATTATTTAACCCATGAGGTATTTTGGTTTTCACAGTTAAATCCAGAAAGCTTCTCTGTTGTTGTAGGGCAGTGGTGGCGAACTTATGGTACAGGTGCCATAGGTGGCACTCAGAGCAATTTCTGTGGGCACTCAGGCCATCACCCCAGGACAGAGTTCACCAAATAGGATCAAATCCACCAAATCTTCTTGCAGTCCCAGGCAACTTAAGAAATGCTGTTCTCAGCGCTATTTTACAGCGACACTTGATTGGCTAATGGGAACTGCAAGAAAAGTGAGAACTGTTGAAAGAACTGCAATATCTCCTGCTGGACCAACCATTCTTCCTCTACAGAGAGGAAAGGCTAATACAATTGAAATATGTTGAAGAACAGGTAGCAATAAGTTTCTAATTAAAATGCCATGTTGGCACTTCACGGTAAATCATAGAATTTGTCTGTAGTTTGGGCACTCGGTCTCAAAAAGGTTTGCCACCACTGTTGTAGGGCTTTAACCCAGTCTCAGCCTCTCTTTGTGTCGGTTACTCTTTTAATTGGTGTGACCCACAACTGTGAGATGTCTCCATTGTGTAGGTCTTGTGAGACACTGAAGGGGTTAACTGTGGATGGGCGGTATGTTTCCCCTAGGTTTTGCTTCTATGCAAGGCCTTAGTGCTGAGGTGGGTTTGTCCAGCACCTTGGACACAGGTGATGGGTGCAGACTAATGAGCCTGCATAAAATCACTCAGCAGAGTTGAGTGTGTTGTCTCTCTGTGGAAGGAGGCTGAGAGGACACAGCCCTGACCTCTGTGCCTGGAGCAGCCACGTGATCTTTGTATAGTGTGAGTTAGTGGACTATTTGTATAGTTAGCACCCTGACGGGTAGGTTTTTGTTTGTTTATTCAAATACCTGAATGTAAAGGCTGGTTTATTTTTGCTGCAATAAACGCAGGCGAGACCTGTTTGGACTGTACCTTGGTGTCACTGTCTTGAACTGCATCACAGCACCCCGCTACCACGGTCTCTACCGGGCCAAATCTTCCACAGTCTTTACAATGTTTGGACACAGTGTGTGTAAGTATTGGTATTAGAAGAAGGTAAATTGGGACGAGCTTCAGATATGTGTTCTGCAATTCTTATTTTAAGGTTACGTTTGGTACTTCTTATATTCTGCAAAGAGCAGATAGCACAAGGGATTTAATATACTACATAGTGTTACAGTTTATAAATGTATATATTTTATATTTTTTATAAGTTTGCAAGGAAGAAGCAAATTGTGTTTTTTGTATATATTTGCATGCAGCACAAAGGGATAGAGCACATTTGAAGCTGCCCTTGAGAGCCATGATTCTTGTTTTGTAGAAGATAATAAATCTCCTAATGTGGCAGAATTTCTGGCTGAGAAACGACAGCTGGATTTAAGTATGTCAAATAAAATGGGATCTTGATACAAGAACGGAAGGTGTTTCTTTATTATGTGCATTACTTGATAAAATTGGTATAGTCAGTAGAGAAAGTTACTTATCCTGTGGTGTTTTTAGTATTTCTGTGTATGGGTCTGTCAGTAAATAGAAGTTGTGACCTGGTTTAATGAGAGTTTTATTATATCCCCTATCATATAAACGTTTGGTAATTTGTGTATAGGTTTATTGATAATGATCCTCCTGTGTGCATAAGCGTTTTGCTCTTATAAATTCTACCTTGGGCAAGTTCTTAACTACATGTGGGGGGTGACAACTAGTGGCATGTAAAAGAATATTGCCGGCAGGGAGTTTGCAGTACAAGTTACATAAGACTTTTTGCACAACACTTCTACTACGGTAAGTAAAAAAAGTGAATAAAGAAGCCAGCTCACCCAACCTGGAGATCGCTCTAGGCTGTACGCCTCCCGGAAATCTCCTGGTGCACGGAAAGAGCTCCATCCATAGCCGTCTGGTGCATGTAGAAAACAATGTTCGGAACCGCACAACACGAAGAAAGCCCACGGCTATACTTTTGCTAAAAAAATGCCTTCTTTATTCAATGAAAATGCTTAGACAGACTCAAGGAGGCAAGCTGGTTAATGCGTTTTCGACAACAGGCGTTTTACTCATAACCTACATTCACTTGCAATGCATTCACCTTATAACTAGTTCAGCTGTGTGGAACAGTGGGGGGGGGGGGGGGGGGGAACTCACCCCCCCCCCCACATCACATGATTGGGGAATATGATCCGTAGCATCTTTCATATAAACAGGCAAGCTGAATAGTTATTTGAAGAATGAATATAAAACAAAACGAAATCGATATAATAAAAATACATTACTGTTATGGAAAAAACAGTAATTGCATAAATCGTGAAAATTGCGCAATGGGAGCATGCTGGGAAATACTTACATGTATACAAGCCACTAGGACAGAATAACATGTGAAACAAATCGCAAAAGGTGAAACATATGTATGAAATAAGAGAGGAAAATTGAATGAAGGCAGAATAATTGTAAAAGTATGAATAAATAATTTAGCCCCGTAACAAAAACTGGTACGGTATATGCTTGTAAGAGAGCGAAAAGATCTTGGAGAAGAAGCCGGGATAATTGCACATGAAAAAAAATTATATATAACAATAATAATGATATACAGGGTAAATTACTTAAAAGTAAATAAAATTATTTCCAATCCTCTCAATGATGGAAACCCCAACTATGTAGTACAAAAAAATGCAAACGTGTTACAAATAAACAACCTAAAACTTGTTACCAAAACACAGCCGATTGTATTCTCTGTGGTATATAAAATGCACAAGTCTAAACGTCCGCTGTACAGAATGCTCATAAAGTGCAAATGTCTATTTAATATGTAAGTATAAGATCCTGCCTCTTACTCGGACCCTGCGGTATCCTACTCTCCATGACAAAAATCTAAAAGGTTTCTTGATATTACCACCCCTTATTGGTCGTGTGACACAAAGTGGCGGGTAGATTTATTATGCACTTCCCTAAAGTGTTTAGAGGCTGCCGAGACACAATCCGCATCATTCGTAATGTTAGACAAATGGCATCTGATTCTGACTTTAAGAGAGCCTGTAGTGTGTCCAATATATTGTTTTATTGCACTCCCCGCACTCGATCAAATACATGCATTATGGGTGTTGCAGTTGAGGTAAGATTTGATAGGATAACTAGTGTTGGTAGCACAAGAGACAAAACTTTCTCCGACTGAGATAAACGAACATGCTCTGCATTGTGTATGACCACATTTAAAACATCCTGTACAGTATTATTGAGCCAAGTATGGTTAGGGCTTCGGCTATTGAAAAGGCTAGGTGAAAGAACACTACCTTGTAACAAAATAGGGGTGTATTTGTGAACTATTTTGGTAATGTCTCTAAATTCTTTGATACAATCTCTCCTTAAGTGTGATCTTTTCTTTATCGAAATCCACATCATCTGAGCAATTTCTCCTATTGCTCACCATATGGTATGTTTTTAATTATATGGGGAGGATGGCATGAGGATGCCAACAGTGGCATTCCTTGCCATCTCCTTTCTGTAAGGAATGCATTTTACCCTTTCTCCATCCCCAATTAATGTGACATCCAAAAATGGGATTGAATCCCCTCCAAAATAGGAAGTAAATTTCAAATTCATGGAATTATCATTAAGGTATTTGACAAAATCATAAAAAGAAGATTCATAAAAAGAAGATTCCCTCCAAATCCACACCAGGTCGTCTATGTAATGGCCAAACCATACTATAGACACCCGGTGTGGGTTGGAAGGTGAAAAAATGGTGAGTTTTTCCCATTGGGATAGAAAATATTTGCAAGGGAGAGGGAAATTTGGGACCCATTGGGGCCCTATCCACTTGCAAACCCTTTATCTTTATCTTTCTTGTGTAACGCTACTAGTCCCCTTTTCAACAACTTCTTGGAAATCAACATTAGTATCAGCTTGTTCACATGATAAAGATAATTTAAAGGGGTATGCCCATCAGGGCATTTAAATTTAATTCCTTTTCCATATGTACCGTATATACTCGAGTATAAGCCGAGTTTTTAGCACAATTTTTGTGCTGAAAATTCCCCACTCGGCTTATACTCGGGTATTAAAAAACCCAACCAAAAAAAAAAACTCTGTACTCACCGTTCCGACGGCCCGAGCAGCGGCAGGTCCGCGGCAGCTCCGTCTGCAGTCCCTCTTCTTCATGCCGGCGCCAGGTCCGCGATGGCTCCGTGCCCGCGACACGACCGGCACACAACTATGATGTCAGCAGCTGCTGACATCATAGTTGCTTGCCGGTCGGTTCGCAGGCACGGAGCCGTCACGGACCTGGTGCCGGCATGAAGTAAGAAGAGGCACTGCAGGCAGAGCTGCCGCTGCTCGGGCCGTCGGAATGGTGAGTACCAAGTGTGTTTTTTTTTTTTTTTTTTTTTTTTTTTTTAACAGGCTGCTACAGAGGGCTGACAGGCAGTGGCGTAACTACCACGGTAGCAGACGGGCCCGGATCCGACCTGCCACACGAACTATAGAATGGACGATGTGCCTGCACGGCACATGTTTCATGCTGCAGAACTTTATGCTGAGCTGCTGCTTAGTGTAGAAATGCTGGGAGGGGAAGGGGCAGAGGAGGGCAGCGGCAGGAGACACTTCAGGTAACATCCTGTCCTGTCACCCGGCTGCATTCTTATCTATGTGGCCTGCAGACCCCCGGCCTGGGAGCAGCTCTCCTGGGGCCCGGGGCTGCTGCTGCTGAGCTGGGAGCAGTGTGGCACAGAGCAGGATCTAGTGACTACCACTACCTGCCTTATACTTCTGCCCCTCTGACTGCACAATGTCTCCTGGGATGTAACCAGCTCCAGTGCCTGTGACAAGATCACTGGACGCTGCTCCCAGGGAATACAAGTGTAAGTGTGCAGGGGATGTAAATGTATATCATATGTGTATATATGAGTGTATGATGTATGTAAATCAGTGTATGTAGTGTATAATGTGTGTATGAGTGTGTAATGTATTTTTAAGTATGTAATGTGTATGATTGTATAATGTGTATGTATAAAGTGTATGATGTGTGTTTAATGAGTGTATAATGTGTATATGAGTATATAATGTGTGTATATAGGAGTGTATAATGTATATATTGTGTATAATGTGTGTGTATCAGTGTAAAATGTATGTAATGAGTGTATAACGTACATTTGAGTATATCATGTGTGTATATGTGTGTATGATGTTTATATGAGTGTATAATGTGTATATTGTGTGTATAAGGTGTATATGAGTATACATGTTTATATATGAGCCTATAATTATATGTGTATATGATTTTATACATGTGTATATATTAGTGTATTTTGCACGTATAAATGAGTTTAAAAATGTATACAACTCATATTATAATGTATATTATTATACGCACATAATGTATATAACTGAGTGAATATGTGTAAATATGAGTATAAAATGTATTTGTATCAGTGCATAACTGTATGTGTATAAGGGTTATACATATGTGTATATGTACATAAACATGTATATGAAGGTATCTATATAAATATGCGTATAAATAAACAAATATATTCTACATAAATCCAACATACTCTGCCAAAACCTTAAAATACATTTAAAGTTAAATGGAGGATGTGACCCTGCAGTTACGGTTAAGCACCACTACACAATGGGCAGCGCTGTTTTCTTCTGTCTCTGCACTGTGTGTAGTAAAGCTGCTGGAGGCTGCTCTCCTCTGATCAGCGCTGGTGCCAGGTGTCCGTCTCTCATAAATAATCTATCCTACTGAAAGGCTGCAATATTTTGTGACTGTAAAACCTAACTTCAAATGTATTTTAAAAGGAACCTGTCAATAGGATTTCACATATGTTAATGGCAGCTACTGTGGGTCCCGTTATACACAACAAAAACATGTATTTGAATATATCTGCTTGTTTGAAAAGGTATCTATCTATCTCTATACAACTTCTGGAGCCCGAGTCATGAGGGCAGGTGTTTCGTGGTGACTCCACAACTCCTGCTGCTTGAATGACTTGGGCCCCAGAAGCTGAATAGAGATGAGTACCATTTCTAAATGAAATTTCTCAAAAATAATCTTTAAAAAATACTTACAGTATTTGTTTAGTGTATAACGGGACCTGCAGCAGCCATTAACCTGATAACTGAAACCCTGCTGACAGGTTCCCTTTAAGGTTATGCAGCACCATATTACATAAAGGTTTATATCTTAGGGGCCCCATTCTGAAGTCTGCTATGGGGCCCTGCCTCTCCTAGTTACGCCTCTGCTGGCAGGCTATTACTTACAGGGGGCTGGCAGGCTATTATTTACAGGGGGCTGCCAGGCATTTACAGGGGGCTGCCAGGCTATATACTGGGGCTGTGACCAATGCATTTCCCACCCTCGTCTTATATTCAAGTCAATAGGTTTCCCATTCTAAGTGGTAAAATTAGGGGTCTCGGCTTATACTCGAGTCGGCTTATACTCGAGTATATACGGTAAACATTCAATTGGATGTTATTTAAAAAATATATATATATTCCTGTGTGAAGATAATTTCTCATAAATGTTGCCATGTTGTCCCTTAGAAACGAGATAGCTTCCTCAGATACGACCACCCCGCACTCTAGCAATGGCAGCCCAACATGCGCTATTCAATACTGTCTGGCCACCTGGATTCAGCAATCATTACCACAGGACGGCTATGGGACATGCTGTAACTCCCAGGCATTTCATATACAAAAACCTTTTGTGTCTTTGTGCAATCCCTTAGTCTTAGCAGAGGGGGCCGTATCCAGGGACAGTCTTGTTTCTAAGATACCATATCACTACATTTATGAAAAATTATCTTCACCCAGGTACATTTTTTTTTTTTTTTTAATAACATCTAATTGAAGAAATGTTTATATAAGGCAGATTAATTAATCTGGATGTGAATGCCCAGATGAGAATATCCCTTTTAACAAGTTTCTTTGCTCCGAAAAATCACACATTATCACATCAGACTTAATCAAGTCTGCTACATAATCATTGTTTATTTGCAATAACCGTTGCCTTGTTCACTGTTACTATATCATTGAAGTGTTTCCTGATAGGGATGTTACATGCCAGTTTATTAACATCCAGCAGGGTATTGAATAAATTGAAATCACAACTAGGTGAACGTTTTAACCCTTTGGCCAAATCATTTATTTGTTCTTCAGACAATATCCTGCTCCATAAATTAACAACCACTTCTGTTATTTGCCCTACTTTGTGAGAGTTTTCACCCCCACGTCTTTTGTGCTTACGTCCTGTCCGCCTATTAAATTTTTTTTGATGATATATGTGTGTCCTTAGTTTTACTTGTGGTTCCCATTGATCTGGACGCAATATTGTTTTGTTCTCCCTCCGGTTGAGATTACCTTTGACTCCAGGATAAACTATCCATTGAGTTTCCGAGAAACTTAGTCGAGGATTGTAATTCTTCTTTTTGCCTTTCTTATTACGTTTCCTGAGGATAGATTTAGGAGTACTCCTGTTGGAATACAGATTCTGTTCTCGTCGCATCCAAACATAAACTTAGACGTTTCTATAATCTATGACATCACGCTCAAACTTTTTTCCTCTTCACTTCTGTGATGTTGTCCACAGAAGTTTTTTTACAATTTATGCAATTACTGTTGAGTATTTTCCATACTGTATTTTTATTATATTGATTTCCGTTTTTGTTTTATATTCATTCTTCAAATAACTATTCAGCTTACCTGTGGGGGGGTGTGAGATTTCCCCCCACTGTTCTGCTCAGCTGAACTAGTTATAAGGTGAACACATTGCAAGTGAATCCAGGTTATGAGTAAAATGCCTGTTGTTGAAACGCGTTAACCAGCTTATCTCCTTTTGTCTGTCTAAGCAATTTTTTAAAATAAATAAGGCATTTTTTTTGCAAAAGTATAGCCGTGGGCTTTCATCGAGTTGTGCCGGTCTAAACATTTGTTTTTTACATGTACCAGACGGCTATGGATGGAGCACTTTCCGTGCACCAGGAGACTTCCGGGAGGTGTACAGCCTAAAGCAGTGATGGCGAACCTTTTAGAGACCGAGTGCCCAAACTACAAGCTAAATCCACTTATTTACTATGAAGTGCCTACATGGCTTTTTAAGCATTAACCTTTTTGCTACCTGTTCTTCCACTTCTTTCTATCATATAAGCCCCCTGAAACCATCAATACCATTGAAAGACGGAGGGCAAATTCATACTCATTATAGCTTCTGTCCAGGGTCTCTCTGTAGAGGAAGAATAGTGGGTATAGCAGGAAGACCTCCAAAGATAATGCAGCCCTGTCCACACCTTCTCACTTTTCCCGCAGTTCCAAACGGCCAATGAAGTGTCGCTTTAAAATAACATTGAGAGCAGCATCTCTTATGTTGCCTGGGACTGCAGGAAGATTTGGTGGATTTGGTCATATTTGGTGAACTGGGGCAATGGTCTGCGTGCCCACAGAAATGGCTTAGAGTGCCACTTCTGGCACCTGTGCCATAGGTTCGCCACCACTGGCCTAGAGCGATCTCCAGGTTGGGTGAGCTGGCTTCTTTATTCACTTTTTTTACTTACCGTAGTAGAAGTGTTGTGCAAAAAGTCTTATGTAACTTGTACTGCAAACTCCCTGCAGGCAATATTCTTTTACATGCCACTAGTTGTCACCCCCCACATGTAGTTAAGAACTTGCCCAAGGTAGAATTTATAAGAGCAAAACGCTTATGCACACAGGAGGATCATTATCAATAAACCTATACACAAATTACCAAACGTTTATATGATAGGGGATATAATAAAACTCTCATTAAACCAGGTCACAACTTCTATTTACTGACAGACCCATACACAGAAATACTAAAAACACCACAGGATAAGTAACTTTCTCTACTGACTATACATGCCAATTTTATCAAGTAATGCACATAATAAAGAAACACCTTCCGTTCTTGTATCAAGATCCCATTTTATTTGACATACTTAAATCCAGCTGTCGTTTCTCAGCCAGAAATTCTGCCACATTAGGAGATTTATTATCTTCTACAAAACAAGAATCATGGCTCTCAAGGGCAGCTTCAAATGTGCTCTATCCCTTTGTGCTGCATGCAAATATATACAAAAAACACAATTTGCTTCTTCCTTGCAAACTTATAAAAAATATAAAATATATACATTTATAAACTGTAACACTATGTAGTATATTAAATCCCTTGTGCTATCTGCTCTTTGCAGAATATAAGAAGTACCAAACGTAACCTTAAAATAAGAATTGCAGAACACATATCTGAAGCTCGTCCCAATTTACCTTTTTCTAATACCAATACTTACACACACTGGGGCACATTTACTTACCCGGTCCAGTCGCGATCCAGCGGCGGGTTCTCTGCACTGGATTCGGGTCCGGCCGGGATTTAATAAGGCAGTTCCACCAGGTGGCGCTGCTGCGCTGAAAAGCATTTTAACGCGCCGGAATTCACCGAGGCCGTCTGAGTGAAGGTAAGCGGGTCCCGAGCGACACATTTTCGGTTCTTAAATGCGGCGGTTTTTCCGAATACGTTGGGTTTTCGTTCGGCCACGCCCCCCGATTTCCGTCGCGCGCATGCCGGCGCCGATGCCCCACAATCCGATCGCGTGCGCCAAAATCCCGGGGCAATTCAGGTACAATCGGCGCAAATCGGAAATATTCGGGTAACACGTCGGGAAAACGCGAATCGGGCCCTTAGTAAATGACCCCCACTGTGTCCAAACATTGTAAAGACCTACACAATGGAGACATCTCACAGTTGTTGGTCACACCAATTAAATAAGTAACCGACAAAGAGAGGCTGAGAACTGGGTTAAAGCCCTACAACAACAGAGAACTTTCTGGATTTAACTGTGAAAACCAGAATACCTCATGGGTTAAATAGTAGAAGTGAGTTAATGTACATATATTAACTTTTTCTTTCTGAAATCTTGTTTGTATTTTGATCATATACCTGTGAGTTTGTTTCCTCCTCCAATGTTAACAAAATCTGAGACCCGTTTGCTGTCTACTTCCATTGGAACACATGGAGGTACAGATTCATTATATGTTGGTTTAAGTACCTTTTTTAATGAAGATGAAATAAATTGAAGATTTATTACACCTTTATATACTTTATGCCTGCCTGGTTGCTGGATTCATCCTCTACTATCCTGCATTGCACTAATTCGGCTCAGCTTATCTGAGCACCTGAAACATGGCTACAAAGGGTAGGTGAGCTAAAAAAAAATGTTCTTTTTTGTCTTGTGTAAAAATTGTTTCGGGTAGTCTTTGAAACCTGAACCCTATCCTTACATTATCCCAAAGTAATTTTTGGTCTAAACCTACTAAACATTTCATCAGCCAAATAAGCTGAGTCATCTGGGAGCAAATTTCTTATCATTTATTGCAAAATAAATAACAGGTAATGATTTAATCATGTTGAATGTTTCCCATCACTGTGTATGTTGGTTTAGATTTAATTAGTAGTGACCACTTGCCCATTCAAGTATTGCAGTGAATTGGTCTGCAAAAAAAGAACCCGAAATGTGTATTTTTGGCTGTTAAAAGCAAAGCATTGGCATGCTCATATATCATAGACTATCATAGACTCAAAAAGGATAGGGTGGCCCACAATCTTCTGTACAAGGTGTCACTCTTTAACCGCAATAGAACCCATTTGTCAAACATATAAAACTTAGGGCACTAACTTATTATACTATTCTACAGTATATTCGAAGTACTGTGATGTGATCTTAAGATCCTGTAAGGACCTCTATTGAACATCTATTGAATTTATAGACTCTACGCTGGCAACTACAGAGTACACTACAGTATAGGCGGATGGTTTTAACTCATTTATGCCTGGATGATATGTTAATAAAGCCTTTTGGAATTTATACTCCTGGGTGCTGTGGCTTCCTCCATCGATTATGCCTGATTATGGGTTTGAGCATCAGAACCTTAAGCTGCGAGTACCACCACTTACAAGTTACCATGTAGGACTTGCATTGCTGCCTCACTAATTCGTTTTACTTAACTCCTTATACTTCATTGTGATATTCGATTTTATTCTTATTGTTTAAATGCAGTTTAAGTTGTATATGAGTGACAAATGGGAGCTATTATGGCCTAAAGGACCACACATTGTACATAATCTTTGGACCCAGGGCAACCTAAAAGGGGTTTAAAGGGGTTGTGCTGGACATTGTTATTAAATAATAAATACAGTTCTATCAGATTTCTGGGATTCTCAACGCTCACAATGAATGTCTTGAGACTATTTGGTCTACCAGTACACCAGCTGGTTGTTGGTCCCAATACCTTAAGCATAATCTGTGCTTTCTAATGCCCTCCTTTTCACAACTTTTGTATGTGTAAATAATGATATCTTTTTGTGTAGATAAAATCGTTTGTTTTTATTTTGAGTCCTTAGTTCACAAAACCATTGGTCATTTTAAAAAAATTTCTAGAAACAACATTTTATATTAAAATCCTTTTTTTTCCCCACCAGCCTTGTTCTAAGGTACAGCATATTATAGATGTATGGAAAAGTGGTCAAGGTGTGCTGTCTCTACACTGTTTCCAAAACTCAATTCCGGTTGAAGCATACACAAGAGAAGCCTGCATGGTGGATGCCATTGGTAACCCTTATTTATTTATCTGTGCACGTTATTTCCCTTCCTGTAAACATAAGACATACAATACAGACCAAAAGTTTGGACACACCTTCTTATTAAATGAGTTTTTTCTCTATTTTCATGACTATAAAAATTATAGATTCACACTGAAGGCATCAACTATGAATTAACAGATGTTGGATTATAAACTGAGCAAAAAGTGTGAAACAACTGAAAATATGTCTTTATATTCTAGGTTTTTCAAAGTAGCAACCTTTTTGATTTGATTACTGCTTTGCACACTCTTGGCATTCTCTTGATGAGCTTAAAGAGGTAGTCGCCTGAAAAGGTTTTCACATCACAGGTGTGCCCTGTCAGGTTTAATAAGTGGGATTTCTTGCCTTATAAATGAGGTTGGGACCATAAGTTGTGTTGTTGAGAAGTCAGGTGGATACACAGCTGATAGTCCTACTGAATACACTGTTGGCTGTTTTTTTTGTAGTCTTAATACAAATTTTAAGTAAGGAAAAATGAGTGGCCATTATTTCTTTAAGAAATGAAGGTCATTTACTCTGAAAAATTGGCATAACTTTAAAAGTGTCCCCAAGTGCAGTTGCAAAAACCATCAAGCGCTTCAAAGACACTGGCTCATTTGAGGACCACTCCATGAAAGAAAGACAAAGAGTCACCACCTCTGCTGCGGAGGATAAGTTTATACGAGTCACCAGCCTCAAAAATCGCAGGTTAACAGCAGCTCAGAATAGAGACCAGGTCAATGCCACACAAAGTTCTAGCAGCAGACACAACTGTAAAGAGGAGACTGTGTATAGCAGGGCTTCATGGTAAAATGGCTAAGGAAAGGCAACAAGCAGAAGAGACTTGTTTGGGCCAAGGAACACAAGGAATGGACATTAGACCAGTGGAAATCTGTGCTTTGGTCTGATGAGTCCAAATTTGAGATGTTTGGTTCCAACCACCGTGTCTTTGTGCGACACAAATAAAGTGAACGAATGGACTGCTTTGCTGGTGACACTGTTGGGTATTTTTTTCAAAATTGAAGGTATACTGAACCAGCATGGTTACCACAGCATCTTGCAGCAGCATGCTATTCCATCCGGTTTAAGTTTAGGTAGACCACAATTTATTTTTTAACAGGACAATGACCCCAAACACACATCTAAGCCGGGCTATTTGACCAAGAATGAAAGTGATGGGGTGCTACACCAAATGACCTGGTCACCAGAACCCAATCGAGAGGTTTGGGGTGAGCTGAACATCAGAGTGAAGGTAAAAGGGCCAAAAAGTGCTAAGCATCTCTCGGAACTCCTTTAAGACAGTTGGAAGACTATTTCAGGTGACTACCTCTTAAGGGACAGGAAGCAGAGATTTAAAATACCCTACCCCTGCATCCACACTCTAGTGGCTTCCTTTCCCTACCCTGGGCAAGGAGTAGAGAGAAATCTCTCCTCGCTTCCTCCTCCAAGTGGTACAGTGAGGGGGAAATGCAGTTCTGGCGCGGGGCTTGGTTCCCTTGTCTATCTGGCGCAGGCATTGATCGGCGTCGGGGTCTCCCTTCCTTGCCATCATCAGGTGCGGGTATTCTACGGCCCCATGCGTGGCTAATGACACCTGGCTAAAACAGCATGGCGGCCTGTGTGTTCTTTCAAATTAAGAAACCCCGCCTATTGCTCCTGTGAATGGTTTTGGGGATATAGTTTTGTTTTATACCGGGTGTAAGGTCCCTACTTACACACTGATTACCTTATACTTGCATTAATAGAGAAGGATTATTCTCCTTCTCTATTAGGAGTCTAAAGAGGAGAAGCAAAAAGAGAAGAATCCTAAAGATCAGCCTCAAAAAGATACGGAGAAGAAAAAAGTTGCTTCCAGTAGCTGCGACATGTGTTTCAACAAATTATTTAGTGATTTACAAAAAAATTGGTCTGCAAGTACTGTATAGCTATTAGGGCAGCACGGTGGCTGTGGTTAGCGTTACAGCCTTGCAGCGCTGGGGGCCTGGGTTCATGTCCCAGGGACAGCATTTACAAAGAGTTTGTGTTGTCTACGTGTTTGGTTGGGTTTCTTCCCACACTCCAAAACATACTGATAGGTTGATCAGATTGTATGCCCAATTGAGGGCAGGGACTGATTTGGCAAGTTATGTGTAGTGCTGCGTAGTCTGTGTGTGCTATATACATATAGGAATTGTTATTTATTATTATTAGATAATCTAGTAAGAGGAAAAATCATCAATGGATTAGATGCAAACGTTCGTTAAAGGGGAAGTACAATGTTCGCTAACATCCTCTATAACTCTCAAGAAAACAGAAGTATGCCAAAGGAACAAAAAAGGTAAAGTATAAACAACTTTTATTGATATATAAACTACACCACAACACAAAAAAACCATAAAAACATCTAAAAGTGTGAACAACACACAAACAAACAATCCAGCAAGGAGACCTAGCATGTGATAGTGCTGGTCACCCCTACAAACCACTAGCTCCCCCTCCTGAAATAACACCCCCCTAGCTGCACAAAATCCAGAAATGTATCTTATAGTGGATGAGATATCCAGTGTGTGTGGTCAAAGCTCATAATCCCGGGAGAATCAGCAAAAAGTAAACCAACAATCCTCCAACAGAACAATCTATAAGCAAGTGCAATGAGGTATATGTAAAAGATGGATACACATATCTACCTGCTGCAACCGGGATAGACGCAAAGGGGAGGTGAGGGGAAGCTGGGGTACACAGCCCCACGCGTATCGCCACCCAACTGGCTTCCTCAGGGGTGTTGTGGTGTTGGCTGTTGTCCTATTTATGTGCTGGCGTCTCTCATGGGGCAAAACAAGCCGCAGCTGATGATGTGGGTGTTAGCTTTGTCATGTGCGTGTTAGCGCGGTCTCAGAAGTGTAAGCGATCACGCGTGCGCCAGAATTTGGCGCACGCTGCTGCGCATGCGCCACAAACTGGCGCACGCTCCTGAGCATGTCCTCTGCTGTTCCCCAACGGTATTGCACAATTGTGACAGGTGAATATGTGAACTAACATCGTGTGGGCAGTAATCCCAAACCACGATGGTATGTGGGGTAAAGTGACATGCAGACTCTAAAATGCGTCAAGCAGTCTGGGGTCAGGGAAAGGATACATGAATGTTATGTATTAGTGTATCCTGAACTCTTGGATTGCAATTGAAAAATTAGTGTTCAAGTGGGTACACATATAAAAATCCTATTTAACAGTATGATATAATATAATTATACAGCTAAATGCCAAACTAATCTAGATGAACAATTCATTATGCATTTATGTGTCAGTGATTTGAAGTTGTGCCCAACAAGGGTATTCATACCCACGCGTATGCCAAGATGTACATTCATTCTTTCATGGGCCCATGAACCATACATCCACACACCCACTCACCATACATACCAAAGTGCAGGAAGCCTCTATAACCTCCCCATACCCCAGGAGCCGGCTCATCTATAGACTCGCTAGATCCAGACCCATCTACTTCAGCTGTGAAAATGAAGCCTTGATACCTGTTTGCCTCAGATGAGCTAGATCACCAACAGAGACCAAGAACATTGTTCCTCAGTATTCCTGATTTAAAAAAACAAATTGCTCTTCTGGAATGATCTGCAACCAAAGAAGTTTGAACAGATATCTTGTAGAAGATCCCACAAGAGGTGACGCATTGTTGGACCTTGTGATTTCTAACAATGCGGAGATTGTCCAAAATGTCAGTATCCGGGAACCCCTTGGGAACAGCGATCATGATATAATTATTTTCCTCTTAAACTTTAAAAAGCAGAAACAGGTGGGAAAATCGAAAAGAGGGCTAATTTCCAAAAATTCAGGGCTGCAATACAGGATATAGATTGGGATCAGATACTGTCACATGGTGATACTAATGTTAAATGGGAGAAATTCAAATCTATCCTGGGTTTTTATACTTCTAAATTTATTCCAATAGGTAACAAGTATAGACGGGCTAGATTACACCCCTCGTGGCTTACAGCTACAGTTAAAAGGGGCAATTAATGAGAAAAAGAGGGCATTTAAAAAATATAAATCTGACGGGTCACCTGAGGCTTTAAATACTTACAAAAAACTTACCAAAATCTGTAAAAAGGAAATCAAATCAGCCAAAATACAAAATGAAAGACAGGTGGCTAAAGATGGCAAAACACATCCCAAGAAATGTTTTAGTTATATCAATGTAAAAAACAATGGGTCACAACAGGTTGGACCCCTTTATTCTGAAAATGGGGCATCGGTGACTGGAGACCAGGAGAAGGCGGAGATACTTAATAGGTTTTTTAGCTCCGTTTATACAATAGAAGAGAGAACTTCTGACTTGGGTGGTGCCAGTGTGAGTCATGCACCCTGTAATATAGTAGACTGGCTGAATGTAGGCATTATCCAATCTAAGCTAAATAAAATCGATGTGTACAAAGCTCCTGGACCAGATGGGTTACACCCCAGAGTTTTTAAAGAACTCAGTTCTGTTATTGCTGTACCACTGTCTAAAATCTTCAGGAATTCCGTAATGTCTGGTGTGGTGCCAAGTGACTGGCGCAAGGCAAATGTGGTGCCAATATATAAAAAGGGCTCTAGAACTTCGCCAGGCAATTACAGGCCTGTAAGCTTAACTTCCATTGTGGGGAAAGTGTTGGAAGGGTTAGTAAAAGACTACATACTGGAGTATGTGACATCAAATAGAATAATAAGTAATAACCAGCATGGGTTTACTAAGAATAGAAGTTGTCAAACTAACCTTATCTGCTTCTATGAAGAGGTGAGCAGGTGCCTGGATGGAGGAGCAGCTGTGGATATTGTGTTCTTGGACTTTGCAAAGGCATTTGACACTGTCCCTCATAGACGCCTGATGGGTAAAATTAGGGCTATTGGTTTGGCAGAAATCATTTGCAATTGGATTGAAAACTGGCTGAAGGATCGTATCCAGAGAGTTCTGGTCAATGATTCCTACTCGGAATGGTCATCAGTTATGAGTGGTGTACCTCAGGGTTCTGTGCTTGGCCCTCTACTATTTAATATATTTATTAATGATATAGAGGTAGGAATTAATAGCACTGTGTCTATTTTTGCAGATGACACCAAACTGTGTAGTGTAATACAGTCTATGGAGGATGTTCATAGGCTGCAGGGTGACTTGGACAAACTGAATGTTTGGTCATCCACTTGGCAAATGAGGTTTAATGTGGATAAATGTAATGTTATGCACCTGGGGGCCAATAATCCAAAGGCAAAATATGTCCTTGGGGGAGTACAACTGGGAGAGTCCCTTGTTGAGAAGGACCTGGGGGTACTAGTAGATCATAAATTGAATAACAGCATGCAATGTCAATCAGCTGCCTCTAAAGCTAGTAGGATCATGTCATGTATCAAAAGTGGAATGGACTCTCGTGATAGGGATGTAATATTACTACTATACAAGGCACTGGTTCGGCCACACCTGGAATATGCTGTCCAGTTCTGGGCAACGGTCCATAAAAAGGATGCCCTGGAGCTGGAGAGGGTTCAACGTAGAGCCACAAAACTGATAAGGGGTATGGAGGGTCTTAGTTATGAGGAAAGATTAAAACAACTAGATTTATTTAGTCTGGAAAAGAGACGACTACGAGGGGACATGATTAATTTATATAAATATATGAATGGTCCATACAAAAAATATGGTGGTAAATTGTTCCAGATTAAATCAAATCAAAAGACGAGGGGGCACTGTCTCCGTTTGGAGAAACCAAGGTTTAATCACCGGAGGCGACAGGGCTTTTTTTACTATGAGAACTGTCAATCTGTGGAATAGCTTGCCTCCGGAGCTGGTCACAGCAGGGACAGCGGAGAGCTTCAAGAAGGGTCTAGATGCCTTTTTACACCTAAATAACATTGATTGTTATGCTATATAGGATTGTTTCCCCTAAATCCCTTCCTCATCCAATCCCTACCCTTCCTTGGTTGAACTTGATGGACAAGTGTCTTTTTTCATCCGTATAAACTATGAAACTATGAAACTAAGATATATACTGTGCAGGAAGTTAAAAATGGAAATCGAGTTCACCCAATTTCATCCAGAGGCATTCATGTGCACGTTTGATCTTCAAGATTTGTATCACCATGTGCAACATCCCAGAAATTCCTCAGACTTGCGGCCTTTACAGCAGAAGGGGAAGTAGCTTGCTACCAATACAAGGCAATTCCGGGATTTCTTCAGCTCAAAGGCCTTTCTCAAGAATCATAATAGAGATAGTGGCCTTTCTGAAAACAAAGAAGTTGCCTTAATCCCATATCTAGACAATCTCCTGATAATAACGCGTAAAGAGCATTAATTATTCCAGCACAGGAATCTCACTATTGTGACTCTTCAACAGTTTGTCTGGGTCATAGATTGGGCCAAATCGAATCTGATGCCCATCAGGATAACTTTATTTCTGCGTCTGCCTCAACTCTCTTTTCTTCCAGAGGGAAAAATGGCAAGATAGATCAGATAAACAACTATTACATAAGGGAAGTGATGAAGATCTTAGACCAGCTAACTGCCTGTATTCAGTCTGTCCAGTGGAGTTGGTGGTCACACTCGTACACTACAAAAGGTGGATACGGACTTCCTGGGACACAAACTCTCTACAACTCGATTGCAAAGTAAATATTCCTCTTGTTAGATCATCCCTAAATTGGCGGACTTAACCAAACAGACCCGAGTCCGTCTAGAAGGGGTGCAAAACTGAGAGACTCCTTTGCCCAGGGTCTATGGCCACTATCAATACAGTCTCGCTCCTCAAATTATCTCCTCAAAAAAACGTTAAGATCTGTGTGGGAAACCCTGAAGAACAGCAAAGTTGCTATTAAAGAAAAAAACTCCCACATAAAAGTTTACTTGGACAATGTCACCACAGTGGCATATCTCCCATATCAAGCGGAACAAGAAGCCCAGATCTCCTTCACCTATCAGAGAAAATATTCTACTGGGCGGAAAATAATGCTCTTTCTTTATCAGCCGTTCACCTAATGAGAACAAACTAGCAGACTGTTTCAGCAGAAACATAATAAAGCAGAAGTCTTTCTACAACTTAACACAGGAAGGGGAAAACCAGATATAGACCTATATAGATAGACCTATTCGCTAACCGAGCAAATACGAAGGTGAAGCTTTTCTTCTCTCTTGCCACCCTTGCGATGCCTCACTGATGTAAGCCTTTCCTCCAATACCAATAATATTGAAGGTTGTTCAAAAGATACAAAGGGACAAGGCAATAGTAATTCTTTATAGTTCAATTATGGAAAAATAAGAAATTGTTTTCAGCACTGAAGAAGATGGCTCTGGAAGAACCAATACTCCATCCTTCTCGTCTAGGGTCCAGTCTTCTATCCAAGACCCCAGGCTCTCCAGCTATTGGCATGGATCCTGAAAGGCAGTTACTAAGGGCTTAAGGATTATCACATAAAGTGATAACAACCTTAAAGGCAAGTTAATCCATATACTCTTGTATTTGAAAAATGCTACTTTTGTGGTCCTAATACTCCAGATCGATCTTCCACTAACATTTCTCAGGTGTTGGACTTCCAACAGGTTTCGATCTGAAAACTGTCTCTCTGAAAGTCCAAATACTGGAGCTCATTTACTAAGGGTTTCCCGACGATTTCCGTTTTGTGCCGAATTGCCCGGGTTTTTGGCGAATCGGGATTCGGACAACGCACAAGATTTAACATTTTTAGAATTGTGTCGCCAGACACGCACTTACAAGCACTAGGAAGAAAAAGGTGAACTCCGGCAGACCTTGGTGGGGAAGGAACTCGGGAGCACAATCTTCATGAATCGTGCCGGACTTCATCCTCATCAGACCGTCCGAATCTGGGATCGCGACTTGACCAGGTAAGTAAATTTGCCCCATTGTCTCTCAGTGCGTTATTTAACTCCTTAACGACACTGCCATTTTGTAGCTTAAGGCTCAGCCCCATTTTATTGTATTCTGACATGCGTCACCTTTTTATGGTTATAACTTTTGTTACTTATCGAAATGATTGATTGAGATTGATTGTTTGTTTGTTTGTTTTTTTTTCCTCACATGTTGTACTTCATTTTAGTTGTTTAATTTTGCCTGAATTTTATTTACAAAAGAAAAAATGATGATGATTTTTTTTTTTTTTTAAATTGCCATTTTCAAAATGATTGTGTTTCCAGCTGCATGGATTTAACACTTAAATAAGTTGCTGAGTAACATTTCCCGTATGTCTACTTTACATTTTCATAATTTCTTGAAATTTCTGGATAATTTATTTTGATATCACACGGTTTACAAATGGAATATCCATTTTCTGTATTTTCAGAATTTTTGCTGATAACTACTGTTTTGAATGAAATTTTAAATATTTAGCATTAAAAAAAAACCTATATAATCAATATATTTTCAAATTTTCACCCCTCACGCTATCAGAAACGGCTTATAGGAAGATTGAGAACTTCATAGTAATTACCGTATATACTCGAGTATAACCCGAGGCCCCTAATTTTACCACAGAAACCTGGTAAAACCTATATATATTTTTTTACTCGAGTATAAGCCGAGTTTGAGTTTTCAGCACATCTTTTTTGTGCTGAAAAACTAGGCTTATACTCCAGTATATATGGTAAATCAAACTGAAGGTGAAATTTAGAATGGTCAAATTTTGCCAGTTATATGTTCATTTAGCCCTTAAATTTACAGATTTCCAAAAGATAAAAAGAGAGAAACCATCTTTAAATTTGTTTTGCAATTTCTCCCTAGTACAGAGACAACCCCCCCCCCCCCCCCACACACACACACACTTTTCCGGTACTTGTTTTATGGGCGCACAGCGAGACATAGAAGGGAAGAAGCACCATGCAGCTGCCAGGATTTTAGTTTTCTCAGTGGCTCCTTTTGTAGCCTATACAATTTTAGCTTTTTTGTTATTGGGGCCATATGACTGCATTTTTTAGCTGGATGAGATGCTTTTTGGGTTTGGTATTTTGTACTGGGTTTTTTACTTTTTCATTCATTTTTTTAAATTTATTTTTGGTATTCACCGTATAGCCTAATTATAGTATATAGCCTGCCTTCCCCCTGTAGTATGTAGCCTGCCAGCCCCTGCCCCAAATAATATCATGGCTGTAAGGCTATATTCACACTGCCGTTGCCTGCCCGTACCGTACCGTAGCGGGCAACGGCAGTGTACGGGGAGAGGAGGAGGAGGTGAGCGCAGCTCACCCCCGCCCCTCTCCATAGCAACCTATGGCACACGGCGGCGTTTTACGGGAAAAGATAGGACATGTCCTATCTTTTTCCCGGGTACGGAACGGTACGGTGCCGCACGTGTGCTGCACCGTACCGCTCCCGTAGGGTGCCGTGCGCCCATAGGAGTGTATGGGGGACGTATATTGGCTGTATATACGTCGGCCATATATACGTCCTCCATACGTTCGTGTGAATGTAGCCTAAGAATAAAACGAAGTGTACTCACCTTCCGACTCCGATGCGATGCTCCGTGTCCCCACGCTGTCCGCCACAGGCACAATGTCGTCAGCAGCTTGCTGACATCATAACGTGTATATGTGCCAGTGCCGGCGCACGTAGAACGACAGCAAGCGACTGATGCCTGTGATGAACGGCATGGGGACACTGAGCCGAATTGCGTGTCACTGCTGTATTAATCGCTGTATTGAAGAGGACCTGCCAGGGGGGTGTCTGAAGTTGAGTACAATGTGTTTGTTTTTTGGGGGTTTTTTTCTCTCTTGACTCGAGTGTAAGCCGAGGTGAGGTTTATCAACACATTTATTTGTGCTGAAAAACTTGGCTTATACTCGAGTATATACAATATTTAATTTTATTCTACGCGTTATTATGGATGTGGTGATATATATATATATAATATAGTTTTCTGCGTGAGGCTTGGGAAGATTCTTCCTCATCCTTTAAATCAAATATTGCAGCTACCTGTATGTCCTGATCCAGGTTGATCCTGGAAAAATGGGGAGAGGTTTATTTCGTCCCTCCCCTCACAGCTTCAACCCAGGTCACAATCGGGATGGAGGAGCAACAAAAGAACTTGGCACTATCGCTCGCAGCGTCTTAAAGCTCTGAGAGTCTTTGAAAGCTCTTCAGGCCAAAAATTATTGAAAAGATGAACAAACTTCAGATGTCAGTCCGCTCCTTGATTGCGCATCAATCCCTGTCCCTACTCCCTTGTCTGGCAACTGCAGGACACGGACTTCTTCAAGGGAGTCCCGTGGAGACAAGAAGTAGTAACTCTGGTGACAGACGCCAGTCATTGGGGACCACATCTGGGGAATCAAGTATCAGACAGGGGTATCGGACAGGTCCTCAAATTTCAAGGGGTTATGTGTGGTAAGAGAAGCCCTAAAACTATCTCTAAAATTGATCCGAGGAAAGGATCTAAAAGTCCTTTCGGACAGTGTGTCAGCAGTTGCATTTATAAACCATGGAACACCAGAAGTCAGTCGCTGATGAATCTAGCATATGACACCTTTGAGCTGGCAGAGTTAAACTCCTCATCAGCAGAACACCTAAAAGAAGAAAGCAACGAGACCACAGACTTCTTAAGTCTCCATCAGTTAAACCAGGGAGAGTTGTGCCACAACAAGGAAGTGTTCGAGAGGATAACTCGCCTATATGGGGTGTGCAGGAAATCGATCTTTTTGCCACATGATAAAACATGCAAGTCAGGCAGTTCTGGAAGGATCAGCCATGGGGTCTGGTTGTCCTATCAATAACATGGAAATTCAATCTACCCTATGCATTTCCCCCTGTTATACTAATCCCCAGTATCCTTAAGAAGATCAGGCAGGATCAAATTGAGTTAATCCGAATAGTGTTCTTCTGGACTAGAAGGGCATGGTTTTGACTTTGAAGGAGCTGTCAATCTCAGATCTGTGGAAATTAGCAGAGATCCAGAATCTGCTACACCAGGGAACAATATTTCATCCAGAAGTCAACCACCTATATCTGACTGCCTGGAATTTGAAAGGCTAATATTATTGAAAAAGGAGCGTTCTGAGAAGGTAATCTCTAAATAACAAAAGAGTAGGAAAGTCGTGACCTCACGCATCTGGAGGGCTTTTTTCAGGTTCTGTCAGACTCAGGATTTGTATCAAGAACAGCCAAACATAGCCAAGATTCTAGACTTATTGCAGGCAGGACTAGAAATGGGTCGTAAGCCAGCAATTCTGAAAGTTCAAATTTGTACACTGAGTTCCCTAAATAAATCCATGGCCTCCATCCCTAGATAGTGAGATTCATTGAGGCCGACCCGCAGATCACTTCTTTCAGAAGATCCTCGGTACCTTCCTGGGACCTCACATTGTTCCTAAACTCACCATTGACCCACTTACATTACGTTAAGATCCTAGATGATGGGATAGTGCTACTCACAGATCCAGCTTTTCTTCCAAAAGTAGCTACGAAATTCCTTAAGTCCCACAAGATAAGATTACCTAACTTCTGTGTCAGACTCCGACAGGGAAAAAGAATTCACAAATTAGGCTAGAATGGTACTTCTAACATCCATCTAGATAGGTCAGCAAGTTGGAGAACGTCAGATAGCCTGTTTATACAATATGGAGGAAAGAACAGGGCTTTTATTTCCAGGTTCACATGAATAGAGTCGCATAGTACTCTAATCGGTGGTCCCTCCCTTATTCTTTTCTGTTGTTCTCTCAGAAATGGTGATGGTGCTGTCGCGGGGAAAGGGGGAAATCGGTACAAATCAAATGTTAGGTCTCTGTCTCTGAAAACCACTGAGGCATGGAAGGAGGCGTGGATCTTTAAGAGTTTCCTGTCCCTGGGGGCGGCCCACTCTCTCTGGTAATTAATAAAACTATCCTGTCAAGTTAACCGCTTAGTGACACAGCTCATTTGCACCTTGATGACCAAGGCTTATTTTTCAAAACCAGCAGCAGAAGACCACACCGGGTGCCACTCCTTTCAGCTAAGAACAGGAAACTGAGGCTACAATTTGCACAAGCTCATCGAAATTGGACAGTAGAAGATTGGAAATACGTTGCCTAGTCTGATGAGTCTCGATTTCTGCTGCTACATTCGGATGGTAGGGTCAGAATTTGCCGTCAACAACATGAATGCATGGATCCATCCTGCCTTGTATCAACGGTTCATGCTGGTGGTGGTGGTGTCATGGTGTGGGGAATATTTTCTTGGCACTCTTTGGGCCCCTTGGTACCAATTGAGCATCGTTGCAACGTCACAGCCTACTTGAGTATTGTTGCTGACCATGTCCATCCCTTGACCACAATATGCCCAACATCTGATGGCTTTCAGCAGGATAATGCGCCATGTCATAAAGCTGGAATCATCTCTGACTGGTTTCTTGAACATGACAATGAGTTCACTGTACTCAAATGGCCTCCGCAGTCACCAGATCTCAATCCAATAGAGCATCTTTGGGATGTGGTGGAACGGGAGATTCGCATCATGGATGTGCAGCCGACAAATCTGCGGCAACCGTGTGATGCCATCATGTCAATATGGACCAAAATCTGTGAGGAATGCTTCCAGCACCTTGTTGAATCTATGCCAAGAAGAATTGAGGCAGTTCTGAAGGCAAAAGGGGGTCCAACCCGTTATTAGCATGGTGTACCTAATAAAGTGGCCGGTGAGTGTATATTCTTTGACTCTGTAAGATCACAGGGATACCAAATTTATATACGTTTTGTTAGGTGTTAATAGATTTAAAAAATTTTAGATCACTTTTTATTCTTTTATGTTCTGCAAATGGCAAAAAAGTGACATTTCAGTGCATTTTTCTGTTACGTGGTTCACCACTAGGAGTAACAGTTTTTAAAATATTTTTAAAGATTTGGTAATTTTGAAACGCGGTGATACATATTATATTGTGGTTTTGTTTTTATTTGTCTTATATATGGGGCTTTTAGGACATTTTAATTAATTTTATTTGTAATTTTTATTTATTTTTGTTTTTATCATCGTAGTAGTAGTATATATGGCCGGAAAAAGACGCAACCCATCAAGTCCAACCTTTAATAATCAAATAGATGTTTTATCCCCATAACCCCTGATATTTTTTCTCTCCAGAAAGGCATCCAGGCCTCTTTTGTACATGTACATAGAGTCCACCATAACAACCTCCTGCCCCCTTGTCCCTGACACAGGCCTAGGCATAAAAAGATCTTTGGAGAGTATTTGTACATTGTAATGAGGTTTCCCCTCAGTCGTATTTTTTCTAACCTGAATAATCCCAAATGTTGTAATCTGTCATTGTATTCTAGCCCCCCCCCCCCCCCCCCCATTCCCCTAATAATCTTGGTTGCTCTCTTTTGCACCCGTTCCAGTTCTACTATGTCCTTTTTATATACTGGTGCCCATATCTGTACACAATACTTCATGTGTGGTCTGACCAGGGATTTGTATAAGGGCTAAACTATGTCTTTATCATGAGAATCTATTCCTCTCTTGATACATCCCATAATTTTATTTGCTTTAGCAGCAGCCGCCTGGCTCTGGTCACTAAAATTAAGTTTACCATCCACCAATACCCCCAAGTTCTTTTCAGCTCCAGTTTTACCAAGTAATTGACTATTTAGAACATAATTATACTTTTTGTTTCCATGACCCAAGTGCATAACTTTAATTTTATCTACATTAAACCTCAACCATTTCTCTGCCCATACGTCAAGCTTCCACAAATCCCTCTGTAATGCAAAACTATCGACCTCAGTATTTATTGTTTTACACAGCTTAGTATCATATGCAAATATTGAAACTTGACTGTGTAAACCCACTACAAGGTCATTAATTAAAATATTAAAAATAAGTGGCCCCAATACTGTCCCCTGTGGCACTCCATGGTAACGTCAACCCAATTTGAGAATGTGCTATTAATTACGACCCTCTGTTTTCTATTACTAACCCAATTACTTAAATACACAGATTTTCCCCTATTCCCAGCAGTCTCATTTTATGTAACAACCTTTTATGTGGCACGGTGTCAAATGCCTTTGAAAAGTCCAGATATAGAACATCCACAGCGTCCCCCAGATCCAGTCTGGAACTTACTTCCTCGTAGAAGCCAATCAGATTCGTCTGACAGGACCGATCTCTCATAAACCCATGCTGACGCAGGGTTATAAGGTTATGTACAATGAGATACTCCAGGATAGCATCTCTGACAAACCCCTCAAATATTTTCCTCACCACAAAAGTTAGACTCATAGGTCTGTAGTTTTTTTTTTATCCCTTTTTGTATATTGGTAACACATTTCCTATGCCCCAGTCCTGTGGAATATAACCGGTCCTCAGTGCATCTTCAAATATTAAAAATAACATTCTGTTTATAACGGAACATAGTTCATGCAGAATCCGTGGGTGTATGCCATCTGGCCCCGGTGATTTTATCTATCATAGTGGTTGCGAGGCAGCGATGTACTTCTTACTGGGTTAAACTGTAGACATTCCAAAGAGAATTTACATAATTCCTTTTCCTTTTTTATTTTTAAAATACTACCATATGAACTAGTGATCATGTTGCTGCTGCATTAGGTGTCCGGCTGTTGGGAGGAGAGGGAAGAATGCAAATAAGTTTTCCAAGGTGTTAAATGGAAAACAATACCTCCTTTTGCTACCTTGAAAGGCAGCACCCTTAACATCAAGTATGACTTACAAGAAGTCTAAAAATATGATGTGGGATTAAGCCAAACCAGTATATCTATTCCATAAGGAACAGACTCCCAACTGTAGACAGCACTGTTTCGAGTGGAGCATTATGGCTTTAAGTCTCCACACGCCTTTAAGGTGGCCTTAATTGGCATTGTCTCCTTAAGTAGAACACCTACTGTCTGTCCCTAGTCAATAGCCTCTCACATAGCCAAATCAGTTCCCTATGCTGTAGGGAGGAGAGGGAGGGAGCCCCCTCCCTCTGCAGAATACATTGGCCTAGCCTAAGGCCCTAAGTGACCGACTGAGAAATCTGTATGGATGGTCACTAAGGGTTAAAGTTTTGCATGTAGTGAAAAAATAAAAAGAGATCTTGTCATTTAAAGAAGCAAATATTAGAACGTCAAACATTGACCTGGACATTCAGGAATCAATGACCATCGGTCACAAAGGAGTTAATGAAAATATTGAAAATGCCTGTGTCAAAATGCTCACTGTATCTCTTGGTAAATTCCTTATAGGGGTGGTGTTTGCAACATAGGGTAACTGGTTTGGGTTTTATATTTTA
This sequence comes from Engystomops pustulosus, assembly GCF_040894005.1. Classification (NCBI taxonomy): domain Eukaryota; kingdom Metazoa; phylum Chordata; class Amphibia; order Anura; family Leptodactylidae; genus Engystomops; species Engystomops pustulosus. The sequence goes on from NC_092411.1 coordinate 174,255,593, forward strand.
ATTTCCGTTTGCAGCCTCTACAATTGTCATAAAATACTTTTTTTTTAAAATTAAGGCCACTTGTAGAGTATTACGAATGGAAGCAAATCTATGTACTACCCAAGTCACATTTCACATAAAGCTTGGATACGGAATTTAACCAAACTTTTATTTCAAAATGTTAAAATGGTGGCTACCAAATGGAGCTCCTTCATCCCATTTGATTTTGGCCACACCTGGCATTGATTACATTTTGTCCAGCTCCCCGGTTCCTTTAATATAGGAAATAAAGTTGTATAACTGCCCAATCCTTACTCCTATAGGCTAGGGCAGTGATGGTGAACCTTTTTGAGACCGGATACCCAAACTACAACCAAAACACACTTATTTATTGCAAAGTGCCAACACTGCAATTAAAGTAGTAATTTATTGCTACCTGTTCTACCACAACTTTAAATCATATTGGCCTCTTGAGGACAACAAAACAGTTGAAAGAAGAAGCGCAAATTTTCACTAATGTTGTAGCATCTCGCTATGGTCCCCCTGTACAGGAAGAAATGTGGGGCCTAGAGGAGCTCTAAAGATAATCCTCTACTTTCCACATGTCCTACCTCTTCCTGCAGTCCCAAGCAATCAAGGATGTGTTGCTTTAAAATGGCACTGAGAGCAGCATTTTTTGAGTCGCCTGAGACTGCAGGATGATTCTTTGAGGTTTATGTCGAGTGCTGTGTTGATGGCTTGAGTGCCATCTCTGGCACTTGTGCCATAGGTTCGCCACCTCTGGGCTAGTTTATCTACCAGGTGCCCCTCTGGACTCTCTCACTTACCAGCCAGAAAGAATACTGCTTGGCTCATACCTTCTCCCTTCCCAGAGCATCCCTGCACTTGGTGCTTCCTGCTGCAAGCCTTGCATGCAAGGCCCTAAAATTACTTGCAAATGCTTCCGCTACCATAGATTTACAGTATGCAGCCATCAGGTTGACAGGCTGTGAAGGAATTTTGGCTTCCCCCATCTAAATAATTGAATACATGCTGTTGCACCATTAGAGTGAATAGGGGTGGCATCCCTTTTCTTAAAACTGCAACTACCAACAATAACACAACACTCATAATACAGGATTGCTTTTCAAAGGACCGAATAAGGACTCTTTGTACCCCTAAACAAATGCACAAAAAAATTTCCATTTGACCGTGTGAGAACTAGCAAACTACATTAATCACACATGTCAAATAGCTGATGCCTCTGCAATAAAAATCCTGAACGAAGCAGAAAACCTATAGGGAGGCTCACTTATTCAGATATCTAATAACTCTAACAAGTTATTGAGAGTTCCCTAAGACCTCTGAGGTTGCTGACTGACATTAAGAAAGGAATGAGCATTATCAGTCCATGTCTAGACCTGCTGGAAGAAAGTTGTCCCTCCTGTGTTTTGGTGAAGCTACCAAAACCATTCTTGAGTCCTGCCAATCACACCTGAACAGTAGTTTTAGCTACGTTTAAGACCAGGACAACAAAAGACAGCGCAACAACCAGCACATCAAATGAATCTTGGTATCCTTCTGATGCAATCTTGCACACTGTCAGTGGGCTGCTATGATCCCTTATTACCAATACATGATGACATCCCTGACTGTTGAAAGAGCCCAAAGCACTCAAAACTGGAGACTTAACAACTCTACATATAGAAACATTCTGGAGAGAGCATGAAATCAACCACTATACATAAACTGAAATCAAAATTCCCGTGAAAAGCAATAATCTTTGTCATAATACTTCAAAACCTACTGTACCACCGTTTGATTGAAAATGCAACGGACAGTATATACTGCACAACAGAAAAGACAAAAAGGAAGAGTGTTACAAAAGCTGCACTTCATCAGGCCAGCTATTAAAAAAAAAAAAGCTTTACTTGTTTTGATGGATAGGCTGAATGCAGTCAGGAATATCCAACACATGTTTTGCAACTTGTTTCCATTACTCTTGAAGGAGCCTGATTTGGCCTTTTTCCAAGATATCCCTCCTCTTACCCAGGTTTCATGCAGTGTATCTTTTCCTATCCTCACAGTGCTCAGAGCAAAAAGCATCCCTTAATGCTGGCTCTTCATTTTATAATCTTGATTCAACTGAATGGGACTATACAGATTAGTAATTAGACCAAACAAACTCTTATCAATCTGTCTTGGCCCTAACTCGTGGAACCTCCCTTCCCGGCTTCACATCATCGATGTTGCATCGCTGTAAGGCCTTTCACGGATCCTGACTGGCAACAACTCAACCATCAGTCCAGGAAAAAGAGACTGGTTACTTCCTTAGAGGACTTTCTACCTTTGCCTACATCTGATGTAAGGTGTGTCCTTGCTGATCTAAAAGAGTCTATAAGAGTTGCCCAACACCTCACCATATGTCTCCTTATTATGGTCAGAGGTTGAGTGGGAGCTATTGCTGTTACCCTTTTATAGTGTCAGATATGGCTGGCCACTACTGACCTCAGAATTACATTTTATTTTATCTGCCTCATTGGCTACACAATGAGTTTGACAACCTCTTGAATGAGGTTGTTAATCCTGTTGAGTTTTCTTGTGATGTTTACTACTGTTTCAGGTTGTTCTCATCTTTTCGGCAGAACACCGGATTGGAAACCTATTCTATTCAGTCTATTGGTGTATCTCCCCACCTTAATGTAAAACCTCTATTCTGATCCCAATATTAAATTCCTTTCCCTCCTCTCCCTTCCTATATGTACTAATGTACAAAGGTTTGGGGTCACCCAGACAATTTTTGTGTTTTCTATGAAAACTCATACGTTTATTTTTCAAATGAGTTGCAAAATGCATAGAAAATATAGTCCAGACACGGAAATGGTTTGAAATTATATATAAATTTTTTTTATTTTTTTTTGAAAGGTAATTTTCTCCTTCACTTAGCTTTCATCAAAGAATACTCCCTTTGCTGCAATTACAACATTGCAGACCTTTTGGCCTTCTAGCTGTTAATTTGCTGAGGTAATCTGGAGATACTTAACCCCTCCCACAAGTTTGATGGGCACTTTTTTTTGCGTATCATATGGTCAAGCTGCTCTCACAACAGATCAATGGGGTTGTGATCTGGTCACTCCATTACAGATGGAATACCAGCTGCCTGCTTCTTCCTCTAATAGTTCATACATAATTTGGAGCTGTGCTTTGGCTCATTGTCCTGTTCTGGGATAAAATTGGCGCTGTCCACAAGGTATGGCACGGTGTTGCAAAATGGAGTGATGGCCTTCCTTATTAAAAATCCCTTTGCCCTTGTACAAATCTCACACTTTACCAGTTCCAAAGCAACCCCAGTCCATCACTTTACCTCCACCATGCTTGACAGATGGGGGCACATTTACTAAGGGTCCGCAGCCGCGAATCCGTCAGGTTTTTCCCGAATATTTCCTCTTTGCGCTGTATTTCACGGAATTGTGGCGCACGCGATCGAGTTTTGGCGCAATCGCGCCGACTTTCGCGCGACAGAAATCGGGGGGCGTGGCCACCGGACAACCCGAAGGATTCGGAAAAACCGCTGAATTTTAAAAAGCCATTTGTGTCGCAAGATCAAGCACTCACATACACCAGAAAAAAGCAGGTGAACTCCAGCGGACCTCGGCGCAGCAGCGACAGCTGGTGAATATCGGCGCACGGACCTTAGTGAATCCCGGCAGAACCCGAATCGGCGTCGGAGAACCCGCCGCTGGATCGCGACTGGACCGGGTAAGTAAATGTGCCCCATGGTGTCAGGCACTCTTACAGCATCTTTTCAGTTGTTCTGAATGTCGCAAATGTTCTTTTGTGTGGCCCAAACACAAACTTAGCTTTGTCTGTCCATAACACTTTTTTCCAATCTTCCTCTTTCCAATGTGTTCTTTTGGCCCATATTAATCTTTTCCTTTGATTAGCCAGTCTCCGATATGGCTTCTTCTTTACCACTCTGCCCTAGAGGCCAGCATCCTGGAGTCGCCTCTTCACTGTAGTGGTTGACACTGGCATTTGGTGGGTACTATTTAATGAAGCTGCCAGTTGAGGACCTGTGAGGCAGAGGTTTCTCAAACTAAAGACTCTAATGTACAAGTCTTGTTGCTTAGTTTTGCAGTGGGACCTCCCACTTCTCTTTCTACTGTTTGTGCTCTTTTTTTTTGAATGGACTAGTACACACCATTTTAGGTATTCTGCATTTTCTTTGGTGCTAAATGTATTTTTCCAAACTCATGCCATTGTAGACAAACACCCCAAATATCATGTTGTGGGTTGATTTTTATGAACCAAAATGGGGACAGATCGCTAATGCTTTTCTTTCAAAAAGGACATTTCTAAGTAACCCAACACTTTTGAGCGGTAATGTATGTAAACAGAATACACAAAGTTTACACTCCCCACTGAAACTTAAGGTCATATTAGATTTTGCGCAAAGATTTTAACGCCAAAGCCACTTTTCACCTTCCTGACACAGCCCATTTTATAAAATCTGACATGTGTCTATTTAAGTGGTTATAACTTTGGAACGCTTTAACATATCCAGGTGATTTTGAGACTCATTGTACTTCATGTTGGTTGAGAAATTTAAGCAATATGTTTAGTATTTATTTATGAAATAAATGGAAATTTGGCAAAAATTTTTCCAAATTCAAAATTTTCTACTTTTTGGAAAATTGGTCATATCACTAAAATAACTTGATAATTAACATTTTCTAAATGCCTGCTTTAACTTGGCATCATTTTTCAAACATCTTTTCCTTTATTTAGGATGTTAGGAGGCTTATAACTTTAGGTGAAATTTTTCTGATTTTCACGAAAATCATCAAAACCTACTTTTGGAGGGTCAATTTAGTTAGAAGTGACTTTATAAGGCCCACATGACAGAAAACCCCCACAAATGACACCATTTTAGAAACTACATCCCTCAAAATATTCAATACAGCCTTTGGGAAATTGGTTAACCCTAGGAGCGTCTCCTGAGGGTGAAATTACAGAAATGTACCGTATATACTTGAGTATAAGCTGACCCAAGTATAAGCCGAGGCCCCTAATTTTGCCACAAAAACGTGGCAAAACCTATATTTTTTTTATTACTCGAGTGAAGATTGATTGAACACTTAAATTTGCACCTTCACAGTCGGTTAAAAAGGAAAATGCATTTTACAATGTTTAGTGCAATTCCTCCTGAGTATGCCAATATCCATTTTGTCACAGGGGGGCACTTGGAAGAGAAAGAGCGTTGTTTCGATTTTGGAGGGCAAATATGGCTGAAAAAATTTATATGTGTCAGGATGCATTTGGAGAGCCCTAGTGTTACCAAAGCAGAGGAAAGCCCCAACAACAGACACCATTTTGTAAAGTACACCCCTTGGAGAGTTTAGCAAGGTGTAATTTGTGTATTTGCCCCAACACGCGTTTGATTCAATTAGGCCCCAAAAAGGAAAAATTTGAAAATTTTCTCCAAAAAGTCACTTTTACCCCAAATATTTGTAAGCCACAAGGGATAATAGATTAAACAATCCCCATAAGTGTGTAAAACAATTTCTCCTAAGCACAGAATCGCACCACTTGTGCATATAAAGTGTATGTACACACACTAGGGCTCAGAAGGGAAAGAGGGGCTTTGGCCTCTTAAGAAGCCAGACTTGACAGACATCCTTTACGTGTGTCAGGGTTTGGAGATCCCTAATGGTACCAAAACAGAGGGGAACCCCAACAAGTGTCGCCATTTTGGAATGTGCACCCTTTGGAGAATTTAGCAAGGAGTAATATGTGTATTTGCCCCTACAGGTGTTTGCTTCAATTAGGTCCCTAAAAGGAAAAAGATAAACATTTTAAAAATTAAAGGCATTAAAGATGAAATGAGCCCAAAAAATGTGTACTAGCATTTCTCCCGAGTATAAAATTGCCCCACACATGCAAATAAAATGTTGTATGGGTACGCAGTGAAGCTCAGAAGGGAAAGAGGGGCGTTGGCAAATTCGACAGACATCCTTTACATGTGTCAGGATGCATTTAGAGAGCAGTAGTGGTACCAAAACAGAGGGGAACCCCAACAAGTGTCACCATTTTTGAAAGCACACCCCTAAGAGAATTTTGCAAGGTGTAATATGTGTATTTGTCCATAAAGGTGTTTGATTTAATTAGGACCTAAAAAGGAGAAAATTTTCCTATAAAGGTCATTTTACCCCTAATTTTTGTAAGCCACAAGGGATAATATATGAAATAACCCCGAAAAAGGTGTAAAAATATTTCTCATGAGTGTACAAGTACCCCACATGTGCATATAAAATGCTTTAAATGCACAGTAGAGGAAAAGAGGGATATTTGTCTTTTAGAAGCCAAATTTTTCAGAAATCCTTCACATGTGTCTGGATACAATTAGAGAGGCCTAGTAGTACCAAAACAGAGGAAACCCCAAAATGTGACCCTAATTGTTGAATGTACACCCATTGAGGAATTTAGCAAGGTGTAATATGTGGTGTAGTGTAATACACGTGGTGAAATGAGCATTTTGAACATATATCAGCGGTTTCCAAATATGATGTGCAATGGAGTCCAAGATGGAAATTGCAATTATTTCTGGAAAGTTCAGTGCCCATTATGTGGCACCCGTTATGTGACGCGCATTATGTGATGTCCAGTTTGTGCCACTGTAAAATGCCAGCTCTCTCATTTGGAAGCCATATTTCCTGATGCGAGAAAGACCCAACATGTGATCCTAAATGCTAGCCAGAAAATTCAGCAGGGCTCCGGAATGATAAAGCACTTGGAATATAAATAATAATAAATAAAAACTTGGAGATATGTAAAGGATCTGCTAACAAATCCAGAGACTTAGAGGGGAAATAGGTTTTTTATTTAGGTTTTCTAAAACCCACAAGTGCCCCTAGTTTGCAAACTACATCCCGCAATTAAATTAATCGAGGGAGCAATGTAACCTAACAGTTGTTACAGTTATTCATGTTCAAAAACATGGCGGCGCCCAGCAGAAGAAACAAGACACGCGCGGAAGCCAGAAGACGAGCCGCACGGACATCGGGGGAGCAGCGCTGCACATCGGGGCCACCGGAGGGTGAGTATATAAGTTTATTATTTTTTAAGTATTTCTTACATGCATTGACTCGTGTATAAGCCGAGGGGACGTTTTTCAGCACATTTTTTGTGCTGAAAAACTCTGCTTATACACGAGTATATACGGTAGTTTCATTTATATTTGTCCAATTTTATTGAAGGAAAACTAGAGTGGAAAAAATTGCATTTGCCATTTTTACGGCGGCATGGCAAGTTGTTCTTTTCAGTGGTATCATTTCGGTGCTTGTAACTTTTGTGCATCACTTTTTAGAACATTTTTTGTAAAGCCGTTTGATAAAAGTTGGAAATTTTTGCCAAGTTTTTTTTAAATATTTTTTTTTTACCACGTTCACCGAGCGGGTCCAATTATAAGGATTTATTGTACAGATTGTTATAGACGCAGTGATACCAAATAAGTGTTTTTGTACTTTATTACCTGTAATGCTAGGCGGGTCCCGAGGGATGAGGGAATTGTAGACCGGTGCTTCTATTATAATAGTATTTTGCACAACTCAATGCGTTTTAAATAATTATCTTTTATTCCTAAAAAGTTAGCGACGCGTTTCTGCTCCGGTCCGGAGCAGAAACGCGTCGCTAACTTTTTAGGAATAAAAGATAATTATTTAAAACGCATTGAGTTGTGCAAAATACTATTATAATAGAAGTGACGGTCTACAATTCCCTCATCCCTCGGGACCCGCCTAGCATTATCGTATACACTCTTCCAGGATCCTGGTCCTGTGATGGGAAGCATGGTTCATCGAGACCGGCTGCTCTGATACTCATATATAAGATATATGACATGCTGTACTGAATCAGTCATCAGGTGAGAGTCTGCTGATGTATTAGTGCACACATTCAACTGAATTTACTGTATCACACGAGGTTGCGCTCCTCCGTCTTTCTTCCTTCACTCTCTCCCAACGGGGCCACCCGGAGTTCCTCTGAGTTCCCCTCTCCAGGTAACTTGACTTTATTACCTGTGTACAGGGAAATGTGGTGTTTGGAGGGACTTTCACTTTCTTTTATTTTATTTTAAAAAAAATAACTGCTAGAAGGTAGGACCCGGCTCCCGGAAGAGGATCGCGCAGCCCCGGGGCGGACTGACGATCGAAACAGCGGACCTGAATTTACAGATGTATCTTTAACCCCTTAACGACAAGGCCCTATTTTGTTTTTTTTATTTTCATTTTTCACTCACCACCTTCAAAAATAACTATTTTTAATTTTTCAATGTAAGGAGCTATATGAGGGCTTGTTTTCTGCGTAACAAATTGCACTTCATAGTGACTATTTAATATTTCATGCAGTGAGACGCGAAAAAGAAATTCCAAATCTAGTGAAATTGGTGACAAAAAATGCATTTGCGTCGTTTTCTTGTGGTTGGATTTTACGGCCTTCACTGACTTGTGCCCCAAATGACATATCTACTTTTTTTCTTTGTGTTAGGAAAATTACCCTGTGTTCCTGGATGATTTTAAGGGATTGTACTAATGGACCAAGATATTGTAGCTGTGGGGTAGGCTAACTAGAAATTACTTTTGGGGAAGAGAAGAAAAGACACTCCAGTAGCCATGCATGTCAATCAAGAACTTATGAGTGACTCATCTGTCAAATTCATGGGCATTGATTTGGTACAGGTACAGGAACCGGTACTGTGGAACTGGCTGGGGGAGTTGAATGTGAACGTGTTACACTACAAAGAGAGGCCTCTGGATTTTCAACTTGGAGTATCCCTAGAGGATTGACTGAACAGCTGAATAACAGCTGCTTTGTATGAAAAATGACAACACTGTTCTATACTTTTACTCTGAAATGGGTAATCCCATGTTGTGTATAGCCCTGGGCAGATAGTTGTTGTCTTATTACAGGGGTCATGGTAAATTATGAGCGGCTTCTGAAGGTAATCTCTGATAGTCCTCATAGATATATCTGGGAAACTATAAATCTACTGCTTTTATTATTTTTGTACTTCTACCGTCAATTTCTGATAGCTGTGGCCAATTGTTTATGGCATATACAATACGAAACAGATCCATGGGAGACTGCCTCTCTAGTCAAAATTTTTAGTTTGCTTTTGTATATGCTACTAATACCTTTGCAAAAAAATTTCTGTTACGCATCAGGAGGCAACATTATCGACAAGAGGGGTTTCTGATGTTTTTTATAACCCTGTGACGGCCGCTATGAAAAATAGCAGCTTTTTCATATTTTGGTGTACAGAACGGGGCAAGGTTGCTTTTTCGGGGGGGGCTTTTAGATGACTCTTTTACTGACACTATTTGGACCAGCGGTCGAATTAACAGCTATATAAGCGTAATTGAAGCGTCATCTGTAGGGCTCCAGTTAAAGCTTCCTCCAGTTAAAGGGGTTCTCAAATTTCTATCCTAGTGATGCTTACACAATAAAGATCATTTTTAACCCCTTATTTTACAATTTTACCCAGTTTTATTGCTGTTTTAGCTCCTGTAACTCAGTGATGGTCAGTGTAAAATTCCAGAGTTTGGGTGGAGACTCTCTAAGCAGACACACTAATCCCTATACTGCTCTGAGCTGACAATGTGGTAAAAATATTGGGGTACAAGGTTTTGAACATTCACTAGTATCTGGCACATAGAAAGAGAGATTAGACCGATCAGAGATGAGATCCATCAGATGCTTTTTACACACCGTCAGCACTGCTACATCTCTCTACTGTCACTACATACTATCAGATCTGATGTGCCTCACTCCCCCGGATAAAGAACTTATCTGCTTGTAGCTTGTAGGTCTCCTCACGCTGTGATGTGTTTTCATTCAGGCAGTGTCTATGAGCAAGGGTTGAGACCACTGCAGGGATCGGAAAAGAGCTCAGCAGCGTCAGACCAAGCAATATGTAGAAAGAATGAAAAAATAACAAGATGTGTAATGCTGTCGGGATCACTGGTTGGTGAGAGGAGAGAGCACTGCTCACCTGAAAGCACCTTGTTACAGTGCAGTCTGTAACTGGGGAGGGGTTCCGGCTCGTACGGCTAATCAAAGCCAACAGTTGGAGTAGATGAATGGTTTGGTCTAAGCAGCTCCCACAGCTCCAAAATGCCCAGACCACGAGTTGAGGCCGGTGTAGACAATGGAGTGAAAAACGGGAGGGAGAAGCTAACTTGGGGTGCTAATAGGCCAAATAGCATCTACAATAATAATAAATAGCTAAACAAAATCTGAATTATTCTATTACCGTATATACTCGAGTATAAGCCGACCCGAGTATGAGCCGAGACCCCTAATTTTACCACCAAAAACTGGGAAAAACTACTGACTACTGACTACTAAGCCGAGGGTGGGAAATGCATTGGTCAAACCCCCCCAGTAGTATACAGCCTGCCAGCCCCCAGTAGTATACAGCCTGCCAGCCCCCAGAAGAATACAGCAGCCCCTAATAGTATACAGCAGCCCCCCTGTAGTATACAGCAGCCCCCCTGTAGTATACAGCAGCCCCCCTGTAGTATACAGCAGCCCCCCTGTAGTATACAGCAGCCCCCCTGTAGTATACAGCAGCCCCCCTGTAGTATACAGCAAGCCCCTAGTAGTATACAGCAAGCCCCTAGTAGTATACAGCAAGCCCCCCTGTAGTATACAGCCTGCCCCCCTGTAGTATACAGCCTGCCCCCACGGCCCTTAAAAAAATAAACTTAAATACTCACCCTCCGATGTCAGCGCGGCTCCCCGATGTCGGCGCGACTTACCGATGTCCCCGATGTCAGCGCGTCCCGTCTTCTTTCCTCTCCGCGGCTCCTCTTCACTCTTCCCGCGCCCATGTTTTCTTCTAGCAGGCGCATACTATGACGCGGTCGCTGCTGAAGTCATAGAATGCGCGGCCATGAAGAAAACATGGCCGCGTCGATGATAGAAGAGAGAAGAGGAGCCGCAGAGAAGAAAGAAGACGGGACGCGCTGACATCGGTAAGCCGTGCCGACATCGGGGAGCCGCGCTGACATCGGAGGGTGAGTATTTAATTTTATTTTTTTAAGTGGGTAATTTTTTGGGGGTAATAGACTCGTGTATAAGCCGAGGGGACGTTTTTCAGCACATTTTTTGTGCTGAAAAACTCGGCTTATACACGAGTATATACGGTAAATGGAAATCTTTTATTATAAGAACAGTAATAAAAGTAAATGTCTAGATAACACATTTGGGTTATAAAAACCTTCTTCAGACCAAATAGACAGATAGTACAATCGGCAGAATAAGATCAGCACACTGCCTCCAGGCAGCACACTACAACCACCTTGCTGGACCGTTATCTGCCGGTTGTGCTATCTGTCTATTTTGGTCTGAAGAAGGTTTTTATAACCCAAACGTGTTACCTAGACAGTTACTTTTATCTCTGTTTGTTGTTTTTATAATTAAAGGAAACCTACCACTTAAAAGTGGTAGTTCTAACCCACAGATACATGACACCAGCTCAGGGTGAGCTGGTGCCGGAGCATATTTTCATTAATACAAGAAACACCCGCCCCGATCGCTGATTTATATTAAAATCCGTTTCGGCGCACCAGAGTAGGGCATGGTGCACTACAGCTCACAGAGCATGAACGCTTAGCAGCAGAGGATGGGGAAACAAATAGAATTATTATTATTTTTTTTTTTTTATAGAAGGTTTTAACTATTTTAAATGTACTAAAACACAATAAAAAGCTATATACATTTAGTTTCTATGTGATCAGACTGCCCCAAAGAAATAAATTAGGTGTTTTAGGTGAGGCCCATAAGAAAATGGCGCTGTGTATATTCAGCAAAGGCCAAGAATGAATACCATATAGTGGTATTGGTAACCCGTAGCCTCTGCTTAAGCCTCTGCTTATTTCAGCATGATGCAGGATGAAAAAGCGCTGAATGTGAAGTTCAGAGCAGACAGATGCCAAAAGGATGCCCTCACTAGCCAGTATGTGTCTTTGGACTCTTTCTGAGTTCCTGACATGCACACTAAATATGTTGAAAAAACATAATGCAAATGCAACATAAGTAGTTTTTATTTTGTTCTTGCAGTGCACCTGGAAGAAATTAACAAAAAGCTTATAACACAAGCACACACTGCAGTGTTGCTCATCAGGAATGATGATCTGTTGAAAAGCCTATAACCTGGTGACCAGAAGGGATTTTCGGCTGTCGTAATAACTGATCGCACCATAATACTATGGCCATGTAGGAAAGGGGTTGAAGTCGCAAATTTGAGTCCCACATAGTAAATGTGTTTAGACATAGACAGCCAGGTAGCCTCATTGTCAGTGTTCAGTAACTGTTGACCAAAGAAACCGGAAAGCATAGCATTAAAAGGCTTGTTATATATGGAATCACTATTCCACTTCCCACACAAAAATATACAGAACTTGTACAAAAAAAATACTAAAAATGTATTTTTACTTTTTGTAACTGAGCCAGAATATTAACCCCTTAATGACTGCAATATCTACTTTTTTCGCCAGCCATTAAGGGTACCTCAAATGATCTCATATCCATGTTCCATTGTTGGACAAAATAAAATGTCCAAAGAAAATTGTCCCTCCGGAACATCGCTATTTTAAATTAAGCTTATAGAAAAGCGGTGCTCTGTGTGAATGCAGCCTGACATATACTTCACAATTTGTTTACTTAAATGTGGGTTAAATCAATAAAATGGCGCAGATACATCATTGTGTCTGCACCACTATTTTGTCCATCTTTGTATTTCAAGCTTGCACATTGTATTAAGGAATTGTTTGCTCCACTTTTGTGTTGCAGTTGCACTTAATCCGGCCCTTTACAAAAATTGTGCACCTAGAGGGGTGTTGTAGTGCTTAGTCTGAAATTGCAAAACATTTATTAATGAGCTGCGCCACAATTCTGTTGCAACAGCATGAAGCAAAAAAATAGTGCAACTGTGTGCACATGCTGAAAACAGATTTACTAAAAGCGTGTGCGGATTATCTGACACAAACTGCACATTAGTGAGGCAAACTGCTCTTCATTTTTCTGTGAACAGAGCTGTGAGAGGGCTTATTTTCTGTGTAACAAATTGTACTTCTCAGTGATGTTATTTTTTTTTATTCCATGCCGTGTACTGGAAAGCTGGAAAAAAATCCAAATGTGGTGAAATTGGGAAAAAAAATGACATTTGCGTCACTTTCTTGTGGGCTTGGTTTTTACTACTTTCACTGCGCACTCCAAATGATATGTCTCGTTTAACCTTTGGTTCGATATGATCACGTGATACCAATTTTATATGGGTTGTATTGTGTTTTAATAGATTTTAAAAACATTACAATGTGTACAAAAAATTGTTTCTCCATTTTCTGACACTAATAACTTTTTCTTACTTCAATGTATGGAGCTGTGTAAGATGTCATTTTTTTTAAGTGACAAGCTGAAATTTTAACTTTAGGAAACTTTAACTTGGGGTACCTTAACCCTAGACAGTCTGATCGTTCCTACCATATACTGCTGTATTTCAGTAGATGTTATTTTTACACGATGCATTAACGAATCTTTGGAAACAATACAGCCTTGAGTCTTACAAAGACAATGATGGCGTCCCCCACAGTCCACTGGACTTTGACAGCAATCAAAGGGTTAACATCAACGATCGGTGCTAGCGGTGGGTGTTTGCTGACATAAGTAGCAGACCCCCATGTCTGTATGACGAGGGCTTACCGCGTAATAGTACCACGTAGTGCGTCGAGGTTAAGTATCAACTTTGGCTTGAATGAAGGTATAAACCTTTAATGGGCCTGTGTGCTAGCTGTAAAAAAAAAAGAAAAAAAAAACTTTCATTATTGGCTGTGCATCAGCCATACTGTATAGAGTTTATCCCTAGGGAAAACTGTGGCCTGGGACAAACCTATATCCAGGTTTAATCTGGGAGAAGGTTATGTTGACCTGTTACATCGCATTGTTTCCCAACTGTGTGTGTGGTGTGCAATGTTGCTGTCTGATTTCCGAGAGGGAGAGTAGTGAATTATCATGTCTTTAGCCTCCTTATGTTCTTTAACCCCTGGCACGACTGCCATGTGTCTATACACGTCCTATTTGCACATGCTCCATGCAGAAAGGACGTTTATAAACGTTATGAAAGTGGCCAACTTCAAACGGCTATATCTCCTGAACCCTGGCAACTAGAAACATATTATCATTATAAAACAAGAACATGGCAATATTGTCATATTAAACAAGAGAATCTCCCTTTTAATATCATATATGTGTATAGATTGTGTATGCTTGCTTTACAGAACCAGAGATATCAACCCTTAAAGGGCATCTACCACCAGGATGAATGACTGTATGCAAATGAGCCTGAGGGGCTCCAGGCTCCATAGGTGTTCATTTGCATACAGTCTTAAAGTCCCTTAAAGTTATAAATCTAACATTTTTTAGTACAATGTACAGATTTTTATTTCCGATTATAGCATTAAGCAGATATCTCTGGTTCTGTTAAGCATGCTTACACAATCCATTTATCATATTTTAAATGCCGATTAAAAGTTTCAAATTTATTTATGCCTGGGTAAAGTTGTGAATTTGTTTTTTTTTTCTAGGATTAAAAATGCTTACCAATCAAAAGAGAGGTATATTATATGGACAAGCTCAAAACTGGACACCGATACGGCGTCGGCGTCTTGGAGTACATATGCTTTATAAAGCGATGCAGATCTTTTTGGCTGAAGGGGAGAGACAACTACGACCACCAGACATTCGGTCAGGACAGTGAAGAGTACCAGAAAATGTATTTTGTCTGATTTAAGTTTTCATGTTTTCTAATAATTATTAATCTGGTTAACAGTAACCATTTTATTGATGCCACAAGTAGTTTCTGTAGATCAGGGACTGCTCTAGGAAAAAAATGCTTATTATGGATTGTTAGTTAGGTGTTCCGACAAAAAAGCCATATACGGTACCAAACATACACAATACACATACTGTGTGTATTGACCCTTACATTTCAGGTGTCTATAGTGAAAATTGCAAGTTTTATAGTGGCCATATCAATACTATAGGTTATTGATTAAAAAAAAAAAAAAACAATTTAAAAAAAATCGATGCAATTCAATTGATGGAATAGCTATAATCAATTTTGAACGTATGCAAATAGTTGAAAAACGTAGCAAATTTTATTTTCTTGAGTACCATCCCACAGCTGCATTTAGAACACTTAAAAAAAATCACTCTCTTTCAACGAACTGCATAATTTGTAGCAAATGTGAATAGGAAACTGTATAATAATTTGTATCAAAGAAAAATACTTCCACTTATTTGTGTTCCTTTTACTTTATTGCGATGTGTCACACAACGTATAGTAGAAGCCCTGCAAAGCGGAGGGGAGGAGTGAGTAGGTGCTTCAGTGACCAGACTCCACCCACCAGCTGAGTGAGACTTGAAAATTGGAGATGGAACATACAAAGAAAATGCTAACAATTACAAATATTGTTGATACAATGTATGCACATGAGAAGTAACACTACTTCAAGTCAGTATGTGACATGTAATCTTCATTTTCCAACCAGTTTCTGTTGTTGCAAAGTTGTTGGGTTGAGATCTTTTGTTTGTGATGTACTGCTTTTCCACCCTCTCTGCATAGAGCTTTTAACACCTCTATGAGCAAGTGTTTGTTTTGCTACGAAGCACTTTTGAAAATGTCATATTAGAGCAAATTTTCTTGTGTTCATTAGTACAATTCATTTAGGGTATATACACAAGGGCAAGATGCACTTAAAGGGAACTTGTCACCAAGAATGTTATTTTAAGTAGATTGCAGGTTCCAATAGCCTATGCTATGCTGATTTAAAAAAAATTATAAAAACCCAGTGTACTCGCCTTCCGATGTCCCCCGGCAGGTCCTTTCTATACAGAGATGCTTTGGCATCGGCTACATGTCCACGCGCTGGCTGTTACAGGGATCGTAATGTCAGCTGCGGCTGACGTCATGGTGCCTGCGATGGACGGTGCAGGAGCAATCTAGCAAACTTATAGAAGAGGACCTGCTGGGGGGGGACGTCAGAATGTGAGCAAACTTTTTTTTTTTTTTTTCTCTTACGGGCATTATATTAGGGTCAGGGTCTGCAGACTGTATACTAAGAGAGTCTATATACTAAGGGGGGCTGGTGGCTATATACTACAGGGACTGGCTATATACTACAGGGGGCTTGCTGGCTATATACTTGGGATGCTGTGACCAATGCATTTCCCACCCTCGGCTTTTACTTGAGTCAATCGGTTTTTACATTTTTTTTTGTTTTAAAATTGGGGATCTCGGCTTATACTTGACTATATACGGTATACATCTTAAGTTAACTGACTGACTCCTCCTGGTTTGGTGGTGTAGACGTTTTTGACACTGTACCATTTAAGCAGAAAGAATCCCTATAATCATGATGCAGTTGTACAAAGCTGCATCGAATGCCAGGGTTGTTCAATGACAAAATAAATAAGTTCTCTAATGTCACTTTTGTAATTGGCTTGTATGTAGTTTGGCAAAACCAAGCTACATTGTTTAATGTTTTGTATTTCTTGAATTGTATAAGCAGAACAATCTTGCTTACATGTCAAACTTTGTAAAAGTTTGTATTAACCATCTGGATATGCAGATTATTTTGTATGTATATTTTGAATGTATAAAAATCATGTTTGTTAATTTAAGCCTAATTGTACAGCTCTAGCTCATAGCAATAATGACCTGCCTCATAGGAATCTAGATATAGAATATTAGTAATTAGAAATTTAATTTCGAGTTCTTAGTTTGTTAGATTACATTTGCAAGATATCTAAAACATTAAAACTAGATGTATCAAAGCTTAACATTTTAATGTTTTTTTTAAACCGTTTTTATTTACAGACCAATGTTACAAGTAATGAGCAAGCATAGTATCTATAAGTACGTGTTCACATTTAAATGTCAGATATCACCGTTTGGAAAATTGTTCTGCCATGTACAGTTGAGTATTGCTGCATATGTCCGGGACCGTCACAACATCTGTATCAATATAGATGCCTCACATAGTTAAGCATCAGCACATTTTGGAAAACACAAAACGTAAGAGAAACTGTAACCTGTAAACACAGTACACTATACAATGGATTAATTTGGCACTTAAAAAATATGCAAAATACAAGAAAGACGTGCTATAGCAAAACTAAACAATCTTTATTATTGTAATACAGTTATATACAAAAAAGCATAATTATATGCACCAGACAAGACAAAAATAAAAACCTTTAAAAAGGAAAAAGATCCTAGGGACAGAACCCGTAAGAGGATTTGGGCATAAGGTAAGGCCCATTATATAATCTCAATTTAAGGTGTTATCCTTAACTCGCTCCTGAGGAGCCAAATATCATTAATACCCAAGGTGGAATGTCTTAGGGTGTATCTCATAAGAGGCTATTGTAATATAGTTTTATATATAGTTTTTCATAAGACAACATGTGATTAATTTGGAGATTCCACATACTTAAGGTTGGTGTATTCACGGCATACCACCTCAGGGCTATACATTTCCGGGCCATAAACAGTGTTTCCCATAGGAATATAACTAGGTAAAGGGGCCAATCTTCATGAATTAGACCAAAAATGCATACCTTAGAAAACATGGCTATCGGAAGTGGTAGTAAAATGAAAAGAAAGTCTATGGCCTTCTTCCAGAATGTATGTATTGGAGGGCAATTTCATCTCGTGTGCCAGAAATCCGCGCCTAATTCGCCACAGCGTGAAGAGGCGGTTGTGGGGACCCTACCGATCCTGAACAGTTGTCAGATAGGCCTGGTTCTTTAAGCATACTTGGATTAATCTATTGTTAAAAGAGGGAGATACCTTTAAGATGAGCAGATAGCAATTCAGGTACAGATTCCGCCTCCCATGAGTGTATATGAGATTTCCACCTATCAATTACCAATAATGGAGAATTCAATAGCTTTCTCAGGGTGAGATGTGTATAAAATGCCTAGATTAGGCCTTTAGGGCCTTCTGTTCTACAAATAACGATTAAAGGATATAAGGAAATAGGTGGCCGGGGGAGGGAAATTGCTCTTTGAGAGAGAGTCTCAATTGTAGATGTCTAAAAAAGGACCTTCCCAAATCAAATTTCTGCTGTAAGTCTTGAAACAAGCAGAGGAGATCTGTTCTATATCCGCAAATGAGTCGAGTCCTCAAGTGTTTGTGAATGCTCCAGAGCCGGGTTGTTCCACAACAGGGTCATAGCCATTATGTCAGTGAAGTTGGTTGCTGTTATGTCAGTAAACCCTGCCGTGTCAAATTTAATTCCAGGGTGGCCCAAAAAAGTTGGGGATCTGAGGGGTATAATTATCTGGGGTTACCCATGTGGGGTCAGTGGAAGTCCCAGACACTTCAATCGCAGAAGCCCCAGGCACAGGCACCCTACGCGCCTTTACTGGGGTCATTCCAGGTCACTGGAAGATGAGCAGAAGGATAATGATGGGTAAAAGGGGACATCATCCCCACTAGCTGACTCTGTGTCAGAGGCAAGCATTTTGTATGCCTCCAACACGATGTACGTCTTTTGAGACATTGCACACAAAAAATAAGAATGTACACGGACACGGCGCACAGATGTCACACAGGAAAAATAAAGCACACCAAACTACACGGAAAGCCGCACAGATGGCACACAAAAAAAAAAATTGATAATGAGCACCAAACTACATGGGCAAGCCACACAGATGGCACACAAACAAAAGTGATAATGTACAACAAACTACACAGGCAAGCCGCACAGATGAATCACTCAAAAAACAGATAAGTGCATCTACGGGTACACCTAGGGGACTCTGGAAAAAAAATAGTACCAGGCACCAAAAAAAGAAACGACCACTCGATGGAATCAAATGCTTTAGCCGTGTCAAGGGGGTCCAAAGCCCAATCCTCGCTCACCAACTGACCTATATGAGACACCACCTGTAAACAACGTATATTATCCAAAGTAGATTTCGCGGGCACAAGCAACATTGATCAGGGTGGATTAAGGATTGAACAACTGTATTCAGTCTAGTTGCTAAAATTCTGGTGAGTATTTTATAGTTGGTATTCATTAAATGCTATTGTGCGGTAGGATCCGCAGTTTGTGTGGTGTTTTATTAGGTGTTAGGTTTAAGATTAATGTAGCTTCATACAAAGACTGGGTAGGCTTTGGGCTCTGAAGGATGAAGAATACATTATTGTGATAAATAATATGTTGATGATGTTGTAGTTGAATTGTCAGTCTACTTTATACCCCTCAACCATGTACTAATCCGGGACAGACAACCTTGGTGGTTCTTCCAGAGACAAAGTTTACTTTATTAGATTTCAGGCCGAGAAACCCCCAGACATTTACAATGGTGATAGAAGTGATAGTCAGTGTAAAATTCCAGAGTGTGGGCGGGGACTCTCTAAGCAGACACTTCATGATCCCTGTAGTGCTGTGAGATATAGTGTGCTGAAAATGTGGTTAGATTATCAGGGTGCAAGGTTTATATACACTTTTTGATTTACCTTCTGAACATTTATACTAGTATCTGTATCTGACACATAGACAGATCAGAGATGATATCCATGAGCTGCCACAACACACTATTAGATCTGATGTGCCTCCCTCCCCCTGATAAAAACCTTATCTGCCTGTAGCTTGTAGGTCTTCTCATAATGTGATGTGTTTGCCGGCAGGAAGAGTGAGTGTCTGTGAGCTCGTCTTGGAATGCAAGGCTAGGGGCTAGAGGCAGGCAGCAGCACATCTCATGCAGCGTCAGACAGAAGAGCAATATGTCCTCCTGACCCCAAAACAGAAGATCCAGGGTTGGAAACCAGTGAATCAGAGACTGTGTTATTTTGTTATCCTGAGCATATTAAAGTAATGTGTCTTCGTGAGAGACCAGTAAGGATGTAGCCAGGCTTAAATTTTTTTATTTTTTTGTAATCTTGCATGTGTCGCTTTATAACTTTTCAACACTAAACCTACCAAAATTATTTTGAGACTGTTTTTTTCGTGACAAATTTGCCTGAGGAGACATGCATCTACTCTCACTTCATCCAATTTACCCATAAGGGAACTCTTACAAGCTTCAATTACCAATTTTTGGGGGAGAAATTCTTCCCCTATGTGCGCTTTCCTCCGCGAATGCTTCTGAGATTTGGGAAGCCGGGAATAAGTCCATTTTTTTTACAAATTCTTCAGGAGTGCATCCTTGTTACTTTCAGGCAAACTGTTTGTCACAGATGTGAGGGTGGAGTGGGTTCTTGGAACATTAGCAATGCGATCTTCTACTTGCGATATTCTGTCTTTTGTACCTTGGGCTCATTCCCTGAGATTCTAACCTGTAAGGGACTCTTACATGCATCAATAGCTGCCAACACTTGGGACGTCATTTGTTTCAGAGTGAGATGCTCTTTTGGTTCATCTCCGGGGTCTGCTGGTCTGGTCACCCCTTGTTTGTCTTACCCCACAGCCACAACGCACTGTTATGTGATGGTTCCAGCTGGTCTTTTTGGGCTAATTCACTTCGCTTGTCTACCTCACTTGGCTTGGGAGGACTCATGTTGCATAATGAAGTTCAGCAGTGTATAGGTAAGTACCATATCACTCTCAGCACACTAGGTAGGTGCGTAAACGGGTGTACAGTCCAAGAAATGGAGGCTCAGAGATAAGCTCTGGAGTTGCTGTCAGGCTAGGCCATTATGTACAATTATTCTATCTCGGGAGTATTGCTTATGGGTTGCCTGAGTCAGCGATATCCCGCTCCCAGGAACTCCTCACCGTCGTGGTCCCAGATGGTCACGTGCAGTTTAGTTGCTTCTCCACATAGAGGAGTGGTCCACTGTGTGCCCAGCACCCTGGACTCTCGCCACAATGCGGGATGGGTATCTTGTGGAGGGTGCTGCTCGGGATCCACCCGTTTCCAAGGCAGAGAAGAGGTGCCAGAGCCCAGTCCCTGCATGAGCACTTGTTCCAAGCGCCCTGTGCGGCACAAGTCAGTAGGCTTCAGAGTGGTTTGTAGTTCCAGGTGCCTGCAAAGCCTAGGCCACTAAGTAAGTTCAATACCAGAGCTTTCTGTTTGGAGCTAGGGTTCACCCCAGATCCAGCTGGGTCACTTTGGGTTAATTCTGTTCAGGATTCAGCTCGGGATTCTATTGGGTCTACTCTGAGCTCAGCGAGCTAAACATGGTGACTGCTAGCCACGCCACCCAACATTTAATGTTTTTATATTTTTTTGAGGATTATTCTCTTTGGTATAAAATGTGGATCTCCTTTTACTTGAAACAAACACAGTTATTCTTATTATAACCTGCACATGTAGAAAGTGTGCATATTGATGTTCTGTAAAAGTTGACCCAAGTGTGTGAGGGCAATTAATACATTTATATGCTGAATGTTTTTACACACAGCTTGTTACCTAGGGTGACTAAGTTATATTTACAGTGTTATTTAAATGTTTGGGATGAATAAGAGTGCTTTAACCCCTTAAGGACGCAGGGTATTTTCGCTGATTTCTCGCTCTCCATCTTCAAAAATCCATAACTTTTTCATTTTTCCATGTACAGAGCTGTGTGAGGGCTTATTTTGTGCGTAACAAATTTTACTTTCCCATGATGTTATTTATTATTCCATGCCATGTAGTGGGAAGCCGCAAAAAAATTCCAAATGTGGAAAAATTGAAAAAAACTGCATGTGCGTCATGTTCTTGTGGGCTCAGTTTTTACGACTTTCACTCTGCGCTCCAAATAACACCTCTACTTTATTCTTTGGTTCGGTGCGATCGCGGTGATACCAAATTTATATAGGTTTTATTGCGTTTTAATAAATTTTCAAAAATTAAACGAATGTGTACAAAAAAGAAAAAAAATTTTTTGCCATCTTCTGACGCTAATAACTTTTTCATACTTTGGCGCATGGAGATGTGTGAGGGGTCATTTTTTGCGAAATGAGCCGACGTTCTCATTGCTACCATTTTGAGGACTGTGCGACATTTGGATCATTTTTTATTACATTTTTTATGTCATCTAAAAAGGTGTAAAAGTCGCATTTTGGACATTTGGGCGCCATTTGCCGTTCCGGAGGTCACCGCCGCCCGTAACCGTTTTTATATTTTGATAGATCGGGCATTTTGGGACGCGGCGATACCTAATGTGTCTGTGATTTTTACTATTTATTATATTTTATATCAGTTCTAGGGAAAGGGGGGTGATTTGAACTTTTAATATTTTATTATTTTTTTACATTTTTTAAACTTTTTTTTTTCTCTTTTTTTCCACTGTTTCTTAGACCCTCTAGGGTACATTAACCCTAGATGGTCTGATCGCTCCTGCTATATACTGCAATACTACTGTATCGCAGTATATGGCATTTCTGCTCACTATACATTACAATGAGCCACAGGCTCATTGTAATGCATGTGCAGAAGCCATGTATCCTCGGGTCAAACGAAGACCCGAGGCTACCATGGCAACCGATCGCCGCCCCCCGATGACGTTCGGGGGAGCGGCGATCGGAGGTAAGATGGCGGCGCCCACGCGCCGCCAAATTTAAAGTGCCGCCGGCGACTTTGCCGGCGGCAAAGAAGAGGTTAACACCCGCGATCGGTGCAAGCACCGACCGCGGGTGATAGCGATGGGTCTTTGCTGCGATATGCAGCAAAGCCCATCACTGTATGAAGAAGGCTCAGCCCGTGAGCCTTCTTCATACAACCTTCACAGCTCCGTGGCGGATATATCCGTCACGGAGCGTGAAGGGGTTAAAAGCATTAATCCCTGTCTAGTCTTGCTGTAGTGTTAGGTTCTGCTGTACTATAGCAGTGCTGTATATTTACCACTTAAACTAACCAAATAAAAAGCAGTGTTAACATTGCCCAGCTTAATCAAGGACACAAAGCATGTAGTGTCCTTGTTAGATAATAAAGTTTGGCACGATGGAGATTTATGGTTATCCTGTTATGTAGTAGCGTTGTATCCCTCTTTGGACTACACGATTGCTTTAGAAATCCTTTCGGATTATCAGGATACACATAGTACTTATACTTTTGAGATAAAACAGTTTCTTGTTATGGCGGTAGAACTTTTCCTTAAGTATAACTATTTTGCATTTGATGACAAATTTTTCCTACAGAGATGTGGAGCCTCAATGGGGCGGTAAATGCTCCCCTTCCCTGGCCAATATCTATATGGGAACATGGGAGGAACTCTTTCTTTTTTCAGAGTCCAAGTGGATATCACTTTAACTAGCACCAATACAATAGCCATCTCCCCTTATTTTAAACCAACTGCATCAGATTCTACACACTGGGCAGACTCGTGTCAACCCAAACACGTTATTAAAAATATTCTAGTTGGGGAACTTATTAGACTTAAACGGAACTGTACAGAAAATGACAATTTTGAACGAGAGAAAAATAAATTGTTTGACAAACTATCAAATAGACAATATGCCCAGTGAATGCTTAAACGGGCAGACAATACAGTAAAAAAGATTCCCAGATCCAATCTATTAAAAATTGATAAGAAAAGGAGGCAACAAAATAATCGGAACCCACTAACATTCTCCACTGTTTACTGTTCAATATCACAATATTGTTTCTATTATCAAGAAACATGTTCCATTATTACAAACTGACGAAACATTGTATCCTATATTAGATTTAGGAGTGCGATTTACAGCTAAAAAAGCACCCACCTTGGCAATGCAACTATCCCCGTACATGTTTTCAAGCGCACATCAAAATAATAGGAACCGGGGGGAGTGGCTAGCCAGCGTCTAGAATGGCAGCGTGAATTCACAGCTCCTTATCCCTGGTGCCAATTAAGCTGAAAATCAGGAGCAAACGCTGGCACCAAAGCTGCGAAAACGCTCCGGGAAGGAGCAGAAACCTCCTGCTCCGCAACAAAAGCGGAACCGGAGCGTACCTCGGCCCCTGGACCGCTATCTGCGACCGATCTCCCCACCGGCCCAATCACCACAGCACGTGCGGCCGCCATCTTCCACAGCACGAGGTGAGCCGGAGGAGAAAGTGAACTGTGGCGCCATAAGGGAGACAGCAGGCATGTCGCCCACAGCAGCTCTAGCTCCACTAACCCACCACCACCACCGAAGGGAAAGGGTGAGTCGGCGAAACAGCCGCCATCAGCTAAAGCTACAACAGCAGTACGCAGACAGATAGCCTCGGAGGGGCAGACAAGAGCCCTGCAAGGGGGCAATCCCACCATATCTCCAAACACACTAAGGGGAGTGGGCACAACTCAAGATAGCCACCCCACACTGCAAGCCTCCCCTAAGCAGCATGCTGTCACAGGGGGGAAAACATACAGTGCAGCTGCACAGGCTAAACACCCACCGGTGACGCACCCTACATCTCCCCACCTGCCAAAGCATCAAAGAACAGTAAGAACATCCCTCACCCTGGAACCCTCTCAGTGGGACTTAGAAGACATGCAAGATGAGGATATAGGAGCTACTCCGTCCTTCACTAGATATCAAGACCCATCTCCAGTATGGGCTTTGTCCCCTGAATCACAAGCAGGCTCTGATTGGAAAACTTCCCCAATACAAGAGATGACTTCTCTACAAGCCTATTTACAGAATCTCCCAACTAAAGAGGATTTCAAGATGCTTCTTACAGAAGTGAAAGATGCTTTTAAAGCTGAAATCACTGAAGTACGCCAAGACCTGCAGCACATGACAGGCCGCATAGAAGTTTTAGAAACAACAACCGATGACAACCGACGAATTATGTCATAAGTCCAGATGACTGTAGCATCCCACACAGACGTCCTGAGGGACATGACCAGACACCTGGAGGATCTGGATAATCTGGGTAGACGGAGCAATAGAAGAGTCCGAGGACTCCCGGAAGTAAATGGGAGAGAAGACGTGAAAGCCACCCTGACATCCTTGTTCGCTACAATCCTCGGTGATGACTCGGTTCAGATCAAATTCGAAAGAGCCCATAGGGAACTCAGGCCAAAGACATGAACTGCTAACCCCAGAGACATTATATGTTGCCTGCAGGATTTTGAACTCAAGGAACGCATTATGTATGCAGCTAGAAAACACAGAGATGTCATCTTCAAAGGAGCGAAAGTACAACTGTTCCAGGATTTATCCTGGATAACACTGCAGAAAAGAAGACACTTGCGCCCTCTACTGGATACTTTGAGACAGCACAATATAATCTACAAATGGGGATTCCCATTCACTCTCACAGCAACTAAAGATGGAAGATCAGCTACTCTACGTCCCTACTTTGACCTGGACCTGAACTTCTGCAACACGTGGGACATCCCAGTTGTAAATATTGAGGACTGGGAAATTGTGTATCCACCTCCCACGCTGCCACCAGTATGGGACACTGTCCAGAAGAAGAGAAGGAGAAGACCATCAGGGGGCTCCCAGAGAGGACCACCACCCTAAGAACACTCTATAACTAAAATAGTATCCTTTGCAACTTTTCTTCCTTAGAGACTATGTTTCATGTATGGAGCATTGACGCCACATACTGGTGCCTTTACTACACACCCAAAGGTGCCAGGGATCGGGGCAGTGTTGTGTTTTTTTTTTTTATTAGATTTAGTTAACGAGATAATTGGATAGAAACTGTTTTTTGTGCAAATAGAATCTGTGGTGTGGGGCTTAGACCGCGTATCCCCCCATACGAAGGGTTGTACCTGGGCTTCTCTGGCCTAGTCCAACCGGCTTTATTCCTGTGCCTTGGCAACAGGAACGGTTGGTATAGAACCCTACCCAAGGGTGAGAAGGTAGTCTCTACCCTTGAGTATATATACAAAGCCAGTATTGTATTATTTGTCAAACTTGTATTGTGATCCCCCACCCCTTATTGTCTCCTTTCCCCCCCTCCCCCCTCCCATTATTTCCAAGTTTCCAGCGCAGATAACGGAAAGGGAGACCATCATCTTCAGGATAACACGTATACCTGAGGTTTAAGTTGCTGGGTCCGGCGCTCCCTGCGACTACAAAAGCTCAGACCAGTCAACATTGGTGTTCTCCTCATTGGGGGTAAGGCTTTAGCAATTTTTATAACATGGTAAGGATTCTCACACTTAACGTCAAGGGGCTGAACACTCCTGCAAAGAGAAGACAACTGCTTAAAGAACTTAAATTGCAGAAAGCGGATATAGTCTTTCTGCAGGAGACCCATTATGACTCTAAGGGTACATTTGCCTTTGCCAATCATATGTATCCTGTATCTTATGTAGCATCACACGACAGCAAGAAGGCAGGAGTGGCGATCCTCCTATCTGCCACATGCCCGGTACAAGGGATTTCGTCAATCTTAGACCCTATGGGTAGATATATTATACTGCGGGGTAAGCTTAACGGGAACCCAATACACCTTTGTAATATATATGCTCCGAACTCCTCCCAAATACGATTTTTAAGCAAGGTCCTGAATAAAATCTCAAAATTACCATCTGCACCTCTATTGATAGGAGGTGACTTTAATCTCATTTTCTCTGAAACAATGGATAAACTAGCACTAGCAAATGCCCCTGTAAGTAGGTCCCAAAAGGATATGGCTATAATGTTTCGCAAACTGATAAGGCGTTATGCTCTATATGATCTACGGGGTGTTTGCAGACCCAAAGACAAGGAATACACTTTTTTCTCGCCGCCGCATGGCACCCACACCCGCATTGATTATTTTTTCGGGGATACCCAAATTTTACGCATGTTGCATTATGCGGAGGTGGGTTCCATCTCGTGGTCAGACCACGCACCAGTGACATTAAGACTGAGGGACGACTACCACCATACACGCACCTGCCATTGGAGACTAAATGAGGCATTATTGAAAGCACCACACACTAAAGAAGCTCTCACTGTGGCGCTTAAGGAGTATTTTTAATTCAATGTAGACTCGGTCCCATTACAGTCAACCTTATGGGAAGCGCACAAGGCAGTGATGCGCGGACATTGTATAGACCATGGGGCAAGGACAGGATGAGACAAGAACTGGAATTAAGAAAGGAGGTAGTGTTGGCAGAGGCAAACTTGACCGCTAAACCCTCTATGGGGAGACTGAGGAAATTAATAAAACTTAGAGAATTGCTCAGGGAACTTCAACTCAAACAGGTAGAAAAATTGCTGACATTCTCTAGACAACGATTCTATGAAAGGGGCAATAAGGCCCACACACTCCTGGCGCGACAGTTCCAAGAAAAGAGAATTCACCATGCCCCACACCTCATTAGGGATGACATGGGAACATTACTGCATGACCCGACAGAGATAGCAGGACAGTTTCATAAGTTCTTCTCTAACCTGTATTCCTTACCAGACTCTTTACCCCGATCAGAAATAGAAAAGGAAAAATTGTTAAACGAGTTCCTAGACTCCTGTTCCCTGCCCCGGTTACCGGCGGACGCCGTTAAATTACTTAACGCCCCTATAACAGTAGAAGAGATAGAAGGTGTAGTAACGGACCTGCCAAACGGAAAGCACCAGGGCCTGACGGCCTGACATATCTATATTACCAGACATTCCTACAAGTCCTTTTGCCACATATGGTGAAAGTATTTAATGCATACATGACAGACGAGACCCCACCGCAATCTGCAACTTGCTCATTCATCACCCTAGTCCCCAAGCCAGGAAAAGATTTAGTAGATTGTGCCAGCTATAGACCTATCGCTCTCTTCAATACTGATCTCAAGATTTACACAAAAATCTTAGCCAACAGGTTGATACAGTGGCTACCACAACTGATCCATAAGGATCAGGTGGGATTCATCCCAGGCCGTCAAGGCAGGGATAACACGAGGAGAGCGATGGACCTTATAGATGCAGTGAATAAAATGGATGAACAGGCCCTACTGCTTAGCTTGGACGCTGAAAAGGCCTTTGATAGGCTGAACTGATCCTTTATATTTCAGGTCCTAAAACATATAGGGATGCAAGGGTCCTACTTACGAGCTGTACAAGGATTATATATGAACCCGACGGCGTCCATAAAATTGCCACATGCCTCATCCCCACCGATGCAGATTCGGAACGGCACACGACAGGGATGTCCCTTATCCCCCCCCTTCACGACTGCGACAATTTGGAGCCCTATCAGGATATAAAGTGAACCCTTCTAAAACTGAAGCTTTACCCATTAACATTCCGGCAGATTTGGTAACATTGCTAAAATCCAACTATAAATTTTCCTGGAAAACAACTGCGTTGAAATACTTGGGGATAAACCTCACCTCCTCTTATAAAACATTGTAAGAACAAAACTTCCCAAAGTTGTTTCATGAGATCCGATC
Organism: Engystomops pustulosus; assembly: GCF_040894005.1. Classification (NCBI taxonomy): domain Eukaryota; kingdom Metazoa; phylum Chordata; class Amphibia; order Anura; family Leptodactylidae; genus Engystomops; species Engystomops pustulosus. The sequence goes on from NC_092411.1 coordinate 174,283,899, forward strand.
TCTGCTAGCCAGGTGGAATGCTCTACCAATATCTTTCTTTGGTAGAATAGCATCCGTCAAAATGACTGTGTTACCCAAATTAATGTACCTCTTTGAAACTCTCCCAATTACGGTACCCATGAAGGTGCTTAAATCTCTACAAGCCTCCCTCATCCGCTTTGTCTGGGCCCAGAAACGGCACAGAGTAGCTAAATCTGTCTTACTATCACATAAGTCGAAGGGAGGGCTTTCTATGCCTGACCTAATCAAATACTACTGGGCGGCACACTTGAGACGCATTCCAGCATGGTCGCAACTGTGGGCCTATTCAAAATGGATGGAAATCGAAAAATTATGGCTCACCCCATATCACCCCAACTCGTTTTTATGGTCCCTAAACCTACGGAATTCGAATATCTGTGCAAAATGACAACGCATACCACAGGAATAATCTCCACCATATATTTGTTATTGTTACATCCTGACCCAAAGTGGGAGGAAATAGTGGGGGCCCCAATACCACGAGAGACCTGGCAACGTATATGGCAATATGCAGCCCAGACCTCCTTGTGTACAACATACAAGGAAAATCAATATAAATTGTTGCTTTACTGGTATCACACCCCTGCCTTTTTGCATCAAATATTTCCTAATGTATCAGACAGCTGTTGGAGATGTAGGATAGAGAGGGGATCCCTGCAACACATCTTCTGGACGTGCACTCTTATACAGCCGTTCTGGGAGAATGTAAGGAAACTGATTAAGGAGCTGATCAATATAGATATCCCATTGAATCCGCTGTTTTATCTGCTAAATATCACTGATCTTTCCATTACTAGGTTACTAGGAAGCTCTGTTTACACATTCTTACTGCCGCTCGATGTCTGATTGCACAACATTGGAAAAGGCAAGCCCCTCCAACGCTCAGCTGTTAACAAGGGTGAGAGAAGTCCGGAGTATGGAGACAATGACGGCCTCCATGAATAACCAAATGGACCTCTTTGATAAAGTTTGGTGCTCATGGGACATGTACTGGGCAACGATCTCATAGGACAATCACCTAGGTACCGGTATGACTGCATTTTGTCTGGATTTGGGCAGCTAGAGTGAGTGATTACTGGGCTGGTCCTAATTATTATTCCCCCTGAAGGGTAGCCACTGCCAGGAGCTGTTTTAGAGACCAGGAGGAGATGTCAGAAACAGAGGGAGCAGAAGAAGGCCGAGCAAAAAGTCATTCACCTACTGCCCAATATTTTGTGTCCCTCTGACACAAAAGAACCCACACTTGAAGACATCCTTATAGCTGTCCCTCAATGTAATAAATCACTAGCAGCCCTCGACTTTAAAGTGGGGTCTATGGCGGAAGACATGTCTATAATGGTTCATGATTGTAAAAAGCTCTCAGAGCTTTTGAAGACAGAACATGTGATATTGAGGATGCATTCCTGCCTCTCCAACGGGACGTTCAAACGCACTCAATAGCCCTAGACGCCATTATGGCTAAACAGGATGACCTGAATAATGTCTGCCTGGTAGGAGTGCCTGAGAAATTAGAGGGGACGCGGCCAACTGAATTCTTTGAGGAATGGCTGTTGGAGAAATTCGGCAAGGACTCTCTGACCCCGCTGTTTGCAGTGGAACAGGCCCTACTAGGCCACTCCCACCCGTTAGTCTACCAAGACCTGTTCTAGTCAAAGTTCTACATCACAGTGACCGCGACATCATACTATCCAAGGCCAGATATATTGAGGGGCTATCGATTTGATGGTCAACAAATTTCCTTCTTCCCCGATTATTCAGAATGTACAGAAAAGGAGAGCAAAGTTCCTGGATATTAAGAGACATCTGCAAAATCTAAAAGTCTCCTACTCCATGATGGCTACCTATGGCTGTGGTCTTTCCCTGGACACTCTGTTTCTAAAACCTGGAGGTTCAGTATGATCAATGTGTTATTACGTGTATGCGAAGCGGTTTGCTCACTGCTTCCCTCTTCTGTTTTATCAGTGTATTACTTTACTGTAATTTACTCACAGGTTTATGGTGTTGTATGCTTTGAACTCATTTTGTCTAGGTAGCCTTGGGGGTTGAGGAGAGTTGCAGTGTGGCTCATCTTTTCCCGCACCATAGCGATTTCTTCATAACTCTCCCCCACAAACGCCGCAAGTGTTGACACTTCACCTGCGGGGTCCCTTTTCACCGTGACCTGTATTTCGGCGACTGCGGTTGCACACTGTGTGGATATATGTGGGATGTTTCTGCTCCTTTGCTGTTGGGGGGGGGGGGGAGGAAGGTAAATGCTTGGTGCTAGTGCCGGCTCCAGGTTTTAGTGGGCCCCTGGACGACAGAGCCCTAGTGGGCCCCTTTATGGGCCGCCAGTAGTCACACTGCCCCCCTCCTCCTGTATACACACTGCCCCCCCGCCTCCTGTTTACACGCTGCCTCCTGTATACACGCTGCCCCCTGTATACACACTGCCCCCCTCCTGTATACACACTGCCCCCCCATGTTCTCCACCTTCCCTGGCCCCTGTCATGTCTCCCCCTCGCCTCACCTGATGCAGCTCTCTTGTTTTAAAGATAACCTGGTCAGGGAGGTAGCCGGAGTAAAACTTAAGTCTAAGGAATTTGGGGAAGCTCTTGGTGATGCCGTAACGACGACGGAAGGGACCTATATCCTACATCCGTCTGAGACTAACAAATTGTCATGATTGTCAGAATTAATTTACTGAACATTTATTAACTCTTGCTGATAATAAGCGCTTCTTTTGCAGGCAGAAGTTTTAAGATGAGGGGAAAAAAGCTGCCCACCTCCTAGCTATTATGGCATCTAACCAGATGACGGGCACTCATATACCAGCAATTAAGGACCCAGTTGGAAAAGTAATCACCCAGACCCACGAAATATTAGATAGCTTTAAATCTTTCTACTCTTCCCTTTACTCATCCAAGGTTAACTCCACGCAGGAACAATTAAACGGCTTCTTAGACAGCCTTCCATTACCTAAACTAAATAGAGAACAAAGATTGATGTTGGGGGCCCCATTTACATTAGAGGAGGTAGAATTAGCATTAGACTCTATGTCCAATAATAAAGCTCCAGGTATAGATAGAATTCCAGTTGAAATTTTTTAAACATTTAAAGACTTTCTTCTTCCCGCTTACTACCACTATATAACGAGGCTTTAGACTTAGGCCATCTGTCATCATCAATGAGGGAGGCGGTCATAGTAGTTTTTTTAAAACCAGGGAAAGACCCCCTTGAAATGGACTCCTATCGCCTTGTCTTGCTCCTTACAGTGCTAGGGACCAGAATGTCTAATGTTATCACGTCAGTCATACATACCGACCAAGCAAGATTTATGCCCAATATGTCCACAGTCATTAATCTGCACCGGCTATATTTAAACATCCAAGCCTCCTGTAACCACTTACCAGATGCTGCGGTCATGTCCTTTGATGCAGCCAAGGCATTCGATAGTATGGAATGGCCGTATTTATTCGCAGTACTGCGAAAGTTAGGATTTGGGCCAAAATTTCTAGCATGGGTGCATCTACATCATTCCCACGATATAGAGGGACTCGTCAGGAGTGTCCACTGTCGCCGCTATTATTTGTGGTTGCTGTGGAGCGGCTGCCCTGTGGTCCACAGTTAACGTTAAAGGTTTTCAATATGGAGAGCACCAGGAGAAATTATGCTGACAACCTACTTCTATTCCTAGATAATTGATCCCCCTCTCTGCTAGCGGCAATAGATATAATAACATCCTTTGGGTCCCTATTAGGCTTTACTATCAACTGAACAAGATCAGTGGTAATGCCCCTATCCCCACAGGTATGCCCTAGACCAATCACTGAGTGTGGTCTCTCAGTGGTGTCGGTCTTTAAATATCTGGTTGTCCGAATATCCACTGAATTTATTGCGCTCAATATTCTACCCCTGATTAATTAGTTCTAAACCAAAGTAAAGGACTGGCTGCTCCAATCTCATTAAAATGGTCATGATGCTACTTTTATACTTCCTTCACAATTCTCCCATGTGGATCCCGATAAAACTATTTCACAAGATTAATAGTAGTTTTAGGGATCTGCTTTGGAAAAAAGGGATCCCATGGATTAGGCTTGCCACCTTACAGAGATCTAAGGAAGATGGGGGTTTGTTACTGCCAAATCCGTGGTTATATTTTATGGTAGCTCAGCTGCAACATCTCCGGGGATGGGACGAAATAGCTGGGAGACTATCCTCACAGAAAGTGCTCCAACATGTTCTGAATACAAGTAATCTATTGGAAGCACTAGAAGGGGGCTTATTCAAAACTGTAGATGGGGAGTAAGTGACATTGAAATGCATAGACAAACTATGGTGGAAGATGCGTAACCTGCTAGGGATGGAGGGATATATTTTACATACTCCTAAATGGCCAAACGTCCAATACCCTGAACTTGGCAAGCTCACCCCGTTTCCTCATTGGATAAGCAAGGGAATTACCACTATGGCTCAACTATATGAGGACACTACACTGAAGTCCTTTGAGCAACTACGCTCTGAGTTCAGCCTCCCACAATCCTGTTTTTACCAATTTCTTCAAGTTAGGCATGCAATAACCCAACAAGAACGTTCCCAACCAATTGAGAAGTCAGCCCACAATATAATAGTGGATATGATAACTAAAGCGGGGGACACGCGGTGTATAATCTCAGTTAATTACTTGTACCTACGAGGCGCCCATATTATAAAATCCCCTATAGAATTAAAATCTAAGTGGGAGAGGGATGTAGGACCCATTACAGAAGATCAGTGGCAGGAGATTTTAGAATCTGCACCCAGAGTGTCGGTTAGCGAGGCGCAGAGATTATTCAACTTGTATCTGCTACATAGAGTCTACTTTACCCCAGTCAGGTTGTTCAATATGGGATATAGAGGTGGTGATTGCTGCCCTAGATGCGACAGATCTGGTGCAGATCTGATACACCTGATGTGGGACTGCCCCAGATTACGTCGCTATTGGCAAGAGGTTCTCGATCTGATTGATCGAACTTACTCCACAGTTATCACAGGTAACCCTCTTATATGTATATTTGGTTGTGTATCTGAGCTGCAACTTTCTGAGAGTCATAGATTTGGCAGTGCTACGGCTGCTCTATATAGCCAAGAAACATATTGCTCCATCGGAAACATACTGAGTTTCCACAAGTCTCAGAATTTGTTTCCAGGGCCAATCTTCTTATACAACTAGATAAATTTGTCTACCAAAAGTGAAATTCATTGAAGAAATTTGATGCCCCATGGGGCCCATGGATTGATGCCCCAGGACAAGCTCCTCCAACTCTTACTAGAGACAGAATAATCAATGGAAATGTAAGATGATTGTCATCACCACTCTTTTGGAAAAATAACACAGCAGATAAGGTATGCAAATGTCTACAGCTCTCAAACAACCAGCAATTGATTCTATATCACTACTGTTTGCTCTATATCTGTATATATTATTGTTTGATCTAACGTATATGGTGTAATATATGTAGCCAGATGAAAACATCTGGAAAACGTCTTGTTCGGAGAAAAGCAACTTCTCCCAACCGTCCAAGAGCAGTTTGGTAATCAACAATGCCTTTTCCCTCATGATGGAGCACCTTGCCATAAAGCAAAGGTGATAACTAAATGGCTCAGGGAAGAAAACATAGAGATTTTGGGTCCATGGCCTGGAAACTCCCTTTGCGAACTTGTGGTCAATCATCAAGAGACGGGTGGACAAACAAAAACCAACAAATTGTGACAAAATGCAAGCATTGATTGTGAAAGAATGGACTGCTATCAATCAGGATTTGGTCCAGAAGTTGATTGAGAGCATGCCAGGGAGAATTGCATAGGTCCAGAAGAAGAAGGGTCAACAAAAGGGAATGTGGCAATATGTGAATACACGTACACCAACCAATTGGACCATGCTTACCCTGATCCTGCATTTCTATTGGCATGGTGGAGGATATGGGTATTATTTGCTTCTGGTTATAGGTTTTCTTGTTGGGGAGTTAATTTTCTTGCTTGGGGGAGGGGAAGTGCCGTGTGTTGTTTCTAGCTGCCGATAAGGATACCTGGTCTTCCCTGTACCCTAGGGGTCTGAGGCTATTATTACCCCGTATAACTCCATACAAAATAATAAGACTGGCATCTAAATTTGATCTCCATTTAGTCAACTTGGAATGTGAAAGGGCTACGCTCTCCTAATAAACGCATAGTGATAGTGATATTGCAGGAGACTCATCTGGAAGAGGACGGTTTTGAAAGGATGCACAAAATGTGGGTGGGTAGGGTGTTCGGATCGGCAGCTAGAAATGGGAAAGCAGGGACTTTTAATAATTAATGATCTACCCATACAGGTATTATCGCATGCTTCTGACCAGGAGGGAAGGGTATCTTGCCTGACTTTCTCCTATCTAGGAGAAACGTATGGTCCCATACGTATGGTAAATCTGCTTCCTTCTTCACAAAGTTGGAGGAAGCTATCCTTAAATCCTCTTCAACGCACATTATAGTGTTGGGGATCTTAACATCATCCCTAGTGCGGTAGAGGATAAGCGTACAAGTCGTTCGTTGACGGGTTCTGTGCATGCGGAGGATAGAGTCCTGCCCATATTTATGGAAAAACGAACCTGGGAGATTCGTGGAGACTACAACACCCAGAGAGTAGAGAGTTTACTCATTTTTCAAACGCTCATGGCACATGGTCAAGGATCGACTATGTAATAGCTTCCTCGTTGTTAAGCAGGCGTGAATATAGGAGACTTGGTTATTTCTGATCATGCTCTGGTATCATAGTATCATAGTATATAAGGCTGGAAGGAGACGCAAGTCCATCAAGTCCAACCTTTAAGAATTAAATAAATGTTTTATCCCCATAACCCGTGATATTTTTTCTCTCCAGAAAGTCATCCGGGCCTCTCTTGAACATGTACATAGAGTCCGCCATAACAACCTCCTGCGGCAGAGAGTTCCATAATTTCACTGCTCGTACAGTAAAGAACCTTTGTCTATGGTGATGGTAAAATCGCCTCTCCTCTAGGCGTAGAGGATGCCCCCTTGTCCTGGTCACAGGCCTAGGTATAAAAAGATCTTTGGAGAGATCCTTGTACTGTCCGTTCAGGTATTTGTACATTGTAATGAGGTCTCCCCTCAGCCGTCTTTTTTCTAAACTGAATAATCCCAAATTTTTTAATCTGTCAGTGTATTCTAGTTCCCCCATTCCCCTAATAATCCTGGTTGCTCTCCTCTGCACTCGTTCCAGCTCTACTATATCCTTTTTATACACTGGTGCCCAAAACTGTACACAATATTCCATGTGTAGTCTGACCAGGGATTTGTAGAAGGGCAAAACTATGTCTTTATCATGAGAATCTATTCCTCTCTTGATACATCCCATTATTTTATTTGCTTAAGCAGCAGCCGCCTGGCTCTGGTCACTAAAATTAAGTTTACCATCCACCAATACCCCCAAGTCCTTTTGAGCTTCAGTTTTACTAAGTAATTGACCGTTTAGAACATAATTATACTTTTTGTTTCCATGGCCCAAGTGCATAACTTTACATTTATCTACATTAAACCTCATCAACCATTTCTCTGCCCATCCCTCAAGCTTCCACAAATCCCTCTGTAATGCTAAACTATCGACCTCAGTATTTATTACTTTACACAGCTTAGTATCATCTGCAAATATTGAAACTTGACTGTGTAAACCCAATACAAGGTCATTAATAAAAATATTAAAAAGAAGTGGCCCCAATACTGACCCCTGTGGCACTCCACTGGTAACATCAACCCAATCTGAGAATGTGCCATTAATGACCACCCTCTGTTTTCTATCACTAAGCCAATTACTTACCCAAATACACAGATTTTCTCCTATTCCCAGCAGTCTCATTTTATATACCAACCTTTTATGTGGCACGGTGTCAAATGCCTTTTACAAGTCCAAATATACAACATCTACAGCGTCCCCCAGATCCAGTCTTGAACTTACCTCCTCGTAGAAACCAATCAGATTAGTCTGACAGGACCGATTTCTCATAAACCCATGCTGACGCTGGGTTATAAGGTTGTGCACAGTGAGATACTCCAGGATAGCATCTCTAATAAATTCCTCAAATATTTTCCCCACCACAGCAGTTAGACTCACGGGTCTGTAGTTTCCATGATCACTATTCGATCCTTTTTTGTATATTGGTACCACATTTGCTATGCACCATTCCTGTGGAACATAACCAGTCCTCAGTGAATCTTCAAATATTAAAAATAACGGTTTGTCTATCACCGTACATAATTCATGCAGAACCCGGGGGTGTATGCCATCTGGCCCAGGTGATTTATCTATCTTAGTGGTTGCGAGGCGGCGCCGTACCTCTTCCTGGGTTAAACTGTTGACATTATAAAAAGAATTTACATTATTCCTCATTGTGTCTTCCACCAGGGGATTTTCCTGGGTAAAGACAGTTGAGAAGGCGACATTCAGTAGATTGGCCCTTTCCTCATCTCCTTCCACCATGACCCCCATGTTATTTCTAAGGGGACCCACACTCTCTGTTTTTAGTTTCTTATCATTTATATACTTGAAAAATAATTTGGGATTATTTTTGCTCTCCCTGGCAATATTTGTCTCGGTCTCTATTTTTGCGGCCTTTATCTGCTTTTTACAGGATTTATTTTTCTCTCTATAATCCTGTAATGCCTCATCGCTACCTTCACGTTTTAGCACCTTTAAACGCTTTATCTTTCTCGCTTATTGCTTTCCTTACAAGACTAGTTAGCCACATAGGGTTTTTCTTGTTCCTTTTATGCTTTTTCCCATAACGTATGTGTTTCTCACAGGACTTTTTCAGAATATATGAGAAAAAGTCCCATTTGGGGGGGGGGCTTTTGTCTTTGAGAACATTATCCCAGTCTATGCCTTTAAGGTCTTCCCTTAGTTGCTGAAAATTTGCCCTCCTGAAGTTTAGAGTGTTGGTTGCCCCTTCACTAACGCTCTTAGTGAAGCGTAATACAAAATCAATGATATTATGATCACTATTCCCCAGGTTCCCCCCAACCTGTAGTTTTGATACCCTATCAGGTCTGTTGGTCAGGATAAGGTCCAGCAGTGCCCCCCTTCTTGTTGGCTCCAGGACTAGTTGCGACAGGTAATTGTCTTTTGTTGTTGACAAGAACCTGCTGCCTTTGAAGGACCTGCAGATTTCTGCCCCCCAGTCGATATCTGGGTAATTGAAGTCTCCCATGATAAGAACTTCACCATGCTTTGAAGCCGCATCCATTTCACTTATCAGCATTTCTTCTGCTGCCTCCATTATATTTGGAGCCTTATAACAAACCCCTAGTAATACTGTAGATGTACAGTACGCAGACAAACACCCCAGGGACTCTCATGTGACATGAAGATACCAAAGTTTCCTCTCTGAGGAGGGCTTCCAGTCCTTGCTTAACGGGGGGGGGGGGGCATTAATTTAGCTCTACACATGAGCAGCATGTAGATGATCCAGGTCTCTATTCGATGTCAGTTAAAATGATGGTCAGTGGGCCAATCCTGTCATACGTGAAAGCAAAAAAAATGGAGGCCCATCTTAAATTCCTTGTTGCAAGCCAGCAGCTCCGTGAGGCATACTCCATTTTCATCCAGACACATCAGGATTCAGCAAAAGATAGGTGGGTACAAGCAAAAAGGGAATTTGAAAACTGTGCAGAATGGAAGGAGGGTTTCTATCGCTCAGAATGGGGAAAACAAATTACATAAATTTTGGGCATAAAGCATGGAAGCTTTTAGCAAAGCTGGCAAAAGGGAAGTATACAGTCCCACACATAGGGGCCTTAAATTGTTATTGTTTGTATGATGAAAAACAATACAATTTTCCATTATACTTTCTGTATCAATTCCTCACGGTTTTCTAGATCTCTGCTTGTGTTATTCTATCTAAAGTTTCTATGTTTACTTCCAGTGGACAGAAATCTGTCCATGGTCACACAGGTGTACAGCTCGTTAGTATCGCAGAGAGTAATCAGAGCTGTGTGCTTTATAAGCCGTGCACCTCCGTGACCATGGTCAGATTTCTTTCCACAGGAAGGAAAAATAGAAGCTTTCTATAGAATGACAGCAAGCAGAGAAATAGAAACTCAAGAATTGATACAGAAAGTATATTGAAAAATTGTATAACTTTTCATTATTCAAACAATATCAATTACTTATTTGAATGGGAATACCCCTTAAGGTATCCCCTATGCCTGATTAAAACACAACCTCAGGAAATTAACTTTCTTTTAAAGGAATTATATGAGCGGCTGTATCCGGATAGTTATTGTGAGAAGGAAGGGATTTCCTCGGTAAAGTGAAATTACCCTTGATAAGTGAGAATCAACGGGGGGAACTAAATGCGGTCATAACGGAGGATGAAGTGAAGAACGCAATACATTGTCATTAGCAGGGGGGGGGGGAATCTACTGGGCCCAATGGCTACCCTGGCGAGTTTTATAAGGGGATGTGCGAACAAGTGACACCACCTTTGCATAGGTACTTTAACTCAGTGATGGAAACGGGAGTAGTTAGGAGGGACTCAAAAAATGTGTATATTAAATTACTGCCAAAGCCAGGGAAGGATTTATTAAACTCCTTCTTATAAACCGATTTCTTTGATTGATTTTTGATTGATGAAGCTGTTATCAAAAATACTGGCTCAGCGCCGAGCGATATTTCTGCCCAGTCTAGTAGGAAAAATCTCAGGTCGGCTGCGATATCTAATATCTGCAAGGTTCTTGCGTTGTTAGATGGGGTCCAGTGCCAGCCACAGACAAGTGGTGAAAATAGCGTTGTTCGCGGATGATGTCATTCCATTTTATCAGACCTTATAAGACTTCTCCATGGTGTGTTCTCGGTTATTCGGGAGTTTGGAGAATTCTCAGGGTATAGAGTCAACGTGGGGAAGAGCGAAGTATTAGAGATTAAACCATCTGCCCATGAGATTACATATTTAGGCATTAAAATAGGTAGAAACGCAGGATCTCTTTATAAACTAAATTTTCCTCCTTTAATATCTAAAAGTGGGAAGGTGGCGATACTTTATCTATCGCTTTTAGGAAGGTGTCATTTAATATAAATGATGAGTTTCTCTAAAATCCTATATAAGCTGCAAACATTACCATTGCCGTTACAACACATGGATGTTACTAGACTTAATAGGGCATTCACACAATTTATTTGTGTGGGGTAAAAGCTAGAATAGCCCTACAGAAGCACCTGCTCCAAAGGGTGGATACATTTCCACATGTAAAGGGGATATAATCTGGTTTGCTTATTCGGACATGTGCTGGATTGGCACCACGGGGCTTCTTCCCATTCTAACTGGGATCTGAAAAAGGATCTAGCTGCTCTATGGGACTTGATGGCACTGTTGCCAAAGGCAGTGAAGTCATCCGTTCTATTGAGGAATACCATAATCATGGGGAAAAAATTGAGGAAATGGAATGCCTTCCATTTATGTTGTCCAAACACATGCCATTAACTAAACATCCAGAATCACCTGGGCCCCTGGGCATCACATCCCTTGACAAAGACCTGCTGCGGTTGAAACGCGCATTGGGGTTTTTATGCCAGGTAATAGTCTGTCCTGTGATTGTCTCTCCAACATCATTTTCGCCACTTTTTTTTTTTAACTTTTCTATCACTGATCATATTATGTCTCTTGTCACGTTGGACTTACATCTGTTGGTAGCTATGGTACATTCCTTACCTTATTGCTTTTTGGAAGCATGTATACGTATAATAGTGTCTATAGTCTATTACCTCTTGCTATATTACGGTATACGTGTTTTTGTGACTTTAAATTACTTATTATCTGTACTACTCTTTTGATACTTTACTTTATCTGGACCTAATACCCGGCGTGCATTATGTATCTCGTCCTGTGATGCATTTATCTTTTATTTTTATATAGTTTTTATGTCTTTCGATATGTAATAAAGATTATCACTTTTCCATTACTCATTTTGTAGCCTTGTGTTTCTTTTCCTCTTTTGCTTTTTCTTTTCATATTTTTCCCTGGGGATCACAGTTGGGGTGGAGGGAGGGGGCCCCAGCAAAGGCCATGGCACTGATGATTGAGGAGACACGTAGCTGGTTCAAGGCCTCTGAGATGGGCAACTTGAAGTCTTCCAGGTGTTATCCTTTTGCAGGGAAAGGGTGAGGGATATTAGAAAGGATCTCTTAGACCAGGCTTTTGAGGATCTTCTTAGTATCGCCCCAGGGCATTACACAATATTCTTTTTGTATGCTGTAATGAGACAAGGAGATGGAAGGAGATGGAAGAGGAATGGGGACAGGAAAGAAAAGTATCAGAGGGAAGGGTTTCCGCCGCCATTGAGATTCCTGCATGTAGTGCAGCCACTGGCCAAACGATGTATCCTATCTCACCGGTTGCAGAGTTCATCTCCCACGGTCCCAGAATTGATAGAACATCTGAAGCATCTTTTCAGTATAGATAGGATAGATACATCACGCTATAGGGAGAAGGGAGCGAAGGCCTTTTTCAAAAAAGACCTTTATAATTAATCTTTACAGTAGACAGGAAATTTGTGGACCTCATGACTCCCTTCCAATATACCCAATAGTATTGTCAAAAAGATCTCAGGGGCAGGTTGGGAGGGCTCAGGGTCTAGATCAGTGGGGGAGGGGGGGGGTGCAGAGGATGCTGGGGGGGTACTTTTCAGTCTTTTCAGTTCTGTAGTTAATTGTAAGTTAAAGGTAGCAATAAAACCATTGCCATGTCACTTCAAGACTCAAAGTAAGCTTATATACTCACGCTGTCAGGGTAACAATGGGAACCCTCACACTTCAATACATGTGCAGGGGATGTCTAAGCTGGCTCTAAGGCAAGTAACTAATGTTTGGAAAATGCTGTTATTTGTATGTACATATGTGACATTGAGTCTGCGAAGTCAGGCTGAAACTGAATGTGAATGTAAAATGGTACTGTCTACCTGTATGCGTACCTATTTGTTAAAATGAAAATAAAAATTTTCAGCTGAAAAAAAATAAAAAAAAGATGACTGGTCCCATCTGCTACTGTGGACTGAGTTCTCCTATAACTCCCTGGACTCTGGGTCTGCTGGGGCAGCTACTTTCTTTGTTGTCTACGGACAGATTTCTCGCCCTCCCCTTCCTCTGTCCGTTCCCTCGGATGTCCCTGCGGTAGAGCAACTGGTATAGGAACTTAAATCTATTTGGGAACAGGCCCGTCAGTCTCCTCCGGTCCACTGCCTGCACCAAGACCCAGGCTGATAAGAAACGTAAGATGACACCTGTCTTCTCTCCGGGTGACAAGCTGTGGTTATCTTCCAGATACGTCTGGCTGTAGATACCTAGCTACAAGCTTGGCCCCACTTTCTAGGTACTTTTGAGGTAATTAAGTGCATAAATCCTGTGGCGTATAAGTTTCGCCTTCCGCCCACTATGCGTATCCCAAACTCCTTCCATGTCTTCCTTCTGAAACCTGTCATTTTGAACCGCTTCTCTCAGCAATATCTTTCTCCGGCTCCAGAGGCCGACTCTACTGACATCTACGAGGTTAAAGAGGTACTGGACATGAAGACCATGAGAGGTAAGTGGTTCTTCCTTGTTGACTGGAAGGGGTTCGGGCCTAAGGAGAGATCCTGGGAGCCTGAAGAGAATATTCTGGACCGTGGTCTCCTCCAAAGGTTTCTCAGAAACAAGAGGGGGAGGCCGAAGGGGGGGGGGGTACTGTCACGGGTGCCCTTGCGATCCATGTTCCTGCTCTTGCACTTGCAGATTTAAAGGGACAGTGCGCCGCTGATTGGCGCTGGCCACTTCCGGGATTTCTCAAAAGCCGTCTGCTCCCAGATCTTAGTGCTCCTAGCCTTTGAGAAAGCTTCCTATGTGCATTCCTTGTAGTCCGTCCTTCCGTTGTGACCCTTGACCTGACCCCGACCTTGCTCCTTCGCTGCCAGCCCTGATGACCTGCTCCATTCCTGTTTCTGCACCCTTGCCACCGTCTGCCCTATCTGCCTCTCCCCGACCTCGAGACTGCCTAGCGTTCCTGCATATTGCAGCAAAGACTTACCTGTAACACCCATGATCGATGCTAGCACCGTTCACGGGTGTTATCCCGTCGATCGCTGCCAGCAATGCTTCTGGCGGCTTCATGCACCGCCATCTTGGTGACGATCATCGTTTCCCATGATGTCATCGGGGAGTTGCGGTCGGTTGCCATGACAGCCTCGGGTCTTCCGAAGACTCGTTTCATTTTAACCCATTCATTACAATGTACAAATTTTCAAATTTTAATGAATGTGCTGGAAAATCCCCGAACTCCAACAGGAATAGATCACCATTCAGAACCTCCTTAGTGCTGTTTTCCTTCCCAGATTCCACCATTAACCATAGCAGACTGCTAGAAGAAAATATTTGCACAAATAGCGTAGTATGTTCTTAAAATTGGGTGTCTTTTATTAAAATATACTCACAAAAAGACTTTAAAACTGTGCATATCAAAAATTACAGAGGACGCCAGCTACACAGGCTCGCCCATATGTAGCTGTGTTGAGTTTTTTACTACCACAGATGTTTTATGGAAAGTATTTATATTGCCTTGTGTTAGTGAAAATCTTTTTCCAAAAATACCTTGCTTTGACCCCTAAATTTTTATTTTTAAAAGGGATTAAAGAAATAAAACCATCCAATAGATTGTTTCCCAGTTTCTCTAGAATGCAGTAATATCCCACATGTGATCATAAACTTCTGTATTGGTGCACAGTGTGGCTATACATTATTATTTTGTTGATTGAGCTTATTTTCAGATAGGGGAAAAATGTGACTTTTGATCACTTTTTATTTATTTTTTGTTTGGTTGGATATGCAAAATGATAATTGTTGATTGTGTTTTATTTATTTTTTTAAGGCGTTCACCATACGGGTTGAGTAATGATTTTACTTTATTTGGGGGTTCATATGTTATTCTGTTTGTGAGATTTACAATATATGGGGCATTTAGGGGTCTTTTATTTCTTACAAAAATGTTTTTTGTCTTCCTCTATAACATACAATACCAGTCAACCTAGTCTTCAATGGACCCCAGGGCTGCCGTGGAGACGATCGGCGCCCCATGCTCGGCATAGGGGGAAAGCATTGCTGAATGGAGAGGTGGGCGACATGTTTGACCATGGCATCTAAAGGGTTAAACAGCTGGGGATCATGACTATCATGATCCCAGCTGCTTGTGCAGAGACTCTGCAATCACATACAGCCGCTCTCATGCACGGCAAAAGCAGAGCTTGTGCGATCCACATGACGTTGGGGAACATCATGTTTGCCGAAACAGAAGCTCAACCACAACGACAGAGGTTTTGTAGGTTCTGTTAATAGAAACTCACATAACACACTGTTCTGTTAACTTCACCCCTCAAACTATTCAAAACAGCAGGTAGGAAGCTTGTTAAACCTTTATGTATTTTACAGAAATTCAAACAAAATATAGGTTTGATTTGGTATTCACTAATATTTATCATTAATACATTAATTTAGCTGCAAAATGTACCCACATTAACTGAATAAAAGTAGAAAATTCATATATCAATATATTGGGCAGTTTTTTCTGAGTAAGAGGAAAACCCATATGTGGATGTGACTCTATGTCAAGGCACATAGCGAAGTTGAACTTTTGTAGGGCGTGATAGTTTTCAAGTGCCATGACGTGTTTGTAGAGCCCCTGAGGCCGCGTTCACACTTGGCGTTTTGGTTTAGTTTTGAAACACAATCCAAAGGCTCTACCTGAGATCGCATGTTGAGGGAAGATTGCTTTTCCTTTATATTCAGTTAGCATGTTGGAAACACCAAAACATGTGATCACGAGTAAAGCCTTTGGATTGCGTTTCCAAACGCAACCAAAATACCACATATGAAAGTGGGCTCAGGTACCAAAAACCCTTATCCCAGAGAATTTGTAAACTTTTTACCATGTGGTATAGGGGGCATTTTAACCCCTTGCAACTGCCCCTTAACCCTTTTTCCTACTTTTACTTTCTGTTTATCGCTCCCTACTTTCAAAATCAATAACTTTTTTTAATTTTTCCGTTTGTGAGGGCTTGTTTTCTGCATAACAAATTGTACTTCTTAGTGATGGTATTTTATATTCCATCCCTTGTACTGGGAAAGGGAAATACAATGAAGATTTGGTAAAATTGACATTTTGCAACGTTTTCTTGGGGGCTCTATTTTTACATCTGTCACTGCACACTCCATCTCTAATATATTCTTTGGTTCGGTACGATCACAGGGATACCAAATTTATATAGGTTTTATTAGGTGTTAATAGAATTTACCAAAAATGTAAACTTTTTGTTCCCCTAAAAAAATATTACTTTTACCATATTCTGACACCAATAACTTTTTCACACTTGAAGTACGGAGTAGGGATCATATGAACTAGTGATCATGTTATCACTAGTTCATACTAATGCACTGCTATAGCCATGGGTCAGCCTATGCATCTGCTCGATCCAGCCCAGATATGAAGATGGCACCCCACGATCGCATTGGGGGAGGCCGGGAGGTGAGGGAGGGAGGCCCCTCCCTTTGCAGGTATGTAGATCTTGCGGTCACTATAGAACAGCAGAATCAGAACTCCGATCCGGACTGTTAGAGGAGGGTCCCGACTGCTGCTTCCTGCACCTGCAGACCTTAGGTGAGGCTGATGGAGAAACACGTCGGCCTAGCCTAAGGCCCCTTAGTGATCAACGGAAAAATATGTATGGACAATCACTAAGGGGTTAATGCATATTGAGCAAATGTTGCGGCAGATTTATCAAGTGTCTGAATATTTCTAGTTGCCCATGGCAACCAATCACAGATCACCTTTTAAATATATTCCCTAAAAGAAGGATGCTCTTTGGCCAATAGTAAAGAAAAAAACCTCTTTACCTACCAGAGAGAGGTCAAAAAGGAGGAGCAAAATAAGCAACACTATTGGGGCCCCCGGAATGTCTTCATTATTTTCTATCAAAATGAAACTGCCGTGACAGTGGAAAAATGGCATATCTAGTGACAGTGTTTGAGCTGTATGTATTTAGTTGGACCCAGCAATATGAACATGTAGAACCCAAAACACATGGAATTATCTGGTCTAAAAAACATAAATTTTTATTAAATGTAAAATTAAAAAAGCCAAAAAATAAAATTGATCATAGATGAGACTAGTTACAACTAGTAATAGTTGTGTTACTACTGGAACTGTTACATACAAAGGAGTGTATAAGTAAATTCATAAATAAATAATGCATAGTATAAATTCCATAAAAAGGCAGTAAATCCCTGGAACAACATTGTCCATAAGTTTATGACTTACGGATAATGTTGTTCCTGGGATTTTTTGAGATATGTCTTTTTAAATTTAGCATTCAATAAAAATTTATATTTTAAAAAGCAAATAATTCTGTGTGTTTTGATATCTGTATGTTACTTGATGGAGTTAGTTGGTATATACACACAGGGGGACACTGCTTGATGTCCAACCTGTAGTAAATGAATGTCTGCAACAATTGGTTTGCTGATTCTAGATGACCATGGTTACTGTGAAGAATCTTCATGTTTTGGAAAAGTAATCAGTTCAGCTCGTCAAATAGATTATTTTAATTATTTTATTTGCGGCAACATAAAGGATAGCAATTCAATTTTATAACTGTATTTATTTAATCCAGTGCCATTGCCTGGGGCCCTGGCCACATATGGGTGCGGAGGTAGCGCCAGTGGCCCAGTTGCGACTAAGCTCCCGGTATGGAAAAGTTGACACAAATACTTGCTAAGGCAGCACCACCTATTTAGATAAGTGCGTAAAGAGAAAAAGGAAGAGCCAGAATGGAGCAGGAGCAGTAACTTTTCACTTGCTTCACAAATGTTCTGTTTTACTATTGTCTACTTCATTACAATAGCAGCATATACTGCTGTAGTCACAACACAATTCATTTGGTACACTACATGATGCAGTTGCTACAACTCCATACAGCGTCTTCCTGGGAACGATACTACGGTCCAGCAGTAGTTATCTATAAAGGTATATGAAGGTTAGTGGCATTTTAATGGACCGGATCAAGTTTAAAAAAATTGTGGTCGTTTCACAAATACCCCATATCTAACCCCAACCCATATAATGTGCCATTTCAAGCAGCCACCAGTCTAAAATTCCTCCTTTCCTACAGCTGCACCCCTTTTCTGTAGCCCCCTCCTGATTGTGCTACTCGTTCTGTTGTCTGTCTACAGCAGAGACCCACTTTAGAGAAATGTCCACAGCAGAGCCCCCTTAAGAGAAATGTCCACAGCAGAGCCCCCTTAAGAGAAATGTCCACAGCAGAGCCCCACTTTAGAAAAATGTCCACAGCAAGAGCCCCCCTTAAAAGTAATATCCAGAGAAGAGAAACCCTTTAAAGAAATGTCCTCAGCAGAGTTCCCCCCCGTCCTCATTAATGGAATGTGCACAGCAGAGCCCCTTTGAAAAAAATGTATATATACTTACCTCCTACTTCGTCTCCCCACAGCTCCATCTTCTTCTTTACCTGTCACGACACCGCTGCATCATAGTGTGTGTGCGCAGGCAGGAAAATAAGAAGACAATACCGCGGGGAGAAGAAGCCGCAGGTAGGTATAGAGTTTTATTTTTTAAGTTGCCGCTATGTGACCACGGCATGTGACCGCTGCTATTTATAATTTCCTGGGAAGGGGGTGAGCCACTTTTTTTTAGATTTGCTCTGTTGAATAAATTATCTGGAAACTGGCCTGATTAGTTTATGCAAGTTTTCCAGGATGATGCATTAATTATTCCATGGTTGCTTTTGTATTGACCAGTGAGCATATTTTTGCGGGATTTGCATATAAAAGGTCTGATGTAATTTTGCCAGCTCCTTTTAGTACTGGCATGCAGAGTCTAACAAGCCCCCGGTCTACACCAGAGCCAGCTACAAGGCAGGATGGATTTGACTTCTGGGGACTTGCAGGTTGCTTATTCTACATGGATGTGGCTGATAATGTAGGTGCTGGGCACTTAGTGCTGGATTGAAGCCAAGGTCAGGGTCACTAGCAAATTTGTGGGAGAAACCAAAAAACGGAAGGGAGCGGATCCGGCGCTCAACCCTAAAATTTCAGGAGTAATTCTGAAAGGAGATATTTATTGTAAAAAGTTAAAGCAATGCGTTTCGGCTCAGCACATGAGCCTTCATCAGGCATAGTGATACATTCCATATGTCACATTTATATACAATAAAATGCCCGGAACAGTCGGGCGTGATTACATCATTCAACGAGCATAAACTAAATAAAATACAGATTAAAATTACAATCAGCCGTACTCTGTAAAAAAGGGAAACAATAATCGTTTGTTCATAACAAATGTAAAATACCAATACAAAATACTTTTACATGTAATGACGCAATATAGTTACCAGGCAACCGCTTGGCAACAGAAACGTATGGTGTCACAGGGATCGGAAGCAGATCACGGTAAACACCGACTATCCCAGCAAGGAGCTGGCCCGGGTTACATCCCGAACATGGAGTAGTATCCAGGTAACTAGCAGCGTGGGTTAATCACGAGAGGATCATATGATATCTGACACTTGTCGTGGCTAGGGCAACTGGGCTCGTCATGTGATATCTAGCTTATCGCTCGGTAACTGGTGAACTACAGAGGCCTGGATGGGACAACTGTAAGACGCAAAAGGGGCAACCAGCAATAAATGGCATCGAACAAGTAAGTGGAATTCCTGCTCATAAAGATGGTTGGATAAAACAGAGGAGGTGGATGTACTAGCTCCGAATTTTAAATACTAAAAGACAAATTAAATGAGAAGTAAAATACAAAGAATCTGGAAGCTAAAAAATACATATATCTACACTCATAACCATACTCGGGTATACACACAAGTATATATATATTCAACTATTGCTACATACACACACTACTGGTGGAAAAAGTAGCAAAAACTACTAAAGGAAGAGGAGGTGAATTCTTATCGAGTGTATATCGAGTTTATATATTTATTCTACTAGAAATATGATTAAAAAGATTTAGTGACTGCCTTCAGTCCATTGGGATGCAGGGTGTGTAATTTAAAAATCCAGTAGGATTCCCTTCTATTGAGGGTTTTAACCCTGTTTTTGCAGTCAGAGGGGATCTGCTCAATCGGAATGAGAGTCAACTTTTCAAATGTACAGTTTTTTACCATACCAGTCTTTGTTTGAGGAAACCTACTTCAGTTTTGTGCCTGTGGCCATTCATCCTAACACGAAGGGTCTGAATGATGCGTCCTATATATTGGAGACCACAGGCAAAGTTTATGACATAAACTACGAATTCTGAGGCGCAAGAAAGCTTCTGTTTGATAAAAAATGTTTCACCTGTTTGGAGGGATTTGAAGGATAATATCCCCACATCTAGCATGTTACAACACAGACATTTCCTTTACTACCCGTTTTGTTGTATTTGGGATTTTCTATAGACCTCAACTTACTTGGAGCGAGGATACCTTTCAGGGTGGTGGCCTTCCGAAACGTAATTTTCAGTTTGTTCGGAATGATATCCTTTAAATTGGAATCTTTAAGGAGGAATCCCCAATGCTTATTCAGTATCCTACTAATTTCTTGATTACCCTTATCAAACGTAGTGATGAAGTTGAGGGCAAAGGACTTTTCAGGGCCTTCTTTTCATTTCCTTTTTACCTTTTCCTTCATAATGCAATCTTCCTGTCTAGGTATTAGGATCCTTTCATAGGCTACCTTAATTAGTGCTCTAGGGTATTTTTTTTTAACTAAAAAACGCTTCTTCAGGATAAGCAACTGTTCTTTGTAGTAATTCTTTACTTTGTAGTAATTCTTCCTAATCCTATAGAATTGGCTAAAAGGGACATTTTTCAACCACTTACGGTAATGGGCACTATGAAACTCAATGAAACTATTGCTGTCCACTAATTTAACCGGTTAAGGACCGGGCCCTTTCTTGTTTTATCATGTCCATTTTTCACTCCCCACCTTCAAAAATCTATAACTTTTTTATTTTTACACGTAAAGAGCTGTGTGACAGCTTGTTTTCTGCGTAACAAATTGCACTTCATAATGATGGTATTAAATATTCAAAGCCATGTACTCGGAAGCGGGAAAAAAATTCCAAATGCAATGAAAATGGTGAAAAAACGCATTTGCGCCATTTTCTTGTGGGCTTGGATATTACTTCTTTCACTGAGCGCCCAAAATGACATGTCTACTTTATTCTTTGGGTCGGTACGATTAAGGGGATACCAAATTTGTATAGGTTTTATAATGTTTTCATACATTTACAAAAATTAAAACCTCCTGTACAAAAATAATTTTTTTGATTTTGCCAACTTCTGGTGCTAATAACTTTTTCATACTTTGGTGTACGGAGCTGTGGGTGGTGTCATTTTTTGCGAAATTTGATAATATGTTCAATGATATCTTTACTTATTTTTAGGACTGTACAACCTTTTGATCACTTTTTATAGATTTTTTAGATTTTTCAAAATGGCAAAAAAGTGCCATTTTCGACTTTGGGCACTATTTTCCGTTACGGGGTTAAACGCATTGACAAACCGTTATCATATTTTGATAGATCGGGCATTTTCGGACGCGTCGATACCTGATGTGTTTATGATTTTTACTGTTTATTTATATTTATGTCAGTTCTAGGGAAAGGGGGGTGATTTGAAATTTTAGGTTTTTTTATTATAATTTTTTTTTTTAACTTTTTTTTATTTTTATTTATACTATTTTTCAGACTCCCTAGGGTACTTTAACCCTAGGTTGTCTGATCGATCCTATCATATACTCCCATACTACAGTATGGCAGTATATGGGGATTTTCTTCCTCATTCATTACAATGTGCTATCAGCACATTGGGGTTAAAACGAAATAGCATGGAGACGGATCACCGCCCCCCAATGACATCGCCGGCAGCCCACGCTGTGAAAACACCCGCGATCGGTGCTGCAATATGCAGCAAAGACTTACCGGCTATGGAGAGGGCTCAGCCCGTGAGCCCTCTCCATGCAGCGCGACGCGACCGCCGCTGTGAATTAGATTGTTTACATCATGAGTAAGTAGTAGTTGAGAAATACTATTTCATTTCTATCCAGGTTCATGGTGAACTTCAATCCCCAGTTATTACTATTCAGATAACTTACAAAATCTAAGGCTTCCTGTTTTTCACCTTGCCATAAGAAGAACAAGTTGTTTATATATCTTTTGTAATACCGAATATTGGGGGACCATTTGTTGTTATTGTAAATGAAGAGGGACTCGAACCTCATAAATAAGTTTGCATAACTAGGGGTGGCTCGAGTCCCCATGGCCGTTTGCTTTGTTTTGAAGAAACAACTTGTTTTCAATTGTGAACAGGTTATGTTCCAGAATGAATTTCAGGCTTTCAGGTAAAAATGAAATTTGTTTACGAGGTACCAAGTAGTAGCTTCTAGTCCAAGGGAATGCTGGATGTTGGAGTAAAGTGTAAGAAAGTATTGGTTTTCTTTCCAAGGGAGACCTTCTAGGTCCTTAATGAGACTTGTAGAGGCCGGTGAGCATGATGGCAGTTCCGTGAATAGGTTGCAGGCATAAATCTATGAAGTGGGACACGTTAGCGAGTCAATGCCCAATATTATTGGAGGACCTTGTGGATTCCTGAGATCTTTATGTATTTTTGATAAATGATAGAATGTGGTTATGTTAGGGTGATTCGAGGAAAGGAAGTTTTTTTCTTTCCTGTTTAGTATGTTGTTAACGGCGTCTTTGATGAGACTATTGTATTACTCGACATGTGTCTGAATCGGACTAGTAGTTAGTCTCACTTAATATTTACGATCCTCTAAGATGTTGTAAGCCTCTTTCAGATAGTCGGTGTGGTCTTGTACTATTACACCTCCTCCCTTATCTGCTGCTCTTATAACAATAGAAGGATTTTCTTTAAGGGTTTTGAGTGCAGCTTTCTCTAAACTACTGAGGTTTTAAGTTTTTTCATTTGAGCTGACCTAACAGATTTGAAGGGATAAAATGGGATTTTGTTATCACGTTTTGGTGGATGCACTGATGTGCCTCGAGAGCGGGTTCAACTCGTGGTTCCTCAGGTTCATTTATTGTTATAGGTAACTTGGGGAACCACCAGTTAAACCCGCCCTCGAAGCACATCAGTGCATCCACCAGAACGTGATATCAAAATCCCATTTTAACCCTGTGAACTATAAGGACCATTTTCTAGAAACTTTTCAAGCTTTAGTCCTACAGGACTTCAAATCTGTCGGGTCAGCTCAAACGAAAACTAAAAACCTCAGCAGTTTAGAGAAAGCTGCACTTAAAAACCTTAAAGAAAATACTTCTATTGTTATAAGAGCAGCAGATAAGGGAGGAGGTGTAGTAGTACAAGACCACACCGACTATCTGAAGGAGGCTTACAACATCTTAGAGGATCTAATATTCACATAATGAATATTAGTCCATTTCAGGCACATGTCCATAAAGATCTCAGGAATCCACCGAGTTGTCCAATAATTTAGGGCATTGACTCGCTAACGTGTAACCTCTCCCACTTCATAGATTTATTCCTGCAACCTATTGTCACTGAACAACCATCATTCTTACGACACTCTACAAGTCTCATTAAGTACCTGGGAGGTCTCCCTTGGAAAGAAAACCAATACTTTCTTACACTCGACATTTCTTCCCTTTACTCCAACATCCAGAATTCCCTTGGATTAGAAGCTACTACTTGGCACCTCGAAAAACCATACGTCACTACCTCGTAAACAAATTTAATTTTTATCAGAAAGCCTGAAATTAATTCTGGAACATAACCTGTTCACATTTGAATACAAGTGGGGACAGTCATGGGGACTCGAGCCACCCCTAGTTATGCTAACTTACTTATGGGGAGGTTCAAATCCCTCTTCATTTACAATAACAAGAAATGGTCCATCAAAATTCGGTATTACAAAAGATACATCGACGACTGGCAAGGTGAGGAACAGGAAGCCTTAGATTTTCTAAGTTATCTGAATAGTAATAACTGGGGATTGAAATTCACCATGAACCTGGATAGAAATATTATTTCTCGACCTACTACTTACTTATGATGTAAACAATCTAATTACCACAAAAACACACTTTAACCCCTTAACGCTCTGCGCCGTAGCTCTACGACGCAGAGGTATAAGGAGTGTATGAAGAGGGCTCACGGGCTGAGTCCTCTTCATACAAGGGGGGGGGTTTGCAAATTGCAGAAAACCCCCACCGCTATTAACGCGGGCACCACCATCTTTATTACGATCGCCGCGCCCCCGAACGTCATCGGGGGGGCGGCGATCGGTTGCCTTGGTAGCCTCGGGTCTTCGTTTGACACGAGGCTACATGGCTTCTGGAGATTCGTTACAATGAGCCAGTGATTCATTTTAATGAATGTGCTGCAAAAATGCCATATATTGCAATACAGAAGTATTGCAGTATATGGTAGGAACGATCTGACCATCTAGGGTTAATGTACCCTAGATGGTCTAAGAAATAGTGGGAAAAAAAAGAAAGAAAAAAGTTTAAAAAATAAAAAAAATTTATAAAATATTAAAAATTCAAATCACCCTCCCTTTCCATAGAACTGATATAAAACATAATAAACAGTAAAAATCACAGACACATTAGGTATCGCCGCATCCCAAAATGCCCGGTCTATCAAAATATAAAACCGGTTACGGCCAGCGGTGACCTCCGAGGTGGGAAATGGGGTCCAAATGTCCGAAATGCGACTATTACACATTTTTACATCACATAAAAAATGATCAAAATGTCGCACAGACCTCAGAATGGTAGCAATGAAAACGTTGGCTCAGTTCGCAAAAAATGACACCTCACAGATCTCCGTGCACCAAAGTATGAAAAAGTTATTAGCGTCAGAAGATGGCAAATTTTTTTTTTCTTTTTTGTACACATTCGTTTAATTTTTGAAAACACAATAAAACCTTTATAAATTTGGTATCACCACAATCGCACCGAACCAAAGAATAAAGCTGAGCTGTTATTTTGAGTGCACAGTCAAAGTCGAAAAAACTGAGCCCACAAGAACGTGCGTTTTTTTTTTTTCAATTTTTCCACATTTGGAATTTTTTTTCAGCTTTGCAGTACACGGCATGTTAAAATAAATAACATTACAGGAAAGTAAAATTTGTTACGCACAAAATAAGCCCTCACACAGGTCTGTACACGTAAAAATGAAAAAGTTATGGATTTTTGAAGTTGGAGAGCGAGAAATGAGCAGAAAAACCCTGCGTCCTTAAGGGGTTAAACTAGTGGACAGCAATAGTTTCCTTGAGTTTCATAGTGCACATTACCCAAAGTGGTTGAAAAATGTCCCTTTTAGCCAATTCTATAGGATTAGGAAGAATTGACACCAAAACCCATGAGTACAAAATCATTATCCTGAAAAAGCGTTTTTTAGATAAAAAAAAAAATACCCTAGAGCACTAATTGAGGTAGCCTATGAAAGGAACCTCATACGTAGACAGGAAGATTGCATTATGAAGGAAATGGTATTAGGGAAATCAAAAGAAGGCCCTGAAAAGTCCTTTGCCCTCAACTTCATCACTATGTTTGATGAGGGTAATCAAGAAATTAGGAGGATACTGAATAAACATTGGGGAATCCTCCTTAAAGATCCCCATTTAAAGGATATCATTCCGAACAAACTGAAAATTACATTTCAGAAGGCCACCACCCTGAAAGGTATCCTCGCTCCAAGTAAGTTGAGGTCTATAGAAAATCCCAAATACAACAAAACCAGTAGGAAAGGAATTAGTAGGTGCGGTCACAAGAAATGTCTGTGTTGTGACATGTGTGGCCTCCAATATGTTGGACGCACCATTCAGACCCTTCGTGTTAGGATGAATGGCCATAGGCACAAAACTAAAGTAGGTTTCCTCAAACAGAGCCTCTCCAGACACTTGACAATGGTAAAAAACTGTACATTTGAAAAGTTGACTCTCATTCCGATTGAGCAGTTCCCCTCTGACTGCAAAAAAAGGGATAAACCCTCAACTTAAGGGAATCCTACTGGATTTTTAAACTACACACCCTGCATCCCAATGGACTGAATGTAATCATTGAATCTTTATGATCATATTTCCAGTAGAATAAATATATTAACTCGATATACACTCGATAAGAATTCACCTCCTCTTCCTTTACTAGTTTTTGCTCCTTTTTCCACCAGTGGTGTGTGTGTGTATGTAGGAATAGTTGTGTATATGTATACGCGAGTATGGTTATGAGTGTAGATATATGTATTTTTCAGCTTCCAGATTCTTTGTATTTTACTACTCATTTAATTAGTCTTTTAGTATTTAAAATTCGGAGTTTGTACATCCACCTCTGTTTTATCCAACCATCTTTATGACCAGGAATTCCACTTACTTGTTCGATGCCATTAATTGCGGGTTTTCCCTTTTGCTTCCTACGGTTGTCCCATCCAGGCCTCCGTGGTTCCCCAGTTATCGAGCGATAACAAGCTGTAGATATCACATGACGAGCCCAGTTGCCCTAGCCACGACAAGCGTCAGATATCATATGATCCTCACGTGATTAACCCACGCTGCTAGTTACCTGGATACTACTCTGTATTCGGGATGAATCCCGGGCCACCTCCTTGCTGGGAAAGCCGGCATTTACCGTGATCTGCTTCCGGTCCCCGTGACACCATACGTTTCTGTTGTCAAGCGGTTGCCTGGTAACTATATCATTACATGTAAAAACTATTTTGTATTGGTATTATAGATTTTTTTTTTAACAACCGATTATTGTTTCCCTTTTTTACAAATGTGAATACGGCTGATTGTAGTTTTAATCTGTATTTTATTTAGTTTATGCTCGTTGAATGATTTAATTACACCCGACTGTTCCAGGGCATTTTAGTGTATATAAATGTGACATATGGAGTATATCACTATGCCTGATGAAGGCTCATGTGCTGAGCTGAAACGATTCCTTTACTTTTTACAATAAATATCATAATTCAGAATTACTCCTGACTGTCTGAAATTTTATGGTTGAGCGCCGGATCCGCTCCCTTCTGTCAGAATTACTCCTGACTTTTCTTGGGTTTCTCCAACGTCACACTCTGATCCTGGTTCCTGGAACGGGCAACGCTGACGTGTCAGGAAGCTGCAGGCTGCCACATAAGTATTCCATACATGCGCATACTGTGTCGCCAAAAGATGAGGAGCTTTCTTACCCTAATTAATGTATACTTTTGACTGAACGTTCTACACTAGGCCAGCGCTGCTTTGTCTCTCTATTAATGTTCCTCTCGACACCATCTATGTAAAGAGGCCTTCTAGTCTACCACTAGTCGGGGTCACAAGCAGGTTTGCCGATTAAGGGTCACAAGGGATCACAGCGTTTGAACAGAGGAGAGCAGGAATGCTGGAGTACAGGGAAAAGACCTGATAGTCTGACACCAGAAGAAGTTCCAGAGATCCCACAGTATGTGGGAGTATGTCATGTGACCTCAGGGGAGGTTCCATGAATTGCCACTAATGCCATGAACTAGCACCTAGAGGCCGTTGCAGCATGCACCCTACATTCTGCCAACCAAAGGGAGCCAGAATGTCTGAGAAACCATTGCAGAATTGTGACATTATCTTGTTTTCTTTATTACAGATCATGAAAGGAATAGGTTTGCATAGGTCAGTGGTGGTGAACCTATGGCACCTTTCTCTGGGCACTCAGGACAGAGTTCACCAAACATTGAATCTTCCTGCAGTCCCAGGCAACTTAAGAGATGCTCCTGTTCGATACTTCATTGGCTGTTAGGAACTGCGGGAAAAATGAGAAGGTTTTGACAGAACTGTATTATCTTTGGAGGTCATACTGCTGGACCCACCATACTTCCTGTACAGAGAGACCCTGAAGGGAAGCTACAATGATAATCTGAACTTGCCCTCCTTCAACTGGTGGACTCAAGCGGATTATACAATCGAAAGGTGTGAAAGAACAGGTAGAAATAAGTTACTGCTCAAAATTCCTTGTTGGCACTTCACTGTAAATAAGTGGATTTCAGGTTCGCCATCACCGGCATAGGTCATTGTTCAATATTTTCTGGTTTTCCAATGTCAACTAAAACTTTGGTATAAAGTCTATGTTTCATTACACCAATAAATGTGTAGTTCAGTGAATTCAGTCCATCAGTATACATTCGTCTTGCTGCTTTTTCTAACAAAGGTTCACTGTTAACATAAAAAGAGAAAAGGAATTATATGAAAAACAGGAACATGACATTTACATATAGGAATGTACTGACAAA
Organism: Engystomops pustulosus; assembly: GCF_040894005.1. Lineage (NCBI taxonomy): Eukaryota > Metazoa > Chordata > Amphibia > Anura > Leptodactylidae > Engystomops > Engystomops pustulosus. The sequence continues at coordinate 174,312,252 of NC_092411.1, forward strand.
ACAATATATTCATATATACAAATAACCAGTGTCATCCAGATGAGATATGTGAAATTACTAAGAAACAAAGGTAAACAGATTTTTTACTTTTATTTTTTATATTTGCATATTACTTTACCACTGCACCCAGTTACAATTGAAAGCGGCAGTGCTATAATGACAGTTGTCAGTTTTTTGGCTATGCTGGGTCTAGATACACCCAGCAGCGGTCTGTCCTGAGAATACCCTGATACTGGTATTGCATCCCATATGAAGTGGTATAGAGTAAAGCAGATCCTCTATATATTAGATAGGATGGGTATGTATGCAACAGAAACAGGAATTGGAAAAGACAAATATCAATCAACACAATAGACATATTGGGGTACATTTACATAAAGTGTCAGTTTCTGCACTGGCTTTGTTACCGACCTGCTCTCGGAAAGTAGATACATTTCAGGGACCAGTTTCTGTCCCTGGGATCAAAATCTGTCCCGAGCACCAGAAATGTGTCTAACAGGCTGAGCGCTGCCCCATATTGAGGGGGGACAATGGCCGCTGCGGCATCAGTGGATTACCTTGTCCCACAGCTCGTCCAGTTGGAATTGGATGCCAGAAGAACAGGCAGCAGGTATCCTAATGTGAGTGCAATTGCATGTTTTTGTGTCCCTGCTAGACCAAATTTCTTTTGGACTACTTTCCGCCAGTTTACAGCGCCCAAAAATGGCGGCGACACATATTAATTGTCTGAGTTTCCACTCTGGCAAAGCCACACCCCTTTTTGGAAAAAGCTATTTTTTTCTTCCACCACCAGCTAATAAATAGGCGGGAGAGCAGAACATGCGGTGAGAGCTCCACAAAACTGGCGGAAGTGCCATAGTAAATGCCACTTATTGTGCATAATGAAAAATAAAGAAAATATAACACATTTACCATATATACTCGTGTATAAGCCGAGTTTTTCAACACAAAAAATGTGCTGAAAAATGTCCCCTCGGCTTATACACGAGTCACAACGAGTTAAAAAATACTTAAAAAAATAATAAACTTGTATACTCACCCTCCGGTGGCCCCGATCTGCAGCGCTGCTCCCCCGATGTCCTCTTCTGGCTCCCCCGATGTCTCCTGGGCGCCGCTGATGACGTCATACTAGGCGCCGCCCGGGCCGCGCGGACATCGGGGAAGCAGCGGTGCAGATCGGGGCCACCGGAGGGTGAGTATATAAGTTTATTATTTTTTTTTTATGCTGGGCTGGGCTGTATACTACTGGGGGTAGAATGGGCAGTGCTGTATACTACTGGGGGCAAGATGGGCAGTGCTGTATACTACTGGGGGCAGGCTGGGCTGTGCTGTATACTACTGGGGACAAGCTGGGCAGTGCTGTATACTGCTGAGGGCAAGCTGGGCAGTGCTGTATACTACTGGGGGCAAGCTGGGCAGTGCTGTATACTACTGGGGGCAAGCTGGGCTGTGCTGTATACTACTGGGGCAAGCTGGGCAGTGTTGTATACTACTGGGGGCAAGCTGGGCAGTGCTGTATACTACTGGGGGCAAGCTGGGCAGTGCTGTAGACTACTGGGGGCCAGCTGGGCATGCTGTATACTACTGGGGGCAAGCTGGGCAGTGCTGTATACTACTGGGGGCAAGCTGGGCAGTGCTGTATACTACTGGGGGCAAGCTGGGCAGTGCTGTATACTACTGGAGGCAAGCTGGGCAGTGCTGTATACTACTGGAGGCAAGCTGGGCAGTGCTGTATACTACTGGGGGCAAGCTGGACAGTGCTGTATACTACTGGGGGCAAGCTGGACAATGCTGTATACTACTGGGGGCATGCTGGACAATGCTGTATACTACTGGGGGCATGCTGGACAGTGCTGTATACTACTGGGGGCAAGCTGGGCAGTGCTGTATACTACTGGGGGCAGGCTGGACAGTGCTGTATACTACTGGGGGCAAGCTGGGCAGTGCTGTATACTACTGGGGGCAAGCTGGGCAGTGCTGTATACTACTGGGGGCAGGCTGGGATGGCTGTATACTACTGGGGGCAGGCTGTATACTATAGGGGGCTGGCTGGCTATATACTGGGGGGGGGGTCTGTGACCAATCCATTTCCCACCCTCGGCTTATACTCGAGTCAATAGGTTTTCCCAGTTTTGGTGGTAAAATTAGGGGTCTCGTCTTATAATCGGGTCGGCTTATGCTTGCGTATATACAGTAAGTTAAGTGGAGGAATAAATACAGAAGCTATGGAGAGCTCAGTGGCGGCCCCGACTGATGCTAAATAAAGCTGTCTTGATCGTTCATGTATACGTTCATGTTTACATTCATATGTGTAAACCCACAAAAACACAAAACACAGTTTCCTAAATGTGAAGGTCAATGTGTAGTCCTATGTGGTTATATCATACATGGTTAAAATAGTAATAGTATAGTATTTTAAAAGACTTCTACCACCAGGATGAAGGATTTTAAACCAAGCACACTGACATACTGGTGTGTGCCCCCACTGGCAGGATGCTCTCTTCTTTTAGCTGCTTATTCCCTGGTTTTTACGAAAAAAAAATATTTTAAAATTATGTAAATGAGTCTGGGGGCCTCCGGGCTCCATAGGTTTTAATAATAATAATTCCTTTATTTATATAGAGAACACAGGTTATGTAGCACTGCACAGAGCTTGCCAAATCAATCCCTGTCCCCATGGGGCTCACAATCTAAACAACCTACCAGTAAGTTTTGGAGTGTGGGAAGAAACCCACTGAAACACGGAGATAACACACAAACTCTTTGCAGATGTTGACCTGGGACTTGAACCGAGGACCCAAGCACTGCAAGGCTGTAGTGCTAACCTCTGAGCCACCGTGCCAGCCTGGTGCCCCATAGAATAATTTGCATAATTGTAATGCCTTTTTACTCTTAAAAACATAGCATAAGAAGCTTAAAGATAGAGGGGGCTCATACCAGTATGTCAGATTGCTTGGTTTATAATCTTTGATTCGATTGGTAAATTTCCTTGAAGCTTATTTCATAAATTGTATATAGTAAAATGTAAATGAGATTATTGTAAATGAACACTGATCAAAATTCTAGAACAATTTCAGATACCTGCAAGTTATTGGTGTTAAACTGACAGCTGGTGATAATTTTCTTAATTATCTGACAAACTCTATTCAACTGGCTACCTAACTTTCTAGTATGCAGTGACAATTTTTTTAAATGTTATTCGGTTCCAAAGTGACTGAAACCCTCTGGCAGCATGTTGTCCAAATGAAGGCCATTCAGGTTCCACAAGAAAGCTGGTTGCCCTTAAAAGACAAATGGAAGAGAGGACAGGATAATGGGGAGAATCTCCATTGGTAGCTGGAATTGCTTGCCATTTCAGCACTGAACAGGGCAAGGATCTGTCTAGTCATATGTTTAAGGAGCATTTGGACTGAAAGCCTACTTTACAGTGTGCAATGTAGCGACCACGGGATCTACCTACCTGTAGAGGAAGGGGGCTCTCTCCTCTCCTCCCGACACCCCATGATGCGATCGCAGGGTGCCGTCCTCTAAGCCATGCATACAAGGACCTAATAAGGGTCCCGGGTCTGCCATCGGCATGTGCCTGTTGCGCCTGTTTGATTTGTGATCTATCTAGCGTCGTAATAAAACAAAAGGACACTTCTAAAAGGATGCCAACACAAAACTGAGATATGGTAAATGATACCCAACTAATTTGGGTAGTAAGACTATGGGGCACATTTACTTACCAGTCCCTGACGCGTTCCTTGATCCGGAATGTCTGACCGGAATGCATTGCGCCGCGATTCACTTAGATCGTGTGCCCGATTTCCTGCATGTGTCGCTTCCCCCGATCAGGTCTGCCGGAGTTCACCTTCTGCGGTGTATGTGAGTGCATGTCTTGTGACACAATTTAAAAGTTAAATCCCAAGCTCAGTCTGAATTCGTCAGATTGTCCGACGGCCCGCACCCTGATTTCTGTTGCATGAAAGCCGGCACCAAAATCCGATCGCAAGCGACACAATCCCCTTCTAAATAGCTGACTTGGTTGGCGCAAATGCCAAAATTTTCCAAAGTCTGACGAAAGTGCATTCCGCGAACCATTAGTAAATAAGCCCCTATCCGTTTGAAAACAGAACATTTTGAAGTTTGAAAATAGCACATTTTTTTAAAATAAAAAAACCATTAGTTAAAGTTAAAGTTTCCTAAAGTTATAACTAGATAAAGTGACACATGCTGCTTTTAAAAAATAGGCCTTGGTCATCAAGTTGCAAAAGAGCTTGGTTACTAAGGGGTTAAATAATTCACTCAGCAATTTTCATGCAGGACAAAGTCCCCTGTAACACAGCAAAATGGTTAAAGAAGTTCCTTGACACAAAAAAACATTGAAACTATGAAATAGTTTCCTCATCTAAACCCAATAGAAAACCTCTAGACAATCCTTGGTGACAAAGAAACCCACAACAGTCACAGAGCTGTGGATGAGGCTGGTAGAAGAGTGGACCAAAATTCCACCAGAGCAGTGAGCAGTAATGTCCTGTGGCTGCAGATGTGCTGGAGGCATTCAAAGCAAATACCTACCTGTACACCACCTACTGATTGGTGACTGTTGTAATCTTCAAAAAATTGAATGATAATCTTTCTCTTTGTGCTAGAGTCATCTAATTATGGTTATCACAATTTTTGCAAAGTAATGGTTTACTTCTCCATGTCCTGTGCATAGAATTGAAGGGATAATCTAATCAACAAGGTTGAGGGAATTTGGGGTTGTTTCTTTCCCTCCTAAATTAAAACTAAGAAACAATGGGAAATCATATCTATCGAATAAGTTGAACACAATCTGTAGTTTCAGATGAGGTCCTTCTAACAGGATAAGGTCAGGGGAAATTACTCTATGTGCATTTTTAATTTCGGGCCTCTAGCTCTGTGGCAACGGGGTCAGATGAAATAACATTCCTGGGGGTTTGTGTTAGCAGCAGATTAGCCAGATCATTCTCCAGTAGTGAAATAGTAAAAGAAACTTTATTTATGAACAGAAACCACTGAATTTCTCAGCATACAGGATAACAGGTCTGTACTGCTATCAGTCCACCTGCAGCAAGAAAAGAAATATGCCTGTGCAGTCTCTTCCTGTTTTTTTTTAACAGTTTCAGGACCAGGCCCTTTTCTGTTTTTTCATTTCCATTTTTCACTTCAAAAATCTATAACTTTTTATTTTTACACTTAAAGAGCTATGTGATGGCTTGTTTTCTGCGTAACAAATTGAACTTCATAGTGGTTGTATTGACTATTCCATGCTGTATACTGGGAAGCGGGAAAAAAAAAATTCCAAATGCAGTGAAAATGGTGAAAAAACGCATTTGCGCCATTTTCTTGTGGGCGTGGATCTTACAGCTTTCATTGTGTGCCCCAAATGACATGTCTACTTTATTCTTTGGGACGGTACGATTACGGGGATACCAAATTTGTATAGGTTTTATAATGTTTTCATACATTTACAAAAATTAAAACCTCCTGTACAAATATTTTTTTTTTTTCTTGCCAACTTCTGGCGCTAATAACTTTTTCATACTTCGGTGCATGGATCTGTGGGTGATGTCATTTTTTGTGACTTTTGATGATGTTTTCAATTATATCATTTTTAATAGAAAAAGGAAAAAAAAGGGTTTTTCATCTCACCCATTCCTTGTAGCCACGTGGTGAAAGCCGGTGCTTGGACAAAATGTAAAAGACAAACCATTTAAGGAAGAAAAATAGCTGAATTAAAGCATTTAACTCTATAGCTTCTAAGAGGGCAACATACCCCCCCCCCCAGACCAGACCTGTAATGGTGTCTGTTTAGTTCTCTTGCTCAAGATGGCCGCCGTAGAGGAATATATCACCAATACTACATAATAATGAAAGCAATTGGGGCACTTCTGTACATAGCCATTACTGCTCTGATATCACAGCGACAATGGGCATCTTGTGCTGAAGTGTAAGTAAGCCATGTCAAAGAGACTGGAATGCTGTTAAAAGAGTCCTTCAATATCTGAAGCAGGCTCAAGACATGGATCTGAAGATATCTGCAAATGGTGATCTAAAGCTCACAGCTTACGCGGACGCAGACTGAACTGGAAATTTAAGTGATCGAAAGTCAACAAGTGATTACTTGTTCAAATTAGGAGAAAGTCCAATTTGTTGGTCCAGCAGATAGCAGGTGTCAGTTGCATTATCATCTACAGAGGCAGAATATATTTTGGCAGCTCATGCCAGTCGAGTGTTTTGGTTGAACCAGCTGTTATAGGATCTTGGTAAAACTAGAACTCAACCTGTTACGATTTATGAAGACAACCAAGGATGTATTAAACTTGCCAACAGTAAAAGGATCAATGCCAGGACCAAGCACATTGATGTAAGACATCACCACCTGTGAGAGTTAGTGGAATGTGGTATCATTGACTTTTTCTACTGCAAAACTGACGAGATGATAGCGGATGCCATGACAAAGCCATTGCCAAGAACCAAGTTTGAAGATTTCAGGAACATGATGGAACTAACTGGATGAGTAGTTGTTGAGTAGGGGTGTTGGAATAAATAACTACTTCTGTATGTATTGCATGTATGAGCCTTTATCTAGGGATATTGTAAATGTTAATAAAGTTAGTTTGTTTAACCGATTCACGACCGCCCGCCGTACAACCTTTTTATCACTTTTTATAGATTTTTTAAAAATATTTTTCAAAATGGCAAAAAGTGCCATTTTCGACTTGGAGCTCTATTTTCCATTACGGGGTTAAATGCAGTGAAAAACCGCTATTATGTTTTGATAGATCAAGCATTCTTGGAAGCGTCAATATCTAATGTGTTTATGATTTTTACTGTTTATTTATATCAGTTCTAGGGAAATGGGGGTGATTTGAATTTTTAGATTTTTTTATTATTTTTTTAATTTTTCTTTTTACTATTTTTTCAGACTCCCTAGGGTACTTTAGCCATAGGTTGTCTGATCAATCCTATCATATACTGCCATACTAATGTATGGCAATATATGGGGATTTTCCTCCTTATTCATTACAATGTGCTGATAGAACATGGCATGTCATGGCAACGGATCGAGTCTCCCCGATGACGTCACGGGAAGCACAGATCCTCGGCAAGATGGCAACGCTTTTTGAAGCCACCAGCAGCTTTGCTGGTGGATATCAGCGGGATAACACCCGCGATCGGTGCTAGCAATATGCAGCAAAGACTATCCGGCTATGGAGAGGGCTCAGCCCGTGAGCCCTCTCCATGGACCCGGTTAAACAAACTAACTTTATTAACATTTACAATATCCCTAGATAAAGGCTCATACATGCAATACATACAGAAGTAGTTGTTTTATATAGTAATGGCTATTATTCCAACACCCCTACTCAACAACTACTCATCTTCTTCTTTCTGGATCTGGATTCCCAGATAATGGGGATTATTTACTAAGTTCCCACGGTCGCATTTTCCTGACTTTTCGGGGATCGTGCTAGGCATTGTGTCGCACGCGATCAGATTCCGTCATCCGGCACAAATCGGGGGGCGGGCTGTCGGACCATCCGACGGATTCAGACTAACAGCGGGATTTAACATTTAAATTTGTGTCTTAGACATGCACTTACATGCACCAGGAAGCAGGTGAACTCCGGCAGAACTGAGCGGGGGCGACACATGCAAGATCTACGTGGATCATGCCCCAATGTGCCACATTTCCAAGCTCCTTTGTTTCAAAATGTTGGTTCAAAATTGTTCCTACCTTTATAATTTCAGCTTCTTCTTGATGAGCTATGATAACATCATCAACATACAGAAGAACATACATCCACTTATCTGCCATATATTTTGTGTATAAACATGGATCAGTTTGACTTCTTGTAAACCCCTCTTTCAGTAGAACATCATTCAGTTTAGTGTTCCATGCTCTTGCCGATTGTTTTAGGCCACAAAGAGATTTTTGCAGTATATACACAAGGTGTTCTTTTCCTTTCTAAATATAACCTTCTTGTTGAGACATATAAACCTCTCCCTCTATGCCACCATTTAGAAAAGCTGTCTTAATTTCAAAAGGTCTTTCTTTCATGTTTTGCACAGCTGCTACAGACATTAACACTCTAAATGTTGTTTGTTTAGCAACTGGAGAAAATGTAGCATGATAATCTTATGCATATTTTTGTAATTACCCTTTTGCAACTAATCTTGCTTTAATCTATGCACTTTACTCTCAGAATCATACTTGGTTTTGAAAACCTGCTTACATCCCATTGCTTTCTTACCCTGTAGTAGTTTGGTATTCTTCAATGTCAGAATTCCTTCGTCTGCAGCTTTCGTCCATTTCTGCTTTGCATGAAGTGGCAGTTGTTGCATCTTTTCCCACGACTCTTCCCATGAGGCTCTGACTCACAAACTGTCTTCACTATGTAGGACAGGCGTTTAGCTGGAATACCTTTGTTGGATCTCCTGACTGAAGGTGCAGCTGGTATTACAGTCTCAAATGGAATTATTGGAGTAACTTCATGAATTTTAGTGTTACAGAGTTCTCATTGATCATTAGATCTTTGCTGATTGTTACCTCGTTGGTCTCTGGGTCCAGGATTATGTATAATTTTTGAGTTTCACAGTAGCCTACCAAGATTCCTTTCTATGCATGAGATTCCAACTTTATAAGCTTTTCCTTCCTACTTCCCACTTTGTATGCTTTACTCCAAATATTCTTATGTGCTTTAGTTCAGGCTTCCTATTATTTCATTGCTCATATAGAGTTTTCTGTGTAGCTTTCCATTGTAATCTGTTTTGAAGATAGCAAGTAGTCATTATTGCTTCTCCCCGATATGTTGTTGGTAGCTCGGCATCAAACAGCATACCTCTTCCACTGTCAAACAGAGTTCTGTTCTTTCTCTCTAATATGCCATGTATATTTGCAATAATCAATACATTTCAGAAAATATCTCTTCTTTCCAGATGTTTGAGTAAACATTGGGTCACACAACTCTGTATGAATCAAATCTAACAGTAAATTATTTCCTTGTCATTTTACCTTTAAGACAGCTAGTACATTTTGATCTTTTTGACTGCATTGGGCAATTGTAACACTCTTAGCGAGCTCTTCCTGAACTAGCTTTCTTATTGCTTCTGGGTTTCTATGCCCAAGACGCCAATGCCATACATGGTTGCAATTCTCTTGTTGTTCTTGTTTGACTGCATAAACAGCCTCTTGGTGTTGTAAGTGGTACAGTTCATCTTTGATTTTTTCTTCTGCAAGAGTATGACCCTCTCTTGTGATGATGCAGATGTCATCCTTAAAAGTAAAAAACCCAGTAAAGAATTAATGCTTTTCTACTCTACCCCTCAAACAAAAAAAGTTCATAGATTTTCAACAATGGGAGATACCAACCCAAAAATGGTAATACTGGAAAAAGCATCTCATCCTGCAAAAAAAATGCAGTCACGTGGCCCCAATAACGAAAAAGCTAAAATTTTATAGCCTACAAAAGGGGCCAATGAGGAAACTAAAATCCTGGCAGCTGTAGGGCTCTCCTTCCCTTCTGCGTCTCGCTGAAATGGTTGATTATATAGGGGTGTTTTAATGCTATATATTTAAAATTTCAATCAAAACCGTATTTAGCCCCAAAATAGTCAATTCTGAAAATACGGAAAAACGATATTCGATTTATAAGACATAAATATAGAGATGACATGACAAATGTGACATAAAAACAAATTATCCAGAAATGTCAAAAATTCTGTAAAAGTAATGTAGATGTCACGAGTGCTCCCGCGTCCCATATTGCGGGTTGCAGGCTCACCTGTGCCCCTCACTGCCTGTCAACGCCATGCTCGCTCCACTTACATGTCCACGCTCTGGCTCCAGGACCCCAGCGTATGCGTTCCCTCCTAGGGTGCAAGTGTGCCAGTGCTTGAAGATTTAAAGGGCCAGCTGATTGGTGCTGGCCATCCCATGGAAATTGCATAAAAGCCAGTCTCTCCCAGCATTAGCCACCGGATCTTCATGCTTATGCCGTTGAGAAAGCTTGTGTCCCTGCCTTGTGCCTGTGTTTGGATTTCCTGTTGATCCTGCCTTTGTACCTCGCTTTGGCTGCCACGGTAGACAAAGTCGCACCTGTGGAACAACCTGGTAGTACCACGCCACAGGAAGTCCAACCAGCTTTGCGGCGGGCTCCGGCGAAAACTGGGTGCCACTTAGATTCTGGGCACAGGTGTCGGCTTACATCATCGTCGTCCGCAGTGGTCCAGTGGGTCCACTGACCGCCAAGGTTCCGCTTCCACTTACCGTAGTGGTCCAGCAGTTCCAGCAGATTGCCACGCAAGGTCAACAGCTTGGTCAGGAGGAGCGTTGGGAGGAGCGTCACTAGGTGAGAGCAAAGTTTCTCCACGCCTGAACATTCCCGTGCTCCTCAGCTTTGGCACTGGTGGCCAGTTTCAGGTTTCTGCTTTCTTGGACTCTTTCTTGGATCATTGGTTCTGTGGGAAACTTCGTGGATGCTGCTCTGGTCTCCCAGCATTACGTCCGTGTGGTCCGCCTTGAGAAGCCTCTGGTCATCTCCTCGGTCAGTGGCCAAATACTCTCCGATTCAGTACCGCACTGTGCCTATGTCCCTGCAAGTCGGAGCTCTACATCTACATCCGTCCCTCCTGTTGGGCCTTCCATGGTTGCAGCTCCACGCACCTGTCCTTAACTGGAAGACGGTGAGAGGTAAGCATTTCTTTTTGGTTGACTGGAAGAGGTTCGAGCCAGAGGAAAGATCTTGGAAGCTCGAGGACAATATCTGGGACCATGACCAGGACATCCTGCAGAGGTTTCTCAGGCCCAAGAATAGGGGGAGGCCGAAGGGGGAGTACTGTCATGGGTGCTCCCGTGACCCACAATATGGCTCACCCGTGCCTCTTGCTGCCTGCTGACGCCACTTACATGTTCTTGTTCCAACTCCAGCATCCCAGTGTGTGCCTCCCCGACTCCTAGGGCACGCAAAGATTTAAAGGACCAGCGCACCGCTGATTGATTGCTGGCCGTCCCCTGGAAATTGCATAAAAGCCGGTCTCTCCCAGCATTCCCCATTGGATCTTTGTGCTTATGCTATTGAGAAAGCTTGTGTCCCTGCCTGTGTTTGGATTTCACATTGGGACCCTGGTTCTGTACTTGATTTTGATCCTGTTCCACCTGCCCTGACCTCCTGCTTTGTTCCTGACGTTGATCCTGTGCTGCCTGTCTCAACCTCCCGCCTGACCCTGATCATGATTCTGCCTGTCGTCTTTGTAACTCGCCTTGGCTGTCACCGCATACAAAGTCGCACCTGTGGAATCACCTGGTGGGAAGAAAGGAGCTGTCTGACTGCAGGGTCATGAGTCTAGCTAACTACGGGGGTAGGGTGCTGGCTGTATACTGAGGGCAGAGAGTGAATAGCTATATACTAGGGGGGAGGGGACTGAATAGCTATATACTGGCTGTGACCAATGCATTTCCCACCCTAGGCTTATATTAGAGTCAATAGGCTTTTTCAGTTTTATGTGGCAAAATTAGGGGCCTCGGCTTATATTCAGGTTGGCTTATGGTAAGTGTTTAAAAAAAACCTTTACAAATGTACAAATATAAAGCACTTTATTTAAACAAACCTTTTTGGGTTATCCTCGTTGCCAGGATCTCTTTTGTGTGGAATTGCTTTTGTTTTTGAAATTGTGTTATTCATGCGTTCAATCTGCATTCCCGCAGTTATGACTCTGAATAAAAAAATACATAATAGTTATTTTTTTAAGCAGTGAACATTTGTTTTAAAAGGAATGTTTCATCCCCTTCTCCAATGCCTTGCATCCTTTCATAGGCACGGCTCCACTGATTGCAGTGCATTTAGAATTTCTTTCTTTTCACCTCTCCAGAGCAATCTTTTTAGTTAATTTTCAATCCAATGGGGCTTATTTACTAAGGGGCGTGGATCACACTCTTGTTTGACTGTTTGCAGTTTTTGGGATTTGTGCAGCTTTGACATGTATTTAACAGGTGTCTGCACTGGGATTGTGTCACTCAGTTTTTGGCGCAGCTGCGCTGGCTTTCATGCGACAGAAATAGGTGGGGTGCCGTCAGAGTATCCGACTGATACGGACTGAGCGCGGAATTTTTCAAATTGTGTCGCAAGACAATGCACTTACATGCACCATGAAGAGGAAAGTAAACTCCGGTGGTTCTGAGCGTGAAGCGACACATGCAGGATATCGGGTGCACGATCTTAGTGAATCGCGGCACGGTGCATTATTGTCGGACAATGCACTTTCAATGAACTCCGCAGATCAGGTAAGTAAATGTGCTCCAATATGTTAGGTTCTCTAATAAGGTGGGTGGGTTGGAGATGAAGCCTGGGATGAAGTGTATTTAAGAATGCAAAGACAGGAGTTGGTGTTGAAAGCTTATCCATAACAGTTTTTTCCAGCAAGAGAGAGATTTTTAAGAAAGAACATTTTTAACAAGCAGCAGTAATACAAGTACACTGATAGAAAATTAAGAAGAATGCAAGTGTGGTCATAAATAAGCAAGTGCATGAAAAATAAAAGTAAATAGAAAATCAAACAAATAAATTATACAGTATAACCTCTCCAAAAGACTAAATCTATTATCCAGACCAGATTTACTGTAATTCTATTTATTTTACAAACTGGTCATAATCCTTGAGATGACCATTTTTACATGCAATTTTTTGCAAATGTGCTTCTAAGAAATAAGATAAAATGACTGAAAGACAGGGGAATGGTTAATTTAGCTTGTGACGAAAAAAATTAGAGGATCCTATAGTGACTACTAAAAATTAAGGCAGCAGTTTTACACTATTAGAAATTGCTAGATGTTAGTCTAACAGATGATGTAGGGACAAAAGACAATGCAGTGAACCCTAAAACTCCTGCTCCCCATTAGCCCTGGCTGGTGGTTGTCACGGGTGCCCGTGCGACCCATGTCTCAGATAGTAGGCACACCCATGCTCCTCTGTGTGCCCTCAACACCAGCAGTCTCATTTACCTCTCCACGATCCAGTGGCGGCTCCTGCGGTCCGGGACTTCACTGCCTCCTAGTGCGTGCATGTGCCGGCTCTGCGAGATTTGAAGGGCCAGCATGTTGCTAATTGACGCTGGCCACCTGCTAATTTAACCGGTTAAGGACCCTTTCCTGTTTCATTTCCATTTTTCACTCCCAACCTTCAAAAATCTATAACTTTTTTATTTTTAGACGTAAAGAGCTTCATAGTTATGGTATTGAATATTCCATGCCATGTACTGGGAAGTGGGAAAAAAATGCAGTGAAAATGGTACATTAACGCATTCGCGCCATTTTCTTGTGGGCTTGGATATTACGGCCTTCCCTGAGCTCCCCAAATGACATGTCTAATTTATTCTTTGGGTTGGTTCGATTACGGGGATACCAAATTTGTATAGGTTTTATAATGTTTTCATACATTTACAAAAATTAAAACCTCCTGTACAAATTTTTTTGGGGGGATTTTGCCATCTTCTGGTGCTAATAACTTTTTAAATATTTTGTTGTATGGAGCTGTGGGTGGTGTCATTTTTTGCGACATTTGATAGTATTTTCAATGATATCATTTTTAGGACTGTACGACCTTTTGATCACTTTTTATAGATTTTTTTTATATTTTTCAAAATGGCAAAAAAAGTGCCATTTTCAACTTTGGGCGCAGTTTTCCATTACGGGGTTAAACGCATTGAAAAACCGTTAAACCTGGTGGCATCCCGCTGCAGCAAGTCCAACCCGCCGGGGCGCTGGTAAAAACCGGGTGCAGGATCAGCAACTTCACCAGCTGACTTGCCACTCAATAGCAGCAGCATCTGGTTCCTATGGCACCCCCCACTACAGCGGCTTCACCATCTTCTACAGTACCCAGACTGCGACTATCCATTCCCTACAAGTATAACTGAGACCCCAAGTTGTGAAGGGGATTCATCACACAGTGCTATCTGCACATCGAGCTGATGCCTAAACAGTTTGGCACAGAGAGATCAAAGGTGGAAATTGTGGTCAGTTTGCTCTCTGGGAAAGCCCTGGCATGGGCTACCCCTCTCTGGGACAGGAACAACCTGGTCATGGCTAACATCACCACATTCTTCACAGAATACCAGTCCGTCTTTGAGGAACCAGGCCTGGCGTCATCTGCTGAAACCCCCCAACTGAATTTGCGCAAGGGTCTTGTCTGTTGGTGACTACGCGTTACGCAGTTTAATTCTGCACTCTTGCATCCGAGCTCTCGTGCAATGAAGCAGCCTTGCTTGCCACCGTTACAAAAGGACTGTCTAGTCAGATCAAAGACGTTGTCCTGCACTGAACCTGCCGTCTTCCCTCAGCGGCCTGATCTTCCTGGCCACTTGAATTGATATCCGCTTCTCTGAGCACTCGGAGCAGCAGAGAGTCGAGTAAGTGAAAGCCAGGGCCTGACGACTACCTCGCTTGACTCCAGTCTTCCAAAGACCCCCTCTGCCATCCTCCGTGTCTGCTACTGAGGAACCTTTGCAGGTGGATAGAGCTCGTCTGACACCTCAAGAGCGTTCCAGACTAAGACAGGAGAATCTCTGTCTCTATTGTGCCAGCTCGAGCACTATCTTAAAACTTGTCCAGTCCAACCACAGTGTCCGGGAAATACATGCACCTAGGGTTCTTGGGAGAAGCTTCCCTAGGTGAGAGAAAAGCTTATCCACATTTGATTATCCCTGTTCTGCTCAGCTCAGGCACAGGTAGCCAGTTCCAGGTTTCTTCCTTCTTGGATTCCGACTCTGCAGGAAAATTTGTGGATGCTGCCCTGGTCTCCCGGCATCACCTCACTGTAGTCCATCTCGAGAAGCTGCTGGTCATCTCTGTCAGTGGGCAGATCCTCTGTGATCCGGTCCGTTATTGCACCGACCCCCTATGATTGCAAGTAGCGACTTGTATAAAGAGAGATTGGCATTCTGTGTTCTACCCCGATCCACATCTTATGTTCTACTGGGTCTCCCATGGTTGCAACAACATGCTCCTGTTCTCAACTGAAATACCAGTGAGGTTCTTTGCTGTGGACTGGAGTGCCATTCTTGATGTTTATCTGTACCTGAAACCGCAGTTATGTCGGCCTATGTGATGGAGAATCTGTAGAAGGGCTTTACACGCAAGTCCTCTTCCCCTGCTGGTGCTGGATTCTTCTTCGTTATAAAGAAGGATGGCTCCCTCCGTCCAAGTACTGATTACAGCCTCAATAAAGTACAGTGAAAAACCGCTACCCACTACCTATGATTACTGAACTTTTTGATGGTTTACATGGTGCCAGGGTTTTTACCAAGCTGGATCTGCGGGGGGCATATAACCTCATCCGCATCTGTGAAAGTGATGAATGGAATGAATAGACAGCCCACTCAAAGATGTGCACTTTGAGTACCTTGTTATGCCCTTTGGACTCTGTAATGCACCAGCAGTATTCCAGGAGTTTGTCAACAACATTTTCAGAGATTTACTGTCGTCGTCTATCTTGATGATATCCTGGCATTCTCCACAGACCTTGAGTTACATTGGGCCCACGTACGGAAAGTTCTCAGACGCCTAAGGGCCAATCACCGATATGCCAAGATCTAGAAGTACCAATTTCATGGCAGTTCATACCACATTTCTCTTCCCTCGTATCTCCCATTGTGGAGCTGACCAAGAAGAACACCAATCTTAAACTCTCGCCTCCGGTAGCTGAAGAAGTTTTTACTAAGCTGAAGTCTGCCTTTGCCTCTGCTTCCGTTCTCACCCGGCCTTATACTGACAAATCGTT
The DNA here is from genome assembly GCF_040894005.1 of Engystomops pustulosus. NCBI lineage: Eukaryota > Metazoa > Chordata > Amphibia > Anura > Leptodactylidae > Engystomops > Engystomops pustulosus. Next base: position 174,328,037 of record NC_092411.1, read on the forward strand.
TCTTTCTATAGGTTGATGTCTCATCCATTGGTGCTGGAGCTGTTCTCGCCCAGAAAGGGTCCAAAGGTTGAACCCTCACGTGCGTCTTCTTCTCTAAGACCTTCTGAGCTGCAGATAGGAATTATACCATAGGTGATCGGGAGATTTTGGCCATAAATCTTGCTTTGAAAGAATGGTATTATATTGTGGAAGAAGTTTGTCATCCAGTCTGTATCTACACTGACCAGAAGAATCTCCTATATCTCCAGACTGCTCAGCGTCTCATTACTCAACAGGATCGCTGGTCCCTCTTCTTTTCTTGTTTCAACTTTATTCACTTTTGTCCAGCCGAGAAGAACGTCAAAACTGATGCCCTCTAACGTGCCTCTGATGTTGTGGGGGAAGAACCGGCTCTTCGACATATTGTTCCTTCAGAACAATTGGTTGTTGCCGCTCCTGTGGACCTATGGCAGCTTCCTCCTGGCAACACTTATGTCTGACCTGCTCTTCAAAGGAGGATACTAGCTTGGGAACATTGTTCTTGTGTGGCTGAGCACCCTGGGGTGCAGAGATCTGTCACTTTCATATCTTATTTCCGCTGGTGGACAGATCTGGTCAAGGATGTATGAGACTTTGTGAGATCCTGCACTTCCTGTGCCTGAAACAAGCCATCTAGTCTCAAGCCTTCTGGTTTACTCCTGCCATTCCCGATACCCAGCTACCCGTGGTCTCATGTGGCCATGGACTTTATTACAGATTTTCCACCTTCTTCCGGGAATACCGTCATCTGCGTGGTTACAGACCGGTTCTCCAAGATGTCCCACTTTGTTCCTCTGCCAGGTCAGCCATCTGCTCCACTGCTTGCCAGCCTATTCTTCCTCCACATCCCCGGCTTCATGAACTTCCTCAGCACATCATCTCAGACTGTGGGGTCCAGTGTGTTTCCAAGTTTTGGCATTCGTTGTGCAACCAACTACAAGTAAAGCTGGATTTTTCTTCTGTATCCACAATTTAATGAACAAGTGGAGAGAGTCAATCAGACTTTGGGTTGCTACCTACAGCACTTTGTCTCGGCTCTACAAGACATCTGGTCTACTTTCCTATATTGGGCTGAATTATCATATAATGCCCTGGACTCAGACAATAAAGAAGGGGGCAGCCCTGGTATATTTAATGGACGACTCCCATGCCAATCTCTCCCCTGTCTGTTCATTCACATGTTCCTGCGGTGGAAGATTTGATTCAAGATTTTAAATCCATATAGGAGCAGACACATCAGTCTCTACTTCAGGCATCTGCCCGCACCAAGTGATAAGAAACGAAGGCCCCCTCCAGTTTTTTCTCCAAGTGACAAAGTGTGGATGTCTTGCAGATACATCTGGCTGAAGATTCCCAGCTACAAATTTGGTCGTTGTTTCTTGGGTCCTTTCAAGGTGCTGAATTGCATCAATCCTTTGGCCTATAAGCTTTGCCTTCCTCCCACCATGCACATCCCAAACTCTTTCCACGTCTCCCTTCCTGAACTGCTTTTCCCAGTAATTCCCCCTCCTGCTCCTGAGGCTGACTCCACCAATGTCATTAAGGTAAAAGAGGTCCTGGACATGAAGATGAGAGGAAAGTGGTTTTTCCTTGTTGACTGGAAGGGGTTTGGGCCTGAGGAGAGGTCTTGGGAGCCAAAGGACAATATCTTGGACCATGGCATTCTGCAGATGTTCCTTCAGACCAAGAAGAGGGGGATGCTAAAGGGGGGGTACTTTCACGGGAGCCCCTGCGACCCATGTCTTGGGTCGCAGGCACACCATGCTCCTCTGTGTGCTCCTCCATGCAAGCAGTCTCGATCACCTCTCCGTGATCTAGCGGCGGCTCTTGCTGTCCCCTCCTTCTAGTGCGTGCATGTGCCGGCTCATAGAGATTTATAGGGCAAGCTTGCGACTAATTGGCGTTGGCCACCTGCTGATTTAGTAAATAACCAGCCGGATCTTTGTGCTCTCCTGCCATTGAAAAAGCTGTGTCCCTTTCCTTGTGCGTCTAAACTGATTTCCTGTTGTGACCCCGGTTCTGTTCCTGATTCTCCGGTGCCAGCCCTGACCTACTGGTTTGCCTTTGACCTTGATTCTGTGGTGCCTTCCTCAAGCTTCTGCCTGTCCTGACCATTATTCTACCTCACCATTCTGTACTTAGCCTTGGCCACCACCACGAACGAAATCGTGCCTGTGGAGCAACCTGGTGGTGTCCCACTGCAGCAAGTCACACCTGCTTTGTGACAGACTCTGGTGAAAACTAGGTGCCACTTAAACCACCACTCCCTGGTGTTAGCATACGTCATCCCTCACGGTGGTACAGTGGGTCCACTACCCCTGAATCCTGACACTGGTCTTAATGTATCTTAGGTGATACGGGATAAAGACAGTCCCTTCTTACCTCAAAGTGTGACATGAATAAAGACAAAGAAATAACACAAAAGGAAGGTCAGTGGTAAGGGTCACTACAAAGATAGTTATCAAGGCACCAAATCACAGACTCAATGAATAGTTGAGGAACAAGAGCCAAAAGTTGGAAACCAGAAGTACAGAAAAAGTGAATCAGTAGCACAAACAATAGTGCTGGAAAATAGATTTTAATCACGAGATTGATTAAATGATAGATTATTTACGTTCCCTAAATTAGATATTTCTGCCTGAATATACAGAACGTTTAAAATCAACTTTTATTAGTTATATTAAAAGTGGGCCTAATATATCCCAAAACAAACTTAAATCAGAATTCAGGCAGAATTCTGATTTAAGTTTGTTTTGGGATATATGAGGCCCACTTTTAATATAACTAATAAAAGTTGATTTTAAACGTTCTTTATATTCAGGAAAAAATAGACTTTAACCAGCAATCGGTATAGCACACAGCAATAGTTATGTAAGTAGGAAGCTCCAGGTAGACGGGGCAGAGATTTAAGAGCAAGTTAACCACTTCTGCTCTGGAACAAGAGCCGGACATTACAAATTTGTTTAGCAGCCCAGGGACTGGAGCACTGTTCAAACTGCCGATTGAAGAGAACTAGAGGCGTTTCCTCAGCCTGACGATATGAACTGAGTAACACACAGATATAACAAGCCCTTTTTATTTTACTGTTTTGTTTTTACTCCCTGTCTTCTAAGAGCTATAGCTTTTTATTTTTTTTTGTTTACAGAGTAGTTTTATTCGGCACAAAGTGACACATTACCTTTGGCCTAACAACATTTTAGAAATGTCAAATTTATATAGTTTTGTTATGTTTTAATAGCTTTAAGCGAAAATAAATATTTCTCAGTGTCATCATATTCTAACACCTTTTAATTTTTAAGGGTGCAGGCTACGTTTTTGGAAGGACCAGATGATGGTTTCAAAGATACTATTTTGGGTATTATACAGCATTATTTCTAATAAAAACTTTTATGGGTGGGAAAATGTTTTTTTCCATTGCATCATTCACTGTATGGGATGACTCTGTCATATACCTGTCCCCGCTGAGTCCTGGCCTCACTCCGTGTGTGCCCGTCATCGTGCTCTAGGGCGCGCTGAACTCAGGAAATTTAAAGTGCCAGCGCACCATTAATTGGCGCTGGCAATTTTCCCATGAGGCTAATTAAACCTGCATTTCCCATCACACCCTGCCGGATCTATGTGCCTAGAGCCCTAGAGAAAGCTGTGTTTATGCCTTACGCTTTTTCTGTGAATTCCCGTTGTGACCCCGGTTCCATTTCTGACTTCGCTCCTTTGCCACCTGCCTTGACCTGTTGCTACGTCTCTGACTCTGATCCTGTGTGCCCGTCCTGACTTCCTGCCTGTCCCCGACTACGAGTTTGCCTGCTATTCCTGTACCTCGACCTTGGCTGCCACTCCGGACAAGTCATGCCTGTGGAACGACCTGATGGTAACATGCCGCAGCAAGTCCAACCAGCTTTGTGCCGGGCTCTAGTGAAAACCGGGTACCACTTAGACTCTGTTCCCAGGCAGTGGCTTGTGTCATCGCCCGCAGTGGTTCAGAGGATCCACAACCTCTTAGCCTGACAGACTCCTAATGTAGAGCTTTAACAGATTTTTCTTGACTTTCTCTGACTCAACAAAATAGGATTATATATTGGGACTTTATAAATGTAATGCTGTTTTCATGGTGATCTACTATAATGCTATGAACTACATAACTTTGATACTGCTATTTAGGATGTCTCATGGTAGTGTGATCGAATCAGGTTTGGAAAGTTTTTTTATTAACCTATTTTATTACTTTTTATTTATTATTATTATTATTTATTATTATTCTATTAACTTTACCTCAAAATTAAAGTGGAATTATATAGTCTAGATGTTTTTTTTTGGACTTGGTTTTGTATTATACCTTTGGAGTTGGTGTTTCTTGTCCCAAATGTCATCTAGAAGTGCAATTATACTATAGTAGATTCAGCTATAATAATTATCAGAGTGATACATATGGGTTTATCTTTTTGGGTTGGGATTCTGTCAGATTGATTTTGCTTACGGAGCAGCCAATGGTAGCCCCCAGATGGACATAGTTGGGCATCTTTAATGTGGAGAAATCTGTCCAAAAAACCATTTAGAGAGGCTATCCGTTAAATCCTTCTCGGTTTTTATTGTAATAAAAAATAATAACTATGAAATAATTGTTGTCTACAGGCATATAGACCAATATACATATAAAATGTAAAGGAAAGTATGAGATATGTTTTGAGATACGGATCGAGCTTGTCATCAGTCATATAAAATGCAACGTAACACCAGTCTACTTAAAACATGTTCGGCATGTAAGATGCATTCGGGAGGTAGTTCTTTGGAGGAAAAGGTCATCTCCTGTCAATGCATTACACTTATCAGAACGGGGTTAAGTTCGGAGCTTTGTTCCTTGGGTAAGAGGTCATCTCCAGTCAACACATCACTACTTAACATCAATCAGATCCACATTCACTCATGATAATTATACAAATTCTCAAAATAAAAGTGATTAAAAAGTTTTTGTATACCATATTCATTTTATATATACACTATGTCATCATCATAAGACTTTTTCATACATTAAAGCACAACTTTGTATATCTATATTCAGATTACGTTCATTAAAGGGCTATTACCTGGAAGTTATCACAAAGTGACTACCACAGTCCCTCTATCCTAATATCAGTATTGGGGTTGTAATTTCCAAAATGTTCCGCCTGATGGAGCCAGTGTCCTTGCACCTGACTCCATTCTATGTAGAGATCAGTATAACTTTGTCAAAGGTTTCCCTATGGAAGGAGAAATTGCTCAAAATTTGTTCTGTTTCATTTTCTCAGTGAAATGATTTTCGAGCTCGGTAAACGCTGAGTGGTTATAAAGATTTCTATGTCTACTGTTTACATAAGGTAAGTGGATTGTTTCATATAGAATATAATACCTTAGTATGATATACAATCAACTTCTGCTCTTATAATATTCCGAATATTATTGTATGCATTTTTGTGCATAACGGTCATGGGTGATCCCACGACCCATATGCGCTCCTTGCATGTCCCTGCTCTGGATTCCCGTCCTCGGCCTGTGTGCGTCCCCGTCTCCTAGGGCCCGTGTGTGCCAGCTTCAGGAAAATTTAAAGGGCCAGCGCACTGCTAATTGGCGCTGGCCATTTCCCAGAAGGCTAACCAGCCTCTCCCATCACACCCTGCCTGATCTTCGTGCCTTGTGCCGTATAGAAAGCTTTGCCTGATGCCCTGTGCTATTATTGTGATTTTCCGTTGTGACCCCGGTTCCTTTCCTGACTATGCTCCTCCGCTGCCTTGACCTATTGCTTTGTCCCTGACTCTCCTACCTGTCCCCAACTACGAGATTGCCTGCCTTTCCTGTACCTCGACCTTGGCTGTCACTGCGGACAAGTCACGCCTGTGGAACAACCTGGTGGTACCACGCTGCAAAAAACAATCTTGCTTTGCGGCGGGCTGTGGTGAAGACCAGGTGCCACTTAGATTCCATTCCAAGGTGTTGGCTCGTGTCATCGTCCGCAGTGGTTCAGAGGATCCACTACCTCCGATCCTGACAATAATAATATCTATATATACAAAAACATGATGTCTGTAAGTGATAGAGCAAATTGATAATATCAATTAGCATATCACAATTTAGTGTAAGATGGTTTCTTTGGTTACCTGGGTTTAATGTCCTAAGTTTGTATATCCTAAAAAATCTCTCTTTTTTTTTTTTTTAGTACTTTGAATCTGTTTTGGGTATATTTACTTACATAATCTATCTGTATTACTTATACTTTACTCCTAGGTATTGTTGGGTATTAAACCACTTACACCACTTACCATCAAATAAGGGGTACAGCTATGGGAACACAGGTGGTTCCTCTTTTGCAAATTTATTTATGGGCGTTTTTGAGGACACACATATTTAGGCACACGAAAATACATCATGTTTATCTTACATTTTACAAAAGATACATAGATGACCTGATCCTCATCTGCAGGGGAGCCAAGTCATCTTATATAAAAATAAGATTATTAATATATTTCATGAAAAACTTGCTAGCTTTCAGACTAGGTAAGTGGTGGTGAACTCACCCAGCTAAGGCCCTGCCTAAAGTAGATAAACTGCCCTGGCAAGGACGGACCCACTACCAGGAACCTAACTGATGGTCCCTGAGTGACCCTACAAGATAACAGGGAAGACTTACTTCGTCTGGCAGATGCTGGATTGGGGAGCGGACAGGTAACCAGAATACAGGTATAGACTAGTGTTCACACTGGTACACCGAACCCAAAACAAGACTGAGACAGCAAAGTTGGGTCACACTAGGAGATAAACTATACTGAGAGACAAACAACAGATACAGACAGACAAGCGGAGTCAAACAAACTGGGTTAAAACCAAGATGGTGGCTAAGGTACAGAATCTATTGCAATAGAATGATTAGTAGACAAAGAAGAAGTAGCAAGAACCACAAGAGCACTAGAGGACACAGGAGATTGAGGTAACCAGCACCCAATGAACGGGCTGGGAGAATATAAGTCAGTAATGGACACTATCTCCAGCACTGACTGGCTCAGCCGTCCATCACTCAAACTGCAGCTGCAGACAAAACGAGTTCAAAGACACACCCAGCTTTCCCCAAGTTCAGAAATGCATCTGTCAATCACAGGCAGCTCTGGGTGTGGTTTTCCGGCAAGACTGAAACCTGATCCAATCAGAACAATTTGTAAGTTCTGACACTTTCACTATTAATTATAGCCATCTTGAAATAGAATTATTTCCATTAGGTACTTCTCTACATACTTGGACTTATTTCAAACATGTACACACAAACACACAGTTATTTGGAGTTCCAAAGCAACCTTTATAAGAATTATTACTCAAAACCATACCATATGAGAGGATTTGTAAGAATTGCACTGATGTAGTGCACTGATGTGAAGTACTGATGACTGCAAAATACAAGCAAAAACAGCCCTTGAGCCCGCAGCTTGATACAACTCCTCATCTTAACTTCACACACCCTCCTGTACCAGCTCCGTACTGGGAGAAGGTGTATGTAGCGTGTTCTCTGCACGATGGGATTGCGGACCCCTACTAAAGCCCTGCGGAAACTGACACATGAAGCAGAAAGACCACCGTGGTCACCGCCTACTTATATTCGCAGACTAATTTTATTGAAGTCACCAAGAAGAGAAAAGCCTTCACTTCGATCTGCACAGATTTGTATAAAAAGAAAGATTTGCCCTTGCTTAACTGGCGACCCTGCAGATTTTTCACCCTGATGGATCAATGACCATGTTCCAGACTCCAGAAGAAACCAAAGATGGCCTTCGCTACCTACTGCCCCTATCTCACCTTCGCCAAAAGGACAATCCGCATCACCAACTCATTGGCCACCCTCCACGCTTGTCGTCACAGTGGGAACAGCGATACAGAAGAGCATCCTGGGCGGAGACAGCCTCATGATCTTCTTCAAAATCCTGTGTTATAGGACCGGTGGTGAGAATTGCGGATGCCCATGCATGGGGCTAATTGTCTTACGCAGCCATTAAGAACTCTTACAGAGACTGTAGTTTTGTTAGCACAGTTGATTGACTAAAACTAGAGCACTTATGTATATTATGAGACACTGTAGTAGTTACATCCTACTGAGGCCACCCAGGCTCAATGTTTCCCCACCGCCAAGCTAAGCGGGTTGCTGGCATGGTGGTTCCACTTAGCATGTAACAGTTCTTTCTAATGTCATGGGTAGAAGGAAGTCTCATTGTCAGTATACAAGAGGTGTATCATGCACTCTCCAGGACACTGCTTGCTAGTGAGTTCACTGTTCAGTTTATTACTTGTTTTGGGGGGAAGGAGGGAGAGTATCTTGCAGGTCATGTTCATGCAAGAAATACGTTAGGAAAACACTCAAGTCTTAGGTAACAAACAGCGATAAACCACAAGGTGCGAGTGTTGAACCTGATTCAGAGGAATCTCCCATACAGTCCAACAAATAGAACAGGATGCTGAGGGAAGGATCGTAGCTCTAAAAATTTATGTCCCCAACTGGCGATTCTATTCTTTATAACATCTATGGATCCAATGCCCACCATAGGGAGTTCTTTGTTAACCTTACTATTCGAATACTAGGTAATATGTGCCCTTTCAAGAGACTTGGTTACAATTAATGCTTAAGATAGACGTATATATAGATAGATCAATATAGTACAGGGGATACAACTCTAAAAGATTTGACACGGGTTTCCACGATGAGAGAGAATACACTCAATTTTCTCATTCCAGAACCAGATGGAATTGACTATTTCCTGGTGTCACCTGTTGTTGACAATAGAACAACACAGTCTGAGATCATGAAATTGGTGATTTCTGATCATGCCTCCATCTCCTTACACATACACAATAGAATTCAAAGGGGATCAGATTACCTGTGGCGATTTCCCTCTAACTTGGTGCTGGTTGAAAATTTCCACACATTACTCGAAGATTGGTAGCTAGAATATTTATACTCTAACGCTCCGCAGATTAACCTCAGATATTGTGGGATTCAGCTAAGATTTATACTAGAAGAAGTAAACTAGCAGAATATAGTGAGGCGCTTCGTATGGCCTACACATCATATCAATCTTCACCTTCCCTAGCTGACAAACAAGCTTGGCAGGATGCAAAACACAATTATGAACAGTGGTTGGAGAAAAAGGACAATGTTTTATCGCACACAACAAGATTCCAAACTGAGATTTGGGGAAAATGCAGGGAGACTTCTGGTGTGCTTTGCAAAAGATCCTCCTCTATTCCTTTTATAGCTATTTAGACCTCCCCAATTTAACAGATGAGGACCGACACCTTAATTCACCAGTGAAGAAATGTCGGGTTTTATTGGTCATCTAAAACCATCTGAAGGGCCTGATGGGTATACTAGCAAATTATACAAAATATATTATCTCAGGCCTCGGAGCGAGAAAAGACCCATTGTCTCCGTCATCATATAGGCTCACGTCCTTATTTAATATTGACCTAAAGCTCTTAGCGAAGGTGGTGGCAAAAGATTAGCAGAAATCCTACCTTGTTTGATGACCAACTTGTTTGATGACGAGCATGCGCAAGGTGTCTTCGGTGCTCTGTGATAATCGGGCCCATCCTGAACGTCACCAGTCCCCGGCGATACTGTCAATTGATGCTGAAAAAGCCATTGACAGTGTTAGCTGGGGCTGGTTAATTCCAGACCAAGAGCACATTTTTGGGGGCTTGCTGTCAACCCTGCTGCCCTGAGGGAGTCTATCACTGCTTGTACCTTGGCCAGATGACTCTCCCAATCGTTACTATAAACTATGATGTCATCCAGGTAGGCCGAGGCATATCTACGGTGAGGTTTTAGCATGAGATCCATTAACCTCTGGAATGTGGCGGGAGCCCCATGTAGCCCAAAGGGGAGTACAACATACTGAAATAGTCCATCAGGAGTAACAAAACCTGTCTTCTCTTTAGCCCTGCCTGTGAGGGGTACCTGCCAATACCCTTTCGTCAGGTCAAGAGTGGAGAAGAACCTAGCCTGTCCCAGTCAACTTATCAACTCTGGGCATAGGGTAAGAATCAAATTTAGATGCCTCGTTCAACTTCCTAAAGTCATTGCAGATCCGTAGGGAACCATCAGGCTTGGGAATCAATACAATACAATAACCAGGATGTACTGGTGCCCCCTTGTGGATTTTGCTATGGAGCCAACCAAATCCATTGCAATCCGTTCAAACAGCACCTCTATGATTGGTAACAGGACCAGAGGACTCCTGAAGTGGGACACCGGGGCAGTAAGTTGACACTAAGGACAGGAGCTACAATACCGGTTTATCTCCTCCCACACCCCGGGCCAGAAAAATCTCTGCAGGATCCTCTCTTGGGTCTTCTCAGCACCTAAGTGCCCTCCAAGCACCAGCCTACGGTGAGATTGGGGTACTACCAGCTGCTCAACCTCTTCGCCCCGTATCTGGTCAACCCTGTACCACAGTTCCCCAACAATAACCATTCGGGGGTACATTTTGTCAGCCCCTTGTATTTGGAGCACACCATTTATGACTTTAACATTCTCCTGTGCTTTAAACAAGGTAGGGTCCTGGAGCTGCGCAGCACCAATATTTTCACGGGAAATCTCAAATTCCGGCATGTTGGCCACCTCCTCTTGACCCTCGTCCTCACCAGCCAGGACCTCTAGGGGAGAGAATTCATCACCTGAGGTCACCCCTACTGCTGGTGTGCTTACTTTGGCCTCAAAGGGTTCGGGGGCCAAGGCCGGACATATACGATGTCCATTATCTGCCTCATGAAACAGGGTATCCACCACCCCCACCACCCCTCTATGATTGGTAACAGGACCAGAGGACTCCTGAAGTGGGACACCGGGGCAGTAAGTTGACACTAAGGACAGGAGCTACAATACCGGTTTATCTCCTCCCACACCCCGGGCCAGAAAAATCTCTGCAGGATCCTCTCTTGGGTCTTCTCAATACCTAAGTGACCTACCAGCACATGTTTATGTGCCAAATCTAGCACCAGCCTACGGTGAGATTGGGGTACTACCAGCTGCTCAACCTCTTCGCCCCGTATCTGGTCAACCCTGTACCACAGTTCCCCAACAATAACCATTCGGGGGTACATTTTGTCAGCCCCTTGTATTTGGAGCACACCATTTATGACTTTAACATTCTCCTGTGCTTTAAACAAGGTAGGGTCCTAGAGCTGCGCAGCACCAATATTTTCATGGGAAATCTCAAATTCCGGCATGTTGGCCACCTCCTCTTGACCCTCGTCCTCACCAGCCAGGACCTCTAGGGGAGAGAATTCATCACCTGAGGTCACCCCTACTGCTGGTGTGCTTACTTTGGCCTCAAAGGGTTCGGGGGCCAAGGCCGGACATTTACGATGTCCATTATCTGCCTCATGAAACAGGGTACCCACCACCCCCACTTCATGGGTGATAGTACCACAAGGTGTATGTAGGTTGATGACGGCAGTGGGATATTCGCGAGTGTCCCCATGTATACATAATACCCCCACTTTACGCCCACTGTATAGTCCAGGATCAACCAAAGTTCCCTGCACCAGGGTGACCAGACTCCCTGAGTCTAGCCAGGCTTCCACCGTGTGACCACCGATGGTGACCATAAACACTTGGGGTTCTGCATCCGTGACTGACGAACTGGCCGGGCAAAGAGTGACATTCGCTGGGTCTGTTTGTAGTCCATTGGCTCCACTGACAGGGGACAGTTGGCAGCAATATGGCCCATCTCACGGCATTTCAGCACTGGATACGGGTGTGACCTCTGTCACGAGCCTTGTTGGGCGTCTGTGTATCCGAGCCCCCCAATGAACCCCCTCCCAGCCTGACCTATCTCCCCTTTACTGCAGTAGCAGTCTTTCCAGAAGGTTTGGTGGCCTTGCCCCTGGCACTGCTTCGTGCGGGAGAGGTAAGTAGGGACACCAGTTCCTCAGCATTGGTTGGACCGGCCTGCCCAACCCATCTCTGGAGCCGAGAGGGCAAAGAACGGGTGAACTTGTCAAGAACAACTCTCTCGACCATCTGTGTTGGGGTGCAGTCCTCTGGTTGTAGCCACTTCCGGACAAGATGGATCAGGTCATGCATTTAGGAGCGCGGGGGTAGTTTTTCTGAGTATGCCCACTGGTGGACCCGGCTGGAACGAACTTGTATGGTGACCCCAAGACGAGCCAGAATCTCAGCCTTTAGCTTGGGGTACTCACGGGCCTCCGTTTCACTCAGGTCGTAGTAAGCCTTCTGCGATTCGCCTGTCAAGAACGGTGCCAGGACATCTGCCCACTGCTCAGCTGGTAACTCTTCTCGCTCATCCACTCGTTCAAACACAGTCAGATTTGCCTCCACGCCGTTGGTTGCCGTAATTTTTTGTAAGGCCTTCTGCACTGCAGCCCGTGCGGAATGCTGGACAACCGGGTACCCTTGCAAACCAGTATGGTTGTTGCTTGCGTTGCTGCAATAATGGCAGAAAACTTTTCCATCATCAACTGGAACATGGCTCGGGACTATTCCTGCTGTTGCTGGAGCATGGCTTGCTGCTGGCGGGACCTCTCCTCCTGTTGCTGGAGCATGGCTTGCTGCAGCTGTCAATTAGCTTGGGACTCCTCCTGCTGCAACCGTCGATTAGCCTGGGACTCTTCCTGCAGGTATTTAATAATGTCCTCCATCTTGGCTTTATCCTGCAATTTGCCTGCTGCTTTTATCCAGGCCATGCAATGTTGCAGGATGTAGCGAGCCTTTTCAGGTGTGTGTCTTTTGAACTGTCCTCAATCCAAAGCACCATATGTGGGAGATTTAGCCCAGTAGAGACTGAGGTAGCGGGGTTTTGTGATGCAGTTCAAGACAGTGACACCAAGGTACAGTCCAAAACAGGTCTCGCCTGCGTTTATTTCGACAGCAGGAACAAAATAAAACAACCTTCACATATAGGCATCAAAACAAACAAAATCCTACCCGTCTGGGTGCTAACTAAACAGAGCTCCTCTAACTCACCACTAAAACACAAAATATGTCACTGCTCCAGGCACAGAAGTCAGGGCTGTGTGTGCTCTCTCCAGCCTCCTTTTAGAGAGGCAACGCTCTCAGCTCTGCTCAGCAGCTTTATGCAGCCTGATTAGGCTGCTCCCACCACCTGTGTCAAGGGACTGGACAACACAACCTCAGCACTAAGGCCTTGCATAGTAGGAAAACCCAGGGGAAACATACTGCCCATCCACAGTTAACCCCTTCATTTTCTCACAATATATATAATATGTTGTTATGCAGCGGTTCATATTACTGCATCCATTCTTAGTTATATGTGACATATATTGTGGTTATGCTGCCATCTGCTGGTCAGGATGTACATGCGCTCCCTCTGCTTGTTTTGATAAAGTTTTTTTTTAAGTGGGTATGGTTTTGGAGCTCTGTTCCCTTGTTATTTCCTGTGAAAGCCATTTAGGTTGTCTGTAACTGGGAACACACATGTTTTGGGCTACTGAAGCATCAATTTCTGACCAGCAGCGACAGGTGTCAGGAGTTACAGCAGCAAAAGGTGTCATCAACTGCAACCAGTATCAGCTACTCAATCAACAGCATCAACAATCTCAGAGTGACCACAATACTGTATCAGTGACTACAGCTTTATCTGAGGTAAATAAACCAAATCTTGCTTCACATCACTGTGTTACTGCATCCACTGCATCTGAGCTCTGGTCACATTATGGATAACAGGTAGGAAAGTTTCCCAGTTACTATCTACCAGAGAGTTACATCTTCAAATTGCCTTGTGTGGAGACAGGACATAAATAAGACTGGCTTGGTGGCAGATTTTAGTATTATAACTTTAGTTTAGAGGAAGAATTGGTGCTTTGCTTCATACCCATATTAGAGCCTTAGCCTCGAATATATATGCCAGAGCTTACTCCTTACTGATACAGTAGCCACATGCAAAGCATGCAGGAAACTTTTGGGATTATAAATCTTAGCAAGCAATCATCTCTGTCTATGGGACCAATTACCGTATTTTCCGGACTATAAGGCCTTCCGTGGAAATCCAAAGTGCGCCTTATAGTCCGGTGCGCCCTATGTATGGCGCTGGGCAGCGGACCATACTTACATAGGTCCCCGCTACCGGAGACAGCAGATCTCCAGCGGGAACTGCAGACCACGCGGCAACTTCTGCCGCGTGGTCTGCAGTTCCCGCTGGAGATCTGCTGTCTCCGGTAGCGGGGACCTATGTAAGTATGGTCCGCTGCCCTCCTCCACCTCCCACTCATCTTCCCCACTCACCTTCCCCGCGTCGCCGCGTCTCTTCTCCGCGTCGCGTCCCCTTTGGGTCTCCGCTCCGCCCCCGGACCTCCGCCACGCCCCCGGACCCCGCGCCTCATAGTCCGATGCGCCTTATATATGGAATTATTACATATATAAGGCGCATCGGACTAATGCGCCTTATAGTCCGGTGCGCCTTATAGGCAGAAAAATACGGTAGAGTTCCCTGTGGGAAAATTTTATGTTTATAGTGTAAAAATCTAAAGGGGTTCAGTTGGCCGGGCACCTATTCCACGACACGGAACCAGATTAATGAATTTTCAGGAACTGGGCAATAAATATTATTTACTGCCAGGACAACTGACAACTAACAGGGTTTTTATATGACCGCTTGAGGGACTGGTCTAAAGAGTTCGCATAAATGTTCATAGACAATCAGAAAGGTCTTCTACTCTATCTCATCATTATATCCTAAGTTTTCAGCTTGGGGAAAGCTACTCAAGATTCAAGATCTCTCCTCTCAAATACTAGATGGCTGGCTACATTTAAGAAAGACTGTCACAAGTGAAGATGGAGGTGTAACCACTTTAGATATATCCACAGGGCAATCTTTGGCTTTGATATTCCCCCCCACCCAGCAGCACCCCATACATTAACGGAGTGCCTGAAATGTGACAAGCCTAAAACTGAGATGGTCAGAGACAGTCACAGAAGGGCAGTGACAGAGACGGTGAAATGACAGAGAATGTCAGTGTCACAGACAGAGATAAATACACTTAATATTTTTTGTCAACCCATTCTATTATGTTATAGATGAGAGCAGTTATTTCCTATCCTAGGCTGGGATCTTTACCTCGTATACAATAAAATACCATCTCACTTGCCAAGCAACTATGTAATCTATCTCATAGAATGCAGCTGTGTCAAACAATGTTATATTAAACCTAAACGAATCTTGGTCTATGTAGACACAATACTCATGGAAAAGATGACAATTACTGCAAGTAATACCTATAGATTATGTGAGTAAATTTACTCAAAACAATATTGAAGTACAAAAAAAAAGAGAGATTATTTTGGATACACAAACTTGGCACCTTAAACCCAGGTTGCCTCAGCGAGATGGTAGAAACCATCTAAATGGTGATATGCTTATTGATATCACATTATCCATATGATCTATTACTTACAGCCATCATGTTTTTTATATATACAAGCGGTCGCCTACATAAGGACACCCGACTTACAGAGGGACCCCTTTGCCCCCTGTGACCTCTGGTGAATCTCTCTGAATGCTTTACTTTAGTACCAGACTGCGGTGATCAGCTGTAAAGTGTCTGTAATGAAGCTTTATTGATAATCCTTGGTCCCATTACAGCAAAAAATTTTGAAACTCCAATTGTCACTGGGGCAAAAAAAAATTGTCTAGAACTACAATTATAAAATATACAGATCCAACTTACATACAAATTCAACTTAAGAACAAACCTATGGAACCTATCTTGTATGTAACCCGGGGACTGCCTGCAGAGTCACCTAATGTAGTCATCATTTCATATATATATATATTGCGTTATGCACAAAATATATTCATAAATATCTGGGAATATCCTTAAATAAGCAGGAGTTGATTGTATATCATACAAAAAGTATTATATTGTGTATATTGTATAAGAAGCAAACCAGTTACTTTATCTGAAGAGTAGACTTAGAAATCCTTATAACCAGTGTATATGGAGCCAGAATATCCTTTCACTGCGAAAATGCAACGTAAACAATTTTGAGCCATTTTGTCTTCCATAAAGAAAACTTTGAGGACGTTCTTCTAATCTCTATATAGAATGGAGTTAAGTGCAAGGACACTGGCTCCATCAGGCAGTGCACTTTGGAAATTACAACCCCAATACTGATATTAGGATAGAGGGACTGTGGTTGTCACCTTGTAATAACTTCAGAGTAATGCCCCCGTTATAAATGTAATCTGAATATAGGCATACAAATTTACACTTCATTGTATAAAAAAGTCATATGACAATGTCATATTGTATATATAAAATGAATATGGTATATAAAAACTTTTTAATCACTTTTATTGTATAAATTTATAATTACCATGAATGAAGGTGGATCTGATCGATGTTAAGTTGGGATGTTTTGAGCGGAGATTACCCCTTCCTCCAAAGAACTACCTCCCAAATGTAAACTCGTTCTGATACTTTTGTCTTTCACAACTAACATGTTTTAAATATACTGGTGTTACATTACATTTTATATGACTGATGACGAGCCAGGTCTAATTCTTGAAATGCGTCTCATACTTACCTTTGTATGTACATTGGTCTATATGCCAAAAAAAAACAACAATGAACAAGTTTATGATTAGGTTGGGGGGGGGGGGGTTAGGCAAATTGTCTTCATATTTTGGAACTTATAAGATTTTCCCATCTTAGTAATAAGTTGTATATAGTGTTGAATGTATTATTGTATGATGCAGTTTAGGTTGAGTTGTTGGTACTGCAGAATACATATTGCTATGAAATCATGTTTTATTTAAATTTTTATAATCTGTGTGTTTTTTGTTTTGTGTGTGAAAAGTAAGATTGTTGGGTTAAATTTGGTATATGACTTCACTTACCCATGCTTTGAAGACACTGATTTCAGTACTGATTTTGTGAATCAACTGTTTAATCACAGTATTTTTATTGGTCAGATATTTGTATATTTATTGACACAAAGAAAACATTTGTTTCCTTGACATTTTATAAAATGGCTTGTGAAACATGGTAAATTTAATAAAATTATAATCATGTGTAAAAAAACAAAAAACAAACCTTTTATAAAGATCATCATCTTCTCCTCCCCAGCCCCAAAACATATTAGAAAAACCATTCACTTTCAAGAACTGCTCCTTTGTAAAAGCCACTACTCCTCCAAACAATGTTGCATATAGTAACCTAAAAGTGTATAATGCATAACAGAACAAGAAAGTTAACTATAATTATTTTAATTTTTCATAATCTAAGCTACATATACAATAACTTCAACCTTTAGAGTTAAAAATATATTCTTATGAATGGACGGACACATGGATATTTTTTGATATTTTTGTTAGAATGTTTATACACTGTGCATAATAATTTACTTTGACTACCTGAAGTTAAACTTGTCTAAAGCATGAGCCATGTGTTTAGGGTTTGTTGAGCATCTATATAAATTTCTCTGATCCATTGGGATAATATCAACATCACTGAAGATAAAGCAGTTATAGTCATATTCCTTTAAGGCTTCTTTGTAACCAATATTCATCAGTTTAGCTCGGTTGAATTGTAAATTTCCATGCTGTAAAGAAAAAAAAAATGAAATAAATGATACAAAATGGTGTTGCTTTTATCAACACAACTAGAGATGAGTGAATTGATTTGTTGGCTAGTAGGTTCACTGTATTTATAAGACATCAAATCTGAAAGAACTTTATACCTCAGCAGTTCCTCTTCTTCCCAAAGCTCCGTCTTCTTCTGTTTAGAGTGGGCAAAAGCATGTCTATGTTCTCTGCCTGTGCACAACCTATGATGCTGTTTCACTGCGTGTGACATCATAGTGTGCATGCGGGCAGCATGCATAGATGTGCCTCTGCCTGCTCTGCCAGGAAGCTGTGAACAAAAGAATATGGAGCCATGCGGACAAGAAGCCGGAGGTAAGTATAGAGTTTATTATTTTTAAGGAGGCTCTGCTGTGGACATTTCATTAATATGTAGACTTGTTCACTGCTCCCTTAATTCTCACATAAGCCTCAGGGCAAATCAGTAAGTAACGGTATGTGCTAGTATCTCATTATTCATTGCATCTAGCCATTCTCATCCCCATTCAGATCCCTGGCTTGTAGTGTCACTACATTTATACCCTAAATCCCTAATACTTCATAACCCTATAGGTATTTCACTCAGACATGAGTTCTTCAGGGGTTAAAGTAGGTCTACAGATTTAGTTTCAAACAAACTTATCAACACTTGGCCGCATGGTGCAAGCGTGCCCCTGGCATTAAATTATAGCCTTTGCCCGCCCCCAGCTCGCCCATATTTATAGTGCTCAATGCACTTCTGGGTAATGCCCACAAAGCCATATCCACCCAATCCGCACTGAACATCAGTCCATCATGTGACCACAGAATATCACATGACATTGTCACATGATCAGGAGGGAGGGGCGGAGGCAATGGTCCCAGTGAGCCAGCAGTCAAAGCCACACTCACTGGTAGGCGGACTTAACTTTCGGGCTTCCAATGGAGGTAAAGCATTAAAGGAAACCTACCACTTTTTAAAGTTTACAGCAGAAGCTGCTTAGGCGCTGCGCGCGAACGTCTCCGGCAGTTCTGATGTAGGCGTGCGCACTTTAAAAAGTGTTAAAACCGTGATACAGCGGTTAATAACACTAACAAAAGTAAGCATCGGCACCAGCTCACCCTGAGCTGGTGCTCGGTACTTACAGCTTACACCTACAGCGTACTTACAGCTTACACCTTTGAAATGGTAGGTTTCCTTTAACCCATCACTATGGGAACAGTGACGCTTCCGCCACCTTTACTACAGATGTTGACTACCAGAACAATTGTAGGTAGACAACCTATATGATTCACAAGGTGCACTCATATCCAACCCCAGAATATACATTACCCCAAGCAGGTATCCACATCTAATGAATATATCATAACTCCAATAGGCATTCATATGAACAATATACACCTATAAAGATGAAGTAAAAGTCCACAATACAATTTTATTACCTAAGACAAAGTGTCACATGCGATAGGCACCTGTATTAGCCAGAAACATCCTGCGTAGGAGAATGATGATCATTCCCACTATTGTTCTATGAAGCATGCATAGGAGACAATATCATTAATGCCATTTGGTTTTCCCAAATCCAGATTGAAAGTCCACTGAGCCTCTTTTTTACGGATCAGTTTGTCCTTTGTCCTTGAAAAGTCAGGCATTTTGAATTACCCTGATGATTCTGCCAAATATGTTTGGCAATAGAGGTGTCATTTTCATCTTTGATATCTTTCATATGTTCGTTATACGTGTCTTAAATTTTCTAAAGGTTTTCCCCACATAATCCATCGGACACGAACATGTTGCCAGATAAACCACCCCAACCGAGGAGCAGTTGATAAAATCTCGGATTGCATATTCCTTTCCAGTATGAGCACTTTTAATAGCTTTAGATTGTCTCATATGTCTACATGCTGAACAGTAACCACATTTGAACGAGCCATTTGGTTTCCGTTCCAGCCATGTTGCATCTGATTTTGTTGGTGCCAGGAAGCTATGGACCAGCAAATCCCTCAAATTTCATAGCATGTGCATTGGATAATTATATATACTTGCTATTTAGTTTACACACTGTGACAACAAATGAGGAAGAGAGCAGGGGGAGGGGAAAAGAACCAGGCATCCAGTGTATTAGTTGTTGCATTTTCCCTTTCCATAAACAGACATTACATTGGCGTGAGGCAAGGGGTGTATGGTGAGGGCTCACAGGCTAAGCTCTCTCCATACAGGCCAGCATATTGCAAAAAATACCCACCATTAACACTCACGATCGGCACTGGCGCAGATCGCAGCTAGGAGATGTGACCGAATATGGATAGAGATCTGTTAAGGAGGTCGCACTGGTTTCGGACGCCATCTTGACTACTGTCCGCCATCTTAGATATAGTGGCCACCTTGGGGGGGGGTGTATGCTGCCCTTTTAGAAGCTATAGAGTTAAATGTTTTAATTCAGCTATTTTTCTCAAACTGTTGTTTGCTTTTTCACAATATCCTTGGCATTTCTTACCGTCCTTCGGGCCTCTGTATTCTTGTTATTTTGGTTATGAAGAAGCTTCTAGGAGCCATTGTGTAGATAAGCATGGCTGTAAACAAGGCCTAGTCATTTTTCCCAGAATGTGCTGGTAAAAATACATAATGGCCAATAGAATCTAATTCCCTTATCAACACCCCAAATGCTGATTTCTATGTGCTAAAATACAGCTGTATCTGTTTGAAATAAACATTTTGACTTGAGTGCATGGGAAGACCGACTGTGTCTTGCATTTACTCTGTCAGCTCGCTGCCGGCAGCTATCTCCTCCTCCCTCAAAGGGTTAATTAGGACTCACCTTACAAAAGTCAAGAGGGCTGTTGGGGCCCTGCATAAAAATCCCTAACAGTATTTGGCGTCCTTTTCTGGGTGGGCTTAGGGGTAAGCAACAACAACACCAAGACAGCCTCCGTGAAGGGTCCCCGCCGGCTTGGTGAACAGAACTGACCAGAGAGCTCTCAGGGTAAGCTGTTTTTTTGTCTACCTTGATATGTCACTTCTGGTTCACTAGTTGGACGGACCGGGTAAGACTGTCTCTGTGTTATGTATTTGCCACTGTTGTTCACTGTAACCTAAGCTCATAGTTTTTGGCAAAGAACCACTTTGTAAGGTGATGGACAGAGACTGGACAGAGACGGATGGTCAGACAGTCTGTGTTGTTAGCTGAAGAGTGGGAGATATTCTGTTGTGATTGTCAGATTATCATAGTGTCTATAGTACTGTTTGACTGGTGCCAATAGGGTTACCCATAGAGGTATAGAGCTCAATTTGTGCACGTGCAGCGGAGACCCGCTCTGATCAAGTGTGTGTTTAGCTTTCTTTTTTTTGGGAGTCTGAACAGCCTCGTGGGACTGTAAGAACTAGTAGTGACTTAGTAAAGAGTCGGTAAGAGAGTGGACTTGGTGTAGAGTCGGTGAATGAGTAGTGACAGGTCAGAGTTGACTTGGTGTAGAGTCCTCTGTGGAAGTCTGGTTTCTTTGGGGTCAGTAAATCGAGGTGTTGGCATTCGCTGTGTCTGTGGGGACAAGTTTGGTTGTGTTGCAGTAGTAGGCATTTATGATGAGTTGTGAATTGGAATTGAGCCAAGTGCATTGCAGACAAAAAGATGTAGGTAGACAGAAGATTGGCTTGATGTAAGTAGACAAAAGGTTGTTGAGTTAAGTAGGACTGATGGAAAAGTGCAAGTTGACATGATCGGACATAAGGTAGTTTTGTGTTTTAAGTAATATTGAAGGTTTGAAGGTTTTGGGATGTGTCAGATGATCTGATGATTGTACAAGTGAGAAAACTTTGCAAACAGACACTTATAGCCTCTGCCTTTGACGGACGGACCAGGACAGAGGGGCAGGAATCCTTCAGAGTGCCCAATGAAGAAAGAGACAGTCGATAAGGGGCATTTCAAAGTTTTTGATGTGGAAAGAATTTGAGAAAAAGAGATTTTATTATATTTTCCTTGGAGTGAAAAATGGCCCCTGTAATCCAGACTCCACCCCTGTATCTGGTGGTTAGAGAAGATGACACGCCCTACCATTCTTCAGTGGCGGCCATCTTAAGTCAGTTTATTTTTTCAGTGGCGGCCATTTTAAGTTATATTCCCTTCAAATCCCTGAAAGTTGATTGCTGTTGGCAGCCATAAAAGCTGTTGTGGGGTTTTGTAGGATAACAGCTGACCATGCTTGGGGCGTCCTGCCCCCCTGCTAGGGGTCTTGGAGTGAGGGATGCTGTTTGTTTGAGTATTATTAAAATTTATTGATCCCGACAATTAGAGAAAAATTACTATAAAAAGTGTTACAATGTCTCTGGTACCTGCTTTCTGGCATTTAAGGGGTTAACAAAAGGGTGGGGGCTGTTGGAGCAGAATTTTGTTTTGTGAAGAACTGACATGTCTAAGGCTTTGCCTGAATGCTGTGTCTGTCTTATCTACGAGAGAGATGATAGTGACCTTGATGTTCACGGAAAACTGAATTTCTCCATATTGAGTTGCTTGGAATCTGTGTTCTGTTATCTTGTGTTTCACAGGCTAGTAAATTGTTTTTCAATTGGGAGGGGCAGATCGCTGTGTTTAGAGTTCTCCTTGACAATCTAAAAAAGACTTGAAGGAATTTATTTGATTGTGGAACAGGGATACAGTATGATGTGATGTCCTCCTGTGTACACCCATGAACAGACTAAGCAAGAATGAGCCCCCCAACTGTATTACAGAGCCTATGACTGACTTTTGTTCCTTTTTGATTAAAAACCATCTTAAGTGTACCTGGATTTTATTGAGACGTTGGAGTCTGGCCAGAACTTTATAGGTAGCATAGAACACTGGGCTGGAGATGTGGTGGAGGGACTCTGACACATTGACGTACAGAGGGAATAGAGGATGTTTCACAGACCACGCCGAAGTGAGATTGACAACATCTCCGAAAGTCTCAACCGACCAACCCAAGTGGGCGTTGCGGGGAGGCAACATTACTGTAGTGAGTGGCGGAGACGGCCCCAACAGGGCAGGACAAGGGGTGGTTACGGACAAGGATGTTAGCGAGAACAGTCCCCCTTCTGAACGGCCCCCCCCAAATAGAGTTAGTGCCTTTCATTGTAGAACTGATGTGTGACTCTGCCCTGCTAGTCCGATGATGATTTTAGCCCATTCCCGGTCAAGAAAAGACTCAGAAAGAACAGCCGGATACATGTAGCATGGTCCATGATTTCTAAGCTGCTAGTGAGTGTACTGAAGCCCAGTGGTCCCTAGCCCAAACTGGCAGCAGTCCCTGAGAGTGACATATTATTCACTGTTATTGATTTGGCAAATGTTTTCCTCTCTGTGCCCCTGCATGAAGATTGCCAGTACCTATTTGCCTTTACCAGTTCAGTATTCCAGTACACCTGGTGCAGATTCCCACAAGGGGGGTAAAACTCACC
This sequence comes from Engystomops pustulosus, assembly GCF_040894005.1. Lineage (NCBI taxonomy): Eukaryota > Metazoa > Chordata > Amphibia > Anura > Leptodactylidae > Engystomops > Engystomops pustulosus. The sequence continues at coordinate 174,351,071 of NC_092411.1, forward strand.
CAGCCAATACCCCACGGCCCTACAAGGAGTAGACTGGCAGACTAGCCCCTTACTGGATGTTCTCCTTTTCAGTATGCGGAGAACCTACTGTTTTTGTTTGCCAGGATGCATTTATTGACCTTATGTGTTTTCTGTTCCAGAAGGGTTGCAAAGTTCCCAGAGACAAACTCCGGTACTGCCAGGAGAAGGTGGTCTTCCTAGGCCACTGCTTCTCAGCCACAGGCAGATACCTGACAGAGGAAAGAAAGCTGGCAGTCCAGAATGTGCCCCTGCCCCGAGGCCCTAAGCCTCTTCACATGTTTTTAGGACTGGCCTGCAAGCCTGGGATAAGGTCTGCTGCCTCCAGCCCAATGCTGCCCCTTTCTGACTGAATTGCCTCTTCCCCATTTGCCCTTAGTCAGGAGGCAATTGATGCATTCCATAGCCCTAAGCTGGCAAATCCTGTCTGCCCCGGCCCTAGGCACATGCCACTGAACCAGACCTTTTATTTTATTTTGCACGGAGTATCTAGGAGACAGGTGTCCTAGCCCAGGAACGCGGTGGCCTCCCCAGTGGCCCACTATTAGGCCCGGTTCGACTCAGACGTGAGGGGAGCCCCGCATGTGTCAGTAGCTGCAGCCATCAATCTGCTCAGCAAGGCCAGTGAGCTGATCCTAGACCCTAGATCACTCAGTTACTGTGCAAACCCCACATACCTTGCACAGTGTCCTCACCCAAGTACAGCCCAAGCATCTGAGCAAAGGCCAGACAGCTCAGACTCCAGTGCGCACTCCTGATGCCCCAGCATACACTGATAAGGTGCACAGCTCTGAATCCTTCATTCTATCGCCAGTCTTCCAGGATTCAGAGAGGGGGGAGAGAAGGGTGATTAACCCAGATGTTGAGTTTTTTTCTCACAGATGGCTCCAGGTCTGAAGGAGAAGACAGACGGTTCTACACTGGATACACAGTGGTCAGTGGCGCACATGAGGTAGTACAAGCAGAACCACTCCCTCCACACAGGTCAGCGCAGGAGGTGAAGTGACGGCACTCAGGGAAGCACTACAGCTGGTGAAAGGTAAAAGGGCAAACATCTATACTCAAGGTATAGTCCTGGGGTCTAAACACGACTATGAACCCTTATGGAAGGCTAGAGATTTCCTCACCTCTGCAGGGACCCCCGTTAAGCATGGCACGCTGGTTAAAGAGCTCATGGATGCTCTCCTACTTCCACAAGAGGTGAGGATAGTAAAACTAAAAGCATACACAATTTGGTAACTCCAAAAGCCAAGGGCAAGTATGTGGCTGACGGGATGGCGAAGGCAGCTGCACAGATGGAGCCCAGAGACTGTCCTGAAGTCTCAGCGGTGAGTTCTGAGCTAAAAGTTTGATCCACAGGTGTTCCAGTCCCTGGTGGCCCGAGAGTCATCAGAAGTGAAGGAAGAGTGGAGGAAAGCTGGAGCCCAGATGCCGATGGGACCTGGATTCTGGGAGAGAGGGTGTGCCTGGCCAGAGCCCTGCACCCGACAGTAAGTCAAGTAGCCCACGGACACACACACACATCCAAAATGGCCATGCTAGTGCTCATAAACCACCAGTGGTTTGCCCCGGGCGTTACTTCCCCCGTCACTAGACTAGTGAAAGCCTTTATAGTCTGTGCCCGCCACAAACCGGGTAAGGTGGTAAAGACCCCATAGAAGGTGACACCCAAGCTGCTGTATCCCTTCCAGAGACTGCAGATGGATTTTATCCAGCTACCAAAAAGTGGTACGTAGGAGTACGCGCCTGTGTGCATTGATCTCTTTCCAGGGTGGCCAGAAGCTTCTCCCATGACCAAGGCTACTGCCAGAGCTGAGGCAAAGAAGTTGGTGAGTGTGTTTGAGATACAAGTTGGTGGTGTGTTTGAGATACTTTAAACAGCACTCTTAAGTTAGAGATCCAGAAGGCCATGGAAGAAACAGGGAAACCATGGCGCGAGTGCTTTCCTGCTGACCATCATTCAGTTAGGACCACACCCACCAGAAAGATGGGATTGTCCCCCTTTGAAGTACTTTTTGGCTGTGCACCCAGGCTAGGCCCCTACTTCCCACAGACCCTATAACTGATGGCAGGAAACCAGGTGGAACATGTGACACAGTTGAGCCAGGCCTTGGAAAAGGTCGGCAAAAGTGTTTCTGATTCCTTTTTCAGATGCAGACAGAGACCTCAGGACACATAACCTGAAGCCTGGAGACTACGTGGTGGTAAAGAGACACACCAGAGAGAGAGTCTGGAGCCTCGCTACGATGGTCCTTTCCAAGTCCTGCTGACCAGTGCCACGTCTGTGAAGCTAGAGGGAAGTCAGCACGCTTCCACGCTTTCTATTACAAATCTATTCTTCTTGCTAGCTGGTCTCTTCTGACTGACTGTATGCTCAGGGACACCCCAACCATGACTATCACTGTATCTATAGGGCTGACCAGGATGCCCCCAGGGTAGGAGACTTGGTGCAACAAGACAATGACCTTCTTTAACATTGACAGCACAGGTAACCCTGTATTAGCAGTGTCTGATGTGTACAGGATTTGTGGGGATAGGAGAGTCAGGTCAGGCCTAGAGGCTGGGAAGGTGAGTGTACGGTGATAACACTTGTGTATTCCTTCCTCGTGATCCCCAGGGATAAGGTTGATGAGACACATAAGAAAAGGTAGAGAATCCCAAAGGATTCTGAAGGTCTGAGAGAGAAGCACCTAGATGACAACGTTTACATGGATACAGTGGGAGCACCAAGGGGGGGGTCCCAGATGAGTACAAGGCCCACAATCAGATATGGACAGGTCTTCCCCAGATCATTATTCCCCATGACATATCATTATTCCCCAGAGAGCTATGAGCAAAGATGTTGGTTGGGTAACTGTTTTTGTTGTAATCAACAGAGATTTGTGAATTATATCCGAGATGCTTCCCAGAACCGCACGGCTTTGGACATGACCCTTGCTGAGAAGGGAGGAGTCTGAAAGATGGTGGGAGCGGCTTCTCGCATATACATCCCAGATGACATCGCCCCCTATGGATCCATTACCCATGCACTTGAAGAGATTAACCCCTTAACGCTCTGCGCCGTAGCTCTACGGCGCAGAGGTATAAGGGATGTATGAAGAGGGCTCACGGGCTGAGTCCTCTTCATACAGAGGTGGGGGTTTTTGCATTTTGCACAAAACCCCCACCGCTAATAACCGCGGCTATTAACCCTCTAAACGCCGCCGGCAAAGTCGCCGGCGGCGTTTAAAAGACGGCGGCGCGCGGACGCCGCCATCTTTTTTTCGATCGCCACGCCCCCGAACGTCATCGGGGGGCGGCGATCGGTTACCATGGTAGCCTCGGGTCTTCTTTTGACACGAGGCTACATGGTTTATGCAGGTTCGTTACAATGAGCCAGTGGCTCATTGTAATGTATGACCTGCAAAAATGCCATATATTGCAATACTGTAGTATTGCAGTATATGGTAGGAGCGATCTGATCATCTAGGGTTAATGTACCCTAGATGGTCTAAAAAATAGTGAAAAAAAAAAAAGAAAAAAAAAAGTTTAAAAAATAAAAAAAATTAATAAAATATTAAAAGTTCAAATCACCCCCCTTTCCCTAGAACGGATATAAAACATAACAAACAGTAAAAATCACAGACATATTAGGTATCGACGCGTCCCAAAATGCCCGATCTATCAAAATATAAAAACGGTTACGGCCGGTGGTGACCTCCGAGGCGGGAAATGGCGCCCAAATGTCCGAAATGCGACTTTTACACCTTTTTACATAACATAAAAAATGAAATAAAAAATGATCAAAATGTCCCACAGACCTCAAAATGGTAGCAATAAAAACGTCGCCTCATTTCGCAAAAAATGACCCCTCACACATCTCCGTGCGCCAAAGTATGAAAAAGTTATTAGCGTCAGAAGATGGCAAAAATTTTTTTTTCTTTTTTGTACACATTCGTTTAATTTTTGAAAATGTATTAAAACACAATAAAACCTATATAAATTTGGTATCACCGCGATCACACTGAACCAAAGAATAAAGTAGGCGTGTTATTTGGAGCGAAGAGTGAAAGTCGTAAAAACTGAGCCCACAAGAACGTGACGCATGTGCGTTTTTTTTTCAATTTTTCCACATTTGGAATTTATTTTCAGCTTCGCAGTACACGGCATGTTAAAATAAATAACATTACGGGAAAGTAAAATTTGTTACGCACAAAATAAGCCCTCACACAGGTCTGTACACGTAAAAATGAAAAAGTTATGGATTTTTGAAGTTGGAGAGCGAGAAATTAGCCGAAAAACCCTCCGTCCTTAAGGGGTTAAAGGACTGTCCAGGAAACTCAAGAGAAACTCTGGGGTGGACACTTTGTCCTTCACTTTGTGGTTGGGGGATTGGAAGGGTTTCCTTTAAGTGGGGGTGATATTGGGGATTGTGATTTTGCTCTTGTCACTTATTGCATGTTGTGTGGCCCCCCTCATCAAGTCCACCATGTCCCAGATGGCCGTCCAAGCGGTAAGAACCACGACAGGAGAAGTGCCCGGAGCGGAGGATGATGCTGCCTGTTTACAAACCTATGGACTATGGGAACTAGGTGATGTGATTTGAGTGTGCGGGCCTGTAACCCCTGAGTGACTGGCCTCCAGGGGATCTGGTGAAGAGTTAACAAGTCCAGCAGGTACGGGCTTAGCCTACCTGTGGGTACCTGGAGCTTGAGGAGGTCGCTCAGGATGGAGTTACAGGCCAGCAAAGCTCAAAGGGGGGAATTGTTAAGGAGGTCGCACTGGTTTCGGACGCCATCTTGACTACTGTCCGCCATCTTAGATACAGCGGCCACCTTAGGGGGGGGGGGGGGGTATGCTGCCCTTTTAGAAGCTATAGAGTTAAATGTTTTAATTCAGCTATTTTTCTCATCTAAACTGTTGTTTGCTTTTTCACAATATTCTTGGCATTTCTTACCGTCCTTCGGGCCTCTGTATTCTTGTTATTTTGGTTATGAAGAAGCTTCTAGGAGCCATTGTGTAGATAAGCATGGCTGTAAACAAGGCCTAGTCATTTTTCCCAGAATGTGCTGGTAAAAATACATAATGGCCAATAGAATCTAATTCCCTTATCAACACCCCAAATGCTGATTTCTATGTGCTAAAATACAGCTGTATCTGTTTGAAATAAACAGTTTGACTTGAGTGCATGGGAAGACCGACTGTGTCTTGCATTTACTCTGTCAGCTCGCTGCCGGCAGCTATCTCATCCTCCCTCAAAGGGTTAATTAGGACTCACCTTACAAAAGTCAAGAGGGCTGTTGGGGCCCTGCTTAAAAATCCCTAACAAGATCTGAACCCGATGACGTGGTCCCTGCTCTCCGGTAATCTGACACATCTCTCAAAAGTATTCCCTGCCCGATGTCTGTAGAATTCATTCAGTACTATCAGTTCAGGCTTTGAAAGTATTTACAATGCGGGACCTAGAGGGAAAATCCGTGACAATCTGACAGCTGCCTGTGATGCGGGGCAGAGGTAAGAAAAACGGGAATGTCCCACTCCATAAAAAGGATGCCCTGGAGAGTGCAAAGCAAAGAGCCACAAAAATAATAAGAGGTATAGAGGGTCTCAGTTATGAGGAAAGATTAAAACAACTATTTAAGAGTGGACATGATTAATTTATATAAATATATGATTGGTCCAATAAAAAAAAAAAAAACGGTGGAAAGTTGTTCCAGGTTAAATCAAATCGAAAGAGAAGGAGCACTGACTGCATCTGGAGAACACAAGGTTTAATCATCAGAGGCAACAAGGCTTCTTTACTGTAGCCTGGAGACGATAATTTCTGTGGATCTGTTACAATGTGCTGGTTTTCTGATAAATCCCGCCAAGCAGTTGCGAGGTACTGTGCCAGTGGGGCACCTGAATGGGTGCAGGCTATAGGCGGTGCACAAGTGTGGGGTTGGAGCACCCTCTGCTGTCTCACTGCCCCGCACCGCCCTCTCCCTGCCTAACTGGCTCTACCCTGGGAATTGCATCTAAATCAATGTTTTATACATGTTTTCAATTGTACAAAGCACAATAAATTTGCCCCTAAAAGTTCAAATCATCCGCCCTTTTCCTAGAACTGATATAAAAACAAACAATAAAAATCATAAACCTCATAGACCCATAGGGGATTATTTATAATTGGTTTTCCTGTGCTTTTTTGGAGTAAAAAAGTTTCAAAGCAGTCACATTGGGGGTTTTGAGAATTTTTACTGCTAAAAAGTTTCACTGGACTACACACACCTCTTCATTAATCTGGCCTAAACATAGAACTACTACTAGTGCAAAGCCAGATTCATGAATTGTGACTTTTGCAAAACGTCTCATAGTCCCAGTCCCTGCTGATCTTGTTTTTTCATGCATGAGTCAGCATAACCCCATTTGGTTTAGGAGGGGTTAAATAGGTGCTCACATATGTAATTGAGTGCAATGTGTAAGGAGGCTATTCTATATAGAATCATCTATAGAAATAAAATGGCAAAAATCTATGCATACGTAGTTTAAGCACGGAGCATGAAACTGTGGATTGTATTTAAACACCCATGTCTACGTCAAAAGCAATGCCCCGAAGAAAGCCTGAAGAGGCAAAACCTGAGGTCGGGTGAGGCGTTTGGAGTTTTTAAGGATTTATATGCACATTTTTAATCTATTTTTGTAAAAACAAAATAAAAAATCCTTTTATCTTTATATTTGGGCGATATGCTCGTTCTTTCATAGGATCTATGACAGGTTTCGGACAAGGAAGTGCCTTGGATACCTGACTACAAGGATGATATACTGGGACTTCTACACAAAGCAACGCCGAAGGTCCTCCATTTCTAAACACAACGGAGTGGTGAGATCAGCCTTTAACAGATGAGTTTGTTCTACTGAAAATTGACTTTTTGTTGTACTTTATTGTGGTTATGGGCACAGGTGAGATGCCCCATGCCCCATCTAATTGCACCTCCAGACATCTCTCCCATCTCAGGGTAAACATTTCTTTGCTGCACATGCCAGGCTGTGTGTGAGGCCTCTGCTCCTGATACCAAGCCCCGTGATGATCGCCGTGTGCTAGGCTAAATTAGCCAGCCACTCCTGTATTCTGGACCCTGGCTTCCTACAGTCATCTGAAAAAGTCAAGCCCAGATTGGGGATGTCCAAGAGGGACAACACAGGGGAGTGGAGTAGCCTTTGCCCCCATAACCCTGAGAGTCTCCACATCCCAGTAGCCTTTACTTTAAAATCTTTTGTACAAAAAAAATCTTCATTTTGCCATATTCTGACGCTAATAAATTTTCATACTTTTCATGAGTTGTAAGATTACAAAAAGTGCCGTTTCAGACGTTTTTTTCTGTTACAAGGTTCACGACTAGAATAACAGTTTTTGTATATTAATAGATTGTGACTTTTGGGACCCTATACTTAACATGTAACATAGGATTTTAAATGGCTTATTTTTATATCAGTTCTATGGAAAGGGGGTGATTTGAACTTTTTATTTAACTTTTACTTAAGGATACCTGAATAACAGATGGACCCCTCTGCCCACTGTAAGCTCTGGATGCTTTACTTTAGTCCCAGGCTGCAATGATCAGCTGTAAGGTGTTGGTAATGAAGTTTTATTGATAATCCTTGGTCCCATTACAGCAAAAAATTTTGAAAATCCAATTGTCACTAGGCCAAAACATTTTTTTGTCTGGAGCCATATTAAAAAATATGATTACCCCCCATACAGTGGACTACCCCATTCATCTCTATAGAGGTGAGGGAGATTGGCGAGTGACATACTTGGCAATCTCCGTCAGGTCCGTAGAGATGAATGGGGCAACCCGGACATGTGCGTCCTGCTGCTCCACTGATCTCAGGGCGGAGAGAAAGCTAGCGTCCCGTTATGTGAATTTGTGATATGCGCATTTTTATTGGATTTTTGTGAGTATAATGAACTGGAATAAATTTTAACCTTGTTGGAACGTACCACACCATCTGCCTGAATATTTTCTTCCAGTTACAATATAATAAAGGAGGAGAATGAGAACGTGATGGTCCTAGTCTGAATGGTGACATACTTTCAGCAGGAGAAATTGAAGATTGGTGCTGTTCATCGAAGTTTTAGAAATCTTGGAGCTCCGGTCATAGTGAAAATATTTTTCTCTATTTTGTGGACTTTTTCAAAGACTGTGTGGACCGGTCTTATACCGTGAGTAGCTCCTTAAGGGGCAAAACTGTGCACCACAAACAACTGTGTTTTATTGAAATTAGGGACTATCCTGTATCTAATACACATGCTATGATACTGATTTCTAAATTCAGATATCAAACTCAGGTGCCAGGGTCTGGTGCAAAAATCAGGTATCAAATATACCATTATACGACTGTGACTCCGAGTTATGACCACATCTTAAATAGACACAGAATAGGGGGTGATTATTACGCCTTGCATATCAGTTTTCAGGGGTACAAAAAAATGTAAGTACCGAATATTATAAACAAATGGCAGGGAGAGGTACAAATACCCACTATATTCCGAATATCGGGAAATGAAGAACCACAAGAGCAATGGTTGCAATGTATAATATCAATAATCTTTATTAACAATATACAAGACAACAAATGGTAACACTGCAGATGAAAGTTACCCTTAAAAGTCCGAAATGCTTTAGGGACAAATGTGAAGAGCGTTATGCCTTCTTTTTTTAATACAATCATAATGGAAATATGACCCTACTCATGCTGGTGTGTATTTAGTGGTTGGAGTACATCATTGGATTATACACTCACCTGCCACTTTATTAGGTAAACCATGCTAGTAACAGGTTGGACCCCCTTTTGCCTTCAGAACTGCTTCAATTCTTCGTGGCATAGATTCAACGAGGTGCTGGAAGCATTCCTCAGAGATTTTGGTCCATATTGACATGATGGCATCACACAGTTGCCGCAGATTTGTCTGCTGCACATCCATGATGCGAATCTCCCGTTCCACCACATCCCAAAGCCTGAACCGTTGATACAAGGCAGGATGGATCCATGCTTTCATGTTGTTGATGCCAAATTCTGACCCTACCATCCGAATGTCGCAGCAGAAATCGAGACTCATCAGACCAGGCAACGTTTTTCCAATCTTCTACTGTCCAAACTGTGCAAATTGTAGCCTCAGTTTCCTGTTCTTAGCTGAAAGGAGTGGCACCCGATGTGGCCTTCTGCTGCTGTAGCCCATCTGCCTCAAAGTTCGATGTACTGTGCATTCCGAGATGCTCTTCTGCCTACCTTGGTTGTAACGGGTGGCGATTTGAGTCACTGTTGCCTTTCTATCAGCTCGAACCAGTCTGCCCATTCTCCTCTGACCTCTGGCATCAACAAGGCATTTCCGCCCACAGAACTGCCGCTCACTGGATGTTTTTTCTTTTTCGGGCCATTCTCTGTAAACCCTAGAGATGGTTGTGCGTGAAAATCCCAGTAGATCAGCAGTTTCTGAAATACTCAGACCAGCCCTTCTGGCACCAACAACCATGCCATGTTCAAAGGCACTCAAATCACCTTTCTTCCCCATACCGATGCTCAGTTTGAACTGTAGGAGATTGTCTTGACCATGTCTACATGCCTAAATGCACTGAGTTGCCGCCAAGTGATTGGCTGATTAGAAATTAAGTTTTAACGAGCAGTTGGACAGGTGTACCTAATAAAGTGGCCGGTGAGTGTATATAGACTTTGATAAATATGTACTTTTTGGTATATCAACCATGACTATGTTCTCTGGGTAACTTTTAAGGGTAACTTCAGTCTGCATTTTTACCATTTGTTTTCTTGTATATTGTTAATAAAGATTATTTATATTAATCATTTGCAACCATGGCTCCTGTGGTTCCATAATTTGTGATATTCGCGATATAGTGGGTAATATATGTACAAAAAATTTAAAAAATTGCAATTCTTGGCGCATGGCCAGGAATTGCAGTTTTTTCCTCTCTTGCCACGGATGGCGCTTTTCTTAGAAGGGTACAGTCGGGAAAATTCACTATAGCTCTCACAAGTGCAACATCCCCCACCGGGGCCTAGCTTTTTATCGGGGTCTGGAGGCAGCAGGGGCCCAGAATACCAGAGTGGCTGGCGGTTGCGGCCTAGGCACGCTGATGTCACGATGCTTGGCATGGTTGGCATGCTTGCCCCTTCCTGTCCAGGGGTTTTGTCATTCCCTGGTCAGGTGGTGCTCACTCTCCAATCCCACTCCAGTTCACATGAAGGAATACAATTGGATGACAACTTTAGCATAGGTAGCTCTTGCCTGTTCAGGCAGGATCTACAGCTGTTAACCCCTGATGACCAGGTCTAGAACCTTCCTGGAGCTCTGTCAGCTCCTAACCTGTAAATGGCACTTTTCCCAACTACCCCTCTGCCAATGTATTGTCAAGGGTGTTGCACAAGAATCATGGCACAGGTTATAGCTAAATTCCAGGCTGAAGCCTCTAAGTAAATCCAGTTGTGTGACAGCAGAGGAAATATCCAGTTGTGTGACAGCAGAGGAAATATTTAGGCTGGTGCACAATGTGCCAGTCTCAATATTTCATCCCCCCCCCCCGAGTTTCAAATAACGGCTTTGGCACCCAAGGGGCTATCCAAAATACCGTATTTTTTGGACTATAAGGCGCACCGGATTATAAGGCGCACCATCAATTAATAACAACACCCTACAAACATGGGAACTCACAGAATATATTTAAAAATTTACTCTTTTATTGCATCAATATTAAAACAAAACCACACATTGACAATTACATAAATTTTTAAAATGATCCCAAGAATAAGATGGAGCCAGGCAACCCAGCTGTAGCAAACCAATATTACATTATGTTTCAATATCAAGTGCTAGCCTCTCCATTGATTAATCCAAACGGTTTCTTTCTATAGTAAAAGTTAGGCTGATTGTTACCTTACTGCTGTGGCTGCCGTCTGCCCCTCGCCCCGACGCGCGTTTCGTCTATTGCTTCCTCAGGATTAAAGGCGCACCATCAATTAATGCCTGCTAAAATGTCTAGGTTCATATATAAGGGGCCCCGGATTATAAGGCGCACCTGATTATAAGGATGAATGACCAGGAGGTGGCAGACCTGTGCACAGTTCAAGGCAGCTGTTGTCTGTAAGTACGGCTCATATATAAGGTGCACTGGACTATAAGGTGCACCTTTGATTTCTGAGAAAATCAAAGGATTTTTTGTGCCCCTTATAGTCCGAAAAAAAACGTATATACATTTTGTAGCAGGGGCAGATCTAAAGTATCAATTATGATCTACTTACTACTCTCCTCTGCCGTTTTATCTGTTTGTACGTGGGTCAGTTACAGGCTGCAGTGGTCATATACCATCAATTTGACATCACTGCTACAGCGTGTTTATAGAGAACGCAGCAGCAGAGAGGTGATGAGCGCAGCTGATAGAAAAGTAGAACTTCACATAAGTGTTATTAGGGAGGCCCCCTGGGAATACTGTGACTCATGAACCCAGGCCACCCCTTCATTATGAAACTGAACACGACCAAGACCGGGTACACAGTATTCCTCCTAATGGTGGCCCTTTATCCACAATAGACCTTGCCTAAGCCTGTTGGGTTCACATTGGCCACTAGAGTATTAGTACTATGGGGTTTGGAATTTACAACTGCATCAGTATCTTTAAGACCCAATTTATTTGGAGATTGAGGTTGCTAAATGCCTCCTCTGAAAGCATCACTCTCCCTGAAACAGGCGACACAAAGAAGTCATTCTTTTCAACACTGGTGACTTTTAATGTAAGGTCTATACATTTGGAATGTGTTTAAAGGATAATTGTGGTATTCCTTACAATAAATGAATTTGGCAGTGACATTCATTAAATTTACATCAATCACATGACACAGAATGTGGGACACACTTCTCAACATATCATTACTTTTAGGCTAGGTTCACATCACGTGCCATACATTGTAAGGACACGTCAGGAGGATATGGCTCCCACCTCCTCATAGCGATCTATTGCCTCATAATGAAGGTCAGTCAGTCTGAAAAATTGGGAAAACTTTAAAAGGGTCCCCAAGTGCAGTTGCGCAAACTATCAAGCGCTACAAAGAAACTGGCCCAAATGAAGACCGCCCCAGGAAAGGAAGACCATGAATTACCTCTGCTGCGGAGGATAAGTTCATCCTCATTCATGGTAAAATAGCTGCTAGGAAGCCACTGCTAAGGACAGGCAACAAGCAGAAGAGACTTGTTTGGGCTAAAGAACACAAGGAATGGACATTAGACCAGTGGAAATCTGTGCTTTGGCCACATTTGAGATGTTTGGTTCCAACCACCGTGTCTTTGTGTGACACAGAAAAAGTGAACAACTGGACTCTATATGCCTTGTTCCCACCATGAAACATGGAGGAAGAGGTGTGTTGATGTGGGGGTGCTTTGCTGGTGACACTGTCGGGGATTTATTCAAAATTAAAGGTATACTGAACCAGTATGGTTACCACAACATCTTGCAATGGCATGCTATTCCATCCGGTTTGCGTTTAGTTGGACCATCATTTACTTTTCAACAGAACAATGACCCCAATACACCTCCAGGCTGTGTAAGGGCTATTTGACCAAGAAGGAGAGTGATGGTGTGCTACGCTAGATGACCTAGCCTCCAGAATCATCAGACCTCGAGATTGTCTGAGATGAGCAGGACCGCAGAGTTAAGGCAAAAGGGCCAGTAAGTGCGAAGCATCTCTGGGAACTCCTTCAAGACTGTTGGAAGACTATTTCAGGTTACTATTTCTTGAAGCCCAGCAAGAGAATGCCAAGTGTGTGCTAAGGAGTAATTAAATCAAAAGGCGGCTATTTTGAAGAATCTAGAATATAAGACATACAGTCATATGAAAAAGTTTGGGCACCCCTATTAATCTTAATCATTTTTAGTTATCAAAATTTGGGTTTTGCAACAGCTATTTCAGTTTGATATATCTAATAATTGATGGACATAGTAATATTTCAGGATAGAAATGAGGTTTATTGTACTAACAGAAAATGTGCAATAATGTTTAGTAGATCCGCCTCTAGTTGCTTGATGTAGCTTTTAATGAGTTCCTGGATCCTGTATGAAGGTATTTTTAGACCATTCCTCTTTACAAAACAATTCCAGTTGAGTTGCGGTAAGTTGGATGGTCGCCAAACATGGACAGCCCGCTTCAAATCATCCCACAGATGTTAAAATCGGCGCAAAACTGAAAAACGCGATTCGGGCCCTTAGTAAATGACCCCCATTGTCTTGCTGAAATATCCATCCCTGGCGTAACTTCATCACTGATTCTTGAACATTATTTTCAAAAATCTGCTGATACTGAGAGGAATCCATGCGACCTTCAACTTTAACAAGATTCCTGGTGCTGGCATTGGCCACACAGCCCCAAAAGCATGATGGAACCTCCGCCAAATTTTACAATGGGTAGCAAGTGTTTTTCTTGAAATGCTGTGTTTTTTTTAGCTGCCATGCATAATGCCTTTTTGTATGACCAAACAACTCAATATTTGTTTCATCAGCCCATAGGACCTTCTTCCAAAATGAAACTGGCTTGTCCAAATGTGCTTTTGCATGCTGCAGGTCTTTGGAGATGTCTGTGGATTGTCCTTAACTGTTCTCACCATTCTTCTCTGCCTTTCTGATATTTTTCTTGGCCTGCCACTTCTGGGCTTAACAAGAACTGCCCCTGTGGTCTTCCATTTCCTTACTATGTTACTCACAGTGGAAACTGACTGGTTAAATCTCTGAGACAACTTTTTGTATCGTTCCCTTGAACAACTATGTTGAACAATCTTTGTTTGCAGATCATTTGAGGAGCCCATGATGCCACTCCTCAGAGGAGATTCAAATAGGAGAACAACTTGCAAGTGGCCACCTCAGATACCTTTTCTCATGATTGGATACAACTGGCTATGAAGTTCAAAGCTCAATGAGGTTACCAAACCAATTTAATACTTCAGTAAGTCAGTAAAAAGTAGTTAGGAGTATTCAAATCAAGCAAATGATAAGGGTACCCATACTTTTGCATCTGTCAAATTTAGTTTTAATGCATATTGCACATTTTCTGTAAGTACAATAAAACTCATTTCAATCCTGAAATATTACTGTGCCCATCAGTTATTAGATATATGAAACTGAAATAGCTGTTGCAAAAACCCCAATTTTGATATCTAAAAATTATTAAGATAAGTAGGGGTGCCCAAACTTTTTCTTATGACTGTATTTTCAGTTCTTTCATACTTATTTGTTAAGTATATAATTCCACATGTGTTAATTCATTCGTTTTGATGCCTTCAGTGTGAATCTACAATTGTTCTAGTCATGAAAATACAGAAAAATCTTTGAATGATGTGTGTCCAAACTTTTGGTCTGTACTGTGTGCTTAGCGTATACCATTAATGCTATGTGAACCCTGCCTTACATGTTTTGCTAATCTCCTATGTTAATCCAAGGTAGTCCTCCTGCTCTGACTTCAGCTAGTCATTGACTATTATGTAATGCACACGGTAGGTCCAAAACCTATTCACTTTGGTGGTTAATTATTATGAATTTGTATCCAGTCTTGTTATATTTTATAGAAGCCTTCAGATATTTTGTAGCTTTAGTGGAATGAGGAGGATTAGTTATTTGATGAAGTCGACAGATTAAAGGAAACTTACTATGAGGAATATACCATCAGAAGTAGATCTGATGGTAGATTGCCCCTCTGCCAGCCTCTGCCCTAATGTGTAATTTAATAATCCTGGAATTTAACTTGTTTTAAACTTTAATTTAGTAATATGCTATTTAACTGGAGAGAGTATTGGAGCGTGTACTAGCCTGGCCAGGTACCTGGAGCTAGGGCTGCTCCACGCCCCAGTAGCCTTTGTAGTTAATTTACATATTACTAAAATATAGGGTTTTTTTTACAAATTAGGTTAGGTTCCAGGATTATTAAATAACAGATTAGGGCAGAGGCAGGCAGGAGGAATCTACCATGAGATCTACTTTTGTTGGTAAATTCCTCATGGTAGGTTTCCTTTAAGCTTGAGTGACATATTTGGTTCTCACATCACTGCTTGGTATAAAGCATGCTTGTCACTCTACTGAAGGGTTGCCACTAGGAATTTTAGGGCCCCCCTCCTCCATGCACTTTAGATTCCTGCCTTATACTATGACACCTCATGGCATACATAAGTTTAAGACTATCATGGACCTTGGGCTGTAAAGCTATTGCAGACCGGGGTGTGGACTGATTTTGTTCAGCTATTAAAGGGGTTTGCTCATTCTCAAATTTCAGTCCCCTAGTGATGTTTACACAATAAAGATCATTTTTAACCCCTTACTTTGCAAATTGTGCGCCCCCTCTCGTACACCCAATATTTTGGCCCCATTTCATTTGCACCATATTTTCCCTCTCTCATATGTGGGCCTCCTCTCATCTGGTACATATATAGTGGCCTCTTACCTCAGCCTCATATTGTTGTCCCTCAACTCCTTATCATATTGTGGCCTCTCATTGGCCACTCTTACAGGCTGTACCCAAGTGCAGTGCACAGAATACATGACGATGAGCTGTGGCAGCCGCGCGTGCCTGTGTGACAGTCAGCGTACCTCTTACTGCTGAGCAGGAAGTTCTTTTCTGAGCAGCCCACCAGCCCAAGGGTCTTCTCTGCAGCTGCCTGTCAGGAGCTTGAAGGTCTATGCTGTTCCTATCAGCAATGGACACCAAAGAATAATGGAGGAATTATACATGGGCTCCCTGGTGTGTAATGTGACACCAGCCGAATCAAAAGCTGTGGATCTGCACTACTGGGATGGCAGCAGTATGTCAGCTGGAGAGGTATGTAATGATATCTGTGTGGCAGACTGTGTGTGTCATGTATATGTACAGCATGAGTGATGTTTACAAATATACCATGAGTGTTTGTGTGAAAATGTTCAGTAATGTATATATGTTCACCATTTATGTCCAGTAATGTATGTATGGTATGTATGTCCAGTAAATGTATGTATGTACAGCATTTATGTTCAGTAATGTTTGAATGGTATGTATGTCCAGTAAATGTATGTACGTACAGCATGTATGTTCAGTAATGTATGCTATATACATATGTAGATATACACTCACCGGCCACTTTATTAGGTACACATACCTCCCAACTTTTGTGGAGGAGAAAGAGGGACAAAATGGCGGCGCGCGAAGCGCGCCTCGGCGATTTTTTTACCCGCAGAAGCCACACCCTAGCCACGCCCCTAACCACACCCCCTGGCCACGCCACTGCTCATACCTTCAACGCATCCACTGGAACCAATGTATATTTATGTATATAATTGGGGGGCATATTCCACTCCCCCTAGACAATGAGCATGTCCCCCCCAGACAACGAGCATGTCCCCCCCCAGACAACGAGCATGCCCTCCTAGACAACGAGCATGTCCTCCCCTAGACAACGAGCATGCCCCCCCCAGACAACGAGCATGCCCTCCTAGACAACGAGCATGTCCTCCCCTAGACAACGAGCATGCCCCCCCCAGACAACGAGCATGTCCTCCCCTAGACAACGAGCATGTCCCCCCCTAGACAACGAGCATGTCCCCCCCAGACAACGGGCATGTCCGCCCCCAGACAACGAGCATGTCCGCCCCCAGACAACGAGCATGCCCCCCCTAGACAACGAGCATGTCCTCCCCTAGACAATGAGCATGCCCCCCCCAGACAACGAGCATGTCCTCCCCTAGACAACGAGCATGTCCCCCCCTAGACAACGAGCATGTCCCCCCCAGACAACGGGCATGTCCGCCCCCAGACAACGAGCATGCCCCCCCTAGACATCGAGCATGTCCCCCCCCAGACAACGAGCATGCCCCCCCTAGACAACGAGCATGCCCCCCTAGGCAACGAGCATGTTCCCCCCTAGACAACGAGCATGCCCCCCCTAGACAACGAGCATGTACCCCCACCTAGACAACGAGAATGTCCCCCCCTAGACAACGAGCATGTCCCCCCCCTAGACAACGAGCATGCCCCCCCCCTAGACAACGAGCATGTCCTCCCCTGTGGCTGCGTGCCCTTTTTTGTGTGTTTGTGTTATTTTTGTCTTCCAGGACCGTGCCTGCTGTGGACTGCTTCGGATTCGAAGGATTACGTCGATGACCGACATTTCTAACAAATAAAATGGTCAACGAGGGTGTGTCTGCGTTTTTTGTCCAATAAAATTTTCTGAAAACGGTGTGATTATTTATTTTTTTGCGACACTCTTCATAGTTTGCCATAGTAGTGGTGCCGGCTAGGTGACGGTGCTCATTACTAAGGGCTGGCCTTAGTGTTTGCCTTAATTTTTTTGGCAAATTCACACTAACGCCCATACCATTACCCCGGTACCCACCGCCACCAGGGGTGCTGGGAAGAGCCGGGTACAAACCAGTATCTGACCGTCTATAGATGGTCAGGTAGTGGGGCGGCTGCAGGCTGTTATTGTTGCGCTGGAATAGCCCCCTAACAGTGGCCTATCCCAGCTCAGTAATGGCGGGTGCTGCTGCTTTATTGTATCAGGCTGATTTGAAAAATAGGGGGCACCCCATGCCGTTTTTTCTTCAAATTTTTGACAAAAATATGCGTGGGGTTCCCCCTTTAAAGGGAGCTCCCAGGCTGTTTCCCCCATTT
This sequence comes from Engystomops pustulosus, assembly GCF_040894005.1. Lineage (NCBI taxonomy): Eukaryota > Metazoa > Chordata > Amphibia > Anura > Leptodactylidae > Engystomops > Engystomops pustulosus. The sequence continues at coordinate 174,368,741 of NC_092411.1, forward strand.
TTACAAAAAAATGGGGGGAAAAACGGCATGGGGTGCCCCCTATTGTTCAAATCAGCCAGATACAATAAAGCAGCAGCAGCCGCCATTACTGAGCTGGGATAGGCCACTGTTAGGGGGCTATTCCAGCGCAACAATAACAGCCTGCAGCCGCCCCACTACCTGACCATCTATAGACGGTCAGGTACTGGTTTGTACCCGGCTCTTCCCGGCACCCCTGGTGGCGGTGGGTACCGGGGTAATGGTATGGGCGTTAGTGTAGTGCAAACACTAAGGCCAGCCCTTAGTAATGAGCACCGTCACCTAGCCGGCACCACTACTACGGCAAACTATGAAGAGTGTCGCAAAAAAATAAATAATCACACCGTTTTCAGAAAATTTTATTGAACAAAAAACGCAGACACACCCTCGTTGACCATTTTATTTGTTAGAAATGTCGGTCATCGACGTAATCCTTCGAATCCGAAGCAGTCCACAGCAGGCACGGTCCTGGAAGACAAAAATAACACAAACACACAAAAAAGGGCACGCAGCCACAGGGGAGGACATGCTCGTTGTCTAGGGGTCGGGGGTAGACATGCTCGTTGTCTAGGGGGGGGGGGGATGCTCGTTGTCTAGGGGGTGGGGACATGCTCGTTGTCTAGGAGTCGGGGGGAGACATGCTCGTTGTCTAGGGGGGGGAATGCTCGTTGTCTGGGGGGGGGACATGCTCGTTGTCTAGGGGGGACATGCTCGTTGTCTTGGGGGGGGACATGCTCGTTGTCTAGGGGGGGGGAAATGCTCGTTGTCTAGGGGGGGAAATGCTCGTTGTCTAGGGGGGGACATGCTTGTTGTCTAGGGGGGGGGAGACATGCTCGTTGTCGCAGTAAAGGGGAGGGGTCCTATGGAGCGCAGTAAAGGGGAGGGGTCCTATGGAGCGCAGTAAAGGGGAGGGGTCCTATGGAGCGCAGTAAAGGGGAGGGGTCCTATGGAGCGCAGTAAAGGGGAGGGGTCCTATGGAGCGCAGTAAGGGGGAGGGGTCCTATGGAGCGCAGTAAGGGGGAGGGGTCCTATGGAGCGCAGTAAGGGGGAGGGGTCCTATGGAGCGCAGTAAGGGGGAGGGGTCCTATGGAGCGCAGTAAGGGGGAGGGGTCCTATGGAGCGCAGTAAAGGGGAGGGGTCCTATGGAGCGCAGTAAAGGGGAGGGGTCCTATGGAGCGCAGTAAAGGGGAGGGGTCCTATGGAGCGCAGTAAAGGGGAGGGGTCCTATTGAGCGCGCAGTGAAAGCCATAAAAACCACATTTGATATTTTCCTTCCCGCTTCCCAGTACAGGGCCTGGAATATTTAATACTGTCACTAGGAAGTGTAATTTGTTACGCAGAAACAGGCCGCACACAGCTCTGTACGTGGAGAAATAAAAAAGTTATTGATTTTTGAAAGTGGGGAGTGAAATATGGAAACGCAAAAATCGTTCCGTCAGAGTAATGGAGCAGACGGCCGTGTATGACCATTCTGCTCCATTACTGTCATAGAGCGATGACATGGACCTTATGTGGACCCCAACACACCCCTCGTTTTCATGATCTATGGGGGTCACATCACTGAAACCCCCACACATCAGCAGGTTAAGCCCTGTCCTATGGATAGGGCCTAACTTGTATTTGTGGGAAAACCCCTTTAACCCCTTAACGCTCTGCGCTGTAGCTCTACGGCGCAGAGGTATAAGGAGTGTATGAAGAGGGCTGAGTCCTCTTCATACAAGGTGGGGGCTTTTGCATGTTGCAGAAAACCCCCACCGCTAATAACCGCAGTCGGTCATTCTCGCCGGCAAAGTCTTTTTTACGATCGCTGTGCCCCCGAACGTCATCGGGGGGCGGCGATCATTTGCCGTGGTAGCCTCGGGTCTTCTTTTGACACGAGGCTACATGCCTTCTGCAGGTTCGTTACAATGAGCCAGAAGTATTGCAGTATATGGTAGGAGCGATCTGACCATCTAGGGTTAATGTACCCTAGAGGGTCTAAGAAATAGTGGGAAAAAAAAAGAAAAAAAAAAGTTTTAAAAATAAAAAAAATGTATAAAATATAAAAAATTCTAATCACCCCCCTTTCCCTAGAAATGATATAAAACATAATAAACAGTAAAGATCACAGACACATTGGGTATCGCCGCGTCCCAAAATGCCCAAAATATAAAAACGGTTACGGGCGGCGGTGACCTCCGAGGCGGGAAATGGCGCCCAAATGTCCGAAATGCGACTTTTACACCTTTTTACATCACATAAAAAATGAAATTAAAAATGATCAAAATGTCGCACAGACCTTTAAATGGTAGCAATGAAAACGTCGGCTCATTTCGCAAAAAATGACTCCTCCCCCAGCTCCGTGCACCGAAATATGAAAAAGTTATTAGCGTCAGAAGATGGCAAAATTTTTTTTTTCTTTTTTGCACACATTCGTTTAATTTTTGAAAATGTATTAAAACACAATAAAACCTATAAATCCGGTATCACCGCGATCGCACCGAACCAAAGAATAAAGCTGAAGTGTTATTTTGAGTGCACAGTCAAAGTCGAAAAAACTGAGCCCACAAGAACGTGACATGTGCGGTTTTTTTTTTTAATTTTCCACATTTGGAATTTTTTGCAGCTTCGCAGTACACGGCATGGAATAATAAATAACATTACGGGAAAGTAAAATTTGTTACGCACAAAATAAGCCATCACACAGGTCTGTACACGGAAACATGAAAAAGTTATGGATTTTTGAAGTTGGAGGGATTAAGTATATGGTACAATAAAAGCAGAATAGAAGGGCACTGGGGGGATTAGGGATGGGGGCAGGGGGTCTATGGAGGAAAGTGTTTAACCCTTTAGCTGCTGCCTGCAGTCACTGTAGAGTACCTGTTATCACACTGCAGCAGCTGCACACACTCGGCTCTGCTTCATCAGACGAACTTCAGTGAGGAGCAGGAGGAGGTGGGGGCAGGGAGCTATTGATGTAGCAGAGCTGGAGAGCTCCTGCCTGCACGGAGGCTGATCCCCTGGGGCTGCTGTGCAGGGGCAGTGCAGAGAATATGACACTCTGCACTGCTCCATCCATCCATCCATCCACGTGCCGAGTGGCAGCCTGAGGACAGGGAGGGCTCTGCCTCCCAGGGGAGGGGATGGGGGAGGTGCCGGCTCTGCAGCAGACAGCCCGGGAGCTGGAAAGGAGGAGGACGCTGCACCCCGCCCCCTGGCTTCTCTGTATCCTGAGCAGGACGGAGGCGGGACTCGGGGGCGGGACTCGGGGGCGGGACTCGGGGGGCGGGACTCGGGGGCGGGACAAGACGGAAAAATCCGTGAAAACGCAGAAATAACCGGGACTTTCACTTAACGGTCCGTGCAGGCGGGACAAGGGTTAAAAAACGTGACTGTCCCGCCCAAAACGGGATGGTTGGGAGGTATGGGTACACCATGCTAGTAAAGGGTTGGACCCCCTTTTGCCTTCAGAACTGCCTCAATTCAGAACTGCCTCAACTCATTGTCATGTTCAAGAAACCAGTCTGAGATGATTCCAGCTTTATGACATGGCGCATTATCCTGCTGAAAGTAGCCATCAGATGTTGGGTACATTGTGGTCATAAAGGAATGGACATGGTCAGCAACAATACTCAGGTATGCTGTGGCGTTGCTTTTTCATTTTTTGATGCAGAGCTATATAAGGCTTTGTTTTCTGTGTACCAAATTGTACGGCTTAGTGACGGTATTTAATATTCCATGCTTTATAATGGGGAGTGAGAAAAAAATTCCAAATGCTGTGAAATTTGGAGAGCACCTGGAATAACAGCACAGTGAAAACCTCAAACAAGTGACTCCATTTTGCAAACTACAACTCCCCCATGCAGGGGCGCACCACCCAGGAGGCGACTTGAAAAAGTCACCTCGGGCGGCAGCCTTGCTGCATTACAGAGTGGTTTGCATCTTGGGGCAGTGCTGCTTTCCATGTCCGTAAAATACCATCTGGTCGCGACCCAGGAACACCCGGTCCTGTGCCGGGCCAGGGAATTTACATGTTTTTTTAAAAATGCTATACACACCTTCTTCCCGTGGCTCCGTCTTCTTCCTGGCCGCACATATTATGACTTCACAAAGGTGAGTATAGCTTTTTTTAAGGGGCCCTGCTATGGGTATTACTTTACAGTGGGGGACTCTGCAGGGGACATTACAGGGGGAAACTGCAAGAGACATTACATTAAAGGGGGGCTCTTCAGTGGACATTACAATAAAGGATGGCTCTGCAGTTGATATTTACATTAAAGGGGGGACTTTGCAATGGACATTACATTAAAGGGAGCCCTGAAGTGTACCTTAAATTAAAGGGGGGCTCTGCAGTGGACATTACATTAAAGGGGGGCTCTGCAGTTGACATTTCATTAAAGGGGGGCTCTGCAGTGGACATTACATAAAAGGGGGCTCTTCAGTGGACATTACATTAAAGGGGGGTCTGATGTGGACATTTCATTAAAGGGGGGCTCTTCCGTGGACATTAAAATAAAGGGGAGCTCTGAAGTGCACCTTAAATAAAGGGGGGCTCTGCAGTGGACATTACATAAAAGGGGGCTCTTCAGTGGACATTACATTAAAGGGGGGTCTGATGTGGACATTTCATTAAAGGGGGGCTCTTCCGTGGACATTAAAATAAAGGGGAGCTCTGAAGTGCACCTTAAATAAAGGGGGGCTCTGCAGTGGACATTACATTAAAGGGGTGATACTACTGTGGACATTTCAGTAAAATGAGGTTCCGCTGTGGACATTACATTATAGGGGGCTCTGCAGTGGACATTTTATTAAAGGGCTGCTCTACTGTGGACATTACAATAAAGGGGGCTCTTTAGTGGACAGTAAAGGGGGATCTTTAGTGAACGTTACAATAAATGGGGCTCTGCAGTGGACATTTCATTATGGGGGGCTCTGCAGTGGACATTACAATAAAGGGGGGCTCTGCAGTGGGCAATTAATTAAAGGGAGGGCTCTGCAGTGGACATTTCATTGAAGGGGGCTCTGTGGTTGACATTTTATCAAATTGCATTTTTATAAATTGCCTCAGGCAGCAGAGAGGCCCCCAAGGAATTTATAAATGGGTAATATGAGCATTTTCACCTTTTGAGTTTTTGCTGAATTAGACTACAAAAAGGAAAAATAATATTTCCCCCCAAGAACTATTTTAACCCCATTTTTTTGCTTTTTCACAAGGGGCTAAAACAGTTAATGCAGACCCAATTTATTAGAAAATGTTTCTCAAATATGGCACATATACACTCACCGGCCACTTTATTAGGTACACCTGTCCAACTGCTCGTTAACACTTAATTTCTAATCAGCCAATCACATGGCGACAAGGGCTGGTCTGAGTATTTCAGAAACTGCTGATCTACTGGGATTTTCACGCACAACCATCTCTAGGGTTTACAGAGAATGGTCCGAAAAAGAAAAAACATCCAGTGAGCGGCAGTTCTGTTGGCGGAAATGCCTTGTTGATGCCAGAGGTCAGAGGAGAATGGGCAGACTGGTTTGAGCTGATAGAAAGGCAACAGTGACTCAAATCGCCACCCATTACAACCAAGGTAAGCAGAAGAGCATCTCTGAACGCACAGTACGTCGAACTTTGAGGCAGATGGGCTACAGCAGCAGAAGACCACACCGGGTGTCACTCCTTTCAGCTAAGAACAGGAAACTGAGGCTAAAATTTGTACAAGCTCATCGAAATTGGACAGTAGAAGATTGGAAAAACGTTGCTTGGTCTGACGAGTCTCGATTTCTGCTGCGACATTCGGATGGTAGGGTCAGAATTTGGTGTCAACAACATGAAAGCATGGATCCATCCTGCCTTGTATCAACGGTTCAGGCTGGTGGTGGTGGTGTCATGGGTGGGGAATATTTTCTTGGCACTCTTTGGGCCCCTTGGTACCATTTGAGCATCGTTGCAATGCCACAGCCTACCTGAGTATTGTTGCTGACCATGTTCATCCCTTTATGACCACAATGTACCCAACATCTGCTGGCTACTTTCAGCAGGATAATGCGCCATGTCATAAAGCTGGAATCATCTCAGACTGGTTTCTTGAACATGACAATGAGTTCACTATACTCAAATGGCCTCCACAGTCACCAGATCTCAATCCAATAGAGCATCTTTGGGATGTGGTGGAACGGGAGATTCGCATCATGGATGTGCAGCCGACAAATCTGCGGCAACTGTGTGATGCCATAATGTCAATATGGACCAAAATCTCTGAGGAATGCTTCCAGCACCTTGTTGAATCTATGCCACGAAGAATTGAGGCAGTTCTGAAGGCAAAAGGGGGTCCAACCCGTTACTAGCATGGTGTACCTAATAAAGTGGCCGGTGAATGTATATGCTATATATATGGTCATAAACCATACCACCACATTTTTATCAGGGATATATGCTGTCTTAAATGACTCCTCCAGAAAATTTATAAGGTGGTGAATTTTAAACAAATGGTCATGTCCAGGATCATTGGAGCGGGATGCTGCTGATTGTCATTGAAATGAGAAAGTGCATAAGCACCTAGATTCTGCTTTAGGGCATTATCACAGCAAAAATTGGTGTAGCATGTGTAGAGTTTGTTGTCAGTAAGATTGATTTGAGGTCTTTTTTTTTACTTAATGAAGGACATTCTCAACTTATCTCTGCCCCATACCAACTGATGACATCACAGTGGGTGAATACAAGAATTGTATGAATACCTCTCTTTTCTTGAAACTTAATCTTTCTAAGACTGAACTTCTTGTCTTTACAACAACTTCTAACTGACCCAACAATGATTTCTCCATCTTGGTCTTTGGGATCTCTATAGCACCGAGGCAGCAGGCCCGCTTTTTTGGGGCTGTGGCAGACTTTGACCTCTCCTTTGCACCACATATTCAATCTATTGTTTGCTCTTGCCGCATACATCTGGAGAATCATTTTCTTACACTGGAGACCTCTAAAATGCAAATAGTTGCTCTAATTCACCCTCGACTAGACTACTGTAATTCCCTACTAATCGGTTTTCCATTCACTAAACTCTCTCCTCTACAATCTATTCTTAATGCAGCAGCCAGGCTTGTCTTTCAGACCAAATGCTACACAGATGCCTCCAATTTGTGCCACTCACTGCACTGGTTGCCCGTCTCCTTCCAAATTCAGTTAAAAATAATAA